>NC_090372.1:202858514-203458514 GCF_036365525.1 Heterodontus francisci
ATTCGTCTTCACCAAGGAAGAGGATGATGCCAATGTTCTAGTAATGGAGGAGGGAGTAGAGAAATTAGATAAGATAAAAATAAAGAACAGGCTCTAAAATGGTTGACAGCGCTCAAAATAGAAAAGTCACCTAGTTTAGATGGGATGCTTCCTATGTTTCTGAGAGAAATAAGGGCGGAAAGAGTGGAGGCTCCAGCCACAACTTTTCAATCCATGTGGATATGGGAGTGATGGCAGAGGACTGGAGGGTTGCGAATGTTACATCTCTGTTGGAAAAAAAAAGGAGAGAGAGATGAACCATGTAACTATCGGCCAGTCAGCCTAGCAATTTTGAAATTGTGCCCTGTACACCAAGGTCTAGGTCTTTAATGTATATCAGGAACATCAAGGGTCCTAACACTGACTTTTGGGGAACTCTACTACAAACCTTCCTCTAGTCTGATAACTATCCATTAAATGCTACCCTCAGTTTCCTGTCACTCAACCAGTTTCATATCCATGTTGCCACTGTCCTTTTTATTCCATGAGCTGTAACTTTGCTCACAAGTCTGTTGTGCGGCACTTCATCAAATGCCTTTTAGAAGTCCATGTGCACCACATCAGCAGCATCACCCTGATCAGCCTTCTCCGTTACCTCATCAAAAAAACTCCTAGTTTAACACAATTTTCCCTTCATAAATCCATGCTGGCTTTCCCTAATTAACCTGCATTTTCCCAGGTGACTATTAATTTTGTCCCGAATTATCATTTATAGAAGCTTCCCCACCACCGAGGTTAAACTGACTGGCCTGTAGTTGCTGGGCTTATCTTTCTACCCTTTTTTGAATGAGGGTGTAATATTTGCAATTTTGTAGTCCTCTGGCACCACCCGTGAATCTAAGGAAGACTGAAAAATTATGGCCAGTGCCTCTGCAATTTCCTCATTCCCTTCCCTCAGTATCCTGGGATGCATCTCATCCGGTCCTGGTGTCTTATCAACTTAAAGTGCAACTAGCCTATCCAGTACCACCACCGTTTCAATTTTAAACTCTTCAGGTGTCTGAATTACCACCTCTTTCACCATGACCGGTACAGCATCTTCCTTGGTGAAGACAGATGCAAAGTATTATTTTAAAATGCCCCCAGCCTCCATGTTTAATTCCCCCTTTTGGTCCCTAATCAGCTCCAATCCTCCTTTTACCACCCTTTTTTTTATTAATATGTCTATAGAAAACTTTTGGATTCCGTTTTATATTAGCTGCCAGTCTATTTTCTTACTCTTTGCTTCTCTTTCTTGCTTTTGCACTTCCCATCTGAGCCTTCTATGTTCAGCCTGGCTCTCGGTTGTATTATCCACTGGACATCTGGCATAAGCACACTTTTTCTTCATCTTAATCTCTATCTCTTTCGTCATCCAGGGACCTCTGGATTTGTTTGCCCTACCTTTCCCCTTCAAGGAATATACCTTGACTATGCCTGAATTATCTCTTCTTTAAAGGCAGCCCATTGTTCAGTTACCGTTTTGCCTGCCAATCTTTGATTCCAATTTATTTGGCCCAGGTCCATTCTTACCCCATTGAAGTTGGCTTTCCTCCAGTCAATTATTCTTACTCTGGATTGTTCCTTGTCCTTTTCCATAGCCAATCTAAACCTTATAATACAATGATCACTTTCCCCTAAATGTTCCCCAACAGACACTTGATCCACTTGGCCCATCTCATTCCCAAGAACCAGGTCCAGTAGTACCGCCTTTCTCATTGTACTGGAAGCATACAGCAGTAGAAAATTCTCCTGATTGCACATTAGGAACTCTTGCCTCTCTCTGCCCTTGGCACAGCTACTTTTCCAGTCTGTATTCAGATAATTAAAGTCCACCATTATAACCACTCTATAATTCTTGCATCTCTCTGTAATTTTCTTGCAAATTTGCTCCTCTACATCTTTATCGTTAGTAGGTGGGTTACAGACTACACCGAGCAAAGTAATTGCACCATTTTTTGTTCCTTAGCTCTAACTATAGATTCTGTCTTTGACTTCTCTGGGACATCATCTCTCTCCAGCACTGCAACCTTCTCCATCAAAACTGCCACCCCTCCACCCTTTCTTATCTTGCCTGATCACCTTATATCCAGGAATATTTAGTACCCAGTCCCGCCCTCCTTTGAGCCAGGTCTCCGTTATCGCCAGAACATCATATATCCACGTGGCTATCTGTGCCTGAAGGTTACCAACCTTATTTACCACACTCTACACATTCACATACATGCACAGTAACCCTAATTTAGACTTTATTAATTTCCCTCTTACTCTGACCCCACCTAATGCTTTACTATTTCCTACAATAGTGCAATCTACCTCTCCCAATTCTCTGTGCACTTAGGTGTTCCTCTCTTGTATTATCTTCTGTTTCCCATGCCCCTGCCAAGTTAGTTTAAAACCTCCCAATAGCACTAGCAAATTGCCCCGCAAAGAAATTTGTCCCAGCTCTGTTCAGGTGCAGCCCTATCTCCTCCAGAGCTGGTCCCAGTGTCCTTGGAATCTAAAGTCCTCCCTCCTGCACCATCTTTCCAGCCACGCATTCATCTGCTCTATCCTCCTATTTCTATACTCACTTGCGTGTGGTACCGTAAGTAATCCGGAGATTACTACTTTTGAGGTCCTGTGTGTTAACTTCTTACATAGCTCCTAAATTCTGACTACAGGATCACATCCCCCTGCCTACCTATGTCATTAGTACCAATGTGGACCACAACCACCAGTTGTTCACCCTCCTCCCTCAGGGTGTTCTGCAGCCGTTGTGACATCATTGACCCTGGCACCAGGGAGGCAACCCACAATCCTGGATTCATTTCTGTGGCCGTGAACCGACTGTCTATTCCCCTAACTATTGAATCTCATCACTGTCGCTCTTCCAGTCTTTGTGCCGCTCTGTGCAGCTGAGCCTTCTGTGGTGCCATGGCCTTAGCTCTGGCTGCACTTCCCAAATGAACCATCACTTTTCTCAGTATTTAGAACTGAACACTGGTTAGAGAGGGACTCCTACACTACCTGCCTGTTTCTTCTTGGCTGCCTGTTGGTTACCCACTCCCTCTCCCCCTGCGTACTCTTAAGCTGTGGGGTGACTACATCTATAAACATGCTATCCACAAAGCTTTCAACCTCACGGATGTGCTGCAGTGACTCCAGCTATTACTCAAAATCCAAAACCTGGAGCTCAAGCTGCTGCAACTGATAACATTTTCTACACGTATAGTTATCCAGGACACAAGAAGTGATATTTCCATATAGCACAGGGTATGCACTCCAGAGGTCGTAGCAGCCCTGCCATTCTTCAATCTATTAGATAATAAACCTTGCTACCACTAATGAACCTTGTTACCACGAATAAATATCCAAGTTTCAAGAGAAAGAAATACTCACCAACCAACTGCTTACCTGCTTCCCAGTGACGTCACACATGATTTTCTTTAGAATACTGTCAGTCAGCTCAGAACCCGCTGCTCTGGTTCTACTCCCTCACGGGCCTGCTCTCTAATTCCGCAGCTCTGGTTCACTGCACCCTGTAGATAGTATATGCTGCAGCTGTGGTATGCCAGTGGTGGATGGCTGAACATTCAAGGGGAGTGCTTTGTCTTAGATAGTGTCACCTGCACTATCCAGGCAAATGGAAAGTATTCCATCACACTCCTGACTTGTAATATTGTCTTGTGTAGAGGCTTTCGGGACTCGAGGTGAGGCACCTGCTGCAGAATACCCAGCCTCAGGCATATTCTAATAACTACAACATTTATATAGCTGGTCCAATTGAGTTACTGATCAGTGGTAACCTCCAGAATGTTGATGGTAGATTCGGTAATGGTAATACCATTGAATGGCAGAAGGTGGTGATTAGGCTCTTTATTGTTGGAAGTGGTCATTACGTGGCATTTTTATATTTGCCAGTTATCAGCCCAAATCTGGATATTGCCCAGCTCTTGCTTTCAGACACGGACCCCTTCACAATTTTCCAAATTATGACTGTAGCTAAACACTCGAATCGTTAACGAACAGCTCCACTTTTGAATTAGCTTTGAAGAAATTGTCTGAACAAAACCTCCATCGTATCACTCCTGTTCAGTGGGTTGGGATGTGAACAGATTGGCCTATAATGTGCTGTTCTTGGTGAAAGGTCAGCTGCTTATATTTCTATGCTACCCAGTGTTACGGCATTGGATACTTTTAAGGAAACAAGTTTAAATATAAATAAAACCAAAAAAATGCTGGACATAGAGTCATAGTCATAGAATCGTACAGCATAGAAATAGGCCCTTCGGCCCACGCATCCATGCCGACCATAATGCCTATCGATACTAATCCCACCTGCCTGCATTAATTCCATATCCCTCTGAGCCTTGCTCATTCAAGTACCTGTCCAGATGCCTCTTAAATGTTGCTACTGTTCCTGCCTCCACCACTTCCTCTGGCAGCTCATTCCAGATACCCACTATTCTTTGTGTGAAAAATTTGCCCCTTTGATCCCCTTTAAACCTCCTCCCTCTCACCTTAAATCGATGCCCTCTAGTTTTAGTCACCCCTACCATGGGAAACAGACTCTGGCTATCTACCCTATCTATGCCTCGCATAATTTTATATACCTCTATCATGCCCCTTCTCAGCCTCCTTCGCTCCAGGGAAAACAGACCCAGCCTATCCAATCTCTCTTTATAACTCAAGCCACCCAAACTTATTTTAGTTTTACTTTACATTTTTTGTTTGTATTTCCTTTTATTTTAGTTTGTTCCATCATTACACTTTTTTAAAAAAACATGTGCCTCCTCACGTTTTTCATTGTTTTCATGTTTTTGCTTGTGGCTAGGGCTTTCATTATTCTGTCATTTAACACCCTCTCTGCATTAACGCTTTGTATTTCACAACACCATTAACACACTGCCTTTGCCCCATGACCTCGTTGTCAGTTATTCTCTGTGACCCTCTGTCCTAACAACACCTTCCCATTTGTTCTCTTTTGCCCCACCCCCACTGTATTTGCTTAAAACCTATTACATTTCTAACCTTTACCAGTTCTGATGAAAGGTCACTGACCTGAAACTTTGCTTCTGTCTCCACAGATGCTGCCAGACCTGAGTATTTCCAGCACTTTTTTGGTTTAATTTCAGATTTCCAGCATCTGCAGTATTTCGCTTTTATTTTAGTTAAATATAAAGTTTTCTGCTTATATTCTATAGAATAGGCGGTAGAATTGATTTAAAAAATTTTAAATTCATTCCTGGAATTTGTGTCGCTGGCCAGGCCAGCATTTATTGCCCAATTGCCCTTGAGAAGGTGGTGGTGAGCTGCCTTCTTGAACCGCTGCAGTCCATGGGAGGTAGGTACACCCACAGTGCTGTTTGGATGGGAGTTCCAGGATTTTGACCCAGGAACAGTGATATAGTTCCAAGTCAGCATGGTGTGATATTTGGAGGGGAACTTGCAGGTGCTGGTATTCCCATGCATTTGCTGCCCTTGTCCCTCTAGTTGGTAGAGGTCGCAGGTTTGGAAGGTGCTATCTAAGGAGCCTTGGTGCGTTGCTGCAGCGCATCTCGTAGATGGTACACACTGCTGCCACTGTGCATCGGTGGTGGAGGGGGTAAATGTTTGTGGATGGGTGCCAACCAAGTGGGCTGCTTTGTCCTGGATGGTGTTGAGCTTCTTGAGTGTTGTTGGAGCTGCACCCATCCAGGCAAGTGGAGAGTATTCCATCACACTCCCGACTTGTGCCTTGTAGATGGTGGACAGGCTTTGGGGAGTCAGGAGGTGAGTTACTCGCTGCAGGATTCCTAGCCTCTGACCTGCTCTTGTAGCCATGGTATTTATATGGCTACTCCAGTTCAGTTTCTGGTCAATGGTAGCCCCTAGGATGTTGATAGTGGGGGATTCAGCGATGGTAATGCCATTGTATGTCAAGGGGAGATGGTTAGATTCTCTCTTGTTGGAGATTGTCATTGCCTGCCACTTGTGTGGCGCGAATGTTACTTGCCACTTATCAGTTCAAGCCTGGATATTGTCCAGGTCTTGCTTGCAACTCTACACGGACTGCTTCAGTATCTGTGGAGTCATGAATGGTGCTGAACATTGTGCAATCATCAGCAAACATCCCCACTTCTGACCTTATGGTTGAAGGAAGGTCATTGATGAAGCAGCTGAAGATGGTTGGGCCTAGGACACTACCCTGAGGAACTCCTGCAGTGAGGTCCTGGAGCTCAGATGATTGGCCTCCAAAAACCACAACCATCTTCCTTTGCGCTAGGTATGACTCCAACCAGCAGAGAATTTTCCCCCCTGATTCCCATTGACCTCAGTTTTGCTAGGGCTCCTTGATGCCCTAGTCAGTCAAATGCTGCCTTGATGTCAAGGGCAGTCACTTTCACCTCACCTCTGGAGTTCAGCTTTTTTGTCCATGCTTGTGCCAAGGCTGTAATGAGGTCAGGAACTGAATGGCCCTGGCGGAATCCAAACTGCGTGTCTCTGAGCAGGTTATTGCTAAGCAAGTGCTGCTTGATGGCACTGTTGATAACACCTTCCATCACTTTACTGATGATTGAGAGCAGGCTGAAGGATGGTAATTGGCCGGGTTGGACTTGTCCTGCTTTTTGTGTACAGGACATACCTGGGCAATTTTCCACATTGCCAGGTAGATGCCAGTGTTGTAGCTGTACTGGAACAGCTTGGTTAGGGGCGTGGCAAGTTCTGGAGCACAGGTTTTCAGTACTATTGCCAGAATGTTGTCAGGGCCCATAGCCTTTGCAGTATCCAGTGCCTTCAGTCGTTTCTTGATATCACGCAGAGTGAATCGAATTGGCTGAAGTCTGGCATCTGTGATGCTGGGGACTTCAGGAGGAGGCAGAGATGGATCATCAACTCGGCACTTCTGGCTGAAGATTGTTTTAAATGCTTCAGCCTTATCTTTCGCACTGATGTGCTGGGCTCCCCATCATTGAGGATGGGGCTATTTGTGGAGCAACCTCCTCCAGTTAGCTGTTTAATTGTCCACCACCATTCACGGCTGGATGTGGCAGGACTGCAGAGCTTAGCTCTGATCCGTTGGTTATGGGATAGCATAGCTCTGTCTATTGCATGCTGCTTACGCAGTTTGGCATGCATTTAGCCCTGTGTTGTAGCTTCACCAGGTTGACACCTCATTTTGAGGTATGCTTGGTGCTGTTTCTGGCATGTGCTCCTGCACTCTTCATTGAACCAGGATTGGTCTTCTGACTTAATGGTAATGGTAGAGTGGGGGATATGCTGGGCCATGAGGTTACAGATTGTGGTTGAGTACAATTCTGCTGCTGCTGATGGCCCACAGCGCCTCATGGATGCCCAGTTTTGCATTGCGAGATCTGTTCGAAATCTATCCCATTTAGCATGGTGGTAGTGCCATACAACACGATGGAGGGTATCCTTAATGTGAAGGTGGGACTTCGTCTCCACAAGGTCTGTGCGGTGGTCACTCCTACCAATACTGTCATGGACAGATGCATCTGCGACAGGCAGATGGGTGAGGACGAGGTCAAGTATGTTTTTCCCGCTTGGTTCCCTCACCACCCGCTGCCTGCCCCGGCTTTAGGACTCAGCCAGCTTGGTCAGTTATGGTGCTCCTGAGCCACTCCTGGTGATGGACATTGAAGTCCCCCACCCAGAGTACATTCTGTGCCCTAGCCACCCTCAGTGCTTCCTCCAAGTGCTTTTCAACATGGAGGAGTACTGACTCATCAGCTGAGGGAGGATGGTAGGTGGTAATCAGCAGGAGAATTCCTTGTCCATGCTTGACCTGATGCCATGTGACTTCATGGGATCTGGAGTCGATGTTGAGGACTCGAAGGGCATCTCCCTCCGGACTGTATACCGCTGTGCCACTATCTCTGCTGGGTCTGCCCTGCCAGTGGGACAGGACATACCTGGTGATGGTGTCTGGGACATTGTCAGGTATGATTCGGTTAGATTGTTAGAATGTCAGGCTGTTGCTTTACTAGTCTGTGGGACAGCTCTCCCAACTTTGGCACAAGCCCCAGATGTTAGTAAGGAGGCCTTTGAGGGGTCGACAGGGCTGGGTTTGCAATTGTCATTTCCGGTGCCTAGGTTAATGCCGGGTGGTCCGTCTGGTTTCATTCTTTTTTTTAATTGAATTTGTAGCGGTTAGATACAACTGAGTGGCTTGCTAGGCCATTTCAGAGGGCATGTAAAAGTCAACCACATTACTGTGGGTTGGAGTCGCATGTAAACCAGACCAGGTAAGGACAGCAGATTTCTTTCCCTAAAGTGAACCAGATGGGTTTTTACAGCAACCGACAATGGTTTCATGGCTATCATTAAACTCGCTTTATAATTCCAGATTTATTAATTGAATTCAAATTCCACCTTCTGCTGTGGTGGGGTTTGAACCCATGTCCCCAGAGCAATGGGCGGCACAGTGGCGCAGTGGTTAGCACCGCAGCCTCACAGCTCCAGGGACCCGGGTTCAATTCCGGGTACTGCCTGTGTGGAGTTTGCAAGTTCTCCCTGTGTTTGCGTGGGTTTCTTCCGGGTGCTCCAGTTTCCTCCCACATGCCAAAGGCTTGCAGGTTGATAGATTAATTGGCCATTATAAAATTGCCCCTAGTATAGGTAGGTGGTAGGGAAATAGGGACAGGTGGGGATGTGGTAGGAATATGGAATTAGTGTAGGATTAGTATAAATGGGTGGTTGATGGTCGGCACAGACTCGGTGGGCCGAAGGGCCTGTTTCAGTGCTGTATCTCTAAACCAAACTAAACTAATACCTTGGGTCTCTGGGTTACTAGTCCAGTGGCAATACCACTACGCCACTGCCTCCCTTACTTATATTGTCTGTGGCTCAGACAGTAAGGCTGTAATGCACCTTCATAATGCCTCCCAGCGATCTGCTATTTTTTGTGTAACGGTTGGAACGGAACTGAACTACATTTGTTTACTTGACATCCTGTTCATGATGGTGTAACCTGAATTAGGAGCCAAATTGGATTTTCTCCAAGTCAAAGCTTTGTTGTGTTGGAGAATTCTGGTTGGTCGCTAGTTCTGGTTTCTTAGCAATAATCAGGGAAGTAGTGCTTGGTGAAGGGTTTGGGGGGTGCGGCAGGAGGGGGTGGAAACCAGCAGGAGAATGACAGTAACGTAGCAACACATATGTGATTTAGCAGCTGAAATATTCCACTCGTGTTGAGATTTGTTCCAATCTGAAATGCATCTATTTATCTCTTCCTCTCCCCACCTCAAAATCTTTCTCCGTCCAAGTGACTGGGTACCAACTGTAGTCTAGAGTTCTGATCATCAACTTTACGGTCGAATCCATTGTCATTATGCTTGGAGGTATATGAGCATAATCTGGGATGCTTGCTTTTCAATTTTGAGCCTATACTGTGAAAAGAAACCCGACACTGAGATATCGTCAGTTGCCAAGATTATTTCTCGTATTGATTTTATTGCAGTCAAAGCTTTGTTGCCAAGGCCTGGTTCAGCACTGATGCAGGTTGGACAAAAGTACAAGGATACAGATCTCTTTTTGTAGAATTAGAAAAGACAAATGTGCAGAGGGTGTAGCCATTTTATGTGTAAGAGAATTTTGTTATTGCATAGTTGGACTTATCTACATCTGGATCAAATAATATGGAAGTCCTCTGGAGATGGATGAAAGGGAGCAAACTAACAATAGTTATTTGCTATAGACGAATGGGCCAGAGAGAACTTTGTAGTGAAATAAGGAAAGTGTGTCGAGGAGTAGCTGTAGCTGTCGTGGGTGATTCAGATTTACTAGATTTACATTAGACAATCTGTAATGGGTGCATTCAGAGTGAGGACATGATTCTGATGCAGTATTGGATTGCCCAATGGAACACCTAGTCAGGAAACTTGTGTCAACAGGAGCTCTGTCAAACCTGAGAATTAAGAAATAATCAGGAGATGGTAGAGCAGGTCGGACAGCACCTTAGCAATGATGACTGCAATATGGTGTGTTTGAAGGTTAAAGTTATGATAGAAAAGGGACTAAAATAGCAATGTTCACAGGACAGCACATGGAAGAAAAGCATATTTTGTTTAAAATTCTATAGAGTACGGAACAGATCGATACCATAGGAAAGAGTAGAAGAGGGAAAAGACTAATATTGGTAACAATGCGGGCAAAAAGTAGATACTTCCTAAAGTAGAAAAGAATTGGGAGCACAGTGGATCAAGATGAATCTGAAAATAAAGGTGAGGAAGCTGGTTAGGAAAGCTAAAACTGAAAATGAGGTTAGGATAGCAAGCAATATTTAAATATTTTTCAATTAAATTATATATAAATATATAACAGCAACTTGTATTTATATAGAATCTTTAACGTAATAAAACATCCTAAGGTGCTTTGCAGGAGCATTATAAAACAAAATATGACAGAGCCACAAAAGATGTTGGGTCAGATGACTAAAAACTTGGTTAAAGAGGTAGGTTTTAAGGAGTGTCTTAAAGGAGAAAAGCGATGTATAAAATATATAGATCCCTGTGACCCCTCAATTTCTCTGGTTTAACTAAATTCGACATGATATCAAATGACCAACCAACAGCAAATATAGCAAATGAATGCTATGTTCATAAAACATGGCTGGTCTTGCCAGCACAAAATTGCAGTTTCCAATGGGGATTGGGGAAGTAATAAAAGTAAGAGAAATTTTTATACGGCTGTCACTGATGAACTGAAGAAAGACAAAGGCACCAGACTTGAATATGGTTCGTCCAAGATGACTTGAAAAGTGGCTAGTGAAATTGGCCACATCCTTGCCACTACCTTTTAAGGAATCATTTGAAATGAAAGTAGTTTCTAAAGGATTGGAAAATAGCTATCTTCACACCAATCTATCTGGATGGGGTTGGCCAAAACAATTACCTTTATGAGCCTAACATCGATTGTCAGTAAAGTATTTTAAGGCATCCCGAAAGAAGCGATAATGAAATGCCGAGTTAGGTATGATTTGATGAGGGATTCATGAGTTGGATATCTGGCCAAATTACTTTCCTGTAGTTGTCAACCTTGTTGACAACATGTTCTGTGGATATAATGTGACATTTTTGAATTTCAGCAGTGCAATTGATAATCTGCCATTTGAATGATTTGTCTATAAGGGAAAAAGGCATTGAAATGAGGTAAACTTCTGAGGTCGATTAAAAGTTGGCTAAACCTGCAGAAGCAATTTCTGTTTGGGAATGGAGTGGGCATTAGCAGGATGCCATGGGTAGTTATTGGTAATGGCATTGTTCTTTACACTGTAGGCAAATTATTTGGAGCCGAGGACAGAAACAAAACTTGTAGATATCAGAGTTCAATGGGGAATAATATCACTAGGGGATAAGGCAAAATGTATTTTGGGTAAGTTGTAAAGGTGGGACAATGAATGGCAAACAGTGCTCCATGTGGACAAATGCAAGGAAATGGGACGAGGTAAGATAAATAAATGGGGGACAATAAACTAAATGGTTCTTAACTACAGGACACAACATAGCAGTGGGGTCTGGGAATATTGTTGGATCGTTCATTAAGCTTAAGAGTGAGATATGCTCAAGGAGTTAAGTAGCTGACTATCTTTTGAAGTCTGCCAGAGGAATAAAGAACAAATGCTTGGGCAGGGGCGGGGAGGTAGTGATGGAAGTGGGGGATGGTGCACGATATCGACTCTGTACAAAACACTGGCATTCCCTGCTGTTGGATTGTTGTGTGCAATTCTGGCCACTGTACTACAATAAAGGTATCCAGGCACTGGTGACGTGTGGGAAAAGGCAGCCAAACCGATAGCTTAGGATATCTGAGCATTCAGGAGAGGTTGAACAGCCTGGGATTGTTTTCACTGGAGTCCAGCAGGCTCAGAGGAGATACTATTCAAGTTTGTTCAAGATTCTTAATGAAGTAGATATTTTGAACCCCAATGATATGTTTGTGATTGTCTCAAAGTCTAGAACCAAGAGACACAGGCTCAAGCTTGGAAGATGCAAGGTGTAGATCTCAGCACTTTATGTAGAAGGTGTTCATGTTTGTCATGGACTACCCAAGAGGTAGTGGAGGCATGTAGTGTGAAAATAATTTGAGAATTGAATAATTATTTCAAGAACTAGGTGAACATACGAATTAGGACAGGAATAGGCCACTCAACCCCTTGAGCCTGCTCCGCCATTCAACAAGTTCATGGCTGAACTGATTACTCCACATTTCCACCTACCCCCGATAACCTTCCACTCCCTTGCTTATCAAGAACCTATCTACCTCTGCCATAAAAAATACTCAAAGACTAAGAAGTTTTAATTTTTAAAGGTCACAGACCTGAAATGTTAACTCTGCTTCTCTCTCCACAGATGCTGCCAGACCTGCTGAGTATTTCCAGCACTTTCTGTTTTTATTTGATTAATTTTTAGGATTGACTAACCGTGTATGTTACTCTGAGAGATACCTTATCTGTAATGTACCATCATCATTGTCAGGCAAGTCTCAAGAAAAGGAGAAATAGGAGTAGTCCATTCAAGCCTGCTTTGCTATTCAACATTATGGCTGATCTTCGACTTCGATTTCCACTTTTCTTGATTCCTCATATCCCTTGAATTCCTGAGTATCCAAAAATCACAGCTAACATGACCTGGGCAAAGCAGGTAATATTGACTTATTTGTGCACTGTGGATCACTGGCCTCGATATTTTACATTATAAGGCATGTGACCCCTATTCTAAAATGGTGTACTTGCTGGTTCACTGCAAGTTATGTCAAGAAAAATATGCTGGTGTGTTTTTTATTTAAATATGACATTGCATCCAGGCTGCATTTTTGGGTGCCACACTCATAGATTTCTTTATTGCAATTGCATCTGGCTCACTCAAATTTCATATCTGTTTGAAAAAACAATATATCACAACTGAACAGGTACGGATCATCCCAAATCAAGTCATCTGTAGGAATGAAAACCACCAATCCTGTAGTTCAAAAAGCATTAATCAAAAGGGTTAAATCTGCAAAAGCTATCTGTAAAAAGACAAACCAGTCAAGTTGCTCAGTTGCTATATTAATTATTCACTAAATTGAGCACTATCCATTAATGAAAAGCTTTGCAACTATGATGTAACAATGATAAAATTTACAGGAAAATAGTGTGAACTTTACTGTAGCATTTTGTACTTGAAATACTCATAACAGCGTTCAGTGCCAGAGACCTGTGGCTATGAGAGAAGTTCGAGTCTAGACTTCGTGCAAGTTCCCAACCCACTGTTCACTGAAGAGGCATAAGTTACCAAACTTAAACTTTCCAGCAGGTTTAAGCTCTAAAAATAGATAGCAAAACTGGGCATTTGCAGAATGTGCCAGCTTTCACAGAACATGAGATTTGTTGTTTGTCATCCCTGTCCTTTCTCCGGCAAGCCACTTGTTAAGTATATTTAGGTAATTGGCAAGTTTCTTTGTCTGAAACGTCAAAAATGAGGTGAAGCATGACTTCAACCTTTTTCTAAGCTACCTTTAAAGCAAAAATATGTTTTATTCTGGCTGACCTCCCTTACATTTAGTCAGCAAATTCAGTCGAAGCCCAGTTTAGTTCTCAGTTGAAGTAGGGATAATTAGACCAGGGTATGTAGAAATATTTCAGTCATTCTTCTTAAGATATGTAGTTTTTTCCTATTATATAATATTGGATTTTGTATTGTGTATAGTTAAATATTATACAGCCATTTGGAAAGCAGAGAAAGCGTGTTGGTGGAATGACAGCTACTTATATTTACAAAGTGCCTGTAACAAAAAATATCCCAAGGGGCTTCACAGGAGCATTATAAAACAAAATATGATTCACAGCCTGATAGGTATTTGGTCAGATGACCAAAAGCTTGGTCAAAAGGTAGATCTTAAGGGAGGAAAGTGAGGTAGAAAGGCAGAGAGATGTAGGGAGTGTATTCCAGAGTTTAGCGCCTAGGCGACTGAAGGCATTGCCACCAATGGTGGAGCGATTAAAATGGGGATGCGCAATAGTCCAGAATTGAAGGTGCACAGATATCTGAGGATTGTGGGGCTAGAGGAGATTACAGAGAGAGAGAAGGGCAAGGCTATGGAGGGATTTGGAAACAAGGATGAGAATGTTAAAATCAAGACATCGTTCGATTGGGAGCCAGTAGCGAACACAAGGGTATGGGACTTGGTGCAAGTTAAGACACGGGCAGCAGAGTTTTGGATGACATCAGGTTTACAGAGGGTGGAATGTGGGAAACCAGCCAGGAATGCATTGGAATAGTCAAGTATAGAGGTAATAAAGGCATAAATTATGGTTTCAGCAGCAGATGAGCTGAGACTGAGGCAAAGTCAGGCAATGTTGCAAAGGTGGAAGTAAGCAGTCTGTGATGGCACGAATACAAAAAGTGAGGTCGGAAGCTCATCTCTGGGTCAAATGTGGCACCAAGGTTACGAACAAAATGATTTAATCTTCGAATGTTGTTAGCGAGAGGAATGGAGTCGGTAGCTAGAGAATATTGTTTGGAGCGGGGACCAAAAACTAAGACTTCAGTCTTCTCAATATATAATTGAAGGAACATTCTGCTCATCCAGTACTGGATGTTAGATAAGGAGTCTGATAATTTAGCAAGAGTGCAGGAGTCAAGAGAGGTGGTGATGAAGTAGAGCTGATGCCATCAGCGTACATGTGAAAATTATCACTGTTTTCGGATGATGTCGCCAAGGGGCAGCTTGTAAATCAGAAGTAGGAGGAGGGGGGTGCTAAGGATAGATCCTTGGGGGACACCAGAGGTAATAGTGCGCGAGCAGGAAGAGAATCCATTGCAAGCGATTCTCCGGTTGCGAGTAGAGAGATAAGAATGGAACCAGCTGAGAGCAGCCCCACCCAGCTGGACAGTGGAGGGGCGTTGGAGGAGAATGGTGTGATCATGTCAAAGACTGCAGACAGGTTGAGAAGGATGAGGAGGGAAAGTTTACCTTTGTCACAGTCACATAGGATGTAATTTGTGGCTTTGATGAGAGCTGTTTCGGTACTGTGCGGACACCTGATTAGAGGGATTCAAGCGTGAAATTCTGGGAAAGATGGAACCAGATTTGAGAGGCGACAACACGTTCATGAATTTTGGAGAGGAAAGGGAGGTTGGAGATTGGACGGTGGTTTGCAAGGATGGTAGGGTCAAAGGTTAGTTTTTTTTTTAAGAGAGGGGTGATGATGGCAGATTTAAAGGAGAGAGAGAGACAACAACTGAAGAGAGCACAGTTCACAAGATCATCTAATATGGGGACCACGAGGGGAAGTTGGTGTTTAGCAGTTTAGTGAGAATAGGATCGAGGGAGCAGGAGTTGGGTCTCATGGACAAGATGAGCTCAGAGAGGGCATAAGGGGAGATAAACTAGAGAAAGAGATGAGTTCAGAGCTAGGGCAGGAGGGAGCATTATAGGACGTTAAAGGAGTTGCTCTGCAGTACAAGGGAAGGTTCTGGGAGCTGCAGAAATGAGGTACTGCAATGTAATTATAGTGTGGCAAGTTTACATTGGCACCATTATACGTGTGAAAAGTGGAATTTATAACCACAAGAACTGCAGCAGTTCAAGGAGAAGGCCCACCATCTCAAAGCATCAAGGATGGACAATAAATGTGAACTTGCCAGTCTCGCTGAAATCCAGAGAACAAATGTTTTTTTTAAATTTTGATACTGATAATTTATAGATGTTTTGCTAATGAGTACAGAGCTATGTGGGAAAGAAGAAAAGATGCAAATTAGTTTGACACATTTCTTGATATTCTCTGCAAAACTACAGAACCTTAAACAAAAATTTACAATTAAAATACCAAACCTTAAACTTACAAAGAATGCAAGGCTTGTGGAGATTTTTTTTTACCTGTAATCACTAAGGAAAACTACAGTATTTCAGAATATTTCCTAGGAAACAATCAAAATATTTGAGTCTGTGGGGAGATTTCATAAGGTTATTTCCAAATTATTTCACTAGAACTGTGTACCTTTCCCTTACAACGGGCGAATCATAGTTGGTATCAAGGGAGATTTTCACGTGTATTATAGAAGTCTGGGATCTGGGGCCCTGTTTTAAATCAGACATACTTTGTTCTGTTGCAAAACCTTTTTTTATATATTAGGGGAAAGAAAGTTATTAATTGACATGGTACCTAAAACTTTTGAGTACTTTAGAATCTGTAAAATTCCCCTACTGTACATTAAACTCTGTTTACTTATCAATTGGACTGTGGCCTTAAAGGACACAGCTGTACCTTAACAGCAGAATAATAGTGTATTACATGATACAACACTCCTGTCTGGATAGAACAGTGCATCATCCAAGAGAATTACAAGTAAGAAAGCTGGTCTCTGAGTGAGACATAATTGTGTGTTTTAGTTCACTATCACTTGTCTTCATTGAGTTGTGGTACATCCATCTTATAATTAAGCAAGATAAATTTGAGGTGATCAAGGATGTCTGTTGTCTCTTAATTAACTCATGCCTTCTCTCACGATTGATTCATTTTATGTCTGTGGTAGTGGCAAAATTTCTGCAAGAAATTGACATTATTTGTATTCACAATGTTTCACTTCTTGATGTAATTGGCCAGTTGCTTTTTAGAAATAGTGGTACTAGCCAGAAAAATAATCTTAAGCGCATCAGCCTAGAAGTGGAGGATTGGTACCCAGTACAAAGGTTATATTTTTTAAGCAAAATAAATTTGTTGCATATTAAAGTTCTGTTGGTAACAGGTCCTCAACAGTTCACAATGTTCGTTGTGCAGATATTCACTGCTTAAATGGTTTCACTGTTGAAATGGTTTCACTGTTGCTTTGCAGAATGTGCAGGCATAAATTTGAGGCTTTAGCAATAAATAATATTTTGAATTACTTCTCTGCTCTGTTGATCATGAACTGTTCTGTATCAGGTCTCCATGCGACACTGCAGCCCCTCCGTCTACCTGTATTAATGTTCCACTGGCTTCTGAAGAGCAGACGAGTAGATATTGGGATGAGCTCAGTCAAGTTGGCCTTCCTGATGATATTGATGTCCAGGCCTTATTTGAACCTTCAGGTATTAAAAACATAGATGTAGTCTTAATCCATTGTTCTCCAAGTATTTCTCGATTTCCTTATTTATGGTTGTGATTGACTCAAGTTTGATAGCTACCTGTAACATATTCCATATCCTAATATGCTTTGTGAAATGCCGCAAATTGTCCTTCCAGTACTAAGGCTAAGTTTATATCCCTTTTGTTCTCCTATCAACAACCAGTGGAATTAAACTTTCACTACTTGAGTTAGAACAATCACGATCTGCCCTTCACAAATCCTTGTTGATAGCACCTGCTAAGTATATATATTTCATACGTGTCACAACTGAGGTCAGAAGTACTCCAGTGATATTTTGTAATAGATGGTGACTTGCAGAATACTTAATCTTTTAAAAGGATGGTGGTATAGCAAAGATGAGTTGCAGTTTTGTCACATACAAAAAAAAAATTTCCACTACATAAAAAATGCTTGTCTATTTAAAAAGTGTGGGATGTTCAGTAGTATATTGTATAGCCTTGTGTGTGTGCTTTTTGTATGTCCGTTTAGGTTAAAAATATTCCTGACGAATCAGTGTCCCTGCTGAAGATATACATGGTGTTTTACTGTGCTGGATGTACAGTTCATCACTGTGGCCCAACCTTATAAATCTAATGTTCAGTACCTACCAGTGGTAGTCCAGAACAGTGTGAGAAGTAGAAGCTTTACCTCCTAAATTAAAAGATCTCTATACCACTTGGCAGATGGTACTGATGCGATAACAGTAGCTCCACAGGTCATGTTTGTGTCTTGCTTAGCCCAAAACTAATGCATAGTTATCAATAGAAGTAAAATACAAGATATTTTAAAATAGACCAGCAATAAGACATCTAGAGATAGTTTAGCAATGTGTTGGGAAATACGTAGGTAGTAAAGTCCATTCTGTGATATTTAACATGAAAAATAAAACTTTATCTGTCCCATAAGTATTCTTAATCTTTGGTTAACAGGTCACTGTTGGGTTCACCATTGTTGTGCAGCATGGTCTTCTGGAGTGTGCCAGACAAATGAACAGGTACTGGTGAATGTGGACAAAGCAGTTCTCTCAGGGATTACAGAGGTAAGTTGAAACTTCAGGGAAGGAGGAGGAAATTAACTTAGCTAAACTGTGGCTCCGTTTTTACAGTTTACAAGCTGTTTGGGGCAGGGGTGGGGGCAGTGGTGGTGGTGTGGGGAATGATACTGGGGAGGAGGGAAGACTTTAGAAGAAAGTTTAGTGAAGCACGATTTACATTGCCGCTGTATGTTGGCAGTTTACAGTGTTTAGAAAGTAAAGTCAGAAGTTGGGTCTGGAGCCTCTAGGTGCACATCAAAAATGGTAGATTTTGTCTCGTGTCTTTTTGATTTATGACATTTGTAGTGATGAGCAAGGGCTTAACCTTCCTTTCAACCCTAATTTATCTCTAAATGGGACAGCAGTATAAGTTGGAGCAGCTGAAAACTTGGTGCCAGCAAAACTTTGGGGCTATCAAAATCGTTTAAGCAAATCCACAAATAGCAAAACTCCTAGAAGCTTGGTTGTCAAGGAGTTAAGTAGCATTCATCATAACTGATTACAGTTGAGCAGAACATTTATCATTTATTTGGTGTACAACATGGATAACAAACAATAGACCTTTACATAACTCAACAAATATGCTATAAATAGTCTTTATATGGGTGTTGGCTTGCGTCAGTGAATTCTAAAAATAGCTAAGGAGATGTGTTGGCTGAATAAGCTATAGAATGCTTCAGTAAAAACCACAATTAAAAAAAAAAAAATTCTACATCAAGGTGTGACAAAAACCACACCTACCAAAAATGGGACATATTAATTTTGCCATCTGGAACATTTTGAACTGTTCCTGGCTATGAAATAATTTGTTTAAAGAGACTACAGCAGTGGCTGAAAACATGGCTGCACATTTGCATTGTAAAAGACAGTTGAATAAGAGAGACAATGGAATTGCTGATCCAATTAACCAGATGGATTTTGATCCAGAGACGTTGAATGTGTAAAAGGCCAGCATTCCACCCCCACTGAGAGTGTCTGCCAAGCTTGGGGGAAAATCCGCAAGCCTCGCCGGGCAGGTTGTTCCAAACAAGGAGCTAGTCACATGACTAACCTGCTGACCAACTTGGAGTTTTTTTAATTGTGCCACACTGTTGGAGAATAGACTGCAACTGAACTTGAAGAAGAGAGCACCTGTCTGTCTCTCTCTCTCTCTCTCTCTCTCTCTCTCGCTCTCTCTCTCGCTCTCTCTCTCGCTCTCTCTCTCGCTCTCTCTCTCGCTCTCTCTCTCGCTCTCTCTCTCGCTCTCTCTCTCGCTCTCTCTCTCGCTCTCTCTCTCGCTCTCTCTCTCGCTCTCTCTCTCGCTCTCTCTCTCGCTCTCTCTCTCGCTCTCTCTCTCGCTCTCTCTCTCGCTCTCTCTCTCTCTCTCGCTCTCTCTCTCGCTCTCGCTCTCGCTCTCTCTCGCGCTCTCGCTCTCTCTCGCGCTCTCGCTCTCTCTCGCGCTCTCGCTCTCTCTCTCGCTCTGTCTCTCTGTCTCTGTCTCTCTCGCAAAGTTCCAGGGACCCACGGACATAACTCCAGCCTCAAGAGAGAAGACTCCTGCAGCCTTCTGGTACCAGCTCGATAAGAGAGAGTCTGCACTGGGCCCCAACAGGAATGCAAGACTTAACTGCAATCAAAAGGCTTTACATCAAATCCCAAAACGAGTAACTGAACTCAATATGACTTCAAACCTCTTCTCTTCAATTCTGTCTCAATATGAGTGTGTTTATCACTTATGCATGCGAGCATGGTCGCATCGGTATTTTTAGTAGCTTTAACGTTAATAAACTTACACCTTTCTTGTTTAAATCTAAGAAAACCTGTCTGAATAAGCTATAGAATGCTTCAATTAGTGAGCAGTGAGCAAGGATTCACTGAGTTTTAAAAATTAAACCCTGTAACGGCCAAACCAGGAATAGGCTGAGAGGTGAGCCCTAGACCCTGTCCTCATCTGCTCGTAGCAAAGGTGTTTAACATCTTCAGATACAACTTGCCTCTGTGGATTAGGAGAATAGATATAGTGGTGCCTTGGGCATAAGAAAATGTGTCGATTTCTGAATATTTTGATGGATAATGCCAGTGGTAAAGGTCGGTAATGGCAGGAATCCTTGCTTAGCTTAGCGACTGAAAGGTCGGAATATAGTGGAGGTGGTAATTGTGAAGTACTTTGCACCATGTTCATAGGTCTTCTCTTCAGTCATGACCTTTTGGTTTATTCGATGAGTTACCAAAATCCTATTGACAACCTGCTTATTAACTGAGGCACAGAATGCCATGTTGTTCACGATCTGAGGAGATGATGCCAATATATTAAGTAAGTTGACAATATGATAGTTGTGTAAATTCTTCAATCATGACCTCTACTTTGCCCCTTTCTCGTTGCTTGCGCAGGCTGAACAGGATGCGCACAAGCTTGTCTTGATGTCCGACCAACTGAGATTTAAAACTCCAGTCCATCATCAAGGCTGCCTACTTCAATCTTTGCTGCCTGCCTCCATTTCTACCTCACGCCTGATGCTTAACCAATGTTTTTTTGCATCACTAAACTCTTTTCTACCATGTCCTTTTCACTGGTCTCTCAACCTCCGTCTTTCCATAAACTTCACTTTGTCAAACTCTGCCTCCTGCAACCTGATCTGTACTAATTTAACGGTCAACCAACACCCCTGTCCCTGATGACCTGCACTGTCCATAAACCCCTACCCTTCCTGTAATGATTTCATCAGCATAATCCTAGGTTAGGTTTGAACTAACCACATGACAGGTGGCATTGACATTTATGTCTTGGTGCTGTTTACTGTCTTTAAAAAAAAAGCTTTTCTTGTTATATTGTCACTTTTACAGGTGCAGCATTTTAGCGGAGAAAAACATCTCTTTTTGTTGTATGCTGTGGGAAAAGTTTACTTATGCACATGCTTTTGTGCTGTGGGGTCCCTGAAAAATATATTCCTTTGTGGCAGCCATCCTTGCCTGTATTTTTTCCAGTTTTTTGCCTCCCTCCATTTCCTCTCTTAGAGGCATTGACTCCTTGCTTGGGTCCAGTTCTTTGGGTGCCCGTTCCCCACCACTAACTCACCTAATTTCCTATTATTGATGTGAACACGTATGGTAACTATCTGCAGGCTGTTCAATTACAGCAGAACTGCCTGTTGCCATCATCACCTGATAAACCACACAAGACCACTGTCAGCAGTGGCCAGTGGTTAATGCACAGGAAGAACTCTTGTTTTTTCCCCCCCTTCTCCTCCTATCCTCGAGCTGTTGTGGCCAGCTCCAGACCCAGTACTGCAGCTGAGATTAGGTAACTCATCATGAAACTGGGACCTAATGGTCTCTGACTTTGTGCTACAGTAGACAGTTCTTTACCCACTAGATCTTCGAGTGAAGGGGAGCTAGTTCATGGGATAATGAAGCTACTGCTTGCATTTGAGTTATTACAAATATTTATGGTAAAAATATCAGTGCTTATTTCACCATTGCAATACGTGAGACAAATAAACTGCCCACCCTGAGTGCATGTGGGGTAAAAGGTATACTTAAAAAAAAAAAAATTGTTTTGGAGTTTAGTTAACCATCAGGACTCAGTGCAATTCTGAGCATGGTCACACATGATCATGGGACAGATTGATATTTGCATATCCTTTATAATTGGTTATTTTCTTCATTCACGGGATGTGGACATCACTGGCAAGACCAGGATTCATTGCCCATCCTTAATTGCCCTTGAGAAGGTGAGCTTCTTTCTTGCGTACAACTGACTAACTTGCTAGGCGATTTCAGAGGACAGTTAAGAGCGAGCCTCATTGCTGTGGGCCTGGAGTCACATATCGGCCAGACAGGGAAAGGAAGGCATATTTCCTTCCCGAAAGGACATTAGTGAACTAGATTTCATTTTTTTAACGACAATACGGTAGTTTCATGGCCACCATTACTGATAGCTTTTTATTCCTGTCTCCTTTAATTAATTGCCGTAGTGGCATCTGAATCATATTTGCAGATTATTAGCCCAGACGTGTGGATTAATAGTCCTGCAACATAACCGTGGTACTGTACTCCAATTGGACACAGTGCTCAGCTAGAGTCATGAGTCCAATTCTAGGCACCCCACTTTCGGAAAGATATAAAGGCCTCGGAAAGATGCAGAGGAGATTTACTGAAAATGATATCAGAGATGAGGGACTTAGGGTATGTGGAGAGATTAGAGAAGCTGAGATTGTTCTGCTTAGAGCAGAGAAGGTTAAGGGGAGACTTAATAGAAATGTTCAAAATGATGAAGGGTTTTGATGGAGTAGATAGGGAGAAACTGTTTACCCTGAGTCAGTAACAGAATAAAAGTTTAAAGTAATTGGCAAAAGAATCAGAGGCAAGATTAATAATAATTTGGTGTAATGCTCACTTACACCCTTTCTGTGCAGAAGAAAAATATCCCCCAATGAAGTTCGTTTTCATCCAAACTTACCCACATTGTGCAGTTTTCACCTTTTAATTTTCCTGAAGCTTGTAACTGTTTCGCACCTTTGTTAGTATTGTGGGTTTTAAAATCTATATCAGCAGCTAATGAAAAGTTAAGTTTGCAGCTATGTGAAAATAAAAGCAGTTGAGTTCAGAGCTCTCTAATTCCTACTGCATGTAAAATTCATATTAGCAGATGGTGCGGAATAATGGCTATTGGGGGTGAGGGGAATTGGGTGTGGGGAAAGAACTTGGTGTGATCATTAAAATGTCATCACACATAAGAATATAATATATAAACAGTCTGGTATTGGGCATAAAATATTGCTATAGGGTTGCAAGAGTTTAAGCTTATTTTAAGTAACAGCTTTCAAGTGGTATAGCAGACAATGCTTTTTTGGACTGTTTAGAGTGGACTCTTCAGTTAAATAAAATTATACGTATCTTCTGCTCTATATCGCAACCACCTGATATATTTCATGTGCATGTAACACCTTTGCACAGTGCTGTGATAGCAAACACATTTTTTTTAATGACTCCCTTGATAGAAGAAACAGAATGAATTGCCCTCATTTAAAACCTGCACGTCTCAGAGAAGGTGTTCTACAGGGACTCCAATGTGTTTAAAAATCTGTTTGAAGATTGCTGCGGAAATCCATTTGTGAATGGATGTGCTGGGTGCCAGTTGGCACAGAGCTGTTAGAGTGTGCTCTACTGTGTTTTGAGTACAGTTGATTTATCAATAGCATTGTCAGGGAAGTAATATTCTCTTTTTAAAGAAAATTGTTTCTTCAGTTTTCAAATAAGTATCCCATGATAATTCAGAGCTTTACAATGACTTGCTTCTGTAGTATATATTCTTTAAAAATATATTTCGTACTCCAGAGGCGCTTACAGTCTTGGCGTCAAAATGCATTAACACAGATGTGTTTTTTGGTTTGTGTATTGTACAGTGCTTGAGTTCCTGACAAAAAAAAACTCACCTCCCATTGTTGTTAGCACTATTTGTTATGGCTCATACAGCATAATGGCAAAGTTCAGTGTGGTACTGGTGGGAGACCAGAGCCTGTGGAAATATGCTAGCAAGAAGAAAATGCTTTCAGAAGAGAGAAATAGAATTGGCAAGAAAGAGAAACTTGGAGAGCAAGAGAATTTAAAAAAAACCTTTCTAATTTTTTTCTTGTAGGAAGGTTCTTTGCCTTGCTTTTCATAACATGATTGTCTCAACCAAATGTTAAGCTGCAGGTGTCTTCTGGGTCTGCAGCAGCAACCATTTTCTCATTATATTTTCCTTGCTTTAACCTCTAATCGTTCGACACCTGGATGTTTGTTGTTCCACATCTAACTTCCTTTAATTTGTCCCAACAAACACAAAATGACTGGAGATTTTTTATAAAAATGAAATGATAATTAGAAGCTGAAAGAATAAGATTTCACACTTGTAAAAGTTAGTTTTCAGCGCCAGAGGTGTTATTTGGCAGTAACTAAGTACCACGCTGTTAAGAGTACTTAGATTGGAATGGACAAGCCCGAACTTTATTTGGCAAGTTTAGTCCATATCTATAAAGTAAGTACAGGAACCTAATGCTGTCCAAGACATTTGAACGGTGAGTTAGACGTAGAGATGTCATTTTTGTGCATTGTTTGGAGGAGCAGAGGCATCTCGAGCAGCACCTTTTAGATTTCCACGTTTAACTGGACAAGTGCACACGGAAGTTACTGTGTGATTTGTGAGGTGTGAGCCTACTTTTTATTTTCACAGCAAAGTCCGGCCTAATGTGTTCTTTAAAATTCCATGCAAACTCTTGTGGGATGCAGCCTGTCCTATTCATGGCAGATTGCTAACAAGGGAGATGAGATGCCACCAGCAATGTTTTATAATTAGTTAATCAGCATGCTTGCTGCAGCTGTGCTGCAGCCCAGTTTTTACTTGAGTGAAGTATATATTTTTTTTTATTCATTCATGGGATATGGCCCACGCTGGCCAGGCCAGCATTTATTGCCCAACCCTAATTGCCCTTGAGAAGGTGGTGGTGAGCTGCCACCTTGAACCGCTGCAGTCCATTTGGGGTAGGTACACCCACAGTGCTGTTAGGAAGGGAGTTCCAGGATTTTCACCCAGCGACAGTGAAGGAACGGCGATATAGTTCCAAGTCAGGATGGTGTGTGACTTGGAGGGGAACTTGCAGGTGGTGGTGTTCCCATGTATTTGCTGCCATTGTCCTTCTAGTTGGCAGAGGTCGCGGGATTGGAAGGTTGTGTCGAAGGAGCCTTGGAGCATTGCTGCAGTGCATCTTGCAGATGGTACACACTGCTGCCACTGTGCGTCGATGGTGGAGGGAGTGAATGGCACCCCATCTACAAACAATCAAGTGAGCTGCTTTGTCTTGGATGGTGTCGAGCTTCTTGAGTGTTGTTGGAGCTGCACCCAACCAGGCAAGTGGAGAATATTGCATCACACTCCTGACTTGTGCCTTGTAGATGGTGGACAGGCTTTGGGGAGTCAGGAGGTGAATTACTCGCCTCAGGATTCCTAGCCTCTCACCTGCTCTTGTAGCCATGGTATTTATATGGCTACTCCAGTTGAGTTTCTAGTCAATGGTAACCCCTAGGATGTTGATAGTGGAGGATTCAGCGATGGTAATGCTGTTGAATGTCAACGGGAGATGGTTAGATTCTCTCTTGTTGGAGATGGTCATTGCCCGGCTCTTGTGTGGCGCGAATGTTGCTTGCCACTTATCAGCCCAAGTCTGGATATTGTCCAGGTCTTGCTGCATTTCTACACTGACTGCTTCAGTATCGGAGGAGTTACGAATGGTGCTGAACATTGTGCAATCATCCGCGAACATCCCCAATTCTGACCTTATGATTGAAGGGAGATCATTGATGAAGCAGCTGAAGATGGTTGGGCCTAGGACACTACCCTGAGGAACTCCTGCAGTGATGTCATGGAGCTCAGATGATTGACCTCCAACAACCACAACCATCTTCCTTTGCACTAGATATGACTCCAACCAGCGGAGGGTTTTCCCCCTGATTCCCATTGACCTCAGCTTTGCTAGGGCTCCTTGATGCCATACTTGGTCAAATGCTGCCTTGATGTCAAGGGCAGTCACTCTCACCTCACCTCTTGAGTTCAGCCCTTTTGTCCATGTTTGAACCAAGGTCAGGAGCTGAGTGGCCCTGGCGGAACCCAAACTGAGGGTCATGAGCAGGTTATTGCTAAGCAAGTGCTACTTGATGGCATTGTTGATGACATCTTCCATCACTTTACTGATGATGGAGAGTAGGTTGATGGGGCGGTAATTGGCCGGGTTGGATTTGTCCTGCTTTTTGTGTACAGGACATAACTGGGCAATTTTCCACATTGCAGGGTAGATGCCAGTGTTGTAGCTGTACTGGAACAGCTTGGCTAGGGGCGCGGCAAGTTCTGGAGTGCAGGTCTTCAGTACTACTGCCGGAATATTGTCAGGGCCCATAGCTTTTGCAGTGTCCAGTGCCTTCAGTCATTTCTTGATATCACGCAGAGTGAATCGAATTGGCTGAAGTCTGGCATCTGTGATGCTGGGGACCTCAGGAGGAGGCCGAGATGGATCATCAACTCGGCACTTCTGGCTGAAGATTGTTTTAAATGTTTCAGCCTTATCTTTCGTACTGATGTGCTGGGCTCCCCCATCATTGAGGATGGGGATATTTGTGGAACCACCTCCTCCAGTTAGTTGTTTAATTGTCCACCACCATTCACGGCTGGATGTGGCAGGACTGCAGAGCTTAGATCTGATCCATTGGTTATGGGATCGCTTAGCTCTGTCTATCGCATGCTGCTTATGCAGTTTGGCACGCAGATAGTCCTGTGTTGTAGCTTCACCAGGTTGACACCTCATTTTGAGGTATACCTGGTGCTGCTCCTGGCTTGCCCTCCTGCACTCTTCATTGAACCAGGGTTGGTCTCCTGGCTTGATGGTAATGATAGAGTGGGGGATATGCCGGGCCATGAGGTTACAGATTGTGGTTGAGTACAATTCTGCTGCTGCTGATGGCCCACAGCGCCTCATGGATGCCCAGTTTTGCATTGCTAGATCCGTTTGAAATCTATCCCATTTAGCATGGTGGTAGTGCCACACAACACGATGGACGGTATCCTCAATGTGAAGGCGGGACTTCGTCTCCACAAGGACTGTGCGGTGGTCGCTCCTACCAATACAGACATGGACAGAAGCATCTGCGGCAGGCAGATTGGTGAGGACAAGGTCAAGTATGTTTTTCCCTCGTGTTGGTTCCCCCACCACCTGCCGCAGATTCAGTCTAGCAGCTATGTCCTTTAGGACTCGGCCAGCTCGGTCAGTAGTGGTGCTACCGAGCCACTCTTGGTGATGGACATTGAAGTCTCCCACCCAGAGTACATTTTGTGTCCTTGCCACCCTCAGTGCTTCCTCCAAGTGGTGTTCAACATGGTGGAGTACTGAGTCATCAGCTGAGGGAGGGCGGTAGGTGGTAATCAGTAGGAGGTTACCTTGCCCATGTTTGACCTGATGCCATGAGACTTCATGGGGTCCGGTGTCAATGTTGAGGACTCCCAGGGCAACTCCCTCCCTACTGTATACCACTGTGCCACCACCTCTGCTGGGTCTATCCTGCCGGTGGGACAGGACATAACCAGGGATAGTGATTGCAGTGTCTGGGACCTTGTCTGTAAGGTATGATTCCGTGAGTATGACTATGTCAGGCTGTTGCTTGATATTGTCTGTGGGACAGCTCTCCCAACTTTGGCGTAAGCCCCCAGATGTTAGTAAGGAGGATGATCAACCATTTTGATCTTTGTTCACTTATCCAATAAAGAGAGCGGCACAGTAGCATAATGCAAGTTAAGTTTCTAGTAGTTGTGTTCATAAGTTGTCTTACACTTTTGAAACCCAGTTTATTTTTGACTGCAGATGGGACTTTCAGGAGACCAATTTGGGTGCAGTGAATTGCTAAACAACTCAGACTATCAGATTACAATGACCTGAAAAATCTAATTGCAGCATTTACTGACTATTTGCTTTAAATTGTACAGCTCATGGCTCTGGAACAATGTGTGAAAATATACAGACCAAAAAAGTTGCTGATAACAGTGTAGTCTTCCCATGCAGCCCTCTCTCTGTCCTAAACACACAGAAATGTAAGGGTGCATTGAAGACACAATCACTTGATTCTAAAGCTTTCTGAACCAAAGAAGCTATATCACTCCAAGCGGAAGGGCCGTCCGTGCATCAACACGAACAGAATTTCTTATCCACAGCTGTTACATAAGTTTCTAAATTCACTTGAAAAAGCCCTTCAAAACGCTACCGCAGGGGATGCAGAGATGAAGTGGGCCCACATCAGAGACGCCATCAATGACTCAGCAATGACCACCTTTGGCAAACGTGAGAAGCAGAATGCAGACTGGTTTCAATCTCATATTGAAGAGCTGGAACCTGTCATAGCCGCTAAGCGCATTGCACTGTTGAACTACAAGAAAGCCCCCAGCAAGTTAACATCCGTAGCACTTAAAGTAGCCAGACGCGCTGCACAAAGAACAGCCAGGCGCTGTGCAAATGACTATTGGGAACACCTGTGTAGTCGTATTCAGCTGGCCTCCGATAGAGCTTTTGGGCCAACCATCAAGAAGATCGCCCCCCTCAAGTCTAAATCACGGGAAACAATCACTGACCAACGCAAGCAAATGGACCGCTAGGTGGAGCACTACCTAGAACTGTACTGCAGGGAAAATGTTGTCACTGAGACCGCCCTCAATGCCGCCCAGTCTCTGCCAGTCATGGATGAGCTGGACGAACAGCCAACAGAATCGGAACTCAGTGATGCCATTGATTCTCTAGCCAGTGGAAAAGCCCCCGGAAAGGACGGCATTACCCCTGAAATAATCAAGAGTGCCAAGCCTGCTATACTCTCAGCACTCCATGAACTGCTTTGCCTGTGCTGGGATGAGGGAGCAGTACCACAGGACATGCGCGATGGCGCAGTGGTTAGCACCGCAGCCTCACAGCTCCAGCGACCCGGGTTCGATTCTGGGTACTGCCTGTGTGGAGTTTGCAAGTTCTCCCTGTGACCGCGTGGGTTTTCGCCGGGTGCTCCGGTTTCCTCCCACAGCCAAAGACTTGCAGGTTGATAAGTAAATTGGCCATTATAAATTGCCCCTTGTATAGGTAGGTGGTAGGGGAATTGAGGGAAGGTGGGGGATGTGAGAGGGTAATGGGGTTAACGTAGGATTAGTATAAATGGGTGGTTGGTTGGCACAGACTCGATGGGCCGAAGGGCCTGTTTCAGCGCTGTATTTCTAAATAAAAATAACAAATAAATAAAATAAAAATAAATAAATAAAAATATCATCGCCCTCTAAGAACAAGGGTGAACGTGGTGACTGCAACAACTACTGTGGAATCTCCTTGCTCAGCATAGTGGGGTAAGTCTTCGCTCGAGTCGCTTTAAACAGACTCCAGAAGCTGACTGAGCGCATCTACCCTGAGGCACAGTGCGGCTTTAGAGCAGAGAGATCCACCATTGACATGCTGTTCTCCCTTCGCCAACTACAGGAGAAATGCCGTGAACAACAGATGCCCCTCTACTTTGCTTTCATAGATCTCACCAAAGCCTTTGACCCCATCAGCAGACGTGGTCTCTTCAGACTATTAGCAAAGATCGGGTGTCCACCAAAACTACTAAGTATCATCATCTCATTCCATGACACTATGAAAGGCACAATTCAGCATAGCGGTGCCTCATTGACCCCTAGGCTCAACTATCACCAGTAACCTGTCTCTCGATGCAGATATCAACAAGTGCATGGGAAAGGCGTCTGCTGCTATGTCCAGACTGGCCAAGAGGGTGTGGGAAAATGGCGCACTGACACGGAACACAAAAGTCCGAGTGTTTCAAGCCTGTGTTCTCAGTACCTTGCTCTATGGCAGTGAGGCCTGGAAAACGTATGTCAGCCAAGAGCAACGTCTCAATTCATTCCATCTTTGCTGCCTGCTAAGAATCCTTGGCATCAGGTGGCAGGACTGTAACTCCAACGCAGAAGACCTCGAGGCGGCCAGCATCCCCAGCATATACACCCTACTGAGCCAACGGCGCTTGAGATGCCTTGGCCATGTGTGCCGCATGGAAGATGGCAGGATCCCCAAGGACGCATTGTACAGCGAGCTCGTCACTGGTATCAGACCCACCTGCCGTCCTTGTCTCCGCTTTAAAGACGTCTGCAAATGCGACATGAAGTCCTGTGACATTGTTCACACATCGTGGGAGTCAGTTGCCAGTGATCGCCAGGGCTGGCGAACAGCCATAAAGGTGGGGCTAAAGAGTGGCGAGTCGAAGAGACTTAGCAGTTGGCAGGAAAAAAGACAGAAGTGCAAGGAGAGAGCCAACTGTGTAATAGCCCCGACAACCAATTTTATCTGCAGCGTTTGTGGAAGAGTCTGCCACTCCAGGCACTGCTCCGCAAACCACTGACCACCTCTAGGTGCTTACCCATTGCCTCACAAGACAAGGAGGCCAAAGAAGACGACCATGATGATTGGTACCAGTATTTTGTATTAAATGTTTGGCAGATTAAACATTTGGCTTTCAATCTTTTAAATGCTTTAGTGGTATAATTGACCTAACTATTGTGACAGTAATCTGATAAAAAGGAATTGTTTTTGATACTACAAAGTTGCAACAAAAAAGCATGCTCAACTCTTCTAAATTGTTACTGTTGCAAATTTCTGCTGAATTGAATAAAGCACTAAATCCAGACCATTAATTACAGTACACGCTCCTCTCAAATGATAAAGGAAAAGAAAGGATTTTCATTTAAGCCATGCTTTTTATGACCTCAGGGTGTTCCAAAGCACTTGAGGATTAAGTACTTTTGCGGTGTAGTCACTGTTGTAATATATGGAAACATTGCAGCCAAGTTGTGCACAGCAAGGCCCCACAAACAGCAATGAGAACCAGATAATCTGTTTTAGTGAAATGAAAAAAGAAAATGCTGGAAACACTCAGGCAGCATCTGGGGAGTGAGAAACAAAGTTAACATCTCGATCTTTCATCAGAATCTCATTTTGTGATGTTTGTGACACTGGTGAGAGCTAAAGATTCGCTATGTCACTAGAAGTGCTCATCGGTTTTTGTTGAAATAGCACCTCAGGATTCTTTAGATCCTTGAGCAAGCAGGGTTTTGGTTTAACGTCTTGTCCAGAAGGTGGTAGCACTTCCTCATAACATGGCTGAAATGTTAGCAAATGATATGCTCAAGTGTCTGGAATGGGGCTTGAAGCCATGATCTTCTGACTCAGAGGCAAAAGTGTTGCCATTGAGCTGAGGCTAGCACTTCTGTTCTGAAATTCTGGAATTTTTTTCTATTCACTCGTGGGAAGTGGGTGTCTCTGGCTAGGCCAGCATTTATTGCCTATCCCTAATCGCCCTTGAGAAGCTAGTGGTGGTGAGCTGCTACCTTGTATTGCTGCAGCCTTGGGATGTAGGTACACCGTCAGTGCTGTTAGGAAGGAAGTTCCAGGATTTTGACCCAGCTCCTGGCATGCCTCCTGTACTTTTCATTAAACCAGGGTTGGTCATGGCCCACAGTGCCTCATGGATGCCCAGTTTTGAATTGCTAGATCTGTTCAAAATCTATTCCATTTAGAATGGAGGTAGTGCCACACAACACAAATGGTGGATATCTTCAGTGTCTCCATAAGGACTGTGTGGTGGTCACTCCTACCAATACTGTGATGGACAGATGCATCTACGACAGGTAGATTGGTGAGGATGAGTTCAGGTAGGTTTTTCCCTCTTGGTTCCTTCGCCATCTGCCGCAGACCCAGTCTAGCAGCTCGGTCAGTAGTGTTGCTACCGAGCCATTCTTGGTGATGGACATTGAAGTCCCCCACCCAGAGTACAATAGGGAGCTCGTGCTCTTTATAAGTTAACAAACACCTCTTAACTACAGCCGGTCCATCGTCTTCCAGTTGGGTGAGACTGCATTGGCCTGACTCTGTTCTTATCTATCCAGTCGTAGCCAGAGAAGCACCAGCAATGGTTTCTTTTCCTGCTCCTGGTGTCCTCCAAGGATCTTTCCTTGGCCCCCCCCTTCTATTTCTTATCGACATGTTGCCCCTTGGCAACATCATCCAAATCTGCATCCAAGAGCCAATTTACACATGTGCACTGACAACACCCTGCTCCAACTCTCCACTGTCTCTGAAACATTAGACTGCTTGTCTGACATCCAATACTGGATAAGCAGAAATTTTCTCCAACTAATTATTGGAAAGACTGAAGCCATTGCCTCCTGTCCCACCACAAGCTCAGTTAGCCACTGATTTCATTCCTCTCCCTGGCAACTGTCTAAGGCTGAACCAGACTATTTGCAATCTCTGTGTCACATTTGACCCTGAAATGAGCTTTTGATGGCATATCCATGCCATCACTAAGACCATCTATTTCCAGCTCTGTAACATTGCCTGACACTGCCTGCCTCAGCTCATCGGCTTGACAATTCCAGTATACTCGTGGCTGGTTTCCTACATTCGATTTGTAAACATGGGACCTTCCAGAACTCTGTTGTTCTTTTCCTTACTCACAACAACTCCTGTTCACCCGTCACCTCTGTGCTCACTCAACTATATTGCCTCCTGGTTAAGTAACACCTTGATTTTAAGAGTCTCATCCTTGTTTTGAAACTCATCCACGGCCATGCCCCTCCCTATCTCTGTAATCACCTCAAGCCCCACAATCATCGGAGATATCGGCACTCTCAAATTCTGGCCTATTGAGCATCCCTGATTTTAATCACTCCGCCATTGGCATCCTTCAGCCTCCAAGGCCTTAAGCTCTGAAATTCCCTTCACAAACCTCTCTGCCTCTTTACCTCTCTTAAGGCACTCCTCAAAACATAACTCTTTGACCAAGCTTTGGGTCATCTGCCCTTATATCTCGTGGTTTGGTGTCAAATTTTGTTTGATAATCCTTCTGTGCGGAGCCTTGAAACGTTGTAGTATGGTAACACACTTTCTAAATGCAATTTGTGCAAATTATAATTTATATCATTTAATAAATGTAGGGGTTTTTTAATTCCCTGCCCACCCGCAATGTCAAACACCCTGAGCTCTGTTAACATAGTATGCGATAACGCATACCCGTTAATCTGCTGCTCTTCATACTCCACACCCTGTCTTCAATTTTAGTTCAAAAATATTGATTCAAATTTTCTCGCTCAACGATGGTGACAACACTTAAAAAAAACCAGTTGTTTTGGCATGCAGGAGTGTTACTTGATGTGAGCAAAGGCACGAGTCTGCCAGAGAAGGGGGTGAGATAATAGAGGAGAGGAAAAGGAGTGAGGCGTAAGGAAATAATGGAAAGGGAAAAAGACTACAGCAAATGGAAACAGAATGAGGGGAAAATTGGGTGTAGTATGAGAATGGCAAGGCTAGAACATGAAGGGAAAGATTCATACAAATCAGGATGAGAACTTATAAACTGATTGTGCTGTGTCAGAGCGGATCCAGGTTTACAGAACTTTTCACACACACAATTTGTATGGCATCATGCAATACTGGGTCATTAAGGATAATCACTCACACTGTATGTTAAACATGACATAAAACTGATTTTTGACAGGATGGAGTCAGTCAGAAAGTTTGGTTACTGAGAAATGACGACCTCTGGTCATTCCAGTTTCCAGATTCTAATATGAGACACAATGCAGGATGTCTCTCTCTCTCTGTCTCTCTGTCTCTCTGTCTCTCTGTCTCTCTCTCTGTCTCTCTCTCTGTCTCTCTCTCTGTCTCTCTCTCTGTCTCTCTCTCTGTCTCTCTCTCTGTCTCTCTCTCTGTCTCTCTCTGTCTCTCTCTCTGTCTCTTTTTTCTCCTCCTATTTTTATCCCCTTGTCTAGCTGCCTGGAATTAGTGTCCCCAGTTCTGATCAGCTTTTTAAAAAAAACATTGAATCGAGAACCCTTTTTGATCCACATGCCTCGGTCCTATGTCAAAAGCCAAACTTTACTCATTGAGCAGATGGTTAGCTCTGCTATACAGTTAATTTTTTTTTCAATGCCGAGTTAGAAATTGTTTGAAATGCTCTTGAATTCTGAAAAATACCATTTTTCCTAGCCTTGCAGAGCCATGAGTCCAGATCTCTGAATCACAGCCAGTTCTTGCTATCCCTGCAACCAGTGCCAATTGTTTGCTAACAATCAGCCAATTTCATATTCATATCCAAAATTTTGTCCTGAATCTCCACAGCCTTGAGCTAAATTAAGAACCTTTCATTTGGAACTTTAAAATACCCTAAATGTCGACTTTCGCACATGGGAGTCATTAGTTTGTGAAAGAGGGAAACTGGTCAGGTAGGATTAATGTTGACAGCTGTTTACAAGGTTGTTGTACAGATAATTAAAGGAATTAAAGATCCTTATTACCATCAAATGCCTAAATGTCCTTGCCCCACTCTTATTTTGTGGCTTCCTTCAAGCCTATGCTTCCATTAGCACTTTATGTTCCTTTGACATTGGCTGTCTTTTTCCTCTTCACTACCAGCAGAGGTTGCTTTTTCATCCATCATGCCCCTATCTTCCAGAAATACCTCCCAAGTCCCTGCACCTTAATCACTGGCTTCCCTGCCTTTAAATGCCTAGTGAAGGCTTTTCACCAACTGCTTTTGCAGGCTTGTAATTTACCTTATTTTTCCCTCCTGCTTAGTGTCAATTATATTCCACAGTCAGTAAAGCAGATAATAAGTGACTTGGAAAAGGTAAATGCAGAAAATCACTTTAATCTAAATTGCAAGAGTAGAACAAGGGGACACCAGTTTAAACGTAAATTTAAGAATATTGATACTTATATTTGCGAGGAAGGGCGTGATTACACCACCTGTGTTCAATTTTGTTTGTACTGAGAAATTGAGTAATTGTTTACAGAATCAATTTATTTTTGCAATACTGATGTCAAACTGTGCTTTTAGTCATAATGATATTTGTTTGTTTTTCCTATTGATTTGAGTAAAGGTTTCACATCAAAACGACGAATGTGTGTTTTTATTTGTGTCTAGCTCAGGAACTGTCATAAATCCAGATAATTTCCTCTATGCTTTTATTTATTCAAAATTCAAACATTGTTTATGTAAAATTTAATTACATGGACCCCAAAATCTTGCCCTCTCCATTATTGCAGTATTCTAGCGACTTAAGACCAATGTAATGGGATATCCACTAGCATTAGTTTTTTTTTAAAGTACAAATGAACACACACTGCATGATTCCTGTCACGTGTGATTATTGACCAGTTTATTGAATATCTTTATCACATTTAAAGGCGAAAGCAAGCTTCTTCCATTTGTTACCAGTTATCACTTTTGCGCATGGTTTGCTTGTTAGTACTCAATCTTTCAGTGAGCACTTGTACAGAACATGGATTGTTGGAATTAAAAAATCAGACTTCCCAGCATATCTGTGAGGTGATCCCGTTTGTTGGACTTTTTTTTAAGTTGGTGATTCTGCTGCTGTTTCGGAAATACCTTTATCTTGAAGCAAAATCGTTACAGTTGAATGTGAATACCCTGTAATTATTGTAAGGTATTAATTTTGTATTTAAATGGACTTGTTTTTATTTAAAAATCCTTATTTTCAGCATTGTGCATACTGTAAGCACCTTGGAGCTACCATCAAATGCTCAGAAGTGAAGTGCAATCAGCTGTACCATTATCCATGTGCAGCTGGAGCTGGTACATTTCAGGATATCAAGACCCTCACTCTCCTCTGTCCAGAGCACATCGACCAGGCTCCGGGAAGATGTGAGTACAATGGCATTCCAAATCCTGCTGCAGATGTGATTCTTTCCCATCTCTGGTTTATGTTCTAGTTTATGTTGAAATATGACATTCAATACACACAACTTTTAAGATTGAAATTCAATCCAACTCTTAAGTTTTATATATATTTTTCATATATATATATATGAATATTTAAAAAAATGTGTATATAATGAAGGTTGACTACAGGTTTTAACAAGATCAGTGTATTTAAAAAATAAAGCTAGAATTGCTTTTGATGAGTTGTGTTGTAAGCACAGTGCTAGTTTGGGGCTGGGTCATGATTTCCTCCCCAATCCTGTTGCAGTCTGGCAATTTTGTATGTCAGAACTCATCCAAAACTAACTACATAAAATTTACTAAAATCCTACATTCTGGAGTGCAATTATGTTGCCACTTGGAGCTTGATGTGAATGGCAACACAACATTAGAGAACCTTGTTGTAATGGCCAAGTCTGGACTTGGACTTTTGCTCTTCCTTCATTTTGTTACTTACTTAATTGATTGGCTGCTTTATTCTTCCCCTTCTTCCATACCTCTTCCCAGAAAGCCACTTACCTTCCTACATGTAATCTGGATAGTGGACGTTGTTGTGACTACCATTGATGCTGTACTTTTTTCTACCCATTGGAAGTCACAAATTTAAGGAGTCTTAGCGGAAAAGTTTATTTTTGTTGAACTTGCTCTTCTCTCTGAAGGTGATGACATGCTAAATTAATGTTCTACAGATGTTGGTAGCCCTCTGAAGCCTCACCAGAGTAACTATGCTTCATGTGTGCAGTTAGATAATGAGTGTTGGCATCTTATTAACCACTGGGGCACCCCAGCAAGGACCTATCATATCCTCACCCACCTCAACACCCAATCTACTCCTTCCATAATGCATAGGTAGCATGAATGAAAATCCAGACTGATTTTCTTTTCCCCCCTTCCAAGTCCCCAAACTTGGAAATACTGAGGTCAGATATAATACCACATGCACACCACATCAGCTAATTAAGCAGACCAAATATGAAATCCAGGCCCTCCCTTTTCTATATAACTCTGTATAAGTGCAAGTGGTGCATTTATCTGCTGAACAGGTAGTAGCTTTTTCTTGGTCACTGTTCATTGCCATATAATATGATGGTCTGGTCAGATGGGCAGAAGGGTGGCAGGTGGAGTTCAACTTGGAGAAGTGTGAGGTGATGCATTTGGGGAGGTCAAACAAGGCAAAGGAATACACGATTAATAGGAAAATACTGAGAAGGGTAGAGGAAGTAAGGGACCTTGGAGTGAATGTCCACAGATCCCTGAAGGTAGCAGGACAGGTCGATGGGGTGGTTGGGAAGGCATGTGGAGTCCTTTCCTTTATTGGCTGGGATGTAGAATGTGGGAGTGGGGAGGTTATGCTCGAACTGTATAACTCATTGGTTAGGCCACTACTTTAGTACTGTGTGCAGTTCTGGTCGCCTCATTACTGAAAGTTTGTGGTTGCACTGGAGAGGCTACGAAGAAGATTAGCAGGAGATGTTGCCATGACTGGAGGGGTGCAGGTGGGGGGCGGTGGCAGAGGGATTGGATGGGTTGGAGTTGTTCTCCTTGGACCGGAGGGGGCTGAGAGGAGATCTGATTGAAGTGTACAGAGTTTTGAGGGGCCTAGCTAGAGTGGAGGTGAAGGGTCTGTTTGCCTTGGCAGTGAGGTCAGTGATGAGGGGACATAGGTTTGGAGGGATTGGAGGGGAGATGAGGAAGAACTTTTTCACCCAGAGCGTGGTGGTCTGGAGCTTGCTGCGTGGAAGAGTTTGAGGCAGAGTCCCTCAACTCATTTGGCGGGAGTCTGGATGTGCACCTCAGGTGCCATGGGCTGCAGACCAAGTGCTGGAGGGTGGGATTAGAGTGGGTGGATCTTTTTTCGGCCGGCGCGGACACAGTGGGCCAGGTGGCCCCTTTCTGCGCCTTAAACTTTCTGTGATTCTTTGTTGTTTGAAAGCTGATCTGTGAACGAACAAAAATCACCTAGCTAAAGTTGAGAGGTAGGCTGCCTTTGACTTGCTCCTGTCATTTATTGAGAAGGGAGAAGTTGTCAAATGTTGAGTTCTGTGGGTCGATTTATTAGTCATCAAATACAAGGACTCTTATAAATCCTTGTTCATGATTTGAGCACAACAGGTAACCACTGAAATGGACATGACTTCTTGTTGCTTCAACTTATTTTGTCTTTCAATGGCACACAAGTAGTTTTTGTTATTTTGTTCTTCAGCCAAGGAAGAAGCAAATTGTGCTGTTTGTGATAGCCCAGGGGAACTTTTAGACCAACTTTTCTGCACTAGCTGTGGACAGCATTACCACGGAGCATGCCTAGACATAGTTGTGACCCCTTTGAAAAGGGCTGGGTGGCAGTGTCCAGAATGCAAAATCTGCCAGACATGCAGGTAAATTCTACGTTACATATATCCGTTTTTTTTAATATGGGTGCAAGCTTTTAAGGATTGAGTTAGCAGTGTTTTTCAGTGTAAGATTTGTGTAATGTGGATTACATCATAAAATATATAATTGTGTGAATTGAAGTAAAACGTGGGGCAAGGGAACCGAATCATTGTTACAAAAAATGTAAATATGGTAGCATGCAGATAAATTTTCCTGTATGTAGTTGAAGAAAAATTATTTTACTGAGGTTGTTGGTTTATAATATTTTGCTTAAAGGAATGTTTCTTTAACTCTATGCGAAAAAAATATTTAGCTTCATTTTAATGTTCATTCTCCTGAATTCATTCTGCAATTTCCAAGCTTCTATGTTCATTGAAATACAAATTCCATGTTGTAGAAGATTGTTTGTATGTACCGATAACAGTAAGAATATATTATTAGGAATATGTGTTTTTTGTTATCTGCGGCTGTAGAATTTCTTATCGGTCAGTTACATCTCCATGATGCAGTTAATAATTACTGACCTGCCGAAAATGTGGATGCAGGGCTGTTTGTCCTCAATTCCTTTGGTCATAATTTACGACATTGCTTAAAATAAAAGCATAATAGTAGTGTTTTGTTTTCACTGACAGAACATTCACCTCAGAGCTTTGGTAAAAATAGCAACTTTGCAGGTTTCCATTCTTTACTTTGTCTTTTAGAATTGCGCATTAGTATTAAATCTCAAAGGCTGTTAAAAATGTCATGAATCTAGGGCTGATACCTTTTGCAGTTATGAATGCTTGCGTTTTCAGGGAAATATTTAGATTTCGCATATCGTACTAAGACTTGTAGTTTATTTAGCATAACTTAGTTATTGACTGCCTTATATTGTGTTGGTCTGTGGAAGATGTTAATACTTTACCTCTTTCACTTCAAGTGAGTGATATAGCTTCAATAAGTAACTCAAGTTACCCTATGCATGTTTATATTTACATTTTGCACATGCGTGAAGATGCCTTCCCATCGGCGTCAGGAAATAGTGTATTTATATTGTGGAATCACTTCAGCAAACCTGGTGCTTTGGAGTCCATGCCTTAACATTGCAGAGCAAATTTTTCAGTTGTGGAATATAGGGAATCCAAGACATCGGCACAGTTCTTAAGTTGCAGTTCACTTTTTTATTTGCTTGCTTCAGTTCCCCTCCTAATGCGATAGGCTCAGTCCATCAGTGGCTAGAAAAAGTGATGCCACTGCATCAATAGGCAATGTAAAAGAACCTTGATTCTTGTTTATCTTTTAGCTCATCACCTGAAGTTGGGGCTGTTGTCAGTGGCAGTGCTGTGAAATAACTATGCAATGCAAGATTTGTTTGGCCCACCTCATCATCTGTGAGGATTCTTTGCAAGCTTTGAAATGATATGGCTAGTTTGATTCTTCAAGGAAAATGTCTTTAATTTTATCATTTTGTATCCTTTCAGGCATCCGGGTGATGACAGTAAAATGTTGGTTTGTGACATCTGTGACAAAGGCTATCACACGTTTTGCCTCCAACCAGCAATGGAGTCAATACCTACAAATGGCTGGAGGTGTAAAGTGAGTGATAATTTTAATCTGTTAACATCTTGCTGCTCACTTGGATTGTTAACATTGCATATGACCCAATAAAAATTGATAAATGCTTGAGGTTTCTGGAAATAATCAAGTTAACATGTATATATTTAGATTATAATATAATAGAACCTTATCTTCCCACCATCACCCCCCTCTCCACCCAGCCTGCTGAAAGCTATTTTTATTTCTGGGATCAAAGGTATGGGCCTTGGCTATCTGTCCCACTGCTCTATTCGCACTTATGGGGGGAGTTTTAACTCCCCATACTCGTCTGAAACTAGGCAGTTAAAATGGAGCAGGGGACCTGCCCATTGCCTTTTGCCCATTTTAACTGCATCCCTGCAGAAGCAATAAAAGCTGCCTGAAGCTAGCAGGATCCTTATTTGAATATGAAGATTGAGTTCCAGTGAATTATTGGAGCTCAAGTGCAATATCGATCTGAGGCCAGAGCTGGAAGAAATGGTGGTTTCCCAACTGAGCTAAAGCTGTCAGGAAATAGATCCAGGACTAAAAGAGGCCAAAAAAAAGGTAAGTTTCTGCAAAAAAAAAAAGTAGTTTTGTTTACTTCTGGACCAGGAGGAGCAGGAGTGCTTCTTAGGTCTTCTGGGGCCTCCCCTGCCCCAGGTTTCTCTCTACCAACTATGGACCCTGTCGGACTCCCTCACCCTCCTGAAGACTTAGCAGTGCAGAGGCCCGTGCCCTTTGGTCCCCAGCGACAGCCTCCTGCATCCGATTTTGACAGCTAGACACTAATTCCAAACTGTTTTGATTGGGAAGTTGGCCAGCCGCAGGCAGACTGGGACCAGTTGATAAAATTTGCTGAGCATCCTCGCTTTCACAGCGATCCCACCCGGCACTTAAACTGAGCTGCACAATCCCGTAGTTATTCTGTTTGGTTTAGCTGTTTGACTTTCATGTCCCTAAGAAGTTCCTTAATGTACTAAGTTACTGAATCAATGGAAAATTAATGACACAATAGATTTTATAAGATTCTTCTCCAAAGTACTTGACAAAGTTTATAAAGAGGAGCGAGAGCTGTTGAAAAATGAAATTTGGTGCAATAGTAGACACTTGCTGTTTGTCATCAATATTTTGGTCATCCCCACCACTTTTTTTCCCCTCACTTCAGATTGCCCAGTTAAAACTACAATCATTTTTCAAAATTGGCTAAAAATATTTTAAATTGCCCATCTCCTGCTGGGGGAAAAAAAAGTCATTCCATTGAGGTTTACCTTGGAAGCTGCTGGTAAGGAGCTGGGAGTTAAGTTTCTGGCTCCAAAACTTGTGCTTTCAGTTTTTGGCTCATGTTTGCCTCATGCATTTTCTTGCTGGCCGAACCATTCCTTGCAGTCTGTTGTGAACTTATATCCATTTACGAGCATACTAATTAGGAGCAGAAGAAGGCCAATTGGCCCCTTCTAGCCTGCTCCGCCATTTAATAAGAGCATGGCTGATCTTATTGTGGCCTCAACTCCACTTTCCTGCCTATCCTCGATACGCTTTGACTCCCTTGTTAGTCAAGAATTATCTACCTCTTGCCTTACAAATATTTAATGACCCTGCCTCCACTGCTCTCTGGGGAAAAGAGTTCCAAAGACACTCAACCCTCAAAGAAAAAAATTCTCCTTATCTCCGTCTTACTGAATGTGCTTATGTAGTATTTGGCACAGCACAAGGGCCTTGGAATGGATTATTAGGCAGGACTGTGAGCTGGTTAATGATTCTAGACCCACCTTCCCTGCGCACTATATTCCTTCAAATATTGTTGATATACTTTTCCTCCAAGCAACTTCACAGTGTTGAAATCAAGACTAGTCATAATCTTCCACAATAACAACTTACATTTATATTGTGTCTTTCATAAAATGTCCCAAGGTGGTTATGGGGGAGGGCATTGGACATGAACAGGAAATTGGAGGGAAGTAGGGCAAATGACTGAGGGCATGATCAAAGTTTTGAGGCTGGTAAAAGAGAGAAGCAAAGAAGTTTAGGAAGAAAATTCTGATGACTCGGGTACCATGTGAGAATCAGAGGGTACAAGCTGGGATTTGGAGCCATAGAGGTTTGTGAAGGTAAAGAAGAGCATAGCAACATTAGCAGTACAAATTTCATGCACTGAAAGATGGAGCTGGTGAAGGTCAGCAAGGACAATGATCATGGGTGGGCAAGGCCGAAATTGGGTTGGCAGAGTTTTGTATAAGTTACAGGGAGAGCTGGAAGCCAGCACGGAGAATGTTCAAGAAATAAAACCTGGTCTGCTGCTTGAATTTATCTATTTACGTGACATCAAACAGTGGAAGGTCTGCCTCCTGTCTTTTCCATGCCCTCATCCAATCTTCAGGTTTTTAAAAATGCAAGCTTGATGTTGGCTCTTCCTAATTTGTCCCATGTTCTCTTTTATTTAGCCTTGAGGATGCCTACATTTTGGGCATTAGTTCTCAATTTTACAGAAAAAAAGCATTTCTTATTTGTATTGTTGTGGTTTGCATACTAATACATTTCTCCAACTATGCTCTTGCACCCTTTGGGCAAGCAGATAGTGTCCTCTTCGTTGTATCTAATAGTAATCTAGCTAAGTTTGGCAACTCAGCATGGGGATTATTGGTTTACATCCACGCCCCAGTACTCTGAGTAGTGCAATTTATTAAGAGTGCCAATGTGCACATGTTAATAGCCTTTTTTCTTTTTAATGTAAGTACTAAAAATATTTCCAGCTTTCAAAACACAGGTTTCTTTTCCTCAGACAGCATAGAAATGCAAAATAAAGAATTTGCTTAGTTCATGGAAATTGTATCCTATATTTTTGATTTTGGATGTTGAAATCTTCAAAAGTGCTTACAATACTTACTATAGGTTTACCATTAGTCTGAAACTGGCCTTCCTTTCGTGTCTCCTGCTCATGTCTCTGTCAGTATTATTTTTTCCTCCAATTTTCAGGTACAGTGCTTCAGTAATAGTTTTTGGCATATGCTGTTAACACAGGAGCACCTGTCAATCACTGCAGCATCACACAAGGGAGCCTTGTCCCCAGAAGCAATGTGAGTTTGTGCCTGCAGTTCCCCATATAGCCCTGTGAAATGTGCCTCCTGTCAGCACAATAGAGCTGAAGCATGCTGTACAAGTAAAACTTTAACTGGTTAACAATTCGACTTGGGTGCAAGCCTGCATCATAGAATTGCTTGTAATTTGATAATTTGCCACTAAATGGCCATCTGGCTCAAGGGGCGTCTAAGCATGACTGAAACGGAAAGTAGAAAATTCTTCTGGTGGGGTGGGGAGAGGGTGGTGCTATTCTGAGGTTGAATGCAATAGAACCAGAACTTTATTTTGACCTGTGAGCTTTTGATGCTGGCATTGGGTTTCAAAGATGGAATAAATTTCTGGTCACTTTCTAGCACCAGTTTTCAAGTTCAAATATTGACCGACCAAAAGCAAAACTTAAATAACATTAAATTTCTCATTGTATATCAAATCTTCAAATGCTACACACTGTCACTTTCCATAGTGAATGCTGTCCTCAGTATTCAGGAGATGAATACAAACTTGTCAGCAGGCTGGAATAAGATAAAAATGGTCTCTTAGGTCTCAAATAGGGACCTAAAGCATTGGATGAGATGGACAGACTGATCAGTGCTTCCTTTCTCATTCCCTTCATTTTCATTATTATCCAGACTTCATACTACAATAATAAAAGCAAAATACTGCGGATGCTGGAAATCTGAAATAAAAACAAGAAATGCTGGAACCACTCAGCAGGTCTGGCAGCATCTGTGGAAAGAGAAGCAGAGTTAACGTTTCGGAACTTCATACTACAACCTCTGGACTCTTTTCCGCTAAAGGGCCCTAAAGTCTCTCAACAGCTCCTGCTTGAACCTTTCCCACTATGTTCCTAACTGTTTCTTATCCTGGCCTCAGTATAGCCCATTGCACAGCACTGACTTGCCTGTCTTTACATCCATCAGTTTTTTCACCAATGTCATCTCCAATGTAATCTTCGAACCAATCTCAAAAACTTTTCAGTGTTCACAAGATAGTCAATCTACAAATAATTGTTAAGTGGAAGCCAATGGCACCAGATAACAAGCTGTCCAGTCTGAGTTCTGTGCACATGAGAATTCATCAAAAGGTTTATTTCCGAACAAAATCCTTTGGAAACGCATGGATATTAGAAAATTCCTGATGTTGCATCAGTCACCTTCAGCACTAGTAGAAAATGCTGGAAATAAAATAACTGATGAGCCAGCATCTGTAAAGAAAAAAAATTGTTTTTTTTTTTCTGTTTACAAATGCTGACTGCTTTGTGTACTTCTATAATTTCCTGTTTTTGTTTCAGATTTCCAGTATTTCTAGTTTTTGTTTAATTATTTGTAAACTGCCTTGTCAGATTGAATTGTTAATTGGCTTACATGATTTGGTTGTATTTTTCTGTGCTTCACAAATATAATGGTTTGACTTCCACCTTTTTTTAACTTCAGAATTGCAGGGTATGTGTTGACTGTGGCACACGGACCAGCACTCATTGGCACCACAATTGTTCACTTTGTGCCAGCTGTTACCAGCAACGAGATCACAGCCTGTCCTGCCCACTCTGTGGCAAGATCTGCTATCAAGAATCCCAGAAGGATATGCTGCAGTGTCAGATGTGCAAGAGGTATGGAGATTTCTCTGGCTCGGGTGTTATAACCACATCATCATTGAAGGTGGCCTATAGCATATGTAATTTTCTTATTGATTCTTTCTGTTCACATTGTGTCCTTTTCCCTCACATTATGCCCATCCATTTGTTGCTTTAAGTATTGCCTACTCAGCTGACCTCGTCGATCTATACATCATTCAGTTCAGTAATGTTGAGTAGCTGGAGCATTTAAAAATGGATTGTTTTGGAAAACCTACCTACATGTCGATAATTTAAAATTGGAGGCGTTTATATCCATGGTCCTCAACTACTGATGTGTTGAGTTCAAAATTGTACTATGGTAGCATAACGAAAGAAAGAAGTGCATTTATATAGCGCCTTTCATGACCACCGGACGTCTCAAGGGCATTAAAGTATTTCTTGAAGTGTGGTCACTGTTGTAATGTAGGAATCTTGTAATGCAGCATTAGCAATTCTCCACTTGTGCTGGTGGAGGATGTTCCACAGCGTGTCTCAGGATTAGGGATGCACTGGCAGGCTCCTATCCTGGCAGAGAAGTATATTTGGTTACTTTATACCAATTCTTCACATCTTCTGAACCCATCAGCATTGCCTTAACTATATAAGTCAAATGCTATTGGATTCTGGCCCATGTTTTGTATTATAAGGAAAGTTAATGTGTTGTGTATTTTGTTATATATTCAAGGAGGTGGAATTTAAATATCCTATTCTTGGATGAAATCTGTTGTATAGATTTTCTGCTACTGTCTTATTTTGTGTCAGTGCAGTTTGTAGTTTGAAACCCAAGTTGCACGGTCAAATGGTGTGTGTTCTTCTGCTATCCAAGGAGTCTGCTGTCAATTCTGTGAGTTAATCTGTTTGACCTCTGGGCAACACTCCATCACCTGATCATGCCCATCAAGCTGCACTCTGGCACATAGGGCAAGAGCTCGTTTTGCATTGGGCTCAAGAAAGGTATCCGGCAAAGCCCAAAATTTCTACGTTCTCCATTTTTGATTTGCAGGATCTGTGTTCATTTTCCAATTTTCTTTTGTTTGCTTTCTCCTTCCTTGCACATCAGGAGCTTTCTTTGCTTCTATCCTTTCGGTCCATTAAGTGCTCTGTCCATACCAGATTTGAGCAGGATTCATGCAAGTAACCACTTCAATAATGTGAATGCCTGGGTTTAACCATTAAAGGGGAACAGCTGCTGTCTGTACACAAAGCTAGATGTTGTGCTTTTATTGTCCTTTTGATATTTCATTGTTCTTTGAATAACTCCTGTAATGACCCTTTTTAGTGGGGCTTCATCATTGAACTAATGAGTCGGGCACTTTGATCTATAGGGTTGGCAGTTGGTCATTATCTCTTCACTAGCATATTGTGGAGGTTCTTTCAGTTGTGGCTTTGAATGTGAAACGTTTAAGAGAATGCAATTGTTGTTGAAGCCTATCTTTGCCTCAGTATAGCTCATTGAAGCATCAGGAAACAGCACGTTTAAACTTGGATTTTTGTCCCATTTGAATGGAGTCTGGTTCTTCCGTTTGGCAGTAGGTATTTCACGCAAGCGTTAAACACTTTTAACAGAAGTAGGTACATGCATGCAAACATACGAATTAGGAGCAGGAGTAGGCCACTCGGCCCCTCCAGCCTGCTCCATCATTCAATAAGTTCATGGCTGAACTGATTACTCCACATTTCCACCTACTCCCGATAACCTTTCACCCCCTTACTTATCAATAATCTATCTACCTCTGCCTTAAAAATATTCAAAGACTCTGCTTCCACCACCTTTTGAGGAAGAGAATTCCAAAGACTCATGACCCTCTGAGAAAAAAATTCTCCTTATCTTTGTCTTAAATGGGCGACCCCTTATTATTAAACAGTGACAACTAGTTCTAGATTCTGCCACAAGGGGAAACATCCTTTCCACATCCACCCTATCAAGGATCTTGTATGTTTCAATCAAGTCACCTCTTACTCTTCTAAATTGCAGCGGATACAAGCCGAGCCTGTCTTTCCTTGTAAGACAGCCCGCCCGTTCCAGGTATTAGTCTAGTAAGCCTCCTCTGTACTGCCTCCAATGCATTTACATCCTTCCTTAAATAAGGAGACCAATACTGCACACAGTACTCCAGATGTGTTCTCACCAATGCCCTGTATAGCTGAAGCATAACCTCCCTACTTTTGTATTCAATTCCCCTTGCGATAAATGATAACATTCTGTTAGCTTTCCTAATTACGTGCTATACCTGCATACTAACCTTTTGCGATTCATGCCCTAGGACACCTAGATCCCTCTGCATCTCAGCTCTGCAATCTCTCACCATTTAGATACTGCGCTTTTTTTATTCTTCCTGCCAAAGTGGACAGTTCACTTTCCCACATTATACTCCATTTGCCAGGTCTTTGCCCACTCACTTAACCTATCTATATCCCTTTACCCCTTTGTAGCCCCCTTATGTCCTCTTCACAAGTTACTTTCCTACCTATCTTTGTGTCATCAGCAAATTTAGCAACCATACCTTCGGTCCCTTCATCGAAGTCATTTATATAATTGTAAAAGTTGAGACCTCAGCACAGATCCCTGTGGCATGCCACTCGTTACATCTTGCCAACCAGAAAATGACCCATTTATGCCTACTCTGTTTTCTGTTAGCTAACCAATCTTCTATCCATGCCAATATGTTACCCCCTACAGCATGGGTTTTATTTTCTGCAATAACCTTTGATATGGTACATGCAGTGATCAGCAAGTGGAGAACTGCTTATTTAAAAGAGAAATGAGTTTTATATGTAATCAGATTATATGCTTGCCTGTTCCCAGCCTTCCTTAGAGGGTTGTTTGCCTAAGAGAAAAATAAACTTTATTTTTAAATTGTTGAACCTCTCCATTTGACTGTTTTTGATCATCTTTACACTGACACCTACTGTGGAGGATCAGTTGGGCATGCTGTCTTGGAGACATATTGTTGGGCAGAAGTAAACACCTCAAAGCAATCCATGTTAAAAATACACCATGTTTTTTTTGGTTGTTAAAATTAATGTTTGTTGTCTTTACACTTTTTTTGTAGGGGTGTGGGGGGGGGGGGAAATAACTTGTAGCAAGCATTGTTTCCAGGTTGCATGAGTGGACAATTGCTATATTGCCAGGGTTGTCCCAGTGCTGCTGTTAGTCTGCCACTAAAGTGAGCACGAGCACCTTTGTCTTAACACTCCTTCTGATTTTATTTAAGGTTTTTTTGTTAATTTGATTGAAGTACAGTATTTACAACCATTGCATTAAAGGCTGCATTGACCTCTTGTTATGTGTGTCCTTCATTTGTAACATGCTGCAGAGCAGTGAATTTGTAACAAAGACTTTTGGACTTGAGTGCGAGCTGACTTGATTGGTAACTTGGAAAGCAGAACTTATTGTACATTTTGATTCCATGTTTTTTGAAATTTTTCAGTGTTTAGTCATTTGACTGAACCATATATTTTCCCTTTTTATGACACTTTTTTCTCCCCCTCTTGCTCCCCACTGTGCGCATGAATCAGCTAACTCAGAACATTAAAGTGAGTGAGTGAGTCCTGGTCAGTTGAAGGTTCATCATTGTAGCTGTGACTTATGTAGTCATAGTGATACAGCACTGAAACAGGCCCTTTGGCCCACCGAGTCTGTGCCGACAACAACCACCCATTTATACTAATCCTACATTAATCCCATATTCCCTACCACATCCCCACCATTCTCCTACCACCTACCTACACTAGGGGCAATTTACAATGGCCAATTTACCTATCAACCTGCAAGTCTTTGGCTGTGGGAGGAAACCGGAGCACCCGACGGAAACCCATGTGGTCACAGGAAGAACTTGCAAACTCCACACAGGCAGTACCCGGAATCGAATCCGGGTGAGGCTGTGGTGCTAACCACTGTGCCGCCCATATGTATGATTTTGTGCTTATTGAAAGCATTCAGCAGTGTTTGTTGTCTCCTCTCCAGATGGATTCACATAGAATGTGACAAATCTTTGGAAAATGCTGAGGATATTTCGCTAAAGGAATGCTACATCTGTACAATGTGTAAAGAAACAGAGGCTGCAATGGAAAATATTCAATCTGGTGATAACAATGAGACTGTTGACCCTGTTCGAAAAACTGCTATTGGTAAGAATATAAATACATTTTAGAAGTTTTAAAGTTTTACAAGTATAAAAACGTTTCATTTGCTGAAGGCTTAGTATTGGAACTGGAGGAAAGTGATTGATTTCACTTTGTGTGTGTGTGTGTGTGTGTGTGTGTGTGTGTGTGTGTGTGTGTGTGTGTGTGTGTGTGTGTGTGTGTGTTAACAGAAGGTTAGCATGGGTGTTTGTTAAAGCAACAAAATTTTTCTGGAGGCTAGAGCACTCGTACTGTAGTAACTTGGTGAACTACATTGGATTAAAAAAATTGCTCTATTTTTAATTTCATCAAATTTGTACCTGAATCATGGTTGTGTTCCATTCTTGAGCTACCTTGCATTCCTCAGTCCCCAACCAAGAGCGTAGTCTAAGTATAGCCAAAAGGTAAGAATGGCAGATGTGAACCGGTCATCAAATATGCATTTTCTAGTAAGTCACTAAATGCTAGTTCGTTTTGTGCATGACAAAATTGATTCTAAAGGCTAATGGAAGTTTGTGATTGGTAAGATTGATGAGTTATTTTAAAGGGAGTACTGAAAACATCCATTTTCCAGACCATATATTATTCTCAATTTAGGGAAACTCCAGCCTCTACGTAACTTGCATTTAAATCATGGAACTCTGTTAGATTATCAGTTTCCCAGTGTAGATTAATGGTTCATGTTATTATCTTCACTTGGCAAACAAGCTTCATAGAAAATGTCTGCCACATAGTGAGAGCAATTTTTGCTGTTTTGAGAATTTGACACCAGCCTTTGCCATTGTTTCATATTGACATGAGAGGTTTTTATATCCAAATGTTCTTAAACTCATAATTAAATAGGGAATTTCTTGTTCCCTCCAGTGAAATAATATTTTAAGCATTTCATGTGTTAGTATGCTGGGATGAGAAAAGGCCTCCATCGCAATTATTGGGCAGATGTGTTGATGAAAAAGAATTGACACAGGTAGTGGATTACCAAAGGGCTGCGCATTGTATTGTTTGAAGTTCTTCAGAGTCTGCTCTTTTTAGCTTTTTACATTGTGGGGGTGGACCCATTGCCAGTTGCATGAACCCACTCGATTGCTAAAGGGTTCATTTATATCCAGGAGCTAACTCTAAAAACTGTCAATTTAGTAATTTTTAAATTTGTTTTTAGTCAATTCTGTGCTGCAGGGCATGGAACACTTTGCATTTTGGGGACACATGCTGGTATTCAGCAATCCCAGGTCAGGTGTAGCAGTTAAAGGCAGAGTAAAATTAAGTTGACAGCACTTTCGGACCCATGTTCACTAGGCGCTGAGTAACAACTACCCAAAGTAATTTCAGATCAGTCTAGGTTGGATTTGAACCCACGGCTTCAGTGTCCAGCTCACTATACTCCCAATCATCTGGCATCATTCAGGAGCCGACGTGCAGGTCATAATCAAATCTGGTTAGGCACTAAACTACCTCGTTAATATGCAAGAGCAATTTTGATGTCTTTTCACATGATAGAATTAGGCTTTAAACTAATAATAGATCCTCCTGAGCATTTTTCAATGCTAATAAAGTAAATTTTGAGAGATGACCAATTTTAACACAGGTAGACTCTCGATGTTCTGCCTATCATTAGCAAGGCATCCTGCAAGCATTAAAGCTCATTTGTTCCTATTATATTCCTAAATCAACGTTTATATGATACTTGCAAAACTAAAGAATATGTTGGACAACTTTAATCAATTCAATATAATGAAACACACCAGCAACCTATTAAAGAATGCACTCGTGCGGTCTGTGTTGTTGACAATATAAGACTATGCGCTTCATTTATCACTCTTTGCTGTTATCTAGATAGGTGTTGCTCATGTTACAGGTTGTCCTCAACATTTTTCTGATTATGACTGCATAGACGCTGAAAGTTGTAACACAATGTGGCACCTAAATAGCAATTGCTGTACACCTTGTCGACCGTAAAATCTTATGATTGATCAAATGTTATAAAGCTGACTTTCATTACGGGATGAACCTTCATTTGGTTTGAGTGCAAAACGTTGGTATTGGCAGAATATGGGTATTCTGGGTTTCTGAATAATTAAGTAATTTATATTTTTTTAAGTATCCTCGTCATCAGTAAGAACTGGATTCACAAACTTCAGACTTGTGACATTAATTTTTACTCGTAACTGCGGCCTAATAGTTCACTTTGTTTGTGTATTTGAATAGTAGAATGCAGAGTTTTTGTTTTCTCCCTCCCCTTCAGTTTTCTTTTCCTTTGCTGAAAAAATTGATTCTTGCTGATAGAGATCCAAAGGCTTTGGCAACCCTTCATTAGTGAACCCAAATGATCATTTGTTGTGTGCGGTGTTATGGGTTTTTTTTTTGAGGACTCATGTATTGTAGAATTATGGACATTGTTTTATTTGGGAAAATTGAAAAGGATTCCATGGATTTTTTTTTCACTGGGGTCATTGAAAGGATACTGAGAGGACTTGGTTTGTCAACAGTTAATGCTGGAAGTCACCTGTCTTCAGATAAATACCCAGCAGAGGCTTTTTTGACTTGAAGATGTTTACGGTGAAATGACGGGTCAGGAGGCTTGACTGTTGAGATTATTTTTGGTTTCACTTTGGACAGTCAGTTGGAGTTGGGACAGTGTTCTGAAAGGAGTTTTAAAAAGCAGCCAAGAGAGCAGTCACCCTAGTTCGGCCTTTTCCATCTCTTTGGGAAGCTGTTTGAAGTGAGTGCAAGAAATAGAGAAGTTGATGTTGCATTCCTCCTGAAAAGCCTGCCAGAAACCCCTGATGCCGCATTTCACCCAGAAAGCATGCCAAACTGATCTTAAATATCACCTGAAAAGAACTGTTCTAGAAAGATCCCAGCGACAGCTGTCTATGCTAATTTGGAACGCCAAACCAACAAAGGGACAACTGACATCTTTCCATACTTTTTTTTTTGATAAGGTTCCCCATGGTAGGCTGATGGAGAAAGTGAAGTCGCATGGGGTCCAGGGTGTACTAGCTAGATGGATAAAGAACTGGCTGGGCAACAGGAGACAGAGAGTAGTAGTGGAAGGGAGTTTCTCAAAATGGAGACGTGTGACCAGTGGTGTTCCACAGGGATCCGTGCTGGGACCACTGTTGTTTGTGATATACATAAATGATTTGGAGGAAAGTATAGGTGGTCTGATTAGCAAGTTTGCAGACGACACTAAGATTGGTGGAGTAGCAGATAGTGAAGGGGACTGTCAGAGAATACAGCAGAATATAAATAGATTGGAGAGTTGGGCAGAGAAATGGCAGATGGAGTTCAATCAGGGCAAATGCGAGGTGATGCATTTTGGAAGATCCAATTCAAGAGTGAATTAGACAGTAAATGGAAAAGTCCTGGGGAAAATTGATGTACAGAGAGATTTGGGTGTTCAGGTCCATTGTTCCCTGAAGGTGGCAACGCAGGTCAATAGAGTGGTCAAGAAGGCATACGGCATGCTTTCCTTCATCGGACGGGGTATTGAATACAAGGGTTGGCAGGTCATGTTACAGTTGTATAGGACTTTGGTTCGGCCACATTTGGAATACTGCGTGCAGTTCTGGTCGCCACATTACCAAAAGGATGTAGATGCTTTTGGAGAGGGTGCAGAGGAGGTTCACCAGGATGTTGCCTGGTATGGAGGGCGCTAGCTATGAAGAGAGGTTGAGCAGATTAGTATTATTTTCATTAGAAAGACGGAGGTTGAGGGGGGACCTGATTGAGGTGTACAAAATCATGAGAGGTATAGTCAGGCTGGATAGCAAGAAGCTTTTTCCCAGAGTGGGGGATTCAATTACTAGGGGTCACGAGTTCAAAGTGAGAGGGGAAAAGTTTAGGGGGGATATGCGTGGAAAGTTCTTTACGCAGAGGGTGGTGGGTGCCTGGAATGCGTTGCCAGCGGAGGTGGTAGACGCGGGCACGATAGCGTCTTTTAAGATGTATCTAGACAGATACATGAATGGGCAGGAAGCAAAGAGATACAGACCCTTAGAAAATAGGCGACATGTTTAGATAGAGGATCTGGATCGGCGCAGGCTTGGAGGGCCGAAGGGCCTGTTCCTGTGCTGTAATTTTCTTTGTTCTTTTCTTCAAGAATTAGCAAGTATTGCTGAAAATAGAGACATTATGTCGAATCTTTTCATATTGCACTCATCGGGATTCAACATGACTGGACAGCCTTGCTCAAAAGTAAGCTTTTAAAAAAAAACACTTTCTGGACTTGTGTAAGAGCAATGAGCTGCCGGGTGATATATATGACCAAGTTCATCCTCATGGCTTGCTGCGTCAGCCTATGTATGGGCTGCCCAAGACAAATAATGCCCTATCTTATCTATGACTGGTTCTGCACAACGTATATTGGCCAAATGGTTGGGCGAATTGTTACGATCAGTTTTGAACAAGTTCTGCACATACACTGAAGGATTCCTTCATATTCGCGAAGACCATGCAGGACTTGCACATCGATAGCAATGCTGTGTCCATGTGCTCATTTGACATTGCTAGCCTATTCACCAATGTACCACTTAAGGAAGTCATAGATATTTGCACTGCAGCACTAAATCATGGCGATCTAGATCCGCCACCATTGTGTGAATCAGTATTCATTGAACTTATGAATTCGGCAACTCGCGTAGTTGAGTTCAGTTTTAAGGACACCATGCATGCTCAAATAGATGGTGTTATGGGATCTCCTCTAGGCTCAGTTCTCTCAAACAACTTTGTTGGGTTCTATGAGAAACGTGTCTTTGAGGAAATGACACCTAACTTCCTACCTCTTGCATATTTCCGATATGTAGATGATACGTTTGCTATATTTGAATCCACAGCTGTGTGCAATAATTTCCTTTACATGTCTTAATGGGCTCCATCCTGTTCTCAAGTTCACCTTTGAAATGGAGCAGTCAAATGAGCTCCCTTTGCTTGACGTACTGGTTGAGAAATCTGCTACGGGGTTCTCCACCACAGTCTGCCGTAAACCTACCTTCACTGGTCAGTGCACACGTTGGGATTCTTACAGTACCACGCGCTATAAGATTGGCCTTGTTGGCAACCTTGTAAATAGGGCCTGAGCCATTTACTCACCATGCAAGCTTAGTGTTGAAATAGGGAGAATCAAAGACATCCTGCGTGACCATGGCTACTCTGATCAGATCATCTCTCACTGTATATTGCACAAACTTATGAATGGGCCTAAGGCCGTCATTTACGGCCCTGAAAAGTGCCCAGTCTACCTCAAATTACCCTGGAAGGGTAATGTATCCCAAAAATTTGAACAGCAGGTGAAGTTAGCTGTTTCACGCTGCTGCTATGCAGTAGCAACACATGTGGTGTTTGCCACTAATAGGATGCTGCCATCAAGTCAAAAAGACGTCCTGCCTATCACTTAAATGAGTAATGTGATATATGAATTTCAATGCCAGCGTGATGCTAGATATGTCAGCCGTACATCCCAAAGACTGGCAGATCTTATCAAACAACATGTCCCTTCTACTGTTCGCAACGGGCAAGGTACACACCGTACCCAACCAGCCCATGCTTGCAAAACTCAAAACACAGTGTACAACATTAGATGTGATTCCACAATTGGACAACATTTGCTAAATAATCCTCAGTGTACTAAGAATTACATTGATGACCAATTTAAGATTGTCAGTAGGGCTCACAGTGTGGCGCATTTGTGTGTACTGGAAGCTACATATACACAGGGCCCTGTTCTTTGCAGGCAGAAAGAACATAAACACACATGGGTGCCTGTTTCAGCTAAATGAAATAAGCGATAGCCGTTTGCTGGTTCATTCCTCAAGGCAATGCCTTGACCAATCAGAGTCAAGCTGCCTGGTTTAAATTTCAAACAAAGCTTGGCAGTTAACTGTTATTCACTGTAAACTGATGCATTCCCCATGGCAATGCCTCTACCAATCAGAGTTCACTTGCCAACCAATCAGCACTCTCTTCTCTTACAGTATAAAGTTGTTGTTTTCCCTTAAATTGGTAATCTTGCAGATTGTCCTGATGAGTGCAAGACGAAAAGCTTCAACAACATGTCTCTATTTTCAGCAGTACTCAAGTTTTGTACTACCAAATGACAATTAGCAAGTATTTGGCCAAAGTATTCTTATTTTGTCTTTTTTGTAACGGAGCTCTAAAAAGAAAATATCTCTTTTCTCGGTTAACCGGGGTGTGCGCGTGAGAGAGGGTCTAAGGTAAAAGAGAGCTTTCATATTTCACTCTGTTTTAATGCTTTACTTTGTTATTGGTTATGTCTTTTTTAATAATTTTGTTTAATAAAGAAATCTGGTTGGTGTATTTTCTGGGATAGAGATTAGAGTCGATGATTAACCGTATCGGTAACTGGGTAAACATTTAAATATCTGTTGTGACCTGTGGAGAAGTGGAACTAGAAAAGACAGGGCACTCCTCCCACCTCAGCCATAACAGTTAGTCTATACAACAGTAAGCTATTAGGCTGGCCCAAAGATATCAGGTAAAACTAATCCTGTGCTCACTCAACATGTGCACTTAGTAACGGAGGTCCCTAAATCATAGTCTGTCGAGAGAATCATGGCTAATTTCCCTCCCACTTCCAAGGGCGCAAAAGCTAACTGTTGTGCTCCTTTGCTTCCGCCATAATAAACATGGATTTCTTCAAAAGAAAGGTAACACTATTAGGCAAATTTAGTAAGGCTACACGAGACAAGAGTGCAAAGGAAAGACTGGGCAATAGCATTATAGACTCCCAGTTGTCATCTAACTCTGGAAGCAAAGCTTTGCTGTACTTGCCTTTGTTTTCCTAGAAGTGGGCTGTTAATGTTACATTCTAGAGTGCTTAGTAGCTCTATCGTTATCAAAAGTTTATAGCCCCAAAATAAATATCTAAACTAAATTCTAGTGCTTGCTGTAATCTTTATTTTTCTTGACATTCAACAGCTTTTGTCATTTTAAAAATAAAACACATCGGCAGAGCTGTTTCGTTTTTGATTAAGTATTGATTTTTTTTTTTTGGACTTCCCCATATCACCTTCATTGCACTGCAACACCCTTTCTAGCTGCCTCTCAAATAACTTGTAATGAAGGCTCATTGCTTTCTATGAGGCTTGCTGCAAAATAAATTACTTTTGGGATATTTTTCATTGCAAATTATGGGTGAGGCAGAAACAAAAATGTCTGTCATGGACCATTAACTTAAATCCTGCTGATAGATGCGAAAATTGAATTTTTAATCCACTTGTGAAAATAGATTTCCTGGGGAAAAAAGAATCTAAATAAGATTTCAAACTCTAGGTTGCAACAGTGACTGCACTTCAAAAATACTTAATTGACTGTAAAATGATATGGGATGTCCTGTGGCTGTATAAAATGCGAGACTTTTTCTTTCCTTAAATTTGATTTAAACACCATGGTTTGTTTTTAGAAGGTAGAAAATGAGCCAGGATAAATGAGAGAAGTATATGTAGGTTGTGGTTAACACGCCCCTCCCAAATATGTTTTATTTGTGTTTTCAAAGAACGCCTCTTCCTTACAGGCAAACTTTGAGGCGAACCTCACAGTTTTTAATGGCAATAAGATGTATCCTTTAGGCTAGGGCGAAATTGGAAAAGTGTTAACTCAGTGATGATGGAAGAGCTTTGATCCACTAATTCCCCCATGTTCAGGAAGTTCAAAGTGTGCATCTTTAGAGTGGAGAAAATTGCCATGGCTGTGGCAGCAAATGGAACGTGCAACAATGGAGCAGACCAACTAGGATTGGCAGAGCGATTTGACATTTCAGGAAAGGAGAGGAGAGCTGCACCTGAACCTGAGATTCTGGAAGCCATCCAATTTTTTATGAATTGGGAATCTTTTTGTTTTGAAACAGCTGTTCTGATTTTATTTACGCATCTGTATATAGAAGTTTTAATAAAGAACAGCCAACGATCCTGTAATACTTGGAATATTTTAGAATCCTTCTGCAATAAATGTGGAAATGTTTTAAATTGGAAAAGAAAATGATTAAATGCCCTACAAAGGACAATCATGGTTTGGTCCTATCCAAAATGATTTAATTGTACGTACTTATTTGTTAGTTGTAGCACATGGATTCGTCCCTTGCCCAAAACGACATTCCTGTTTTAGGTTCCAAACTGCAATTATTTTCCTTCAGCAAGATTAATCTAGAGAATAATTGCTGGCAGTAATTATAAAAGGTAACAGCCCTTACCTTGGAAAAGATCCCAGTTTCTGAAAGCCTTGTGTTCTGTACTAGCAGTTCTAAAACCTTAAAATGTGCCAGGTGAAAGGTATGGCTTGTCATTGGGATGCAGGATTGTTATGTGATGTCTAATTTGGCGCTTGAGTTGTTCTACATAAACTGACTCAATTACAAGGACCCTATTTAGCTCTTGGCACACTCCAAATGTAATGTCCCACTAGGAACCAGTTCATTCTACTGCTACTACATAGTCACAGATTAGATGATTGTCAACTTAATCATCACAAACAATTCAATAGCTGGGTTTAGAATTAGAAAAGAGCATTAACTCTGCTCAGTTTGACACAACATGACTCTGTTCAAAATTACAATGTCACAACCTTTGCAAGGTTCAGTTGTACGATTTCAGAACTGTGTTGAAGGTCACATTGAGCGTATGGCAAAGCTAGCCCATTTCAGTTTTTATGGATAGTAATGGGGTAGCAATCATCATGTGTGCATCCTTATCTTGGAAAAGATCAATATAAAACATTTGGTTATGTTGCAGTGTAATTATATATAACTACTTGAATCTTACCTGGCAATGGCCTGGTTCTGGCCTCTTTGCTGATGAAGCAGGAAAGACATACCAATCATAAAATTTGCATTTATATTAATCATCGGGCCAGCTAAGAGCTCTTGCAAAATTTGATACTCCTCCACAGCAATATCTGAATTGTAATCTTCCAATTTGCATCCTTTCCTCAAGTTGCATCAGAGATTGGGGGTGACGGAAGGCAGGGAAGATTTGTATTGTGAATCTATAATCTCAGTTGGACATGCGCAATTGCCTTTTTCTTCAAAAGTTCAGTCCCCTTAAGTGAACGTAAAGCAAGCTTTATGCAATAGATTTTCCTGACTACTGAGCAAATGTTCGATAACATTCACAGAACCTGGCCTTATGGGTAATCCAATACAGTTCAATGCCATAAAAATGTTAGGGACATTTGCACAAAATGCAACAGATGCATGGCCAAAAGTTCTTTTGAGAAGCGATCACATTAGTAAATATGCCAGCAGTACTGCCTAATTAATAATAACCTACTTTCATGACCTTTTGTTGTCACCAATCTACTTGCTGTACATGCATCTGTCCATGACTGCATTGGCAGGAGTGACTGCCAGACAGTCCTTGTGGAGACCAAGGTGGATCTTCACATTGAGGACAACCCTGCATTGTGTTCTTCTACCCCACCACCATGCTAACAACAGATCCAGCAGCTCAAACTGGGTATTCATATGAGGTGCTTGGGGCATCAGTAACACCAGCAGAATTGTATACCACCATAACGCATGGCCTGGCAAAGTCCCTAGCTTTTCCATCAGCATCTGTCTAGGTGACTAACCCTGGCTCAATGTGGAGTGTCGAAGTACATGCTACAGGCCTTTCTGAAAATGAGTTGCCAATTTGGCAGATTTATTCAGTGTCCTGTTATAGCATATAGCTACATTGATGCTCAGATTTAAGCGTATCATTTTGTTGCAAGAGTTTCCCTTGCAAATCATGTTCGGAAAATATAACAAATATTTACATGACCTGAAATAGGTTTATATTTTTCACAGAATCTTTTGCGGTATTAGGTGATTTTCTTTACAGTTTTTACAACAGCTAATTGTTAATATTCAGTGTTAAATCAACATTTAATTATTGAGTGCAAGTGCTGCATACATTTTAATTATATTTAATGAAGCTGCTAATAATAGACATCAGTATATTTGAATAAAACAGGTATTTGTTTTATTAAATAAGATCTCTTGTAAGAAATTCGCTTTATTCGTAGTAAAAGGTTCAGTCTAAATCTAGCTTTGAAAAGTACCATTTAGGCTTTTACTTCTTGTGTTGATATTTCAAAACATGTAGGTGATATTGAGGAAAAATTATCACAAGGAGAGCGCATTCACCAGCCAGACAATGACATTAATCTTGCGGGAGATCAGACTATTGCAGCTAATGAAAACGGTAGGAACTGTCATTTTGATTTTTTTCCCCTTTTTTGTGTGATGCTAGCAGTGTAGTGTGTAGCTTATCTCCTCATTCAGTTTTCCCAAGTGTAGTAAAATATATATCTTTTCTAGTAATTGCTTATAAACTTTCAAATCCTTCAAATTGAGCAACCTTTTTTTGACTATCCCATAGCCATTGGCTCCCACCTTGAATTTATCGTCATTCCTTGCACATTTCAAATTGGGGTTCAGCAAAAAGAGGCTAAAGCTGAATATTTGTCCATTCACAAAGGTCCTTCAGTCCTGTTGATGCATCCAGTTGTTTATTAAATAGGTCAAGAATTTTCACCTCCTGTCTTTGATTTGGAGGTCCATTGCAAAGATTGATTACTGTTTATATGATAAACTGACTATCAATCCTAAATCCAGTATTTTACTAGTTTGAACCTTTTGTTCCCTTGCTCTTATTTCACATTAATTGCAGTTAAAAATTTTGCTTTACCTTTTCCATTCCCTTATCTATCTTGTATCGATCTATAAAATCGCCTTTCAGATTTTTCCATTTCAAGCTGTAAAGCCCAAGTTGCTGCAGTCTTTCTTCAGAACTCACGCCCCTAATGTTTGTGACTCTTCTCCGTGCTGCCTCCATTGTATGGTGGCATCCAGAACTGACCATAGTATTTAAGGTGCAGTCTAACTAATGCACTGTACATTTTGATCATTACTTTCTCTGACATACATTCTACAATTTTGACTATGTAGATGAGCATTTTGTTTTTATTCATGCTGCTTTATGTTGGTTAAATATGTTGATCATCATGTCTCCTAAGACTCCTAGGTGTCTCAGCTTGAGCTAATTCAACACTGTTCATGGAGTATATGTGTGTTGCCCATTTTTCCTTCTAGTTTGCAGTAATTTGCTTTTGTCTACCTGAAATTTCATCTGCCATTGTTCTGTCCAGTCACACATTTTGTTCAGTAAATTTTGAAATTCTAGGCTTTGTCTTTCGATTGCACTACCCCTTCCTAGTTTTGGCCCTGTCTGCAATTTTGGCTACGTTGTATTGAATTTGAGTCCAAGTTATTGATATAAATTAGAAACTGTTATCTTCAAACTTGAGTCCTAAAACCAAAAAACATTACTTGCCATGGCCTTGTCTGCAAAATTGCAAATGGCCATTTACAATTATTTAATTCCTGAATCACGTGACTCTTAGACTTCAGTGGACCACCCATTTGTGAAGTCTGAATTCATGTCAGTTGCCATCGGTTCACTGAAAGTAGATTTTATTAAGTGACTGACAGATTGCTTTAATGCAATAATTTCACTATCTACATGACAACTTTAGCTATTGAACAAAATGTTGACCTATTCTAACAATTTCTGTGTTATCTGGTTTTTGATCCATTCCTCTTATCAAAATTTGTCCCTTCAATTTTGTCTCATCTATACTTGGGACCATTTTTACAAACAATATCTCCTTCAGTAAGAGTGATGCTGAGTTCATGCTGCCAAACCTGTAAGATATTGGACTAGTAGTTTCTGTAACTGTTGGTTTTCGAAAAGTTGCCAGCAGCAATTCCAGGGAAGTATGTTAAAGATCATTATAGTAATCAAACTCCACACTCTTTTCTCCTTCAAAGCATCATATGAACCCAAGTAACTAAGCTGATAATTTGTCTTTTATTTGTTCTTGGAATGTGGGAGTTGCTGGCAAGGCCCCAATTATTGCTAGGCCACTCAGTCAACCATGTAGTATGGGACCAGAGTTGTATGTAGGCAGACTATGTAGGAGCATTGGGGTCCAGTCCCTAAACTGATTAGATTTTTAAAGAAATGTTTTTTAAATCGATACCAGATTTATTTAATGCAATTTCATAACTTATGGTGTAAATTGAACTCTTGACCTTGTGTTGCTAGTCCTGTATCATAACCATTACATTACATGTGTTGAACTATCACACTTCAGTGTTTCTCTTATTTGCGTCCTGCCATAAATCACCCAATTTAACCCTCTTGGTAAACCTGTGATGGGCAGTAAAAATGCTACTTTCTAGTCTGGGACTTCCAAAGTAAACTGATGCAGGGAGATAATTTAGTATAAATATAGCTTGTTCTTGTTTGTTCCATACTTCTAAAAGAAAATGTGTTAACTAAGTTCTATTTTGAATGTTTCCTTTGATTACCATACAATATGGGTGGTTGTTGGTCGGCACAGACTCGGTGGGCCGAAGGGCCTGTTTCAGTGCTGTATCTCTAAATAAATAAATTTTAAAAAAAACTTTTTTAAAAAATAATATTTTTAGTATAAAACTATGTAGACGAATAGCTAATATCCTTTCCAGTCTGATGATTATCAAGTTAAATAGACACCACCTCATGTCAATGCTGACTTTAAGATTTGACGCTTGATATTCCAGCACTGGTACCTTTATGCTGCAAATGATAGAAACTGAAATTAATTTGGTTTGGCTCATCATGTCCTTTTCTTTCCCCCCCTCCCCCACCAAAACCCCCAGATGTAATGGAAGGTGTATAGATCTTGGCCTAAGAGCTCCATAATTACTGGTTTGCCCTGGATTTTGCAGCAGTAATGACGATGAAACTGCCAATATTCGCTGCCATTACTCTTCTGAAATTGACAGCAACTTCTGGAGTCTGCAGATGTGTAGTTACGGGCAGAAACCTAGAAGTTGCTGTCAGTTATTTGTCGCTTATTGATCGGGTTTGCTGTTGAAGTCTCCGCAGATGGAAATCAATTAGAAATCACTGAACTAGTGAGACTTCCCCTTTTGTTTTTCTTGGAAATTTTTCTTGACACTGTAATATTGCTGTTTTTTTTTTTAAAAAGACCCTAAAAAGCCTCATTAATGAAGTGTAACTAGAATTTTAACAACATTCTAAGTTATAACTAATGCTGAAGAACTCTGGCCCTGGAAAACAAACTTTATTTTTATGTAATGTAAAATTTTTCCATTATGGTAACATTTTTAAAGTTTGCTATTTCAGATTCTAATGTCCCAATCTTTATTTTGATTTCTGTACAAGTTTAAAGAGTGAAGGATAATAGTGGATTTTACTTCCTGGTTTGCTGTCTGAGAATTCTTCAATGTGATTGGCTTGTTAACCTGCTTGATGACATCACTGTTGCTGGGCACCTGGAGATCCCCTTGATTTGGTGCCAGATTCAAATTAACGTTGAGAAAGGTGAAATCAACGCCACAAAATCACTAGAAGTGAACATACAAATTAGGAACATAGGAGCATACGTATTAGGAGCAGAAATAGGCTGTACAGCCCCTCGAGCCTGCTCCGCCATTCAGTAAGATCATGGCTGATCTGTTTGTATCTCGAATTCCACACTCCTATCTACCCCTGATAACCTTTGATTCCCTTGCCTAACAAGAATCTATCTACCTCCGCCTTAAAAATATTCATTGACCCTGCCTCCACCACCACCTGAGGCAGAGAGTTCCAAAGTCGCACAACCCTCTGAGAGAAAAATTTTTTTTGTGGGAAGCTTTCTTTCAGGTCAGTGGCAAGCAACGTCACTTTGCCACTGACACCAAAATCCAGGCCATTGTTTTTGAAACAAGAATATCTTCAGTGTTTAGCATTCATAGGACTTGCCTTAAGCATTGCTGCCACCTTTAATAAAAGAAAATGCAAATTATGTAAGGGCTTCCTAGGTCTCCACATAATTTAGCTTTCAGCATGCATTTCTGAACTTTATTTTCATGTGCCAAATGTAGTTGCATTCGATAATAGATTTCTTTCACTTAATATATGTTTGTACTTGTAGATTTGGCAGCAGTCCATACAACTGAACATATAGAATCTGATTTAGCCACGGAGGCTTTGGCCTCTGAAAAAGTATTTCAGCAGCTTGAGTGTCCAGCAGCAGTGACAGAGGTTCAAAAGATGGAGGTGACTGAAAACATACCTGAAGCACTACTGCAACCTCAACTGGATGAGGAGGCACAAAATTTACAAGAGCTTGTTGAAGGATCAGTGCTAGTAAAAGAAGAGCATCAGTTCTGTGAGAATAATACAGAACTAATGGAGGTTTCTGTCTCAGAAATGTCAAATAATGAGCTTGTACAAGCGGTTACACTGATTAAGGAGCTTCCAGAAATTCTATTACGCGATAAAGTGGCACAAAGGAGCGAAGAAAATGTTTCTCAAGCATGTCTCAGTAGCAGTGTTTCTGAAGCTGAAAAAACGCCCAGTGAAAGTACATCAGACATGAGTTCACCTGTTGAAAGTAAAACTCTCAAAATGTTTGGAGAAACTGGCAATAACTACACACAGAGCAAGTCCTCAGTTTCTTCCTCTTTTGTGACGGTTTCAGTTGGGGTGTCTCATGTAACAAATGTGTCTTGTGCTTCGGCTGCAGGCACTTTAAGTTCAGGAATTCCTGCATCAACTTTTGTACCTATGGTTCCAAAAATAGGTATGGGAAAACCAGCTATTACCAAAAGGAAGTTCTCTCCAGGAAGACCGAGAATGAGACAGGTAAGCTGCTGTTTTGTGTATAAATATATGCAAAGTTCAAAATTTGAGCAATATAGTTCATCCAATGCTTGTTGCTGGAAAATTGCTCCATGAATATTTTGTGGTCAGAAGTCGCAAAGCAAGCCAAGACATAATTCTAACAAAGTGCCAAAAAATTCAAGGGTCTGAAAGGTGGCATTTTATCTTCCAAACTAAGTTGGCACAAACAAAAATCAAGATTTCTTTTCCAACTGTGACAGGTTTTAAATATCAATATAATTCTAATAATGTTATCAATATACATGAAGTATCACAATTGAAAGAGGATATTTTTCTTTACATTTTTGTTTTCCAAGATGTTACATAATAAACCTTAAGTAAGTCACTGTCAATCTTATGGCAATCTGATATTGAGGTTTATGTATTGAAAAATATGCTAAAGATGTGAATTGTTCACCTCCATCTGAACTCGGGAGTTCACTAAACTTGTGTACTGAACCCTATTCAACGCCTGTTTCGTCTTAGGGCACAGAAGCCTTGAGGTGCAAATCCATTAACATTCATTATATTTTAATATGCTATTACCTTTGACATTTACATGAATATGCCATAAAGTACAGATTAACATTTTGAATCACTTTGAAGCTTTCTGAACGTAAAATTGAATTTTCATAAAGCTGAAGATCTTTACCTGAAAGCAAAGGATGGAGAAGCCTCTTTATCTCAGTGCTAGATGCATGTGCTTCCCTTTTTTGGTACCCAAAAAGTCAATCTTGAATGCTCACCACAAGTTTGCCAAGAGTGAAAATCTAGCCAAAGGAAGAATATTTGTTCATGACTTGAAAATAATGTCGTAAAAAAAATAGATGTTTGCTTTGCATCTAGCTACAGGTGTTTTTCAGGAAACTGAAGATGGCATTGCTGATATGTGATGTCTTCCCTTCTATATACACACTGCTTTATTATTGGTTATGTGGGATGGTTTGGAGCCTCTGTGCTTGGTGTTAATTTTTGTGAAGGGGAATGATGATCCTAATATAGTGAATGCTATGCCAAGTTTTTGGGCCTTGTGATTCATCCTGAAATCTTCAAATTCATGACAGTTTAGTTTTCCAACTAATTTTAGCACTTTCTGTTAATATACTAACCCCTGATAAGTTTTTAGTAAACTGAATATGCTGAGATTTTTCTGGCCTAACCATTTCTCCCCTTTCCCCCCCCCCCCCCCCCTCCCTTCCAATCCCATTCCCAATCCCATGTGGTAACTTGTTCAGCTGGGGAGGTAGGTGATACGTTATGGATTCTTCTGTCTTCTATTATAAATATATTTTGTTAAACTGATGGCAGGGTGCTTACAACTCACCTATAGGCAAGTGCTGTGCCTTTAGAGTGCATCCCACACAGCAACCTTTGCCAAGTGTTTGTTTATTGATAGTAATTTACACAATGACTATAATTGATGTGGTTGGCCTGTGAACAGTCAGAAATCAGAATAAGATTGAGGATCAAAATTGAGTTTTAAGTAATTAGATGAAATTTTAAAGGGCAAGTAAGAGTAGCTACAACTTAAAGACTTCACTTTATGGATTGCAAAAGTATTTTCTTAACTTGAGAGTGCTGCAATATGCCTTCTCATTCAAGTGTTCTTATGTGGAAAGATCAGTTATCTAATGCTGCAAGAGACTATATGTTGAGGAATTTCAGCTGGTTCATCTTCGTGACTTTTTTGAAGCTTAAGACTATGGCATCTTCCTCAAAATCTTTATCCATCTTGGAGGCGGATGAGGCTTTGTCTCTCCAGGGCACAGATATTGTCTTCACTATGGAGAAGGATGATATAGGTGTAGAGATCAGGGAGGGGGATTGTGATATACTTGAACAAATTAGCATTGAAAGGGAGGAAGTATTAGCTGTTTTAGGGAGCTTAAAAGTGGATAAATCCCCAGGCTCAGATGAGATGTATCCCAGGCTGTTATGTGAGGCAAGGGAGGAGCTAGCAGGGGCTCTAATACAAATTTTCAAATTCTTTCTGGCCACAGAAGAGGTACCAGAGGATTGGAAGGCTGCGAGTGTGGTACCATTACTCAAGAAGGGTAGCAGGGATAAACCAGGTAATTACAGGCCAGTGAGTTTAACATCAGTGGCAGGGAATCTACGTGCTGGCTCAAAAAGCATTTTTAAGAATTCCGCTCCATTTAACCTTTTGCACTAAGACTATCCCAGTTGATATTGGAGAAGTTGAAATCCCCTACTATTATTACCCTATTATTTTTATACCTCTGAGATTTGCCTACATATCTGCTCCTCTATCTCTCCCTGACTTTTTGGAGGCCTGTAGTACACTTCCAGCCAAGTGATTTCCCCCTTTTTGTTTTTAAGTTCTACCCATATGGCCTCATTTGAAGAACCTTCTAAGATATCATCCCTCCTTACTGCAGTAATTGACTCCTTGATCAACAGTGCAGTGCTGCCTCCTCTTTTACACCCTCCCCTGTCACGCCTGAAGATTATATACTCTGGAATATTGCGATGCCAGTCCTGCCCTTCCCTCAACCATATCTCTGATAGCAATAATATCATATTCCCATGTGTTAATTAACGCCCTCAATTCATCTGCCTTACAAGTAAGACTCCTTGCGTTAAAGTAGATGCAATCTAGCTTTGTATTAGTGGGGGCGAGCGATCAAGTGAGAGAAGACATAATTTAAAAAGAGAGAAGAAGGCAAGAGAGCAAGGTGGCAATAATGGTAATGATAATCTGAGTGTGGCAGGAAGGGACAGAGCATACAAACTGAAGAGTGCGCCAGCAGATAAGGTTAGAGGTTGTGGAGAGGTGTTGGTGTAGTGGTATTGTCACTGGACTAGTAATCCAGAGGCCCAGGCGAAAGCTCTGGGGACATGGGTTAAAATCCATGGTGAAATTTGGATTTAATTAAGAAAAATCTGGAATTAAAAAAAAAAAGCGAGTCTAATGGTGACCATGAAACCATTGTCAATTGTTAAAAACCCACCTGGTTCACCAATGTCCTTTAGGGAAGGAAATCTGTTGTCCTTACCTGGTCTGGTCTACATGTGACTCCAGACCTACTGCCATTTGGTTGACTCTTAAATGGCCTAGCAAGCCACTCAGTTTCTCAAGGGCAATTAGGGATGGGCAATAAATGCTGGCCTTGCCAGCGACACCCCCATCTTGGACAAATGAAAATAATACCTATTTAAAGGCACTCTATCTGAATGCACACAGCATTATCAACAAGGTAGATAAATTGATGGCGCAAATAGAAGTAAGCAGGTATGATCTGATTATCATTACGGAGATGTGGCTGCAGGGTGACCAAGGCGGGCAACTGATTGTCCAAGGGTATACGACATTTAGGAAGGCTAAGCAAAAAGGAAAAGGAGGTGGGGTACAACTGTTAACAGAGGATGAGATCAGTACATTAATGAGCTAGGATCTTACATTGAAAGATTAAGATGTAGAATCAGTTTGAGTAGAGCTAAGAAACAGCAAGGGGCAGCAAACATTGGTAGGAGTTGTTTATAGGCCACCAAACAGTAGTGATAATGTAGGGCACGGTATAAATCAGGAATTTAAAGGTGCATGTAACAAGGGTAATACAGTAATCATGGGGGACTTCAATCTAAATATAGACTGGGTAAACCTAATTAGGACTAATGCTGTGGAGGACAAATTCCTAGAATGTATACAGGATGGTTTGTTGAGGAACCAACTAGAGAACGGGCTGTTTTAGATCTGGTATTGTGCAATGAGAAAGGGTTTATTAATTTCATTGCAAAGGAGCCTTTAGGGAAAAGTGACCATAATATGATCACATTTTACTTGAAGTTTGAATCAATTAAAAACTAGGGTCTTAAATCTAAACAAAGGAAACTATGCAGGTATGAGGGGCAAGTTGACTGGTAAATTGAGAAACTACATGAGACGTTATGACGGCAGACAGGCAGTGGCTGGCATTTAAAGAATTAGTACATGGTTTACAACAGATTTACATTCCTTTGAGGCACAAAAACCCAGCAGGAAAAGTGATCCAACTGTGGCTAACAAGAGAAGTTAAGGATTGTATTAGATTAAAGGATCAGGCTTATAAAGTTGCTTAAATAAAAGTAGTAAACTTGAAGATTGGGAACTTTTTAGATTTCAGAAAAGGAGGACCAAGAAACTGATAAAGAACGAAAAAATAGAATATGAAAGTAAACTAGCAAGAAACACAAAAACAGACTGTAAAAGCTTCTATAGGTATGTAAAAAGGAAAAGATTAGAAAAGACAAATGTGGGCCATTACAAGCAGAGACAGGAGAATTTATAAAGGGGAATAAGGAAATGGCAGAAAAACTAAACAAATACTTTGTGTCTGTCCTCATGGAGGAAAATGCAAAATACCTCCCAGAAATACTGGAGAGCCAAGGGACTAGCAAGAATAAGGAACTGAAAGAAATTAATGGGACTGAAAGTTGATAAATCCCCTGGACCTGATGATCTACATCCCAGAGTGGTGAAAGAGGTGGCTGTAGAGATAGTGGAGGCATTGGTGGTCATCTTCCAAAATTCTGTAGATTCTGGAGTGGTTCCTGAAGATTGGGAGGTAGCAAATGTAACCTCACCATTTAAGAAAGGAAGGAGAGGGAAAACGAGGAAGTACAGAACTGTTCATCTGACATCAATAGTAGAAAAATGCTAGAATCTATTATAAAGCATGGGATAACTGAACTTTTAGAAAGTAATGGTAGGATTGGGCAGAGTCAGCATGAATTTATGAAGGGGAATAATGTTTGACAAACCTGTTGGAGTTTTTTGAGGGTGTAACTGGCAGAATAGGTAAGGGAGCCAGTGAATGTGCTGTATTTGGGTTTCCAGAAGGCTTCCGAAAAGGTCCCATACAGGAAGTTAGTAAACGATTAGAGCAAGTGGGATTGAGGGCAATATACTGGCACGTCATAACATTCAAGGCTATGGGCCAAGTGCTGGCAAATGGGATAAGGTGGACAAGTCAGGTGTCTTTAATGCATTGGTGCAGACTCGATGGGCCGAAGGGCCTCTTCTGCACTGTATTATTCTGTGATTCTGGATTGAGAATTGGTTAACGGACAGTAAACAGAGTAGGAATAAATGGGTCATTCTCAGATTGGCAGGCTGTGGCTTGTGGGGTACTGCAAGGATCAGTGCTTGGGCCATAGCTGTTCACAATCTATATCAATGATTTGGATGTAGGGACCAAATGTAATATTTACAAGTTTGCTGACACAAAACTGGGTAGGAATGAGAGTTATGAGGAGGATGCGAAGAAGCTGCAAGAGGATTTAGACAGGCTAAGTGAGTGGGCAGGTATGTTGCAGAAGACATATAATGTGGAAAGGTGTGAAGTTATTCTCTTTGGTTAGAAAAACAGAAATGCTTAGTATTTCGTAAATGGTGAGAGATTGGGAAGTGTTGATGTCCAAACGGACCTGGATGTTCTTGTTCACAAGTCACTGAAAGCTAACATGCAGGTGCAGCAAGCAATTAGGAAGGCAAATAGTATGTTGGCCTTTATTGTAAAAGGATTTGCATACAGGAGTAAAGTCTTGCTGCAGTTGTATAGAGCCTTGGTGAGACTGAACCTGGAGTATTGTGTACAGTTTTGATCTCCTTGCCGAAGGAAGGATATACTTGCCATAGAGGGAGTGCAACAAAGGTTCACCAGACTGATCCCTGGGATGGCAGGATTGTCCTATGAGAAGAGATTCAGGGGGCTGTGCCTGTATTCTCTAGAGTTTAGAAGAATGAGCAGTGATCTCACTAAAGCATACAAAATTTTTACAGGGCTCAACAGGGTTGATGCAGGAGGGATGTTTCCACTGGCTCGGGCTATAGTACCAGGGGACACAGTCTCAAAATAAGAGGTCATTTAGGACTGAGGTGAGGAGAAATTTCTTCACTCAGGGTGATAAATCTTTGGAATTCTCTATCCCAGAGGGCTGTGGAGGCTTAGTCATTGAGTATGTTCAGGACAGAGATAGATTTCTAGATATTAAAGGCATCAAGGGATATGGGGATAGTGTGGGAAAATGGCATTGAAGTATAAGATCAGCTATGATCTGGTCGAATGGCGGAGGAGACTCGAGGGGCTCACAGTGAGCTGAATAGTCTCCCCTGTGGTGTAAGATTCTATGATCGAGGAATGGCAAGTGTTGTAAATTAATTTTTTTATGCTCATGAGTGAAAAACATGACATTTGTTTTTTTACTGTTTGGATCGAATTTCTATGTAAAGATGCAATTTTAAGAAAAAAGCATACGTAGGGGGATTGGACAGGCTGAAGCCATTGGGGGAGAAAAGCCTTGGTCCAGATGGATTGCAGCCTAGGGTAGGGACTACATGAAGTGACTTATGTAATTGGCAATGTTCGAGTGAGTACCTTTAGGGAATCTTTGGAAAGACAAACTGTGTCTGAGGATTTAAAAAAAAGACACCGTCATGCCAATCTATTAAAAAGAGCCAAATCAACACCCTAGACAACTAAATGGTACTCATATCTATTATACGGAAAGTACTGAAGAGTATCCTGATAGAACAGACAAACAATTCAGGGAAATACTGAGAACTCAAAAATGATTCTTCACTTATCAACAGATCGAAAGTACTGGAAGACAAATCCCATTATTCCAGTTGGAGGGAGCTTTTGAATGCAATTACTGTATTTAAAACATTTACGAAAAGATTCTGCTGAAGTACACTAAATGTTGTTACAGAGCAGAAAAGTTCAAAATAAAAGATTAAACTAATGTTATGTATTTTTACTATAAAAAGACACATTAAACAGATGGACAGTAATGAACTGCATCCTCCATATTGCATGCAGAGACTTGAATAACGGTGATATTTTAAAAAATATTCAAGGGATGTGGATGTCTTGGCAGTACTGTTAGGTAGGAAGTTCCAGGATTTTGACAATGAACGGCACCATATTTCCCAGTCAGGATGGTGTGTGACTTGGATAGGAACTTGGAGGTGGTGGTGTTCCCATGTGCTGACTGCCCTTCTAGCTGGTAGAGGTCGCAAGTTTGGGAGGTGCTTTTGAAGAAACCTTAACCAGTTGCTGTAGTGCATCTTGTAGATGGTGCATACTGCAGACACAGGGCTGAATTATGTGGCGCCGGCGGGGCTCCCGGTGCCAGGCTGAAAAGGCAGGGAGAACCCCACCTCTGCCTTTCCGAGCCCATCTTGTCTATGGAATTATCTGCAGTGCCGCAATAATTTTGTTAATTACTGCAACAATAACAAGAACAGTGAAATAGTAAAGATCATTTTTGACATGAATTTTATGTAAATATACACTAATAATTTGTAATTTGGTCCCTTTTGCAGACTAATGAAGTGCTAGTTACTAAACATTGGAAGCACTGCGGTGAATCCTATAGGGTAGTACTCTTGGTCAGGCCAACTCAGCCACAGGAGAACTAGAAGCTAGCTCAAAAATTTTGCGGAAAGCCTTCTTACAGAACTTAAGCTGTGCATAACAACATGAGAAAGGGTTTCTCGTCTTGCATTAAGTGTTCAGATTGGATTTTGAGTCAGTCTGCTCTGTCAGCTGTGCCCAACCTAAATTATGGAGTGTGTCCCTGAGTACTTAACTGGATGTGCCAGTCTGCAGACTTGCAATATACTTACTGAGCAAGTATATACTCTTGTCCTGCAGGCTTTGGGATAACTGTGGGTTTGTCAAAGTCCACTGTTCATTTCATATGGTCGATATGTGCCCATGTCTATTGTTGTATCCACTCCTTCCGTAGCGTACCTCCAGAGAAGGCTCTGCAGAGGATCTACCAACAAAAGAATTGGTACTCGTGCTTGATAGTGCAGTGTGAACTCTGTTCCCTTGATGTGCTTTGGACACTTCTAGCATTTTTCCCTTTATCGTATTCTGAAATTCTGTGGTGTTCATTAATTTCCTCAAATTTTGTTCACTGTCATACATCATCCTGTCTTTACACAGATTTTCCTGATTTCATGCCAAGCAAATCACCTATGAATTAATGGATTGCTCATCAGAATAATTGTGGTAGCCTTTGTCGTTTAGCTTTGAACTCTCTTTTGTACCCTTCGCCACTAGTTCCGGTATGTTTAAAAAAAAAAAAATTCTCCAGATGTGGGTGATGCTGACATGATCACATTTTATTGCCTCATCCTTAATTGTCCTGAGGAGGTACATATAAACATTCAAATTGGGAGTAGAAGTAGGCCATTCGGACCCTCTAACCTGCTCCGCCATTCAATAAGATCATGGCTGATCTGTTTGTGTCTCGAATTCTACACTCCCATCTAACCCTGATAATCTTAGATTCCATTGCCTAAGAATCTATCTACCTCCGCCTTAAAAATATTCAATGACTCTGCCTCCACCGCCTTCTGAAGCAGAGAGTTCCAAAGTCGCAAAACCCTCAGAGAAAAATGTTTTCCTCATCTCTGTCCTAAAAGGGCAACCCCTAATTTTAATTCAGTGGACTCATCCACAAGAGGAAACATCCTTTCCTGGTGATGGTGATGGTGGTGGAGGACCTTCTCTTTGAACCACATGGATGACTATCTAGCCAGGAAGACCAATACCTCTGTGATTTATGTCAATCATTCTTCGTAGTGAGTTGATGAACAGGGCAGGATGAATCCTATCCGGTTTTTGTGCTTCAGACACTTCCTTCATCCATCTAATGGAATAGACTTAAATGCAACAGGTAGTTCAAGCGACAAATACTGTGGACTCTAAACTTCTGCTGGGGGAGGGTGGAGGGGAAACAGCACGAACCTGCTTGAGCTTTTTGCATCTTTAATACTACAAAAAAACATTCCTTCTGCAGTCGCTAGTATTCTGTCTAGTAGTTATGTCCTGTTTGGTTGTTATGCACCTCCATCCATGTGTGTTGGATTTCATCTGAGGGTGATGAGTGTGAAGGGTCATACCTCCTGACCAGCAGCAATCCAATTGGATTATAATGAGCAGTCATACAAATGAAATAATATCAACAAATCCCATTAACAATAGAGATTATGTCATTGAGATATTTTGTGCACCACCAGCACTTAAGACAAACTGCAACACAGTGAAAAATGCCATGTGCTGCTGAATAGTTATTTCACACAGATGAAGTAAGTGTTTAAGTTTACACATGCATGAACTAAAACCTTTCCGGGCACCAAAATTCCCATAATTGACCCATTACCCCCAATTCTGATTTCATCAGTAATTGCATAAGGGAGAAAATAAAATTCATGCCCGAAAAGGTGCACTGGTTATGCTTTTCCGGCCATTCAGGTTGGTGATTTAGTTTATACCAAATGTTTATGTAGATTAGTGTTAAAATTCATGGTCATCCAAAACAACAGCACTAACCATGTGTGCAATGTAAGCAGTGCTTTCACATGTAATCCTCTGGAACATAGTTTATTCTTCATTTGAAGTTTGTTTTACGTTTTTTAGTTTCTTAATCATTCTAAGTATTTATTCAAGCTTTCTAAGTATTTATTCCAGAGTTATCAGTATCTTTTCTTGTTAGATGCCTTGGGCGGTGCTGGGAGATGGTTTCTATTTCTCTAAGTTTAAGTAGGATCATGGCATTTAGACATTTGCAACACCATATTTATGCTCTAAGAACAAAGAATTTGTCCTTGTCTGTTACATGAGAGATCATGAAAACAGGCATCTATCGATCTGCCTTTTGAAAGCCCTTTTTCATCATAAAGATGCTACTTGCAGTCATTTTTTGCCAGAGTAATTTCTTTAAATTAAACTGTTCTGTTCTCCCTCCCGTGCAGTCGGTCAAAGGTATTCTGTGATCTAGTCAGGCGCTAGCATTGCTGGGCACGTGTAACAGGTTTTATTTTATGTCTTCACATTGGATTTGTGTAAATTGTTCCATCCTTTTGCACAGTTACATTTTCCATCAGAATGTTAATGTTCATTTGCTTCATAAGATTTAGTCTGGTATGAAATTTATGATGCTGTCTGAAATGACATAGTTCTTTGGAGGATATACTTATCGATAGCGAGCATTTAAAACCTTTGAAATTTTACTGAAATTTTGTGTTTGCCAGTTGTAAAAAAAAATTGTCAGACAACTGCTAGTGCTCTTGCATAGAACTAGATATTTTCACAACTTATTTTTATTTTTAATAATTTTGCCTTGATTCATATAACATTAAAATTAAAGGAGCTGTTTTTTTTATTGTTTGGAAATGAAATTTCATGTATCTATATTTCTCGAGGGTCATTTTATAAATCATGGAATGCATCCTCAATCACAAATGATGTTTCCTGCTTCGTAGAGTGGTGATTATGATTTAGAGCCAACATGCTCATCACTGTAGGCTGTAATGCCAGAGTCCAGTTGTGAATGGATGGGAACGCCTCTACCATCTGCGTAGTGTGCTCACAATCAAAGCAGTGTTCCTGGCAGTGCACCCGAAGATCTTCCACCTTTGTAATTTAAAGTTTATTCTTAGATGGGTTAGTGGAGCAGGTGGTGGGTGGAAGGAAATAGAAAAAGCTGGAAGTGGATGGCAGGTCTGAAAAGAGTTAATGTTTCTGATACAGACCCTTCATTGCTTCTTTTCTCAAATGCTTCTTGAATCCCTGTCTAAGTCGAGCATTTTCTGTTTTTTTTTTAGTACATTACAGCACAGTACAGGCCCTTCGGCCCTCGATGTTGCGCCAACCTGTGAAACCATCTGACCTACACTATTCCATTTTCATCCATATGTCTATCCAATGACCACTTAAATGCCCTTAAAGTTGGCGAGTCTACTACTGTTGCAGGAAGGGCGTTCCACGCCCCTACTACTCTCTGAGTAAAGAAACTACCTCTGACATCTGTCCTATATCTATCACCCCTCAACTTGAAGCTATGTCCCCTCGTGTTTGCCATCACCATCCGAGGAAAAAGACTCACTATCCACCCTATCCAACCCTCTGATTATCTTGTATGTCTCTATTAAGTCACCTCTCCTCCTCCTTCTCTCCAACGAAAACAACCTCAAGTCCCTCAGCCTTTCCTCGTGAGACCTTCCCTCCATACCAGGCAACATCCTAGTAAATCTCCTCTGCACCCTTTCCATAGCTTCCACATCCTTCCTATAATGCGGTGACCAGAACTGCACGCAATACTCCAGGTGCGGTTTCACCAGAGTTTTGTACAGCTGCAGCATGACCTCGTGGCTCCGAAACTCAATCCCCCTACTAATAAAAGCTAACACACCATATGCCTTCTTAACAGCCCTATTAACCTGGGTAGCAACCTTCAGGGATTTATGCACCTGGACACCAAGATCTCTCTGTTCATCTACACTACCAAGAATCTTCCCATTAGCCCAGTACTCTGCATTCCTGTTACTCCTTCCAAAGTGAATCACCTCGCACTTTTCCGCATTAAACTCCATTTGCCATCTCTCAGCCCAGCTCTGCAGCCTATCTATGTCCCTCTGTACCCTACAACATCCTTCGGCACTATCCACAACTCCACCGACCTTCGTGTCATCCGCAAATTTACTAACCCACCCTTCTACACCCTCTTCCAGGTCATTTATAAAAATGACAAACAGCATTGGCCCCAATCCTTGCGGTACACCACTAGTAACTAAACTCCAGGATGAACATTTGCCATCAACCACCACCCTCTGTCTTCTTTCAGCTAGCCAATTTCTGATCCAAAGCTCCAAATCACCTTCAACCCCATACTTCCGTATTTTCTGCAATAGCCTACCGTGGGGAACCTTATCAAACGCCTTACTGAAATCCATATACACCACATCCACTGCTTTACCTTCATCCACCTGTTTGGTCACCTTCTCGAAAAACTCAATAAGGTTTGTGAGGCACGACCTACCTGTCACAAAACCGTGCTGACTAACGCTAATGAACTTATTCTTTTCAAGATGATTATAAATCCTGTCTCTTATAACCTTTTCCAACATTTTACCCACTATTTTACCCACCATTTTATTACAGATTTTCAGTATCTGCATATTTCTCTCAAATTTTCTTATTTCTATGAAAGGTATTGCTTGTGATAGGTTAGGACTGTCAGCAATTTAGTCACAAGAAATGCCAAATTAAAAAATGCAGCTCCTTTAAGTTAAAGGTTCTCATTTTCAAGCAGAAGATGAAACTGTTTGGGACAGAACTGTTCTAATCTTTCCTTCACCTGCCTCTCCCTCAACCGATTGACTTTGCAAACAAAAAAAATTGATTGCAGGATAACAATTTTAGTTTCTCAGCCTCATATACATCCTTTATCATGCATGGCCTAATTTTGCAATTTATTAATCTAAAACTTCATGCCTTCCAAGAAAGAATTTTGTCCTAAGCTTTTTTTTTTTATTTTGCTATTAGTCTTATGTTTAGCAGTTAAGTTTATTTTGCTGGGGATTTCCCCAATTACATCTCTTTTCACCTACCATATCCTAGGGCATGTGGGCGACAAATGCCATGAGTTCCCCTTCCTGGTCTACAGACAATTATGAATTTCGGGAGAGTATGGTAAAAACAAAGCAACCTCAGAGCACCATTTGGAACATCAAAGTGGTAATTCATATTATTTCAAATTTTTATTCTTTTTCTGTTATCATTTGGCTTGGGTATTTCAATGTGTCTGATAAGTCAGTAGAATGATTGTTTTTGTTCCTGATTTGTTCAACCTTTTGATATAACATGAATTGTAGCCATTCTGTGTTGGAGAAAATGATTGTTCCTAGTGCTGCTTTGGACAGGTGATATCTTCACTCCCTACCTCTATTCACTCCCCTCCTCTGTTATAAAAGGAGTAATTCCGCACATAAGGAAGCACAGGTTGGATAATCGGTGCTCAGGAGATGGTGGTGTATGGTAATGTCACAAACATTGTAATCCAGAGGCCCAGGCTAATTCCCTGGGGAGGGGCACGGGTTCAAATCCCACCACAGCAGTTGGTGGGAGTTAAATTTAATTATTAATAAATTCACTTAATTAATACAAATCTGCAGTTGAAATCTAGTCTGAGTAATGATGCCATGAAACTTTCGTCGATTGTCGTAAAAACCCATTTGGTTCGCTAATGTCCTTTAGGGAAGGAAATCTGCTGTCCTTACCTGGTCTGGCCGACACGTGACTCCAGACCCACAGCAATGTGGTTGACACTTAACTGTCCTCTGAAATGTCCTAGCAAGCCACTCAGTTGTCAAGGGCAATTAGGAACGTAGGAACAGGAGTCGGCCATTCAGCCCATCGAGCCTGCTCCGCCCTTCAATACGATCGTGGATGATCATCCACTTCAATGCCTTTTTCCCCCCCCACACTATCCTCACATCCCTTTATGTCATTGATATTTAGAAATTGGTCAATCTCTGCTTTAAACATACTCAATGACTGAGCTTCAACAGCCCTCTGGGGTAGAGAATTCCAAAGATTCAAACTGTCTGAGTAAAGAAATTTCTCCTCATCTCAGTCCTAAGTGGCTTCCCCCTTATTTTGAAATTGTGTCCCCTGGTTCTAGACTCCCCAACCAGGGGAAACATCTTGCCTGCATCTACCCTGTCCATCCCTTTAAGTATTTTGTAGGTTTCAATGAGATCACCTCTCATTCTTCGAAATTCTAAAGAATACAGGCCCAGTTTCCCCAGTCTCTCTTTATAGTACGGTTCCGACATCCCAGGAACAAGTCTGGTGAACCTTCGTTGCACTCCCTCTAAGGCAATAATATCTGCCCTAAGGTGAGGGGACCAAAACTGCGCACAGTACTCCAGGTGCAGTCTAACCAAGGTTCTGTACAATTGAAGCAAGACTTCACTACTCCTGCACTCAACTCCTCTTGCGATAAAGGCCAACAAACCATTAGCCTTCCTAATTGCCTGCTGCACCTGCATTCTAGCTTTCAATGACTTATTGATGAGGACACCCAGGTCCCTTTTGTACATCTACATTTTCTAATTTCTTACCATTTAAGAAATACTCTGCACATCTGTTCCTCCTACCAAAATGGATAACCTCACATTTTTCCATGTTATATTCCATCTGCCACGTTCTTGCCCGTTCACTAAGTCTGTTCTAATCCCCTTGAGGCCATTTTCCATCTTCCTCACAACACACATTCCCACCTAGTTTTGTTGGGGGTGGGCAAGAAATGTTGATCTTGCCAGCAACACCCACATCCCATCAAAGAAAAATAAAAAGCTTTGTCTCCCAACCCATACTCCCTTCAAGTGCAGCTTTGCTGCTGGGATTGGAATTTCCAAATGTGTCTCCCTGAACCATACTTGTTCTTGTTTTCCTCTTGTCGATAGTGCTACTGATTCTGCGATACACCCGAGCAAAGGTTCATTTTTTGCTGTTCACCTTTCTTCATCCAACTGTGGAAAGTTCTGTAGATTCTTTTCTGAAAGTCAGTCACTTTTTTGAAAAATCGTGGTGAAGCTTTCCTTTTATTTAGTTAATACAATTTACCTCATCTAGTACATCAGAGTTAGTCTCTACAGCATTGCAACAGGCCATTCAGCCCAACTTATCTATATTCTACACAAGCCTCCTCCCACCTTTCCACCTAACCCTATCAACATATCCTTCTATTCCTTCCTCCCTCATGCGCTTATCTAGCTTTCTCTTAAATGCAGCTATGCTACTATCTGAAAGACCTCTATCAAGTACTCTTTCGTACATCAGTATTAACCCACTAACCAAACTGGGCAAATATCTTTAGTCCCTGGCACTAATGTCCCAAATTTGAAATCTGTATTGACTCTTGTAGATTTAAACCTTGTGTATTCATGAAGTGACCACTTCATGAGCCAGCACGAGTAGGGTTTCTGTAAGCTTCTGTAAGGCACTTAGAGCAGTTTTACGTGCTTTCACAAAGTATTACTGTCTTGACTAGTTGGCTGCAGATAACGGGTTGCATTGCTCCAAGTTGACCTGAACATGGTCAAGCCCCTCTGCCAATTTCTGTGCTACATTTGTACTGATATATGTATGTGAAGGTTGAATGAATGAGAACAATGTTTCAGTGGTTATAGTTTTAGTGATTCTTTGAAAGTCCAAGTTCATAATATAAATATGTCACTCCAGCTGCTTTAGATTCTGTTAAGGTATTGTTGCATTCAAAATCTCAATGTTTTCTGCCCCAGTCAAAAAACTAAAAAGCAGTGCACAACAAGAATCGTTATACAGCAGTGAGGAAGTGTTGGAAATCAAAATTGCAGCACTAAATATATATTTCTTTCTTGCCCTTGGCGCATCAGTGAAAGGGCAGCAGTGAACTTGAACTTCTAGCTAAAGAAATGAGGGAGATTAAACCTTTAGTAGATGGTGGAAAAAAATGTATTAAAATTCTCTCTTAGCATTTCTTCATAGAGTCATAGAGAGTTACAGCACTGAAACAGGCCCTTCGGCCCACCGAGTCTGTGCCGACCATCAACCACCCATTTATATTAATTCTACATTAATCCCATATTCCCTACCACATCCCCATCTTCCCTTAATTCTCCTACCACCTACCTACACTAAGGGCAATTTACAATGGCCAATTTACCTATCAACCTGCAAATATTTGGCTGTGGGAGGAAACCAGAGCACCCGGCGGAAACCCAAGCGGTCACAGGGAAAACTCGGCACAGGCAGTACCGAGAACCAAACCTGGGTCGCTGGAGCTGTGAGGCTGCTGTGCTAACCACTGTGCCGCCCCCGGCGAAGATTTTGTGAAGGTTGTACTCATCGGTTGCTGGTCCGCTGGTGGCTAGTCAGGCCTATCCGTGACCGGCAGGTTCTCCCACAGCGGGTACAAGTGAAGGTCTAGTCGCTGCTGGGGGCAATTGGATCGATCTATCTTTTTCTTTTCCATGCTGGTTCTTCGCTCAGTCTCAAAGATGTCTGTAGCCCTCCTGATGTAGCATCTCCAGGCACCACAATTTGTGGCCTGCACTTCCCACTGGCAATGATCGATGTGGCACACAGAGAGAGAGGGGCTTCTTTATTGAGTCCTTGAAACGTTTGCATGGGGCCCTTCTGTTCCTTTTACCAATGGTCAGCTCTCCATAAAACACGATCGTCAGCCATCGGGGCAATGTGACCAGCCCAATTGGCTTTGCAGGAGGATGGCCTCGATGCTGGTGATGTTGGCTGTTTCCAGGACTGAAGTGTTTGTGATGCAGTCCTGCCAACAGATTATGAGGATGCTAATGGAAGAGCTCTAGAAGGCATACATGATGGCGGTATATGACTCTGCGCCATCCAGAAGGGTGGTGAGGACTACGGCTTTGTACACTTTCAGTTTGGTCTTTGCTCTGAGGCTGTGGTTGCTCCACACATGTTTGTACAGTCTGCCGAATGTTCTGTTTGCTTTTGGGAGCCGATTGTGCCCTTCCTTGTCTATGGTGGCATCAAACGAGATGACACTTTCCAAATAAGTAAATTGCCTGACCGCCTTCAGCTCGGTTCCCTCGATGGCTATGCTTGGTAGTCTATATTCTTGTGCAGGCTGATGCAGGACTTCAGTTTTCTTTAAACTGATTCTTAGTCCGGACAGTTGTGCAGCCTCGGAAAAATGTGTTGTTATGCGTTGCAGGTCTGACTGACTGTGGGCCAGGAGAGCACAGTCATCAGCGCAAAGAAGTTCACGGATGAGTTTTTCTTGCGTCTTTGTGTGAGCCTGAAGACATCTGAGGTTGAAAAGGCCTCCATCAGTCCAGAAACCTATGTAAACTCCCTCCTTAAGGTCTTCTGTTGCCTGCTGCATCATCATGCTGAAAAAGATGCTAAATAAGGTCGGGGCCAGCACACATCCCTGCTTCATGCCATTGGAGATAAGGAAGAGACTCGAGAGGTCACCGTTTTGCTTGACTTGTCCGTACTGATTTTCATGAAACTGCTTCACCATGGCCAGGAACCTGGGTGGGCATCCAAGTTTTACAAGGATATTCCAAAGTCCATCACTGCTCACAGTATTGAATGCCTTGATGAGGTAATTGAAAGTGACGAACAGGCCTTTGTTTTGCTCACAACACTTTTCTTATAACTGTCTGATGCAAATACCGTCTGCGGTGCCTCTGTTTGCTCTGAAACCACACTGTCTCTCTGGGAGGTATTATTCCACAATGGTAGACACAAGCCTGTTCAGAGGTATTCTAGCCAGGATCTTCCCAGCAATAGAAAGGAAGATGATCCCACGGTAGTTGGAGCAGTCTGATTTTTCTCCTTTTGTTTTTGTATAAGGTGGTGATAATGGCATCACAAAGATCCTGTGGAATCCTGCCCTGTTCCCAGCAGGCTGTGGAAAAACTCATGGAGCTTGGCAGGGCCACCATGCTTCAAGGCTTTGGGTGGAATTCCATTGACCTGGGGGACTTTTAGTAGATAACGGGAAACATTTATTTAAATTATTTAGATTTGAATTGGAATTAAAATCAGAATTCAATCTCTATGTTCTAACAGAAGATGACAAAAGTACAAAATAAATTTATTGTGCTTAAAAAAGATAATTTCTAATTGTGATAAATTGTGTCCTTCAATGTGATGCATCTTAATTATAATCTTGATAAAATATATAGTTTATTTTTTTAAAGCGACCACCTTATGCAAGTAAGTTATTTAAACTTGCTTGTCCTTTTTTATTTCTACTTATCACTCCCCAACCTATGAAGTATTTATCAACTGCCTCCTTGCTTAAAACTGAAACTTCACCTTCGTATACTACTAGCCAATGAGAAGATTCTGTAATAACTTTGCTTGGGATTTAACTGGAAGAGTGTTGTTATCATTGGCACAGCATGTTACAACCATTCCAGAGGACAGTCTTCTACTAACTGCCTTAAGTCTCCATAAGCACAAGTCAGTACATCTTCACACTGATCAGCTTCATTTGAATTCATTTACTTTCTGACTTAGTTAATTTGTTCTTGCTAAAATAAAACTACCTTTCTTGTGAAATATTTAAAAAGTAAGAAATGCATTCATGCTGCAAATCTTGGACAGTGTTGTATTTTGTGATGCCTTTGTGCAGTGCTTTTCTCTCTTGTTTTCAACCTATGTTATAATATGCCCAAAATCCTCTGGATTACAGCAAGAGCATGCCAATCGCAAAGAGAGACCAGTCCTACATTTTTACCAAAGGCAGATTTGGCAGTTGCTCAAATTTGTAACCAAAGTCTTGTTTTCAGTATTTCTTTTATACTGTTACTAAAACTTATTTTCTCTACACTAAATGTATTATTGCTTCCAATTTAAAATACCTTGGCTTAAAAATTGTAGCTTCCTCCTTAATATGGCTGCTGCCCGTTTCAAGTTCTGTACATTCAGTCATAAACACTTGTAGAAATTGTTAGGTATTTACTAGTTACTACTTTTAAACTTATCATTATCTCTCTGGAAAGACATGTTGAGAAGCGCTAAAGCACTGGAAAGTGATTCTTGAAGTTAGGGTGTCTGTTCAACACATTGGTGTGCACTGTGATGGTCTGTATTTCAAATAGTTGTAGGATTAATCCAATACAGGAGCACCAGTCAGGACTGATCATGTACCATTTCATGTGGCTGAGGAGAAATCATCAGGCTATTTACAACCTGGCAATCATCTTCATTTCTTGTCCCAAGAACTCAGCAATGACACATCTCCAATACTGTATTATCTGTCTCAAAGTTCTCTACTGCAAAAGTATTGATCTTGTCTTGAATTACTACAAAAGTTATGTTGACAGATGCCTTCTCTCTGCTATTACGGGAGTATCTGACCAGGAAACTTTACTTGCCCAGTGCTGTAGTGGCTAGGACCTACACAGAGATGTAGTCAGCTGTGGAAAGTCTTCTGTTGAATCCATATGTCTCAATTAAATCCATTGGATTGATTTTGTCAGCTATCAAGATCTTGGCTGTTCATCCCATCTATTTTTGATAATGCAACTAATATAGACTCCTACTTTAGTCTAGGCTCTGAAAGGGCCATTCTTGTTGGCCTTGCCTGGTATCCAGTGATTAGTTTCAATGTCACTATTAACCAGTGTTCCTATTTTGATCACTGTTATGAGTCTTGCATTGTATTTGGTACTTAGTTTCAGAACAGTTCTCAATCACCTTGGATATCATTTTTGTGATACACCTGTGATTCAATCCTGAACCATTCAGACAATGTTCTCTGAATATTTCCTTGTATCTCCTGTCCATTTTATGGTCAACTGTGCGCATCTTTGCTTATGAGGAATTCCTAATAGCTGTTGTTTGCCTACTTGGGACTCAAATCCACGCTTTCAGTTGTCAAACTAGGAATTGTTATTGGGAAGTGGAAGTGAGAGTGGTCTCTTTGGTCTTGAATTGGCTGCAGGATGATTTGCCTTGGAGTCAAATTTCATAGTGGATTTAGCAATCCGATATCTAAACTACGCAAATTTATGCTTTTGATCAGCCAGAATGGCTCAATAATGGAACTTGACAAGGTAAGCTTATTACCAGATGTTGAGGTTCTTCAGTTTGCCTCTGTTGGTTGCACTTTCAACCTTGAGTCAGAGGTTGTAGCTTCAAGCACCACTACGCAACTTGAACATATAATTCAGGCTGACACTTAAGTGCACTACTGAGAGTGTGCTACATTGCCAGAAGTACTAACTTCCAGATGAGATGTTAAACCAAGGCCGTCTGCCTGTGCAAGTTTTTCCTTTATTCGTGCTCCAGATGTGGTCACTACTGGGAAGGCAGGGACTTATTATCTCTCTCTAATTGCTCTTAAGTTAGTGATGGACCACCTTCTTGAACCACTGCAGGTCATTTGGTGCTCCACAAATGCTGTTAGGTAGGAAGTTCCAGGATTTTGACCCAGTGATGAAGGAAGTGTGATATATATCTAATGTTGTATTATTTGGAGCTGATGGGTTTCCCATGCATCTGCTGTCCTTCTCCTTACAGGTGGTGGAGGTTGCAGGTTTGGGAGGTGTTGCAGAGGAAGCCATGGGTAGTATATGGTACATAGTGCAGCCATGGTATGCTAGTGGTAGAGATGGATGTTTACACAAGTGGATGAAGTACTAATTAAACAAAATGTTTTTTCCTGGTTGGTGTCAAACTTCTTGAGTTATTATTGCAGCTGCACCCATCCAGACAAATGAAAAGACACATTAATGGTTATTTGTCTGTCTTACCTTTTCTGGGATCCTGTGCACAAAGTGACAACTGTGTTTGTCCACATAACGGCGACTGCACTTCTAAAGTAATTAATAAGGCATGAAGCAATTTGGAAAGAAGATCTACTAGATCGATCCCTTTTTTCATAAAACTAAGTTATGAGGGAAAGGTTATTTTTTTTAAAAACCTACACTCTTCTGTTTTGGATGGGGCTTCATAGAGGTATTAAAAATAGAACAAAACACAATGAGACAATGGGTACAAGCTAGTCAAAACACCACTTCAGGAGGATGTCAGGAAACACTTCAGATAAGGTAATTAATAATGATCTGGGTAGTATACTTGTGCCAAAAATTCAAATCATTCAAGAGGGAGTTGGATGCTGTGGTAGTGAGACCATAAATTTCTATTGAAGGTTATGTTGAATGTCTCTGCCATCTGTACTTGTCTTTGTTACTACCTCTTCTTTGTTTGGTCCATTTACCCCAGTAATGGGAAAAGAATTAAATGCTGAGTGAAGCATCTTGAATCTCCGATTTTGACTTGTGGGCAACTAAGACTGTTGAAGATCTCTCATTCAAAAAGTCATCTGGAATCTCTGATTCCAGAAAGTTGTTTATGCTAAAGTATTTTGTCAGAGATAGCCGGATCAGATTAGCTCTCATCTGGCCCAAAGTGTCAGTTGACTCATTTTAGGGCGTATGCAGATTACTTTCCAAATATTTATGTACCCAAGATGACTGGATGAAAAGTAGAGCTACAAAATGTCAGTCTCATGGTCTGAAAATAACATTTACAAGCAACAGTATCTGCTGCTTATTTCTATTTTTTTTTTCAAGAGATGGAAAGTCACTTTGCTAGAAAAGTAAGTAACAGAGTTTCTTGTGCTGTGGTACCAGTTTTGACTGTTTGATTCAATGACCTTCATGCTGTTCTAGTAGTGGCATCAAATTTTGTTTATTGGTTAGAGTTATCCTTGGAACCCATCCAAGATTGTTGACCTTAAAATTGTAATCTGTAACATCTTTTCGAAGAGATTATGGGGAAAGATGTTATCTGCTACTGCACCCTTTCAAGATTGATTGTGGATTTCACTGTGGAGGTATTTTTAGATCTCTGGCATGCAATACTGATAGGAATGAAACACATGCATAGCTATACGGTAATATTTTTTGATTCTTGAGTCCCTTTTTCCCTCTTCCCTTTCAAACAGCAAAATATTTCGCATAGCTTGTGGGGATCTGCTTGGTTAGAAACTATCATAGAAAGTAAAAGTCCATTCATCATTAACAACTGCACTAATGGATGCCTTTAATGTAATATAACCACCAAAAGCATATTCCACCAAAACATTGCTGCCTCTCTGGAACAATGTTAGATGTCCAGATTAGGGGAAGGAATAATTGGTCATAGATCTTGCCATTGATTGCTTTCCAGTGACCTGGCTTGAAGTGCAGGACAGATCAGGTATGGTTGTAATGTTTGCCAAGAGTTGAACAGTTGTTTCATACTTGTTGTCTGACCTTCCAAAGCGAAAAATGTGCATTTGCACAAGGTACTGGAAAGGACTGAATCCCTTGGAGCTATTTCTCTCCTTTCTCTCCCCAAGACGTGAACGAGTGACTGCAGAAGAGGAGGGTCTTACTATTTATTGAAAAGAAATGGCAGCAATGTCTTATTTTTAAGCTCCATCAGCCTCATGGAGTGATTCGTAGATTTTTTAGAACTAACTTTTAGTATTTAAGTCCTTGAGGCAAGCCTTAAGTTAAATATTTTTATAAACTCTATTTAGTTGGCAGTAACATGGCGATGCTCCCTCATTCCTTGAGTGTAGCTCCCAATTACCTCTTCTCTCCATTTTATTGCTGATTCTTGATGCTTGCAGGTTAATATTTAATTTGCAAACATGGCCCATCAAGAACTAAAAACTAATTTAAGAGCTACAACTAATATGCAGCATGTTTTTGGAAGAAAATCACATTTTTTTGCCAGCTTCTAAAGTACACTGTTCTTGTAATTACCATCATCTGAATTGAAGATAGATTTATCCTAATGTGTTTAAAGCATAAAACATGTTCAAGGAATAAGGAAAACAATCCTGAAGGTAGATAATTCAGTTTTATTCTGAATAGTTATTGATAGAATGTTTACCTCTTAAATTTATTTTTAATATTACATACACACCATTATTTGTCATTTTTCATTTATTGCAAAGTAAGTCAAGGGAGACAAGGTAAACACTCACATGCTGTCTCGACCCTATTTCCATTAAACTATTGACCACCCAACTTCCCTTGTTAGTCAACACTGTCAGAGTTATTTATGGCACAGAGGCCACCATTTGGCACATCGAATCCATGCCAGCTCTCCACGAAGCTATTCAGTCAGCCCCACCCTCCTGCTTGTTCTCCATAGCCCTGCAAGTCTATTTCCTTCAAGCGGCCATCTCACTTCCTTTTGTAGTCATTGATTGTCTCTGCTTCCTCTACCCTTGAGAGTAGCAGGTTCCAGGTCATTACCACCCACTGCATTTAAAAAAAAAAGTTCTTCCTCATGTTCCCACTGCATCTGTTGCCCAAAACCATCAATCTGTGTCCCCTAGACCTTGTACCATTAGTTAACAGGAACTATATTTCCTTGTCTAACTTATCTAAGTCTTTCATAATCTTGTACACTTCTATTAAATACATACTAACATATGAATTAGCAGGAGTAGGCCACTTGGCCCTTTGAGCCACTCAATAAATTCATGGCTGAACTGATTACATTTCTACCTACCCCCGATAACCTTCCACTCCTTTGCTTATCAAGAATCTATCTACCTTTGCCTTAAAAATATTCAAAGACTCTGCTTCCACTGCCTTTTGAGGAAGAGAATTCCAAAGACACTCAACCTCAGAGAAAAAATTTCTCCATCTCTGTCTTAAATGGGCGACCCCTTATTTTTAAACAATGGCCCCTAGTTTTAGATTCTCCCACAAGGGGCAATATCCTTTCTACAGCCACCCTGTCAAGACCCCTCGGGACCTTGTATGTTTCAATCAAGTTGCCTCTTACTCTTCCAAATTCCAGTGGATACAAGCCTAGCCTGTCCAGTCTTTCCTCGTGAGACAGCCTGCCTATTCCAGGTATTAGTCTAGTAAATCTTCTCTGTACTGTCTCCAACGCATTTACATCCTTAATCTCCCCTCAATCTCCTTTATTCTAAGTAGAACAACCCCAGCTTTTCCAACCTATCCTTGTAACTAAAATCCCCCATCCCTGGAACCATTCTGGTAGATATTCCCTGTACCCTCTCAAGATCACATCCTTCCTAAAGTGTAGTGACCAGAACTGGATGCAATAATCTGCTCAGTGACGCTTGGTTTCGGTTCCGATAGGCCCACTCAGCTTCTGACCTCATTACAGCCTTGGTTCAAATATGGACAAAAGAGCTGAACTCGAGGTGAGGTGAGAGTGACTGCCCTTGACATCAAGGCAGCATTTGACCGAATATGGCATCAAGGTGCCCTAGCAAAACTGAGGTCAATGAGAATTGGGGAAAACCCTCTGCTGGTTGGAGTCATACCTAGCGCAAAGGAAGATGGTTGTAGTCGTTGGAGGTCAATCATCTCAGATCCAGGACATCACTGCAGGAGTTCATCAGGGTAGTGTCCTAGGCCCAACCATCTTCAGCTGCTTCATCAATGACCTTCCTTCAATCATAAGGTCAGAAGTGGGGATGTTCGCTGCTGATTGCACAACGTTCAGCACCATTCGTGACTCCTCAGATACAGAAGCAGTCCGTGTAGAAATGCAGCAAGACTTGGACAATATCCAGGCTTGGGCTGATAAGTAACATTCGCGCCACACAAGTGCCAGGCAATGACCATCTCCAACAAGAGAGAATCAAACCATCTCCCCTTGACATTCAATGGCATTACATGGCTGAATCCCCCATTATCAACATCCCAGGGGCTACCATTGACCAGAAACTGAACTGGAGTAGCCATATAAATACCGTGGCTACAAGAGCAGGTCAGAGGCTAGGAATTTTGCAGCGAGTAACTCACCTCCTGACTCCCCAAAGCCTGTCCACCATCTACAAGGCACAAGTCAGGAGTGTGATGGAATACTCTCCACTTGCCTGGATGGGTGCAGCTCTAGCAACACTCAAGATGCTCGACACCATCCAGGACAAAGCAGCCTGCTTGATTGGCACCCCATCTACAAACATTCACTCCCTCCACCACCGACGCACAGTGGCAGCAGTGTGTACCATCTACAGGATGCACTGCAGCAACGCACCAAGGCTCCTTAGACAGCACCTTCCAAACCCGCGACCTCTACCAACTAGAAGGACAAGGGCAGCAAATGCATGGGAACACCACCTGCAAGTTCCCGTCCAAGTCACACACCATCCTGACTTGGAACTATATCGCCATTCCTTCACTATCGCTGGGTCAAAATCCTGGAACTCCCTTCCTAACAGCACTGTAGGTGTACCTACCCCACATGGAATGCAGCGGTTCAAGAAGGCAGCTCACCATCACCTTCTCAAGGGCAATTAGGGATGGGCAATAAATGCTCCAGTTGGGGCCTAACTAGAGCTTTATAAAGGTTTAGCATAACTTCCCTTCTTTTGTACTCAATGCTTCCATTTATGAAGCCCAAGATCCCATATGCTTTACTAACCACTCTCTCAGTATGCCCTTCGAAGATGATGTGCATGCACCCCAGGTCCCTTGAGAACTGTCATTTAGTATATATTGCCTTTTCCCTATTCCTTTTGCCAAAATACATCACTTCACTCTTGTCACTATTGAACTCCATCTTCCACTTGTCTGCCCATTCTGCTAGACTGTTTATGTCCTGTTGCAGGTGGTTTATATCACCCTCACTGTTTGCCACAACTCCAAGTTTGATGTCATTGACAAATTTTGAGATTCTACTCTGTATTCCAAGATCCCCCAAGGATCCATCCTATTTCTATCCCCTCCTATTTCCAATCAACATACTGCTCCTCGGCAACATTATCCAAAAAGAGAATGTCAATTTCCACATATACGCTGACGACACAGCTTTAACTCACAACTAGCTCCCACGACCTCGCCACTATCTCTAGTTTGTCAGGCCGCTTATCTGACATCAGTACTAGATGAGCAGAAATTTCCTCCAATTAAATATTGGGAAGACTAGAGCCCCCGTCACAAACTCTGCTCCTTAGCCACTGACTCCATTCCTCTCCCTGGTGACTGAGGCTGAACCAGACTCTTGGCAACCTTGGTTTCACATTTGACCCCAATGTCCTTTCAACCACATATCTATCATTACAAAGACTGCCTATTTCCATCTCCATAACATTGTTTGACTTTGCCCCTGCTTCAGCCCTTCTGCTGCTGAAGCCCTCATCCATCCCTTTATTACCTCCAGATTTGACTACTATAACACACCCCTGGCTCGCGCCTCACATTCTACCCTCCATAAACTTGAGGTCATTCAAAACTCTTCTGCCCATGTCCTAACTCGCACCAAATTCTGTTCACCTATCACTCGCTGACCTACAGTGGTTCCTGGTTAAGTAACACCTAAATTAAGTTCTTATACAAAAACAAAATACTGTGAATGCTGGAAAATGAAACAAAAACAGAAAATGCTGGAAATACTCAGGTCAGGCAGCATCTGTGGATAGAAAAGCAGAGTTGACATTTCAGGTCGATGACCTTTCTCATCCTTGTTTTCAAATCCCTCCATGGCCTGGCCCCTCCCTATCTCTGTAATCTTCACCCTCTGAGATATCTGCATTCCTCTACTTCTGGCCTCTTGAGCAGCCCTAATTTTAATCACTGCACCATGGTGGCTGTGCCTTCAGTTGCCTGGGTCCGCAGCTCTGGAATTCCATCTTTAAACTTCTCCACCTTCCTACCTCACTTTCCTCCTTTAAGACACTTCATAAAACCTACCTCTGACCAAGCTTCTAGTCATATCCCCAACTATCTCTGTGACTTGCTGTCGTATTTTGTTTTATAATGCTTCTGTGAAGCACCTTGGGATGGTTGATTATGTTAAAGGCACTTTATAAATACAGGTTCTTATTAGTCTTGAGAATTATTGTGGGTGCATTGTATGCAAAACAGGACTTTCTGAAGTGTTGTTTTCAATAGGGTCGTGGTGCTGGCTTTCCTGGGAAGAAGAGGCCACGTGGTACAGGCCACCCTGGTCGGGGAGTTAGAGGCAGATCCAAACTGAAAAATGGGATTGGCACGACTATAACACCAGGAGTAAGTGTACATCTTATTTCTATTTCTGAATTTAAAGATGGATTTTATTTATCTAAAGGGAGATTACTGTACCAACTAAAATAAAAGCAAAATACTGTGGATGCTGGAAATGTGAAATAAAAACAAAGTGCTGGAAATACTCAGCAGATCTGGCAGTATCTGTGGAGAGAGAAACAGAGTTAACGTTTCAGATCTGTGATAAAAAGTCTACCAACTAGTCTATTTCCTTGCTGCTGCTGATAATGTTCTAGTGTAACCTTATTTGCCAAATTGATCCTGGCCATGTTACTCAGTTTGAAAGACATTTTATTTGCTCTGTCAACTGTGTGTTCTGCTACATTCTTTGTTCTTGTAACTTTATCTTCAGGTCCTGCTGGCTTGTTTTGTAATGTTATCACTTGGCTGCACTCTAAAATGTTACTTCCCCGTTGGGAAGGTGGGAGTAAAGGAAGCCTTCCCTTTTTCTTTGACAATTGTGGTTGCATAATTACCCAGTATTATCAATTGCATCTGTTAAATACCTTTTCAGTTGCTTCTCGCCAATTGAGTTTAGCAACCTGAGCTTTTCTAAGATTTACTGGAAGGAGCAAGGATAAATGGATAGCTTTTTCTACAGTACAACTAATTAAGGAGGAAATTCTCTTTCCCCCATGCACTATCCCCTCCTCCCCCCTGTTAAACTCCAGAAAGCTTGTTAGGGAAGGCTGAAGCTGGAGCCTGTCTTTACTCAGTTTCACATTTCTTGTGCAGAGGAAAAGGGTGACAAACATGTAGCTCCTCACTCAAACTGTCCACCAGTCTCAGTTCGTGTCTGTTTATAAGTCCTCAAGTCAGATCCTAATTAACACCCTCCGGCTGCATATAATCAAACAATTGATACACAGTTTAACAGATTAACACCCCCTCTCCTATTTTACCTGCTTTAGCAAAACAGTTTACTTAGAAGAATTCTTTTGGTTGATTTTAAAAAAGCACTGTTTGGAGGAGTTTTAAGACAACTTCAATGAATTGTTGTGACAAAAATCATGGAAACTTGTTGAAATAATGAATATCAGTATTGATTGAAATTGGATTTCTTTGTGCCATGAGACAGCAGAATTATCCCTAGTAGCTGCATTATTCCAAGATGTTTACTTCTCCAAAACAAGTGTAATATCACTAGGTCCCAGTTGAAACAAAAATATTGAAACCAAAATGAAAGGAGGATAGGTCAAAAAATACATTTTAAGCTTATGTATTTATCTGATTCATATTTTAATAAATATCCCCTTGTTGATCTTCCATATTGTACATGAACCTTGGCTGGGAGATGGGGCGTCATTCAGCTCTTGGTCTTATTTTCAGTTTGAGGTTCTCACCAAGGCAGTACATTCTGATTTTGACTAATGCTGTTTAGATTAGGAACTGGTGTTAATGCAAAATCTTGCACAGAGAAGCCTGATAGAATTATGTTCAGAAAATAATGGGAGGATCTGCCACTGATGACTCTGGTTAAACTGCATGGAATGGTGTGGATCAAACACCCCAGTAAGGCTTCAGCTTTGATTTCTTGTCTATGTTGATCTAACTGCTCTCTACCACGATGACGAGGGAGGTTTGGGGGGCTGGGGTGCCCTACAGGTTGGTACTAGATGGTCTAGGTTCTTGTTCTTAATTGTTGCCCAGCAGCCTCTACTGGAATTTCAAGCATGTGCTGAAACCAGGCAAGAGCAGATTTGAACTTGACAGCAATTGCCCCACATTTAATTTAAGTTGCTGACGCTATTAAAATCATTTTACTATTAAGAAAAATAATTTGAATGAAGTGCTGAGGATTTATGGGGAAAGAACTGAATCGTGACTGTTGTTTCTTGTGTAAATTAAGTGAAAACATTTAGTGATGGGTTATATTGAGCCATACAGACCAGGAATGTTCCAGCATGACATTGGACCTTCAGCCATTTCCTCACTCGATTGAGTCCATGATGCAACAAAGGGTTGAGTTGCCATCTGACAGAAAATGATTTTCTTGAGAGTCGCTATCCCTGATTATTGCTCTTGCATGGGATTATGGCATTCCTATTCATATATGAATATTCAATGTGTTTAAAGAACACATAAAATGGCAAGTAATTTCCCCTTAGTGTTAAATAAAAGCAGCGTCCGAGAGCCATACTGGAGCACCCCAGTACTAGGAAAGGTCGCTGCCAGCTGGGTACATTTCCCTTTGAGTCATGTGTTTTAAAGAAGGGTGTCAGTTTATTAAATCAGAAAAGATGGCGAGTACTAATTATGCATTTTCCACTGTAGGCTGGTGCTATGGAAATGATCATTAATAAAGATGAGGATGAAAACTCAATGCACAACACTGTTGTTTTGTTCTCTACAAGTGACAAGTTTACTCTAAAACAGGTAAGGAATGTTCTCAGTTAAATAATAAAACTTTGGAGGAGCAGAAACCTATACGTTTATGACAGTTTACAGCATAGTCTTCAAAATTAGGGCTCATGAGACTGGAGGTAATACATTAGCATGGATTGAGAATTGGTTAGCAGAAAACAGACTGTCAAAATAAATGGGTCATTTTCAGGATGGCAGGCTGTGACTAGCAGGGTACTAATCTATTGCAATTATTTACATGAGGGGACTGAGTGTAATGTATCTACGTTTTCTGTCAATGCAAAGTTAGGTAGGAAAGCAAGCTGTGAGGAGGACGCAAAGAGGTTGCAAAAGGTCATAGGTTAAGTGAGTGGGCAGGACTATGGCAGATGGAATATAATGTGGGAAAGTGTGAAGTTTGCACTTTGAAAGGAAAAATAAAAAAACAATAATTTTAAATGATGAGACTGGGAAATAGTCATTTGGTAGTACAGAACTTGAGAATTGCTGAAAATGGAGGCATGTTGTCGAAGCTTTTTATCCTGCACTCATCAGGACACTATTTAAGAATAACCAATGTAAAGGAAAGCAACTTATTCTGCATGAGAAGAGAGTGCTGATTGGTTGGCAAGTGAACTCTGATTGGTCAAGGCATTGACCTGAGGAATGAACCAGCAAATGGCCATCACTTATTTTGTTCAGCTGAAACAGGTGCATTGTGTGTACATGTTCTTTCTGTCTGCGAAGGACAGGGCCCTGTGTATTAATATATGTAGCTTCCAGTACGTGCAAATGCGCCATACTGCGAGCTGTACTGATGATCTGAATTTAGTTGCCAGCATAATTCTTAGCACACTGCGGATTATTTAGCAAATGTTGTCCAGTTGCAGAATCACATCTAATGATGGACACTGTTTTGAGTTTTGCAAGCATGGGCTGGTTGGGTACGGCCTGTACCTTGCCTGTTGCGAACAGTGGAAGGGACACATTTGTACGTCTTAATGGGCTCCATCCTGCGCTCAAATTCACCTTTGAAATGGAGCAGTCCAATGAGCTTCCTTTCCTTGACGTACTAGTTGAGAAATCTGTTAAGGGGTTCTCTACCACGATCTACTGCAAACCTCCCTTCACTGGTCAAAGCACGCATTGGGATTCTTACAGTTCCACACGCTGTAAGATTGGTCTTATTGGCAACCTCGTAAATAAGGCCTGAGCCATTTGCTCACCATGCAAGTTTGATGCCTAAATAGGGTGAATCAAAGACATCCTGCGTGACGATGGCTACCCCGATCAGATTATTTCTCGCTGTATATCATTCAAGCTTATGAACAGGCCTAAGGCTGTCATTTTTGGCCTGAAATGTGCCCAGTCTACCTCAAATTACCCTGGAAGGGTAATGTCTCCCAAAATTTGAGCAACGGGTAAAGCTAGCTGTTTCATGCTGCTACTATGTAGTAGCAACACGTGTTCGCCACGAACAGGATGCTGCCGTCAGGCCAAAAAGATGTCCTGCCTATCACACAAATGTGTAATGTGATATATGAATTTCAATGCCAGTGTGATGCTAGGTATGTAGGCCGCACGTCCCTAAGACTGGCGGATCATATCAAGCAACATGTCCCTTCCGCTATTCGCAACGGGCAAGGTACAGGCCATACCCAACCAGCCCATGCTTGCAAAACTCAAAACACAGTGTCCAACATTAGATGTGATTCGCAAGTGGACAACATTTGCTAAATAATCCGCAGTGTGCTCAGAATTACACTGACAACCAATTTAAGATTTCAGTGGGGCTCACAGTGTGGCGCATTTGTGTGTACTGGATGCTACATATATTAATACACAGGGCCTGTTCTTTGCAGACAGAAAGAACATGTACACACATGGTGCCTGTTTCAGCTGAACAAAATAAGTGATAGCCATTCGCTGGTTCATTCCTCAGGGCAATGCCTTGACCATCAGAGTCAAGCTGCCTGGTTTAAATTTCAAACAAAGCTTGGCAGTTAACTGGCAGTCATTGTAAACTGGTGCATTCGCCATGGCAACGTCTGTATCAATCAGAGTTCACTTGCCAACCAATCAGCACTCTCTTCTCATGCAGTATAAGTTGTTGTTTTCCCTTACGTTGGTTATTCTTGCGTATCGTCCTGATAGGTGCAAGACGAAAAGCTTCGACAACATGTCTCTATTTTCAGCAAGACTGGGAAATGTTATTCGGGGGACTTGAGTGTCCTTGTACACATCGCAAAGTTAACATAGTACAGTAAGCAATTAAGAAAGCAAATAGCATGTTAGCATTTTCTCCCTCCAAGGAGATTGAAGTACAAGAGTAAAGAAGCCTTACCACAATTATATAGGACCTTGGTGAGACCACACGTGGAATACTGTGTACAGTTTTGGTCACCTTACCTAATGAACGATCTACTTGCCTTAGAAGGCGTGCACTGATGATTCATTAGACTGATCGCTGAGTTCAGGGGATCGTCCTTTGAGGAGAGATTGAGTAGGCTAGGACTATATTCCCTAGAATTTTGAAGGATGAGGGGTGATCACATCAAAGCATATGGAATTCTTAAGGGACTTGACAGGGTAGATGCAGGGGGGATATTCCCCCTAGCTGGGGAGTCTAGAACTATAGGTCTCAGTCTCAGAATAAGGGCTCGGCCATTTAGGATTGAGATGAGAAATTTCTTCAGGCAAAGGGTTGTGAGTCCTCAGAGCTCTGGATGCTCATCTTTGAGTCTTTTGAAGATAGAGGTCAATAGCTTTTTGGATACCAAGGGAATCGAGGGATATATGAATAGTGCAGGAAGGTGAAGTTGAGGTAGATGATCAGCCAAGATCTTACCAAATAGCATAGCAGGCTCAAAGGACTCTACTCCTGCCCCTATTTATTATGTTCTTATTCCTGAAAGCTCAGCAGTCTGAAAAACAAACTATTGCCTGTTAGGTAATGGACTGAGGTACTGTTTGGTTTGCAGCTTTGCTTTAATCTTTTGTTCTCTTTGGTTTGATAGTATTATGAGCAAGGTTTACATTTTTAATGGGCGATGACAGAGTGTAATCCCCAATACATCAGTAAAAATCTCAAACTTCCATGTGACAAAAATGGAATGCAATTTATTCAGTAACCTTAAACCTATGGTCTTAATGATAAGTGGGTGGAATTAAAGAATGGGATATTCAAACACTAGTTTTTTTTAAAAAAACAGAAGTCCAAGTGCTAAAAATTGAGTTTGACTTGACTCGGTGACAGTAAAGAAGTGATCATAGTCACTGTGATATGATCTTGGCTACAGTAATTTCTTTGCAGCATATGTCAACTTACAGCTGTAAATGGAAAATAAAAATCTGGATTCCTAGAGGTAAATAAGGGAATGGATGCTGAGCTGAGGGGTTATTAGAAAGTGTGACTGAAATTTTGGTCACAAAGCTTGGTTTGAAGAAATTTTAATGTTGTGGAGAGACTGAGAGGATGTGGAAGTTAACGATCACTCAACCAGTATCACCAAGAACATATGTATTAATCCCCTGAATCTAATTAAAGCTATCAACTGGAAGTACAGGTTTGATCTGATGCTTTCCTCTCCATAAGCAAGAATAGATGGGTATTGTTTGACCTGTTGATTAATTTAATTTCAGGATATGTGTGTCGTTTGTGGAAGCTTTGGAAAAGGTTCAGAGGGACGACTGCTTGTTTGCTCTCAGTGTGGCCAGTGTTATCATCCTTACTGTGTCAGTATTAAGGTAAGAGATGTTTCTGCTTGCCTTGAATTTGTAAGATGCAGCTTAGATTGTGTAATTTGCCATGGGTATGTGTTGCTTTTCTCAAATTACTGGACTTGTGCATAGTGGTTATATTACTGGACTAGCAACCCAAAGATCTGGGTTAATGATGTGGAGAGATGAGTTCAAATTCAACCATGGTAGCTGGGAATTTAAATTTAGTTTGTTTAATCTGGAATAAAAAGCCCATATCAGTAATGGTGACAATGTAACTACCAGATTATTGTAAAAACCTTATCTGGTTCACTAATATCTGGCCTATATGTGACTCCAGACCCATAGCAATGTGGCTGACTCTTAACTGTCATCTGAAATGTCCTAGCAAACCATGCAGTTGTACCAAGCCGCTAAAACAAAATATAATCACTGTGGGAATCCCTTCTCCACACGGACTACAGCAGTTCAAGAAGGTGACTCATTTCCATCTGCTTGAGGGCAACTTAGCGATGGGCCAATGACGCCTATACCCCGTGAATGAATTCTTTAAAAATCCCCACAATTGAGTCAAAGACCTTATCCTTATCTTCCCTCTTTATCTTTTGCCAATAATTCTGAATCTATGACCTCTGGTTATTGAGCCACTTGCCAGAGGGAATGGTTTTTCTCTCTCTATTCTATCAAAACCTCTCATCTTGAAAATCTCTATTAAGTCACCTCTTAACCTTCTCTGTTCCAAGGACAACAGTCCTAACTTTTCCAACCTCTGCTCATCACAGAAGTCTCTCATCCCTGGTAACATCCTAGTCAAGTTCCTCTGTAACCTCGATCATTTTTTTTTAAAAGATCCGATGCAGTCTTACCGCATGCTATTGATTCTGAACAAATGTATATTTTTTTAAAATTCATAATAGGTATTTAAAAAATTATTGTCTTGAACTGCTGAGGTGGGAGTGAAATGAGTCCAGGGTTCAGTTTGTCATTTTGGACCGCATGCATGTTTACAAATTAAAATCGCAATTTGCTTTAAACCCACACTGCACAGTGGTGCAGTGGTTAGCGCCGCAGCCTCACAGCTCCAGGGACCCGGATTCAATTCTGGGTACTGCCTGTGCGGAGTTTGCAAGTTCTCCCTGTGACCGCGTGGGTTTTCGCCGGGTGCTCCGGTTTCCTCCCACAGCCAAAGACTTGCAGGTGATAGGTAAATTGGCCGTTGTAAATTGCCCCTAGTGTAGATAGGTGGTAGGGAATATGGGGTTACTGTAGGGTTAGTATAAATGGGTGGTTGTTGGTCGGCACAGACTCGGTGGGCCGAAAGGGCCTGTTTCAGTACTGTATCTCTAAATAAAAAATAATAAATAAATATCACCCTTGGTAATTGAAATGAAGAAGCACTTCCTTAACAGGAAGCACACTTTAGTTCACGGTCAATATTTGGTATTTGCTGCATGCACCAATAGCCTGACAACTGAGTATTACATCAAGAGAAAATGGAATCAGATCTGTTGCCTGCAACTGAAATAATTATGAATCACCGCCTGAGTCGAGAGGAGAAATTATTAGAACCAGTCTTGCCCATAAAAGATGCAAATCTATTGCACGCCATGAGTAATTTTCTTCAATACTGCACGCAGATCAGTCAAGTAAAACAAATGGACGAATATGTTCACATTCTTCTGCTCCTCTTCAGCCAATACATGCAATACTAATTGCTGTGGTCCCATTGTTGTATGCTTTTTTTTTTTAAGAGAAATTAATTGATTAAGCAGTTCAATGTTCCTCCTGGAAGAGGAACTTGGATACATATTTGAAGCAGAGGAAGGCTGGGGGGAGGGAGAAAGGCAGTGGGATTTGCTTTGGATTGCACTATCAAAGAGTCATTAGAAACTGGGCTGAATGGTCTCCTCCTGTGCAACTTATGTAGTAAACTTTTATAGTTCTGTAGGTCACTACTTCACTTGCATTTCTGTCCATTTAAATACTGACTTAGCAGTTCACAAATACAATCCAGCTTCAAAACAATTTTCTCTTCAGAACTTTGATTCTTGAGCCAGCACATCATGTCAGTAACTATGCATATTTATAAATTGGTGAGCAACACTCATTCCAGCCTCTCGATGACAAAATCTAGGCATGTAGATTCCTGGATAACATTCTCCTTTTCCAACCGCCCCTCATTAATGCCCCGTGGTAACCCATCAGCAACTTAGAATTGTACTCAGGAGGTGCTTACTGAGTGTCCTAATTGGACCCCTATAGTACTGCTTTGATGGTACCTTGCAATATATTCTTTTTCTTCTTTTGGGCCTCCTTATCTCGAGAGACAATGGATACGCGCCTGGAGGTGGTCAGTGGTTTGTGAAGCAGCGCCTGGAGTGGCTATAAAGGCCAATTCTGGAGTGACAGGCTCTTCCACAGGTGCTGCAGAGAAATTTGTTTGTTGGGGCTGTTATATATATATATATATATATATATATAATATATATATATATATAAAATATTCTCAATGAAGAGACAAGTACCACAAAATAACTACAAATATGTGTGTGCACGTAAATGATTTTATCAACGCTAAACCTTTATAGTTTTATTAATTTTAAGTAGACTGCATTAGAAGCTTCCTTGCTGTTGAAATGCATTTGAAGCACATTTATATTGAACATTCTGTAACATTTAATTATTGTTCAGTAATTGAATATACTGATCATTTCTCTCTCCCCATTTTCCCCCCCCCCCCCCCCCATCCCCGTTTTCCCTCTTAATTTTCTTTCCTTCTGATTTTTTTCTCCCCTCTTCTGAGAGTGATGATTTGTGCCAAGGTACTGTTCCACAGATTGACAATTCAGAGGATGTGGAGGTCAATTGCATTGCTTGTCTCGCTGCACTGGTTAAGATTTACTGTCTCCGTATAAGTCAATGATTGAACCTGGGTTATGCAGTGTAGCGACCCACTGAAACACACTATTCAATATATTCGAGAGTACGTTCAATATGGTAGTATTTCTGTACATTATGTTCTCACATTTCTAATACTTTTTTCTATTTATTTAATTAGCATGTTTGAAATCTTCTCTGGCAGTGTTGTTTGCACAGAGGATTTTTCTGAACATAGCTCACTTCTGATTCCCATCAAATAGGTCAGCCAGTTGTCAGCTCTAACTGCTAGTAGATAGAGCAGCTTTCTTCGTCCTGCAAGTGCTAATATGTTCAGCTACAGACAGTGAGTATGGAAATGTTTCTGAATTGGTGCTTGTAATGTGTGGATGGCTAGCTTTTGAATGATTGCCGTGCACCTGGGTCTACTGTGTTCTACCAGGTGCTACTTCATGCTATCAGACAAGAGGCTTAGGGTGTTGACTGCATATAAAATTGATATGGAGGAGAAGCACTGAAGCTATTTTTCTCCTGCACAGGTCACCAAAGTGGTGCTGAGTAAAGGCTGGCGATGTCTAGAATGTACAGTGTGTGAATCCTGTGGGAAGGCCTCCGATCCAGGTCGTTTGCTTCTCTGTGACGATTGTGACATCAGCTATCATACCTATTGCCTGGATCCACCTTTACAGACGGTCCCTAAAGGCGGTTGGAAATGTCGATGGTAAGTTCATTAGGAAAGATAATATTTGTAAGAGTACAGTCATGAACAATGCATACAGAAGCAACAACAAAAAAAGGGCAATTAATATCTTATTTGGAAAATATCCTGTATATCCCTGCAGAGACATTTCTTCAAGGAATATCGTTGTATGAAATAACATTAGGAAAGTGAAGATGGGCAAAAATATAAATTGCAGTATCGGGGCACTACTAGTTTCTTTTTACGGTGGCCTCTTGTTAAAAAGCCTATTAATCTGGTCAGGTGAATATAACAATTTGAAGTGACCAACCCATTTTGATGAAACTCATCACAAAAATTAGTTAATCCAAATTTTCAAAGTTTTTTTTTACAGTCACTTCAATATTGCAATTGAAAAGGAATATAATTTATTTAACACATTATCAGTAGATATGCCTGAAACAACATTAAAAAAAAGTAGCATGTTTAATGGAGGTATTGCACTGCATACCAGAGTTTATATTCTGGCCAAAGGCCTTTGGGCTGATTTAAGAAAAAAAACAGATGGCACAGAGGGCAACATTTTATGTTCTCCCTTGTGTATAGGGCATTTAATCGGACAAGATGGTAGTGGATGGAGACCCCTCTGTCTTCCCGCCTCCACCCTGATTAAGTCCAGGCGGATAGGCCCGTGAACAGCCATCCCACCCTGCCGGCACTTGAGGCCCTTAAGGGCCTCTTCCCATATTAACCCAGCAGCAGGTGGGCCTGTTACCACACAGGGAGCACACATGCAAACCAGTGAGGGGTTGCTTGTGGTCTCCCAGGGGCATCCATCGTTCACAGACACTCAGTGCCTGATCAAGAGACTCGGCATCAGAAGGGCGGGTGCACTGTGTCACCCCCTGCCCTTGCTGCCGACCCTCCTACAGGTCCCTCCCCCACGACTCCCATCCCGGAAAACCCCTCCTGCCATCACTCACTTCTGGCCCACTTTGCTGTGCAATCCTGGGCCTCCGGTGGGTAGAGGCCTGCTACCCGACCCGAACCCAACGGGACCTGATGAAGTGTCTGGTTCGGGTCGGGCCCGTCTTCAGGGTACGTCTTTCGGGCTACGGCCAAGTCGAGTCTGGTCGGGCCAGACACACACAATAAGTGCTCTGCTGGTAAGTATTGAAATAAAAAAATTTACCTGAGCTGGGAGTCCGGGACGGAACTGAGTCTGCGCAGTGAGCGAGTGACGTCACTATGAGGTCATCGCGCATGCGCTGCAGCTTCATGGAGCTTCCCAGACGTAAGGTAGTAAAGGGATGGTCGGGGTGGGTTCGAGTCGGGCTCGGGCCGGGTCGGGTTCTTTTTTCCTGACCTGAGCAGCCCTCTACCAGTGGGTGTTCTTCTGGCAGCAGCCACCGCCTCCCCGGTGGCTCAGTTGAGCAAAAGAGCTGCGGGCCTCTAATTGGCCGGCAGCTCTTGCCAGGCAGGACTCCCCACCCCAGGGGTCCTGATCCTGGGGAAAACCTGCCAATGACCTGATTGGCGCGTTAATACTGGCAGGCCTTCCTGGAGAAAACAACGAGGATCTCTCGCTGGCGGCTGAGACCCCCGTCGCCTCCATAAAATTCCCCCTGGAGGGTGTAACTGAAGTAACCTTAGTGAAGACTGTAGCTAGTGAAGTCTGATTGATTTAATGTTGGGGAACAGAGAAAAATATGGTGCTGATACTTGGATCCTGCGTGTTGGAACAGCTGCATTTGGTGGCTTTGCCACTTGTGGATGTGCAAGCTGAAAGTATAGGAATGTTTCTATTTTGAGGGGAAAAAAATCTAATGTGGAGCATCATTTGTGCTTGCATCAACCAAATCTTTCCACATCTGGGTGATGAGACTGTGCCAGAAGGGGACCAGTTTATGGTAAAGCCAGACTGAAGACCAGATAGCAGATTCTTGACATTAAGGTCATAGAGTCATACAGCACAGAAACAGGCCCTTCAGCCCATCGTGTCCGTGCCGGACATCAAGCACCTATCTATTCTAATCCCATTTTCCAGCACTTGGCCCGTAGTCTTGTATGCTGTGGCATTTCAAGTGCTCATTTAGATACTTGAACGTTGTGATGGTTCCTGCCTCTACCACCCCTTCAGGCAGTGTGTTCCAGATTCCAACCACCCTCTAGGTGAAATTTTTTTTCCTCAAATTCCGTCTACACCTCCTGCCCCTTATATTAAATCTGTGCCCCCTGGTTATTGACAAAAGTTTCTTCCTTTCTACCCTATCTATGCCCTTCATAATTTTGTATACCTCAATCAGGTTCTCCCCCCCCCCCCCCCCCCCCCCCCCTTCAGCCTTCTCTGCTCTAAGGAAAACAGCCCTAGCCCATCCAGTCTCTCTTCATAGTTGAAATGCTCCAGCCCAGGCAACATTCTGGTGAATCTCCTCTGCACCCTCTCCAGTGCAATTACATCCTTCCTATCATGTGGTGACTAGAACTGTACACAGTACTCCAGCTGCAGCCTGACTAGTGTTTTATACATCTCCATCATAACCTCCCTGCTCTTATATTCTGTGTCTCGGCTAATAAAGGCAAGTATCCCATATGCCTTCCTAACCACCTTATCTACCTGTGCTGCTGCCTTCAGTGATCTATGGACAAGTACACCAAGGTCCCTCTGACCCTCTCTACTTCCTAGGGTCCTACCATCCATTGTATGTTTCCTTGTTTTGTTGGTCCTCCCAAAATGCATCACTTCACACTTCTCAGGATTAAATTCCATCTGCCACTGCTCCGCCCATCTTACCAGCCCATCTATATCATCTTGTAATCTAAGGCTTTACTCCTCACTATTTACGACACCACCAATTTTCATGTCATCTGCAAACTTACTGATCATACCTCCTATATTCACGTCCAAATCATTCATGTACATTACAAACAGCAAGGGTCCCAGCATTGGTCCCTGCGGTACACCACTGGTCACAAGCTTCCAATTGCAAAACAACCCTCGACCATCGCCCTCTGCCTCCTGTCACTAAGCCAATGTTGGATCCAGTTTGCCAAATTACCCTGGATCCCATGGCCTCTTACCACCTTAACCAATTTCCCATGCGGGACCTTATCAAAAGCCTTACTGAAGTCCATGTAGACTACATTAATTGCTTTACCTTCATCTGCATATCTAGTCACCTCCTCGAAAAATTCAGTCGTTTGTTAGACATAATCTCCCCTGACAAAGCCATGCTGGCTATTCTTGATTAATCCCTGCCTCTTCAAGTGGAGATTAATCCTGTCCCTCAGAATTTTTTCCAATAGTGTCCACTGATGTTAGACTCACCAGCTTCTGATTACCCGGTTCATCCCTGCTACCCTTCTTGAATAATGGTACCACATTCGCTGTCCTCCAGTCCTCTGGCACCTCTCCTGTGGCCAGAGAGGATTTGAAAATTTGTGTCAGAACCCCTGCTATCTCCTCCCTTGCCTCACATAGCAGCCTGGGAGACAGTTCATCAGGGCCTGGGGATTTATCCACTTTAAAGCCCGCTAAAACCACTAATACCTCCTCCCTTTCAATGTTAATTTGTTCGAGTATATCTCAATCCCCCTCCCTGATCTCCACACCTACATCGTCCTTCTCCATAGTGAAGACAGATGAAAAGTGATCATTTAAAACCTCACCTACGTCCTCCGGCTCCACACATTGCTGCTTTGATCCTTAATGGGCCCAACTCTTTCCCTGGTTATCCTGTTGCCCTTAATATACTTATAGAACGCCTTGGAATTTTCCTTTATCTTGCCTGCCAGTGTTTTTTCATGCCCCCTCTTCGCTCTCCTAATCACTTTAAGTACCCTCCTACACTTTCTATACTCCTCTAGTGCCTCTGCTGTTTTGAGCCCTCTGAATCTGCCATATGCCTCCTTTATTTCACTTATCCAATCTTCTATATCCCTTGACATCCAGGGTTCCCTGGACTTGTTGGTCCTCCCCTTCACATTAACAGGAACATGTTAGCTTTGCACTCTCACTATTTCCTTTTTGAATGACTCCCACTGGTCTAATGTAGACTTTCCTACAAGTAGCTGCTCCAAGTCCACTTTGGCCAGATCCTGTTTTATCATATTGAAATTGGCCTTCCCCCAATTCACTATCTTTATTTCCGGTCCACCTTTGTCCTTTTCCATAACTACCTTCCATCTTACAGATTTATGGTCACTATCCCCAAAATGCTCCCCCACTGACACTTCTCCCACTTGTCCGGCTTCATTCCCTAGGATTAAGTCCAGTATTGCCCCTTCTCTTGTACGGCTTTCTACGTGCTGGCTCAAAAAGCTCTCATGTATGCATTTTGAGAATTCCACCCCCTTTAAGCCTTTTGCATCAAGACTATCCCAGTTAATATTGGGGAAGTTGAAATCCCCTTCTATTATTACCCTATTATTTTTACACCTCCTGAGATTTGCCTACATATCTGCTCCTCTATCTCTCCCTGACTGTTAGGAGGCCTGTAGTACACTCCCAGCCAAGTGATTGCCCCCTTTTTGTTTTTAAGTTCTACCCCTATGGTGTCATTTGAAGAACCTTCTCAGATATCATCCCTCCTTATTGCAGTAATTGACTCCTTGATGAATAGTGCAGTGCCACCTCCTTTTTAACATCCCCCTGTCACGCCTGAAAATTCTATATCCTGGACTATTGAGCTGCCAGTCCTGCCCTTTCTTATTCATATGGTTTGTATACATTTTGACAGAATTGGCTATAAGGATGCTGGTAAGTAGTTATGCGGGTCTAACTTGATCATGTTATGCTTTCCACCTGGAAAAGGCTGACCCAGTTGGCTGATGGTTGACGTGGATGAGCCACGGGAATAGCTATTTCCTTGAATAATGTTTTCAGAACCTGAGCTTCTATTCCAGAGGTTTGTAAACTGGGAGGAGGTGGGCACAATGAGGAAATGGAGCTGGGGGGTTGTGAGGCACATGGAGGTTGCTAGCTGTAACTTGATGAGGCCTGCAATAGTTATTTTCTCCACTGTTGGCACTGTAGCAATCCCCTCAACTCTGGCTGATTCCTGACCCTGCTCTCTCCAAGACTCAAGAATTCCCAGCTAACAGTTCCAGCTTACAGGTATTTTCAGTACCTCTCAGTTTAAAATTGCTTCAGTTTATATTAAAAACAAATTGTTTGCCTTCTGGTCTGTACCTCCTGTGCACCATAAATTTCTTTTTGGAAGTGTTAATGAGCCCTCAGGACTTCGGTACCAGAGAGGAATAAACTAACAGCAGATTCCCACCCCCATGAGTCTGCTTCAGAAGTCTGTAAAAAGATTCCGTCCTCGAGCGGGGCAAGAGCTAGGGACTAATTGTGGAAACTGATTTTGACACTTTTTCGCCAGTTCTTTTGAGCCTGTCTTGAGAATCATGTCATTTGAAACTGTTGATGGGGTGTTTTCATATTAGAACTTTGTAGGATGTCTTCTGTTTGGTCATAAGCTTGTAATTGGGCAATAAATGCCCTCATGCGTGGGCTGTTCTACAATATCAAGTAGGTTAAATGAGCTTGAAATAATACTCTGATATTAAGCTCATACAAAATATTTTAAAATATTAAAAATGAAGGTGTGCTGAAAAAGACTTTTTAATGTGACGATTTGATTTTTATTTCTAAAGATTTTGATACAGGAATTAAACAATTATATATTTCAATTCATGATAATTATGAGGCCTATCCAATATGATTTTATACCCTAAGGATATGATGATATAACATGAGCAAGGGAGATCCAGCTTTTTCAGTATTTATTGTCCAATCCTTAAGTATTGGAGCATTATAAAGATTCTTCAAGATATGTCTTGAGGTTGAACCACATTTTTCTGTTGCAAACAACCTTCACTTCATTTCGTAGGTGTGTTTCTTGCATGCAGTGTGGGGCAACCTCACCTGGTTTCAAGTGTGAATGGCAGAACAATTATACGCAGTGTGCTCCTTGTGCCAGCTTGACTGTCTGCCCAGTCTGCGATAAGAACTACAGGGAGGAGGAGCTTATTATACAGTGCCGGCAGTGTGACAGGTGAGTGCATCCAGTATATTCTTAGCATACGGACTGTATGAAGCGGAAGACTGAGACCAATGAATTATAATGAGTACATAACTATAATTACATACATCATTAAAGAACGGCGTCAAAAAACTAGTGTAGAAATGTGCATTACTCTATTTTAATGTTAACTGAACAAGGTATTTGGGCTAAGCAGGGGACATGCCATATTAAAAGTGTTTTGACTTTCCTTGATAGAATTGGTGTAAAATATTTCTCCCTTTGAAAGTGCTGAAACAAAAATCAATATATAAAAAAACTACAAAATGAAAGGGAAAGCTGCAATTTCTGGAAATCTGAGACACAAAATGCTAAAAATGCGTTGGTCAATCAGCAGCTGTAAAGAGAAAAGCACACGTTACAACATTTACGTTCTGACATTTATGGTGTAAACTCCATCAAATATCATAACGTCTTTTCTCAGAAAAACTATGCGTCAAATTGTGGCAGAAACAGTGACTAAATGGTGATATTAAATGATATTGATTCTAGAATTTAAGATAGTGAGCCAATTGACCTATGGGTTCGTCTTTCAGTTGCATTTGCCTTTTTTCAGTTCTCCGGTACAGTGGAAGTAGATGTCTATTATTACTTAAATTGAGGACACTGGTTTAATCCCTGCCTATAGTTTCCAGTTCCATCAGGCTGACTGTCTTTAGTTACAGCTTGTGCTTTCCTGTTGATTCATATGAATTAATTGATGTCTTAAGAACGCAATAAATGCAGACAACTTACTTTTTAACCTTTTAAACTCCAGCTGCTGTACCTTCAACAAATAGGTTGTGCTTTTGGCAACAGCCCATCTGAACACACTGGGGTGTTGTTTCCTTCCTTTCTTAAAAAAATTCCACTAAATTTAGAATTTGGCAAAACATCTAGTCACACCACTGCTACAAATGGGGGCATGTGTTCAAAACTCTCAAATGTTAACAAATGCAACAATTGAGGAAACACTTAAAATGTTCTGAATATAGAAAAAAATCACTTGTGTGTGAATGAGAAAGCAAAGAGAATTGTATCCTGAATTTTCATTAAGTTAAGTTAACCTGTCCTGTCCCAACTTGCAATTCATCCTCAACATAGAGCTGTGGTAACTGTGACCCAGTTTGAGATGAACAATAGGATACAACAGAATGTGCAAGGCTTGGGACAGACTCATTGAGTTTGTCTGGCAGTTGTATACTGCTCTTGTACTCCTCAATCAGGTGCAAACCAACTTAGAAAACTAAGCAATAGCTGACATAAGCCCCAAATGGGGGATACTTGAAGAATGACCCTAATTGTAAACCAATGATGTATGAAAACGGATGCTTTCATAGTTTTGGAACTTATGCTATTGCTGTCTGCAATGATGCTTCATTTGTAGGGAGGAAAGCTTAAGTACCTAAATGCTGAAGACACAAAACTTTTGCATTTCTGTACTGGTTTAGGGCCATGCTCCCCTAGAAAATTTGTATTTTTTTGTGCAAATTAACTAGAATGGGTAATTTTTAAAACATCTACCCATTACACACAATAATTGCATTTCGAATTTGGAACCATTAAATCAGGTCATCGTTTGCTCAAAGGTCATATTCCCTCATCCAAACTGCAGATCTAGTTCACAGAGAGACCACATCCCATCCAAAACTCCATCCTTCAACAGACATTCTCTTAGGCTGAATCGGGAGTAACAATCAAACACTTCTCCCCCTCTGACCGTGCCAGTGCAAATTATCACTTGTTCTCCCACACTGAATTAATGCTTCCACTCTTTTTTTTTTCTGCCCATCCTCTAAGTTCAGGCTGGCCCTCTTTTCCTCGAATTAATGACAGCACTTTGTCCTTACTCCATTAATGTTGGCAGTCTCTTCCCCAAATAGCATCAATTAATCCTGGTGTCCTCCCCACCCTAAAGTGTCATTCCCAATTTCTGCCCCTTCCTTCTCCACTTCATTGCTGTTCATTGGCATCCATTTCCCTTACTACCCTTTCTCCTTCATTGCCATCCCTTCCCTCCCTTCATTGCCATCTATCTCCCTCAACCATACCTCCCCAATGCCAGACACCCCATCTTGCTCCTCCTGCTAATGACACCAGTTATTTTGACAGTAAACTGATGAGAATAATGTTGGTGTGCAGATGCACCACTATGGACTGCCACAGGGGGGGGGAGGGAAAAAAGAGAAGCTCTGGTAAAATGGCTAATGCTACTGGTTCCAAAGCTGTGCTTCATGGCAGCAAGGCGGGGTGGGGGTGGTGGGGAGCTAGAAGTGTGGATGAGTCAGGTTGATGTCCATTTCTTACCTATACAATCCCTTTAGACATCTACAATGCTGAAGACACAATGCAAATGCTTGTTGTACAGTGTTATTTTTAAATGTATAATTTTTGAACCACTTTATGTTCTTAGATGGATTCATGCTATTTGCCAGAACCTGAACACAGAGGATGAAGTAGAGACTGCAGCAGATAACGGCTATGACTGTTTCACATGTAGGCAATATGCAATGACAACTCCAGGTAAGAGTTGCAAAGTTAAATCAGTTTGCTCAATGATAGCTTTTTTTTTAAAAAAACCTTAAAATTGCAACCTGTAATTTTGATGAATTAGTTTGTTAAATTTTTGGTAACTTAATTTATGTGCTGAATTCAGTCTGAGTGACAGCAGTTAAAATTTAACACTCAATCCTAGAAGATTCAAACTTATTAACAGGTGTCTAATTTCTTTCACCTCAGTGACTACCTCAGAAGGGACTGATTTGTCTTTGGTAACACCTCAATTTATTGTAAAGATGAAGGAACCAGGTAAATTGCCACACTTGGTAGCCAATATTTGATCTGTCCTTTCCTTTTCCTGTCCCACTTTTCTACTCTCCTGTCAGGAAAGTGTTGATTTGCATAATTCCAGAGGCACCAGCAGCAATATGGTGCTTCACCAAAGTAAGTTGCAACCAAGCTTATTCCTATCTTCAATTGATATCCCATGTGTCCCCTTTAGTAAGGATCACTAGGTAGTGATCAGAAAAATAAGCTGCATTTACAATGCCTAGCTTTGGGATACAAGTCACACAGAACAGACACAGATAAAGGATCAGACCTGATCCCTTCCTCTTTTAAATGGGCCAGTACCACATTTAGTCAGCAAGCTTTTAGGGGATCTCTGAAGACTTAAATGGTTTAACAGGCTTCACAGTTTGAGTTAAACACACACTAAACTTAATGTGGAGTGTGCAAACCAGCTTATTTGTCAGATGTCTGGTGCAGAACAGTACCACTGTCTGTGCAGAAAGAGTAAATCAAGTATTAGGGGAAGATTTAATGAAAATTGACGGTGGGGTGGCGGGACGGGGGGAGGTGGGAGTGGTAAAAAGCAAACCGAAAAATAGGAAGAACAATTGTGATGGAAGTAGAAAAGACAAAAAGCTAGATGCTGTGGTACAGGGTGGGAGCTGGCCCATGATTGAGTGCAGACACTGAGAAGAAACTGAGTTGGCATCTGCTGTAGGCCACCAGGTCAGGAGGATGGATGGAACCAAGCAATTTTCCAGTCAAATAATGGAAACTGATACAATTGTTATGGATGCCTTCAGTTTACCTGGGATTATTAGGGATCTTTACAGGTTGCAGTAGGTTTGCAGGCATGATCTAGCCATAATGTTGGATTGTTGTGTGGAGTGGCAACATTATGAAACCTGTCAGGAGATGATCGAGCACGTCAGAATAAGAGAAAATGTTGGCAACGATGGTCACGATTGGGTGAAATTTGTCAGGCTTGTGATGAAGAAAAAATTGATTGCAATTGAAACATTCAACTTTAGAGAGGCAGATCTTGAGGCATGATTTCAGAAACTGGACTTGGAGCACTTCTGAGAAGTTTAAATATAAACCAAGGGAGATGTTGAATGGAGCCATATGGGGCCAGAACGTGGACTCCTGTGTCTAATGTATGTTAATAACTTTTTTGGAGCCAGCTGTAAACTGATCCAGTTACCTTGAAGGTGGAGTCAAAAGATGCAGTAACGGGCTTGGATTAATTACGTACTTGTACTCTATAAACTAAATTTTGCACAAAAGTGCACATAGGTTGAAAAATGTGGATTATAAGTGGGCTGAGGAGGTTGAGGGGAAGGAACAAGTTCTTAAGTTAAATTTTGGAGTTGTATATTAAGTAAGATAATAGAAGCCAAAATGTTAGGGTTTTCCCAGTACAATTAGGTGCCATGATGGAAGAGTCTGTGTTCTAAAGGAATGAGCTTTGATGGAGCGAATGGCCTTTTCTAATTTCTGACTGGCAGTTTCCCATGCATTAGTATGATTCTATGATATGTTAACTGAAACTAGCAACTGGTACGTCATAGGCTTGCGGCTGTTTTCTCGTATGGTACATTGGCTTAATCAAAGCTGTGTTCAGAAACCGGAGATGTTAATGGAAAGTATAAAAATTGGTGAACGACTCTTTCCAGTTTTAGAATAGGGCCAATAGGAATTTCCTATCTCATTTGGTAAAGAAAATCCTTTTATAAGTCATTCAGTATAACTTGTGTTTTTCTTGGAAAACAGAACCGATACGGACATATACACAGGATGGTGTCTGCCTGACTGAGTTGGGTATGTCACAGCTCCAAAGCCTCAGTATTGCTCCACCACGTCGGAAGCGACCCAAGCCAAAGTTGAAGCTAAAGATCATAAATCAGAACAGTGTGGCTGTTCTGCAAACTCCACCTGATCCTCAGTCTGAACAGTCCAGAGACATGGATGGCGATATGGATGAAAGCAGAGGTACAATATTATGGCTGATCCCCTTCATGTGAAAGGAAGAAAAAGATTTGTTTGCTGAATGTTGTATGCTATTTGTATATGTGCTTGTCCAAATGAGATAACTGAGTTGGGGACGTTCCTTAAAACATTTGTAATAATGGCACATGTATTTCAAATAACAAAACCTCTGATAAGTGTATTGAAATATCAGTCTCATGCTGGCTGGCACAAACATGATGGGCTGAAGGGCCTGTTTCTGTGCTCTATGATTCTATGCTGTACTGCACCAGCATGGCTTTACCACTTCCTACTTGGTCTATCTACATCTGGCTTTTCTGAGTGAAATTATTTAACTAATTTGCAGAAACTTCAGTCAGGAAAATTACAGTTTGTAGCCTCTTTGGTTGGGAGCAGACAAATTGATACTGCATTTTATTGGGTTTCATAAACATTCAAGTCATATATTTATGGGAAAAGACCAATTGAATAAAAAAAATTGTGAATCCTAATCTTAGTCACTCTAACTAACCTTGGTTAATGCCTTTTTCATCATTCAGGGCCCCTCTTACTACATCTATAAAGAAAGCTTCTAGAAATGAGAGCTCTCTCTTCTATGCTTCATGCAAAATCAGATTGCTCAATATCATTTAATTTCTATTTTTGTTCATTACACTTGTAGCCAGATGCAATTTATATGAAGTTATTCTATGTTTTTCTATAGAAGTTACCTTCTCCACATTTGCAATCACTTTCTCCCCTTCACTTTGCTTTGTGTGTGTCTCTGTCTCTCCCTTTCTTTCTGTCTCCCTTCCCTTCCTCCCTCCCCTCCTTTTGTTTTTCCGGCCCATTCTCTCATTCTGGCTCCTGATCCTTTTTAAAACATTTGTTGCGATCTCTCGTAAAGTTGTAAGAATCTCAGCAAATAAAAAGTTAATGGCATCTTCAGGTGAGATTGAGATTATTGTAATGTGAATCAGTACTGAGATCAGTTTAAAAATGACATTGCAGACAGGCCTCAGCTCGAACAGTTATGCATCAAAAATGAATAAGTTCCCCAAGAGTATGGTTCTTACTGTTCACATTGAGAAGAGACAGTTCTCAATGAATGAGAATTATCTTGAAAAGGAGGTGCACTTGAGGGTTTATACTACCCAGTGAACTCTTCATGTTTCAAATCCAGATAAGTGGATTCATCCTGATTTTGCCTAATAATTTGAAAAAATTATTTCTCTATGTAAGAAGACTTGTTTGCAATGGAGTTTCTTCCATCTGTATCCATATAGGGTTGCTGTGGTGCCAGCAACTGTAGCAACATAAACTGAAACTCATTGGCCATTTTCCTTTTACTTTTTATTCAAAAGGAACTATATTGTCCAATTCTATTTGTTTTCTCTCTGTTCCACAGTACCTTTAGTAATGCTTCTGCATATTTTGCATTGTATCCTCATGGTTTTTAATGTCCAATGTAGAAAACTATAAATGTGCTAATTGGGACCTGATTGCTGTCTGCTTGAATTATATATCTAAAGTGCCAACTTGTTCAAGGTTTATAAATTTCACATTTCACCTGAGCACTTCATAAACTCAGAACTTTGAAGTCCAAATTTTTAAGTACATAAATATTAATAATCAGAAGACTTGTTCTTTCTATGTATGTGTAATTAGTTTTAAGTGACATACGACCACAGCCCAAAAGTGATTTTGTTAAACAAAATTAGGGCATCGGGTCTGCACAAGTTGGATTCATATTGCTCTGAATTCATCCCGAGTGAAATTAGTTTTCACTAACTAGTTTTCAAATCTGTGGCACAAAACTTGCCCTCGATTCCAAACTAACTACAATGTATAATATTGCTAATTGACCTTGGTGAAGTTCAAAAGCAGCAAAATTTTTGAGTTCATTCTGATTTTAGATTATATTTCTTATTTCCCTCAGTCAGTTACTTCACAAATTCCTATCCCTTGAAGCTTAAAACTAGAATTATTTGCAGCATGATTGTACATTTGCATTAATATGCATCATTTGTGTAGTGTAATTTACACATGTGCAACCTTTTGGAGGTGAAGACCAGTGAGTGGGCCAAACAATTATGTAGGAAGGTGGACGTTCATCCACAGAAAAATCCGAACATCAGTTCAGACTTTACCACTAACATAAACACCTATACACAGGGAAAAATACAACTGACTACGCCTCCAACCCCCGCTAACAGATTTTTTTTGGAACATAAAAATGTGGACTAACAATCCAGTGCATCACTGGTGCCGTCTTTTGGATGAGGTGTTAGACCAAAGTCCCACCTGCTCTCAAAGATGGACATAAAAGATCCCATAGCATTATTTTGCAGAAGAGCAGGGGAGTTTTCCCTGGTGTTCTAGCCAATATTTATATTCAATCAACATTAAAAAACACATTATCTGGTCATTAACACCTTGCTGTTTTTGAGACCATGCTGTGTGCAAATTCATTCCAACAGGTGCCACACTTCACAAAAACAGTACTTCATTGGCTGTAAAACACTTTGGAGTGTCCTAAGGTCCTTAAAGGTTCTATATAAATGCAAGTCTTCCTGGAATAAAGATATAATCATGGGATTCCCGCACATAAAAAATGAAAGCCACGTGTACGTGCACACAATAATTTGCGTACAAAATGCAACACTTCCTAAGCCCAGAATTTTCAGGTTCCCTCTAAGCAAAGAATTCAAGCATCCTTCCTCTTCTCCCCCTACTCTTTCTTTCACCCCACCATCCTCCTACCCCCTTCCCTTCCTCCCATGGCAGTCACTTGGCTACAGAATAAGTGGTGCTTTAGATCGACTGGAATATCAGATCTCAGCTGAGCATGACTTTAACCACAGAGCTAGCAGGGAATTTGGAAACTACAATGCTATATAAGACAGTCGCAAGTTCCGAGCAGCTTGGCTGGTGGTGAACCATTTTGCAGGCTAAATAGACAACACTGTCTACGGAGGTGAGGACTGATGTCATAACTGTGCTCCCTTACGCAATTTTGCCCATTGCCCCTGTCCTCTCAAACTACATTTGCCTCAATCTCCTGCCGCTTCCAATTTAAAATTTCCACACGCATGTTTAAACCACTTAGTGACCTAGTACCACCCCCACCACCCGCCAAAACCCCTATCCCGTAATTTTCTGCATCTCAACCTTTCTTCCCCAGTCCCCTAAACTGTTCAAGTTTGGTTCAGTGGTTTTGCTGGGGAAAGATTTCCTTGATGGGCTGTTAACAAATCAGAAACTTGTTCTTTAGATACAGGTTTACAATTTCAATATGTACAATACACTAGAGAAATGTCCCTTACTTGGCTTAGAGCCTCCGCGTTGTTTCCTGTGAACAAAGAAAGTTAGCTCCCTTAAAGAAGCCTTATATACAGCAATGGGAAAGTTAACATGACTTACGCAGGGCCCCGTTTCCTTCAAGATACATTGCAGGTGATTTTCCTCGTGCGCTGACTAATTCACACTTGCATGTGGAGTTTGGATTTCAGTCAACTAATGAAGACTGCTTCAGGGATAGCTAATGTAACATCAATTTCTCTTGATGCATGTGCAACACAGTTTAGTACTATTTTCACAATCACAGAATTGTTACAGTGCAGAAGGAGGCCATTCGGCCCATCATGTCTGCACTGGCTCTCCAAAGGAGTAATTTGCTTAGTGCCATTCCCCCACCTTCTCCCTGTAACCCTGCACATTCTTCCCTTTCATAGAACAGTCTAATTCCCTTTTGAATGCTTCAATTGAACCTGCCTCAGGTAGCGCATTCCAGACCTCCTTCACTTGCTCATGTCACTTATGCTTCTCTTACCCATTACTTTAAATCTGTGTCCTCTCGTTCTCGATCCTTTCACGAGTGGGAGTAGTTTCTCTCGATCGACTCTGTCTAGACCTTTCAAGATTTTGGATACCTCTATGATATCACCTCTCAGTCTTCTCTTCAAGGAAAACATTCCCATCTTCTCCAATCTATCTTCATAACTGAAGTTCTTCATCCCTGGAACCATTCTTGTGAATCGTTTCTGCATTCTCTCCAATGCCCTCATATCTTTCTTTAAGTGCGACACTCAGAACTGGAAGCAATATGCCAGCTGAGGCTGAACTAGGTCTTATATAAGTTCAACATAACTTCCTTGCTCTTGTACTCTATGCCCCTATTAATAAAACCCAGGATATTGTATGCTCTATTAACCACTCTCTCAACCTGTCCTGCCACCTTTAATGGCTTGTGCACATATACACCCAGGTCCCTCTGCTCCTGCACCCCTTTTAGAATTGTATCCTTTATTTTATATTGTGTCTCCTTGTTCTTTCTACAAAAATTAATCACTTCACATTTCTCTGCATTGAACTTCATCTGCCACCTATCTGCCCATTCCACCAATTTGTCCATGTCCTTTTGAAGTTCTACACCATCCTCCTCACAGTTCACAATGCTTCCAAGTTTTGTATCATCCGCAAACTTTGAATTTGTGCCCTGTACACCAAGGTTTAGGTCATTAATGTATATCAGGAAAAGCAAGGGTCTCAACACTGATCCCTGGGAAACTCCATTACAAACCTTCCTCTGGCCCGAAAAACATCCATTAACCATGATTCTTTGTTGCCTGTCACTCAATTCCGTATCTATGTTGCTACCGTCCCTTTTATTCCATGAGCTATAATTTTGCTCTCAAGTCTATTGTGTGTAAAAAAAAAAAAGTAAAGATTATCTATTGTACATTCAGCTAACCCTTCAATCTTAAATTTACAGCAGCTGATCTAATGGACTGTGACGCGAAGTCTGATCCACTTACTAGTCCAGAGCGGGAACCAGCAGATGATGACTGTAAGGGAGCTGAGGGGTCTGACAGCCTAAAGAAGAGAAAAAGGAAACCATATAGACCTGGTAAAGAATCTGATTAAAACAGACGTGATCCACCAAGCTCAGAGTAAAATTAGATTAAAGACCATTTTCTTTGTCCTGGGAGTGGCTTGACTTGAGACCAGTGATTATACATTGTTTTCATAAACATCTGATATAAATTGAAATCAGAAATGTTTAAATTTTAATTTAAGATAAGTACATTTGTAACATAAAATACTTGGCTGATACTGGAGAATAATTAATCACCCTGTTCCTCCTCTGTTTTAATTGATGTATCAAAGAAGATCAAGTGCCAGACAACATTGAAATCTGTTGGTGGTTTGCAGCAATTCCTCTTTCTCATTTTCTTTCTTGCTGCCTCCTACTCCCTTGTCAATTTATGGTACTAGGCCCTGAATCAAAATTCACTTCATATCAACTCTTTGCACTTGTGTCTCTAATTTTGTCAAGATAGAGCCCACAACCGCTCTGAGTCAGAAGGTTGTGGGTTCAAGTCCCACTCCAGGCATTTGAGCACGCAAATCTAGGCTGACACTCCAGAGCAGTACTGAGGGAGTGCTGAACTGGCAGAGGTGCCGTCTTTCAGATAGGACGTCAAACAGGGGCTCTCTAAGGTGGATGTAAAAGATCCCATGGCATAGTTTGAAGAAGAGCGGGGAGTTATCCCCAGTGTCCTGGCCAATTTTTATGCCTCAGTCAACATCACAAAAACAGATTATCTGGTCATTATCACATTGCTGATTGCATAATTTAATCAGATGGATGCAAGGTTAGTGAGATAAAAGTAACATAAAAATAATGGAATAGACTGGGAATGGTTTCTGTGTTCAAAAATTTGAGGGAAGGGTGAAAAATTGACATCTAATTTTAACCAAAGGATAGGAGAATTTTGAGGCTAGTAGTCAGGATGTTAGAGGAATCAGTGAATGATATCATACAGAACGAAAGGAAGACTTGCATTTGCTATGCGCAAATTGGCTGCTGTTATTTTTTAATCATTCATAGGATGTGGGTGTCACTGGCTATGCCAGCATTTATTACCAATCCCTAATTGCTCTTGAGAAGGCAGTGGTGAGCTGCCGTCTTGAACCGCTGCAGTCCATGTGGGGTAGGTACACCCACAGTGCTGTTAGGAAGGGAGTTCCAGGATTTTGACTCCACGACAATGAAGGAACTATGATATAGTTCCAAGTCAAGATGGTGTGTGGCTTGGAGGGGAACTTGCAGGTGGTGGTGTTCCCATGCATTTGCTGCCCTTGTCCTTCTAGATGGTAGAGGTCGCAGGTTTGGAAGGTGCTGTCGAAGGAGCCTTGGTACCTTTCTGCAGTGCATCTTGTAGATGGTACTCACTGCTGCTCTGTGCGTCGGTGGTGGAGGGAGTGAATGTTTGTGGATGGGGTGCCAATCATGTGGGCTGCTTTGTCCTGGATGGTGTTGAGCTTCTTGAGTGTTGTTGGAGCTGCACCCATCCAGGCAAATGGAGAGTATTCCATCACATTCCTGACCACAGGAGTGTACTGTGTTTCCTACATTACAACAGTGACTACACTTCAAAAGTACTTGATTGACTGTAAAGTGTTTTGGGACATACTGAGGTCATGAGAGTCGCTATATAAATATGCAAGTTTTTATTATATCATTCTATGACTCCTTTGTAACATCATGACTACTGCCCTCCAAATTCTCCTAGGCTCTAGTTAAAATTAAATGTTAATTTTAACCCTTTCCACAAATTTTTCTTGAGCACAGGAACCATCCCAATCGATACCATTATTTTCGAGTTACTTTTATCTACCCTATCTGAATTTGAGGTGCAGTGATGTGTTAATTACTAAGCGCTGCAAAACAAGTATATTCTTGCTAATATGATTTTAATCCTCAATTAACTTGGTCCTCTCGAGAATAACTCCAGGAGTGGCTTAGTGTACTGGAGCATCAACACACTAGACCACAGAATAATGAGACGTGTATTGCAATCTCATTATGTTGCCTTGCAGAGGTGCTAAACAAAGACAATTAACATCTCCACTGTTGAAAATTAGATGAACAAATATTGGGTGACATTGAGTATGTTTCTGCAACTCAACTAGAGTATCATTGGTAGAAGCCTGGGAATTCAGGTTTCCTCTCGACTATGTTTGGTGTAAGTTTTGGGGTTAAATCAGTAAAAGGGTAACATTACAGCAAAGGTTTGCCCTATTGTGTCATTACTATTTATTATGTCTTTATTCGTTATGTCACTTTCATAATGGGAACCATGGTATAACTAATCTTATGCTTCCCAACCTCACATATGGGACAAAATTCCAAAGCAATGGCCTTTTTTATTTGTTCTGTTAAGTACCATGTATAATCAAACAATATAATAATGTCATTTTTAAATTGTAAATCTCCAGTGCTCTCCCTGGGGCGGGGGGTGGGGGGGCCTGCCTCCTTTATTCACAAACTTTAATTTATTTAAACTTCTCTGTCCACACCACTATGGATCACATTTTTGTGAAACTCTGCTAGCTCCCTGTGTGCCAGTAAATCAACTTCAGCGTTCTTTTTTTAACAATTTCTTCCTCCCTAAAGAACCTTCTCCAGCCACATGTCCCTGTCAGCAACTCAAACTACAGATTGGCGCTTGTGCTCCACTCTGTCAGAAGCTGGACTTGCAGAAAATATCTGTGTCCTCTGGAATTCTGTCCCTGAACCATTTTGCTTTCCAATCTTACTACTTGTCTTCAAAACCCTCTTCAAGAGGGTAAGGGTAGGCTCAAGGATGAGTCAATGTCCCCAACTAAAACAGCCTCCTTCTATTTGGTAGTCCACATCACTGTTCTTCGTGCTGTTGTATGTCCTCTTACATGACTGCAATATAAATGTAGATGGTGAACTGACTGCTACAGTTTTCACAGCTACAGAAAAAAAGCTCTAATTTGTAAGGCCCAGTTAAAACAAAGAAATTCAGCTCAAGTTTATGGTTCAAAAATTTTTTTCAAGTCCAGAAGCCTTTTGAGTTAATCTCTGATAGCGAAAGAAAGAGGTTAATGTAAAGATGCTTGTGTCAATGCTTCGCTTGTCCTTTTCCCCACACTTTTCTCAATGTTGGGTCAACACCCTAATTGTATCTTGATAGCTAATCAAGAAAATAAGGGAGTTTTGCTCTGGAACATGTTTGATTTTCTTTAATTTACTTCTCAATCAGGTGGATTGACACCTTATATTTTGATGTATCATTTGTTATTACAGTCAAAGTACAATAAAATGTTAATCACGTTGTGAAGTATGTAAACAAATTAAACACATTTTCCCAATTTCCTTTTGTCTCCAAACTAACTACAAGAAAGAGATTGTACGGTACCAAAACTAAGTAGCTTGGGGGACAGGAATGATTTTTAAAATTGAGGAAGACAATTATGTTCCTATATCCCCTGGTTACTCCAAGTTTATCTGTTGAGTAGTTCAGCCATAAAGGCCAGAAGTTCTTGGGTCGTATTCTGTCCAGTGTTAGCTGATCTCCGTCACAATGATGATGAAATCACTGACCTTGCTGGAAAAGTATTGGTGTGCGCATGAGATTCAGCTCACATAGCGATACTTTTTGCAGTAAAGGAACCTGCCATGTTTCATTTCAACATCCTGCGTTAGCAATGGGCACTCAAGCAAGATAACCAGAATGTGATCTCTATATGTGCCACAACACCTGGGCAAAAATTCAACTCCTTCAGAAGTGGATTGGGGGAAGTTGTTGAGGGAAAGAATATTCTAGACAGAAGGAAGGAGTGAAATTGAGATTTTCTGTTTAAACCGCAATAGCTGAGTTAAAAACTTTGGTCTTAAGGGGTGATCTGGTTGCTGAGCACACTAATGCCAAGAAATGTCAGACCACCCAAATGTTCCTACTTTAAAAATTAATTTGTAGCCACATTCTGACTGTATTAGGTTCCACTCATCCCAGTTGGCACTGACTTCTGATTCCCACAGCACATTGATTACAAAATGTTCTCATTTACAGATTCCTGTATGGTCTTTCCCACTCTACCTCCATTACAGCCTCCATGTAACTTGTACCCTCCATTCTTTGATCAGTTTTTTTTTCTATTCGTTCATGGGATGTGGGCGTTGCTGGCTAGGCCAGCATTTATTGCCCATCTCTAATTGCCCTTGAGAAGGTGGTGGTGAGCCGCATCTTCAGTTACTATGTCTTACTTTTGAATTCCTCTGCCATTTTCCAGTTTTTCCTGAAAACCTGTGTCTTTCACCTCACCTTTAGTCTCCTTTCCTAACTCTTCTCCGCATTCCTGCTCATTGTCATAATTTCTCTCTCTTCACCCCTGTCCCTCCTGTGACATACCTTGAGATCTGTATCAAAATAAGTTGTTGAAAGTCTTAATCTTAGGGAGTAGATGGCAGTGTGAGCTCTAGTGCAACATAAAATCTAATCCATCACCAAACAATTGCATTCTGCTGGTGTAGGTTTAAGACTCCTAACTATGATACATAGGTCAGCACAGACTCGGGCCTGTTTCAGTGCTGTATCGCTAAATAAAATAAAATAAACCTTGATTCCTTTTAATTCAGAACTGTTAGCTATATTCACTTCTTGTCCCGCTCTGATAGGAATTGGAGGATTTATGGTGCGCCAGAGGAGCCGGACAGGACAGAATAAGACCAAGCGCTCGCTGTCCAGGAAAAACTCCACTGGCTCGGTCTCTGAAATGGTGGCTGGGAAGGAGGATGGTAAGTGATACTGCACAGATATAAGAAGTTGCAGCATGGAAGTATCCAATCTGAGCACTGTATTTAAAAAAAAAAATCCAAATGTTCAGAATTATGTGCTACAGTGTTTTGGAGAAGCCTATCTTGTAATGCTATATTAAAAAAAACAGAAAATACTGGCAATACTCAACTGGTCAGGTAGCATCTGTGGAGAAAGAAACAGAGTTGGCGTTTCAGGTTGATGACCTTTGATCAACGTTAACTGAAATGTTAACTCTGTTTCTCTCTCCACAGATACATCCTGACCTGAGTATTTCCAGCATTTTCTGTTTTAATCTTGGATTTTTAGCATCCGCAGTATTTTGCTTTTGTTATGTTTAAAAAGGGGAAATAACATTATTGTTTGCAAGTAATAAACAACATGGGCAGCCAGCATATTTCATGGCAGGCACCATGAGGCCCAATGAATCACCCAAAATCATGAGTAATGCGTTGGGAAATCTGCATTATTTAATGCACGCAATGCTTCTGACCTTAAGGCTCTCCTAAACAATGTAAACCAGATTTCCCAAATCATGTTAACATACATCTGAAGAGAGAACTCATATTCTGCCTGCTGCACTATATGTGGAGGGTCATATGTGTACAGTTAAAGTTCTTAACTTGAACAAGTTTTGCAGAGGAAAGCACTCCCGGTAGATCGCATGATATGGTTTCATCAGCATACCAGTACAATGTAACTTCTGATCTTAGTTAATAGCCACAGGACTGCTGAGCCACATATAATGAGTACCTTCTATGTTTGCGATTGTAGCTGTGCTCAAGTTGAGACTTTGTACTGCCAGACAGATAGACTTTGGATCTCTCAAAATTAACATAAGAAAAGGAAGCAATTAACAGGTTCCTTTGGTTTGTTTGTAATAGGTTGGGTTGAGCAACTACCAGAGGTGCCTGGCAATGAGGCAACGGCTGTCCCTGAAATTGTGGAGAAAATGAAAAAACGTTACAGGAAGAAAAAGAACAAATTGGAAGAAATTTTTCCAACATATCTGCAGGTATAATAAGTCGACAAGTGGTGCCTTACCTCATCTACCTTCTCTATGTATGGAGCATATTTTCTCAATAAAATGTTAATTTATTCGAGGGCATTACCATTTGGACAGTGGGCACACTATGTACGCATCATTGTTTGCCTTAATCTGATCAACTACAAAGAAAAAGGGCTTCAGTGAAGCCAAGGGAATTTTGCTGCTTCAGTGATAGTAGCTTCTTAACATAGAAAGGTGCTTCACACAACGATCGAGCCCAGAGTTGTCCAACATGAGGCCTGCCAAAGGTTTTCATCTGGCCCGCAGGAGTGGAGATGGGAAATTTCCCATTGTCTTGCAGAGCGGCATTTTTAAAAACATCGCACTGTCAGCTTCACAGCGGACAGCTACTGAAGCAGGAACGTGCTTCCCAACATCGGACAGATTTGGGGTTTTCTGCCTTTTTTTAAGTCCCGCCGGAAAACCCTGTATCTGTCCGATGTTGAGAAGTGCGTTCCTACTCCAGCACCTGACAGCGTGATGTTTTGAAACACGCTGACCAACCACAAAGTTGCTGTGCTGAGTGCTCCGCTCAGTGCAACTGTTAGAGAGAGGGAGAAGGGAAAGCCGGGGAGGTGTGAGGAGAGAGGGGAAAGCCGGGAGTGGGGGGGGGGGGGGGGAAGGAGAGAGAGCGGAAAGCCGGGAGTTGGGGGGAGAGAGAGCGGAAAGCCAGGAGAAGGGGGAAGAGAGAGGGGAAAGCCAGGAGAGACCGATCTCACTCCTGAAATATGGACAGCTATTCAGAATAGTCTGCATCGCTACATCATGTGTGTGGGCAGAGATTGACTACTTATGCAAGCAAAAACAATGTCAGGTGTGTCACTAAATTATTTTTCAATATAGTGACGAGAAAATAAATCAATAAAATACTCATTTTAAAGCTTCACAAAAATGCACATTTTTTTTATGAGTAAGATAAATTTTTTATGCCTTTATCTTTGGAAATTTGCTCACTGGCTCCCTGGGCCGAGCAAAAATCATAATGTGGTCCTCCGCCCGAAAAGGTTGGACAACCCTGATCTAGCCAAAAGCCTAATTCAGTTCTTCTGCGTGGTATCAAAGGTCTTCATTATGACAGGTTCTAGTTGGGAGGTTGGGACTTTACTGCCTTTACCAACACTCTGCCTTTATTCAGAAATGAATTTCTTTTAAATATCACCCTATACCTAAAAACATATTTCCAGATTAGAAAGTATCATCAGCCTCACAACTGCTTTGAGCTAGTGGGGTCAGGTGAAAAAGCAGAAGGAAAAGGTAGAAAGAGGGGAAGATCCTTAGCATGAGAGAAGTTTTGTGATGATCCTTAATAATTGTTGCTAAAAGATAAACTGAAATTAGGTGCAATGCAAATTCAGCTGGAAAGACATGATGCAGCCGAAAGCTTCAAAAGAACTGCAGGCATGTTTCACAATTTAGAACATAGCTTGAGCAGAAATTTGGATTTATGAAATGTTGGATTGAGGGGAGTCAGTAGGGACTATATCCAGGCTTGGGTTGATAAGTGGCAAGTAACATTCGTGCCAGACAATGACCATCTCCAACAAGAGAGAATCTAGCCATCTCCCCTTGACATTCAATGGCATTGCCATCACTGAATCCCCCACCATCAACATCCTGGGGTTACCCTTGACCAGAAACTGAACTAGCCAGCCATATAAATACTGTGGCGACAAGAGCAGGTTAGAGACTAGGAATTCTGCGGCGAGTAACTCACCTCCTGACTCCTCAAAGCCTGTCCGCCATCTACAAGGCACAAGTCAAGAGTGCAATGGAATAATCTGCACTTGCCTGGATGGGTGCAGCTACAACAACACTCAAGAAGCTTGACACCATCCAGGACAAAGCAGCCTGCTTGATTGGCACCCCATCTACAAACATTCACTTCCTCCACCACCGGCGCACAGTGGCAGCAGTGTGTTATAAGATGCACAGCAGCAACGTGCCAAGGCTCCTTAGACAGCACCTTCCAAACCCGTGACCTCTACCACCGAGAAGGACAAGGGCAGCAAATGCATTGATCACCACCACCTGCAAGTTCCCCTTCAAGCCACACACCATCCTGACTTGGAACTATATCGCCGTTCTTTCACTGTCGCTGAGTCAAAATCCTGAAACTCCCTTGCTAACAGCACTGTGGGTGTACTGGGGGAAAGGTCATATTGGTGCAGGAAGATTGATCCTTTGGAGGTTGTACAATATTGCATCGTGCTATATTTTTTGGTCTCACCTCGTAGTTAGTGCTTGATGCCGCTGCTGCAGTCCTGTTGTTTTGAGATGCCCTTCGTGGTATGGAACTTTACTGGGCCCGAATGTGAGTTTAAAGAGTCAGGCACGCTAGCACAGCGTGCCACATTGTGCAAAGAAATATAAATCTGGCTGTGTCAAGGCTGCACTAGTGACCAAAGCGTGCCTCACTCTATCTATAAATTTCTTATAATTTGGTTGCATACCAGATTCAGGGGCGATCTTGCTGCTAGGAAAGCTGCTCACTCATATTATGCAGGTATTGCAGTGTTTGGTTGGCCCAACGTATAGGGTTAAACTTCTTAAAGGTCAGTATCACTTTTTAATTGGTGGTTGGAAAGTTATAAAAGTTGCCTTTAAAATACATGAATAGGATGGGAATAGAGGGATACGGACCCCGGAAGTGCAGAAGGTTTTAGTTTAGGCAGGCATCAAGATCGGCACAGGCTTGGAGGGCCGAATGGCCTGTTCCTGTGCTGTACTGTTCTTTGTTCTATATTTTCATTGGTGCATTAATTTTTACTGCTGGTTAGGCTTATTCTTTTGCATTTCAACACTTGTATTTACAACACAATTTCTCACTACAGTTTTGCTTCCAGCTATTGATGTAGCAATTAAATTAGGCGTGATGGGAATTTTGTTGGGGATTACGGTTATTGAGAAGACAGAAAAGGCAGGTATAAATATACATGTTCCTAACATGTTAAATCTTATGCCACTCCCCACTTTCAGTTGCTCAAGCAGTCGTATCCTGGGCATGTTGGAGAAACCTGCCCATTGCACCTCCTTTTCACAAAGTAGACTGTCACGCAGCTATAGTAGCTCTGGACCTGCAGGAAGCTTGTTCCACTATTGTCATGGATGATAATTACATAGAATCACAGAATTGTTACAGCACAGAAAGAAGCTATTCGGCCCATCATGTCTGCGTCGGCTCTCCGAAAGAACAGTTTACGTAGTGCCACTCCCCCACCTTCTCCCTGTAGTCCTACACATTCTTCCTTTACAGGTAACAATCCAATTCCCTCTTGAATGCCCTGATTGAACCTGCCTCCACCACACTGTCAGGCAGTGCATTCCAGGCCCTAACCACTCGCTGTGTGAAAATTTTTTTCCACATGTCACTTTTGCATTTTTTGTCAATTACTTTAAATCAGTGCCGTCTTGTTTTTGATCCCTGCAGCAATGGGAACAGTTTATCCCTATTTACCCTGTCCAGACCCCTCTAGCAAATCTCCTCTCAACCTTCTCTTCTCCAAAGAAAACAGTCCCATCTTCTCCAATCTATCCATGTAACTCATGTTCCTCATCCTTGGATCCATTCTCGAGAGCCTTTGCACTGTCTCCAATGGCTTCACATCTTTTCCTAAAGTGTGGCACCCACAACTGGGCACAGTACTCCAGTTGAGGTCGAACCAGTGTTCTCTACAAGTTTAATGTAACTTCCTTGCTTTTGTACTCTGTGCCCCTATTAATGAAGCCAACGATGCTGCACACTCTATTAACAATTCTCTCAGCTTGCCACCTTCAATGATTTGCGCATATATACACCAAGGTCCCTCTGCTCCTGCACTCCCTTTAGAATTGCACCCTTTATTTTATATTGTCTGTCTGCGTTCTTCCTACCAAAATGAATCACTTCACACTTCTCTGCATTAAATTTCATCTGCCACTTGTCTGCCCATTGCACCGACCTGTCTACGTCCTTTTGAAATTCTACACCAACTTCCTCACAGTTCACAATGTTTCCAAGTTTTGTATCATCTGCAAATTTTTAAATTGTGCCCTGTACACCAAGGTCTAGGTCATTGATGTATATCAGGAAGAGCAAGGGTTCTAACACTGACTCTTGGGGAACTTTCGTCAGTATTTACAGTAGAGAAAGAAAATGTTGTCGAGGAGAATACTGAGATTCAGACTACTAGGCTAGATGGGATTGAGGTTCACAAGGAGGAGGTGTTAGCAATTTTGCAAAGTGTGAAAATAGATAAGTCCCCTGGGCCAGATGGGATTTATCCTAGGATTCTCTGGGAAGCCAGGGAGGAGATTGCAGAGCCTTGATCTTTATGTCGTCATTGTCGACAGGAATAGTGCCGGAAGACTGGAGGATAGCAAATGTTTTCCCCTTGTTCAAGAAGGGGAGTAGAGACAGCCCTGGTAATTATAGACCTGTGAGCCTTACTTCGGTTGTGGGTAAAATGTTGGAAAAGGTTATAAGAGACAGGATTTATAATCATCTTGAAAAGAATAAGTTCATTAGTGATAGTCAGCACGGTTTTGTGAAAGGTAGGTCGTGCCTCACAAACCTTATTGAGTTTTTCGAGAAGGTGACCAAACAGGTGGATGAGGGTAAAGCAGTGGATGTGGTGTATATGGATTTCAGTAAGGCGTTTGATAAGGTTCCCCACGGTAGGCTATTGCAGAAAATACGGAAGTATGGGGTTGAAGGTGATTTAGAGCTTTGGATCAGAAATTGGCTAGCTGAAAGCAGACAGAGGGTGGTGGTTGATGGCAAATGTTCATCCTGGATTTCAGTTACTAGTGGTGTACCGCAAGGATCTGTTTTGGGGCCACTGCTGTTTGTCATTTTTATAAATGACCTGGAAGAGGGTGTAGAAGGGTGGGTTAGTAAATTTGCGGATGACACGAAGGTTGGTGGAGTTGTGGATAGTGCCGAAGGATGTTGTAGGGTACAGAGGGACATAGATAGGCTGCAGAGCTGGGCTGAGAGATGGCAAATGGAGTTTAATGTGGAAAAGTGCGAGGTGATTCACTTTGGAAGGAGTAACAGGAATGCAGAGTACTGGGCTAATGGGAAGATTCTTGGTAGTGAAGATGAACAGAGAGATCTTGGTGTCCAGGTACATAACCTGGGTAGCAACTTTCAGGGATTTAATAGGGCTGTTAAGAAGGCATATGGTGTGTTAGCTTTTATTAGTAGGGGGATCGAGTTTCGGAGCCACGAGGTCATGCTGCAGCTGTACAAAACTCTGGTGAGGCCGCACCTGGAGTATTGCGTGCATTTCTGGTCACCGCATTATAGGAAGGATGTGGAAGCTTTGGAAAGGGTGCAGAGGAGATTTACTAGGATGTTGCCTGGTATGGAGGGGAAGGTCTTACGAGGAAAGGCTGAGGGACTTGAGGTTGTTTTCGTTGGAGAGAAGGAGGAGGAGAGGTGACTTAATAGAGACATATAAGATAATCAGAGGGTTAGATAGGGTGGATAGTGAGAGTCTTTTTCCTCGGATGGTGATGGCAAACACGAGGGGACATAGCTTTAAGTTGAGGGGTGATCGATATAGGACAGATGTCAGAGGTAGTTTCTTGACTCAGAGTAGTAAGGGCGTGGAGCGCCCTGCCTGCAACAGTAGTAGACTCGCCAACTTTAAGGGCATTTAAGTGGTCATTGGATAGACATATGGATGAAAATGGAATAGTGTAGGTCAGATGGTTTCGCAGGTCGGCGCAACATCGAGGGCCGAAGGGCCTGTACTGCGCTGTAATGTTCTTAAAAAAAAAAAATTGTCAGGGCGTGGCCATCACTGACAAGGCCAGCATTATTTCCCATCCTTAGCTACCCTTAGAAAATAATGGTGCACCACCTGAGTGGCTTTCTAGGCCACTTCAGAGGGCAGTTAAGAATCAGACACATTATTCTGGCACTGTAGTCAAGTTCTCGGCCAGACAGGCTAAGCATGGCAGGTTTCCTTCCCTGGTGAATCAGGTAGGTTTTTATGACAAACTGACAGCTTCATGGTCTCTCTTACTGATACCAGGTTTTTGTTTCCAGATTTTTTCAACTGAATTTAAAACATTGAACAACCTGGGTGGGATTTTACATTAAACCTTTACCCTTGTACTAGACTGACTGCCACCTTCTGACAGGCAAAGTGTACTGCTGTGCTGTGGGAAAATGCCCTCGAGTGCCAAACAAGGCAAAACTGTTCCAACCCAACATCATCTCTCCCAGCCATCGAGCAGGGTGTTGCAATGTACTGGTACTTACTATTTCGTGTCACCACATTGGGTTTTGTTTTGCTTGGTATTTATTTTCCTCCACCTCGTCTCCACCCACAGCTGCCACAGTCTTGGGTAACGCTGACAAGTTAAAATCTGTTTTCATAGAATGTTGCAGCATAGAAGAAAGCCATTTGGCCCATTGTGCCTGTGCTGATTCTTTGGAAGAGCTATCCAATTAGTCTCACTTTTTACTGTGGAGCCCTGTAAATCTTTCATTTTCAAGTATATATATCCAATTCCCTTTTGAATCTTTATGGAGGATAAAACAATATTTGTGCCCATATGTAGCCCCTTAATTTTTAAGTGGCTGTATCTCTTGAAATTTGAGCTACTGGGTAGATTTTCTGCAGCTGCCATTAGTTGCTGGCATTGGGCCAAAGTAGTGTTGCAAGCTCTGGCTAATAATTCAAATTAGCTGGTACTGCAAAATTGAGCTCAGTCACCTCAGTGCACTTTTGGCTAGCTTTGTGCTGGCAGCTAGACATTAGTTTAGTTTAGTTTAGAGATACAGCACTGGAACAGGCCCTTCGGCCCACCAAGTCTGTGCCAACCATCAACCACCCATTTATACTAATCCTACACTAATCCCATATTCCTACCAAACATCCCCACCTGTCCCTATATTTCCCTACCACCTACCTATACTAGGGGCAATTTATAATGGCCAATTTACCTACCAACCTGCAAGTCTTTTGGCTTGTGGGAGGAAACCGGAGCACCTGGAGAAAACCCACGCAGACACAGGGAGAACTTGCAAACTCCACACAGGCAGTACCCAGAATTGAACCCGGGTCGCTGGAGCTGTGAGGCTGCGGTGCTAACCACTGCGCCACTGGCACAGATTTTGCTGAAGCTTTGAAATCAGGGCATAGGTGCCTGAAGTAGGGAAAAAATGTTTTATTTTGGTACTTGCTTCCATTACCTTGAGCACAAAATAACAGAGAGGATTTATGATCAATGATTAGCCACCTATGCACAAGATCGTCCACACAACAACAGCGTTCCTCTAAATGATCTTCAAATTCTTGGACCTTCAGGCAAATGCGCATAAGCAGAATGAAAGATCTTGACCATCCTGAATTTATGGAGGTTGTCTTTGCTGCTGCTTTCCCAATTCTAACCAAAATATTTACCATTCAATGATAGTATATTTTATGGAATGCAATATTTAAAACTCTGCTTTTGGCTCATCTTTTGAATCTACTGCTGGTAAAATAATGAATAGCCAAACCACACCTTTTTTGATTCAGCATTCAGAGGCCCAACCAACGTCAAGCCACTGACCAATGTTGACCAGAAAGTAACCATAACCTCTGTTTATTGCTGCTTTTGTAACGGGATTAGTTATTTCCTTCATTCATTCCTTTTACAGGAAGCCTTCTTTGGAAAACATCTACTGCTTGCAAGTCGACAGAGCAAGCTGAGTCTGGATGCTCTGTCTGATGATGAATCATCTCAGCTACCAAACAGAGTACCAAATGCAAATGTAAATTTCCTGGATCCTTCCTCTGATCCACTGTTGAGTTCAGCTACAACCCAGGTGGCTGCAAAACAACAGGGAGGGCAAGGTATGTATGGGCACACAACACTCAGTACTAATGATTACCATTTTTTAAAAAAAGAAAAAACATTGTGTGCTTTTAATATATCAGTGACCTTATTTCAAAGATCCGATACAGATCATATTGTTGCCAGGCTACAAATTAATTCTGAGTTTGGTACACTTGTGTAGCACCTTATAACAAAGTATAGATCAGGTAGGCCATGTGCCCCATTCGACTAAGTCTTTGATTGCAATATATGGTGTCTCCATCAAAGCATTTAATTGTGTCTTGAATGACTCCACAGAGTTTTTGCCTCCATTATCCCACTGAGAAGACCATTCCAGGTATCAATTATTCTTTATGTGCCATAAGTACTTCCTTATATCATACTTAAACTTGTTTATGTATACGTTCCTTCATCATGTGATCATTGTTTTACCTGAAGTAATGCTCGTAATTATCCTTTTCCATTCCCCTTAGTATCTTGCGTATCTAGGATCTATCATTCACCTTTCAGGGCAGAAAATCGAACAATTTCTACCTTTCCCTCATAACTCAATCTGCTAATAGCAGGAATCATGGCTCTTCTCTGCTTTCAGGGCATATGTATTTGCTTTGAGCACTATGCTTAAATGTGAGGGCTTCAGATTATCCACTGATGTGGCAGTCTGCCTCAGCATACTGCTTGTTTTGTTAATTGCTGCCCTACAAAGGCCAAATGTAGTCAGTGTAAAGTCCACTAACATTTACGGATCTGTCAGTCTCTTCCCTAGCTAGTTCAGTATCATTCATTAAACAGGTATGCCTCCCATTTTTTTTTTCAATGTGTAAAGCTGTATTAAATTGAATATGCGATTGTACTACCAGCATGCAAGTATTGTCTAGATCATTCTGTAATTCCTTTGCTAAATTATCAGATTCTACTGCAGCCCCAGTAATTTTCTCCACCTTTACCTCCCAATCATGTAGAGTTTATTTTTCTTCTTTCTCTTTGTGCTGTCTTATTAATCTATTTATGGTCACATTTCTTTATTTTCACTTGCTAGTCCTTGGAATGTACTTAACCTATATGAGTAAATAGCATGTCCTTAAAAGTGTTCCATTGGTCCTCAGCTGGTTTTCTTTACTGCCAGCCCCTAGTTGATCTGTTTAAACACTTTCCTCATTGAAGCTCCCCCTTTCAAAATTGCATATCTGAATATGGATTAGTGTTATTGGTTTAACCCATATCCTGTCATATTTAATTATGTTATAGCTACTATCACCCAGGCGTGCCCATACTTCCAGAATGCTAACAGTTGTTGTCATGTCAAGGTACATGTTGTCTTGTTGTGTCCTTTAATCCACTGGTTCAGAAAACATACATTATATTAATAATAAAAACTAAAAGTGCTGGAAATACATAAGTCTAAACATAGGAAACTACGAGGGTATGAGGAGCAGGTTGGCTGTGGTAGATTGGGAAATTACATTAAAAGGTATGACGGTAGACAAGTAAAGGCCAGCACCTAAAGAATTAATTCATGGTTTGCAGCAAATCTACATTGAGGCACAAAAACAAAACGGGAAAAGTGATCCAACCGTGGCTAATAAGAGAAGTTAAAGATTGTATTAGATCAAAGGAAGAGGCTTATAAAGTTGCCAAAAAAAGTAGTAAGCCTGAGGATTGAGAACATTTTAGAATTCAACAAAAGAGGACCGAGAAACTGTTAAAGGGAAAATAGAAAAAGTAAAGGAGGGAGAAACATAAAAATGGAATGTAAAAGCTTCTATAGGTATGTAAAAGGGAAAAGATTAGCAAAGAGAAATGTGGGCCCATTGAAGGCAGAGACAGGAGAATTTATAATTGAGAATAAGGAAATGGCAGAAAAATTAATCACATACTTTGTGTCTGTCTTCACGTCGGAATGCACAAAAACCCTCCCAGGAATGTTGGAGAACCAAGGGACTCGTGAGAACGAGGAACTGAAAGAAATTAGTATTCGTAAAAAAGTAGTACTGGAGAAATTAATGGGACTGAAAGTTGGTAAATCACCTTGACCTGATGATCTACATCCTGGAGTGTTGAAAGAGGTGGCTGTCGAGATAGTGGATGCATTGGTGATAGTCTTCCAAAATTCTGTAGGTTCTGGAACGGTTCCTGCAGATTGGAAGGTAGCAAATGTAAACCCTCTATTTAAGAAAGAAGGGAGATAGAAAATTGGAAACTGCAAACCTGTTAGCCTGACATGAGTAGTAAGGAAAATGCTAGAATCTATTATAAAAGATGTTATAACTGGACAGTTAGAAAATAATGGTAGGATTGGGCAGAATCAGCATGGATTTATGAAAGGGAAATCATGTTTGACAAACCTGTTGAGTTTTTTGAGGATGTAACTAGCACTATAGATAAGGGGGAACCAGTGGATTTGGTGAATTTGGATTTTCTGAAGGCTTTCAATAAGGTCCTTCACTAGGTCAGTAAACAAAATTATAGCACATGGGATTGGGGGTAATGTACTGGCATGGATTGAGAATTGGTTAATGGACAGAAAACATTAGGAATAAATGGGTCATTCTCAGGTTGGCAAGCTGTGACTAATGGGGTACTGCACAGATCAGTGCTTGGGGCCCCAGCTATTCACAATCTATATCAATGAGCTGGATGTGGGGACCAAATTTAATATTTCCCAAGTTTGCTGGTGACACAAAACTCTGTGGGATTGTGAGTTATGAGGAGGATGCAAAGAGGCTTCAAGAGGATTTGGAGAAGCTAAGTGAGTGAGCAAGAATATTGCAGATGGAAATCCACTTTGGTAGGAAAAAGAAATGCAAAATATTTCTTAAATGGTGAGATTGGGAAGAGTTGATGTCCAAAGGGACTTGAGTGTCCTTGCTCCTGAGTCACTGAAAGCTAACATCCAGATGTAGCAAGCAATTGGGAGGACAAATGGTATGTTGGCCTTTATTGTAAGAGGTTTTGAGTGCAGGAGTAAAGATGTCTTGTTGCAATTGTATAGAGTCTTGGTGAGACCACACCTGGAGTATTGTGTACAGTTTTGGTCTCCTTACCTAAAGAAAGATATACTTGCCTTGGCGGGAGTGCAACAAAGGTTCACCAGACTAATTCCTGGGATGGCAGGATGGACCTATTAGAGATTGAGGAAACTAGGCCTATATTCTCTGAAGTTTAGAAGAATGAGAGGTGATCTCAATGAAAAATACAAAATTCTTACAGGTATCGACAGGGTAGATGCAGGAAGGATGTTTCCCCTGGCTGGCGAGTCTAGAACCAGGGGACACAGTCTCAGAATAAGGGATAGGCCATTTAAGACTGAGATGAGGATGAATTTCTTCGCTCAGAAAGTGGTGAATCTTTGGAATTTTCCACCCCAGAGGGCGGTGGAGTCTCAGTCATTGAGTATGTTCAAGACAGAGATCAGTTAGATTTCTAGATATTAAAAGGATCAAAGAATATGTGTATAATGTGGGAAAATGGAGTTGCGGTAGATCAGCCATGATCAAGTTGAAAGGCAGAGCAGGCTCAGGGGGCCGAATGGCCTCCTTCTCCTCTGTTCCTATGTACTCAGCAAGTCTGGCAGCATCTGTGGAGGGAAAGACAGTTAACATTTCAGAAGAACACCTGCCTTTCTTCAACTAGCATCATATGATCTTTGACATCCATCTAAAAAGGCACAATATAAATACAGGTTATTGCTGTTTAAAGCTGTCTATTTCCTGGAATGTTTCTGAATTGATTGTTCTGCAGGTAATGGCGATGACCCACTAGCTGATCTCTCAGAAGTCCTCACCACAGAAGACGATATCCTCGGAATGCTTTCCGATGAACTGGGAAAAACAGGAGATGAATCAGGTATGTTTGTGCAGCATTGTGGAACTCATGATCAGTGCCCAGTGCTCTTTGTAGTGGAAGAGTATGTGGTTTTCTCTGAAGTTTGAACATGTCGCTTTGCCTAAGTTTCTCTTGCTTCTATTTCTTATTTGTAGCAAGACATTGCTTTTGTGCCTCAACAGCAGCTTTTTGAATTTTTTTCACTATTTCTTTTGCTGTAAAATGCTTTGCTGCTTGATACAATTACCTGAAGACATTAACGATCATTGATTATGCTACCTTATGCTGTACTGCCCAATGCTTGTAGCATGCTATTGAGTTGCGTATACTATGTGTGTGCTTCTTTCCTTTATTTTGGTCTTTATTTCCTAGTTAATCATCCATTTTATCTGGTTTGGGTCCTGTAGGTCTTGATTTATGCACTTTCCAGGTCGAGAATTCACCTTCTCCATTTGGTAAGAGACTAAATGGTGGATAGCAATAGTCCCATGTCTGCTCCTTTTGTCTTTATTGAAAACAAGTGTGCATGCCTGTGTGTGTGTTTTTGAGAATCTTCTTTCTAAAGCTCCATCTGTTTGTTCTGCAGCACTAACAAACTTTACAGTAGCTAACTAGTTTGCTTTGAATATTAGCACACAAATGACTAAAGTGCATTTTGCCTCTGTATTAGAAAGTAGAATAACTAGGAATTGAAACGGTGATGTTGATATGTTGACCTTGAACCTTAATCCTGATTTCCATTTGAAAATGCAGCCCAGGTGGATGTCAACTGTTCTAGTGAACTTGTAGTTAACTTCCATGGCCTGGATATCTGTTTTGAGAACTTGGTGCAAATAGTGACACCTGGTACAGGAAAAGAGCAGATTTGTAGCAGTCATCTGAGTGGGCTGTAACTAGATATACCTATAACTGTGATGAACAGTGTTGAGGCCACTAAAGACACCTAAGATAGGGAGAAGCTATTAAAGATACTTGAAAGATTAAAGGAAACATGTTTCAAATTGGCTGTTGAATAACAGGCCAAATCTCACTTTCGAAAAAAAAGGCATGTTCATGACACATGTCATTAATGTGCAAATCAGCCAGCAAATTCAGAGGATTAAGAGATATGGTGAGAGTTGTGAAACTCCACAATTTCCTCTTCGAGTTATGCCGTTTGCTTTACACAACCAGAATCTCACCCTTAGCCTCCCTGTTATTTTGAAGAACTTGCTGGTTTAGCACATCAGTTGCCCATTAAACTTGCCGCAGAAAGTTAGGGCTGGTGATTGAGAGCATAACTACCCATTAAACTGTTAAATGTTAATGCAATGCCAATCAACCTCTCTGATCAAGAAAAGGAACAATTTAAACTCTTCAATCGCATTTCTGCATATAGTAAATATTGTTTTGAGATTTTGTAAATTTTTTTTACAAATTTTTACAAAATTAAATTTTTTTAATTATTCAATTTTTTCTTTTCCTTTGCCTTATTTTCTGCTCTTAATCCAATCTTTCGTCCCCTCTCTATTTCTCCTTCTGTACCTAATGTGACTTTACATCACCCTCTTTTACCACCATTCCTCTGTTTCTTTCTGTCCTTAAATCTCATCGATTAAGGGGATACACTGTTAGTCCTGCCATTCACTCAGGTCCCCATTGCCCTCACCATATGGCTATCAAAGTGTACTTCCAGCAAATTAGGCACAAAACATTTTTGAGCTGAGGGGTATAGGAAAATGTCTAATTAAAGGCATCCGCCATGAGATGCCCTGCTCAATCAAGATTTGGCTCATTATGGAGATGGTTACAAAGCAGACGTCTAAAGAAACTGAAAGGTAATAGATCTAGAAGAAAAACTGAAAGGAGGAGAAAGAATAAGACTATATCGGAATGAGTGCTTCTTATCAGCACACCTGATTATCACCAAGACTGTAATTTGCTTGGAAGAAAGAATTCTTAGGAGCATACACCCTCTAATGTCAAGTGCTCTGCTCTTGAAGATGTGAGAAATAATGTCATGACAGGAGGAGGCTTAATGTTTAATGAGGAACTGTGACTTTTTAGTGGGATCATTTGCCTAAATCTTAGTCACATTTTCTTATGTTATCATCTCGACTCAGATGATCTAAATTAGCGCATATAGTGCACTAACCATGGAACTAAGTAACTACACAGAAAATATGCTAAGATAAAAATAAGTAATAAAGATTCACTGTGGTGCATTAGAATTTCTGACAACTTGCCCTTGAACTGCAGATATGTTGACACCTCACTTCTTTACATTGAACTCTACTTGCCATACTTTTTCCACTCAGTTTGTCTGTGTCCCTTTTGTAACTCCCTGTTGCCATCCACAACATTCTGTGCCTATTAACTTATTGTCTGTGCCCTCCCTATCTGCCTAACCTCTGCCAACCCTACAACACTTAGTGAACTCTGTGTTCCAGTTCTGGCCTCTTGTGCATCCCAGTCTCCTTCGCCTCTCCATTGGCAGCTGTGCCTTCAGCAGTCTACAACCCACTCTTGGGAATTCCTCCCTAAACCTCGCCACCTCTCTACCTCTCTCCTTTAAGGTAGTCCTTAAAACCTACCTCTTTGATCAAGCTTTGGTCATCTGTCACAATCTTAGGCAAGCTCTGTGCCATATTTTACCAAATAGTATTCCTATGTAATGCCTTGGGACATTTTACTATGTTAAAGACATTACATAAATGCAATTTGTTCTTGTTACACTCTTTTATCCAAGTCATTAATATAGTGAAAAGCTGAAACCCTGGTGCAAATCCCAGGGGGACACCAGTGGTCAAATTTTGCCAATCAAAGAACTAATTCTTCATCCCTAATCTGTCTCCTACCTCTCAACCTACCATTATCGACTCATGCAGGATCTTGAATATTGTGGGGCCCAATATTCTTTCAGGAAGGATAGCTAGAGCTGTGAGGAATGTTTTAAACAAAAGCAAGATAATGTGGATGTTGGAAATCTGAAATAAAAACAGAAAATGAAGGAAATTTTCAGCAGGTCAGGTAGCATCTGTGGAGAGAGAAACAGAGTTCATGTTTCAGGTCTGTGACCTTTCATCAGAAGTGGGAAAAGTTAGAAATGTAATAGACTTTAAGCAAGTGAAAAGCAGAAGGGTGGGAAGTAGACCAAAAGGGAAGGTCTCTGATATGGTGGAGGGCAGGAGAGATTAAATGACAAAAGATTTCATAGCGTAAGGCCAAAGGGACAATGGGACAAGTAAAGAAACACAAAATGTGTCTGAAGGAGGTGTGTTTGGCAGGATCCTGAATAGCTGCTGTCTAAGGCAAAGCGAGTGAGAGAAAAAGAAACACAGACCAGCCAATTGCGTAGATAAGCAGACAAAAAAGTTGAAAGAGGTTATGTAGAACAAAGTAGTTTTTTAAATATTATATGGGGAAAGTAAAGGAAACTTTGGCAAAACAATGGATTCCAAACTGAAATGTATGTATACTAATGCACAGACCTATTAGTCATCTTTCCTAATACCTCCTGCTTTGGCTCATAATTTTTATCTGATTACACTTTCATGAAGGGCCTTGGAACACTTTACTAGGTTAAAGGCAGTAAATCAATGCAAGTAGAATTGTTATAATCAGTCCTAAATTGTTGATAAAATGTCTGCAGTCTATAAAATGGAACAAAGTTACTGAGCATTTAAAAGGTGAAATCAGTATTTCTGAAGGGGATGTTATACTTGGCCAAACTTACCAAATTCTTTAAAGAAATAAGTGTATATCGATTTTTATATGGAGTTATAAAAACAATTGATCAGTTACCACATAAGGGATATGGCGAATGAAACTAAGGGGACTTTGGCCACGTGGATACAGAAATCTTTAGAAGAGAGGAAGCCAAGAGTAAGAGATAAAAGGAATTTTCTCCAAGATGTGGTTTGTGGTATTTCGCAGGGGTCTATATTCAGTTACACTTATTTATAAATGATGCTTACGAATTTAGAGAGCACTGTTGAAATTTGCTGCTGCTGCCAAATTTGGGATGTGGCAGATTTTAACATAGATTTTTGAAACACTCCAGGAAGATATAAATAAGCTAGTAGATGGGCAGATAGAGTTCAGTGGAGAGAAATGCTAAGTAATGCATTTTGGTTGTAAGATCAGGGAAGAATAGGAAAAGACAAACTGAACCCTTGCTTAAAGAAGATAATGTTGAAATTGTAAACCGCTTTAGTTGGGGTTATGTGTGTAGTATTGAGCACCCTGTAGTATGAAAATAAAAGTAGTAAGTGGGGCAGTGTGGATTCATTTTGGATGTTCGTGGGGATGAGGGATTACAGTTATGAAGAGATACTTAAGAGTTAAGCCTGACAAAAGTCTTCAAAATTTTCAAGGATTATAATCCTGGAATAGTACAGCGCAAGGCCATTCGGCCCATCGAGCCAGCTCTTTTGAAGGGCAATCCAGTCAGTCCCACTCCCCTACTCTCCTCATATCTGCAATGTTATTCCTATGGAAGGCTACTATGGAACCTGTATCCACCATCCTATCAGGCACTGCATTCCAAATTGTAGCCACTTGTGCATAAAAAGGCTTTTTCCTCATGTCGCTTCTGGTTCTTTTGCCAGTAACCTTAAATGTGAATTGTATTAGATTCTTTATGTTGAAACAGTAACAAAAGGTCACAAATTTCAGTGAATCACAAGACTTAACAGAGGGATTACAAATAACTTCTTCACATTGCTTAGAATTTGGAATTCCCAGCCATCAACCATTGTTGAAGCAAAGTTCATAAATAATTGCTTGAGAGAGTAATATTAAAGGGCATGTGAGCAAGCAGAAGAGTGGTATTAGACTGGGCAGCATTTGAAGAATCATAGATTGTTACAGCACAGACTTTTTGCTTGACTATCTGTTCATGTGCTATATATCATTCTATGATTCTAGGCATTGCAACATTTGAGTCACCTATAGCTGAGTAACGATCTACACAGGACTTTCGCAAACAAGAAATTTTTATTCAAAATGAGTTACTGACAAATCACAAAATTTCCAATTTAGAAGACATAAGTCAGCAGCAAATGAGTACTGTCAGCTTCACGCGACAGTATCAAGTGTATTTACTGATTTCTGTCAAAATAATGCAACTAATGTTTTGTTTAGCTGGACTGGATATTGGCCCCATTTCAGAGGATCCATCTACAGTTTCCCAATCAAGTGGAGGCCAAGGTTCACGATCTTTGACCGAGGAGCAACTAGACAGAATACTTAGCCCCGATCTTGAGAAAATTGTCTCAGATGGTAAGGTATTTTGCCTACCGCCCCATGCTTTTTATTTTGAATCTCATTGCAGGAAGTTTTTTCTAACAAATGATTGAAAACATTTATTTTGTTGTACAGGTACAATTCTAAGTAAACTCTACAAAATTCCAGGTATTCATTTTCAAGTGTTTAAACAGTTTAACGAATGATCTATAAGTCACCTGAATTTAATTCATACTAACATTGTCACCTTTGTATTTTCAAATAAAGAACTGGAGGGAAAGGAAGTGGAAGATCTATTCACGGCTGTGTTAAGTCCTTCAGCAAACCAGGCACCTCCGCCTCCACCACCTTTGCCTCCACCTGACCATGGTAGTGTGTATTTTCTTTAAAGCGATTGCTGCCAGTTTTCATTGTCCCAGACTGTCCCAAAGCTCCATGCATAAATTAGGTCCCAAGTGACTTTGCATAAGGTGATCTACTGCTATTATTTTGAGTAAAAATGATTATGAATATTGACAGATTCAAACCAAATTCTTGCTTCATTTAGATTCAGTTTTGCTTCAGTCTGCTGTCATTTTTTTCTCCTCTGCCCTAGAAAAGGCTATTTGTAATGGCAGCTGAAATTTAAACATTGTAACATTTGAAATACTTATTACATGCTTTTAATTACTTTGATGTTTCTGTTGTACCGCTTATTAATAGATTTATCTGGTTATCGTATAGAGTATATCACAGTTGGGCTCTTCACACTGTCTCTTCAACTTTAATTTCAATTAAGATTCAAATTGCATATTATGTTTACTATTAAATTTAAAGTTTAGATTAGATAATTCGAACTTGGATTTCAATGAGGGATTTGTGAACCATCAGAATTTCAAATTATGCTTTTGCTGCAGCATTTAGTTGTACTAGTTCAGAAGAAGTGAATAGACAATGAAATGTCAGTGTTGCTCTTATTCGAATAATTTGGCATCTAATTACTGGTATTGGTGTAAATTTGGAGATTGGTTCATAGCATAATCTAGACAAACCCAAAATCAAAGTTGTATTATTTTCAGTAAGACCCTCTTAAATAGATGTTCCGATACTAAAGTGCCTCAGTAATAAGAACAGGAGCTGCCATAATGATCTAGTGTACACAGCATCAAAATGTGAACATAAGCTGAACTCTATCAGTCCAAATCCCACCTCATTCAAGGCGATGGAGATTTGAAATGGAAAGCATCATTTCACGTGCACAGGTTCTTGAGCATAATTACAAATGCATACCTACACATGCTTGGAGACACTGTTGAGTTTGAGAAAACTGCAATATCATTACCCTTCGGTAAGGGTCAGCATTGTTCAATGGCCTTCACATATTCTACTGAGGTGGGCGAGTATAAAAGCAGTATGGTTGTACTACTTGACTGATCATGACTTATATACACACAAATAACTTATTGGCTTATTTTTCTGTTTTTTTTATTTATTCACGACATATGAATAGGGTCGCGCAGTGGTTAGCACCGCAGCCTCGCAGCTCCAGCGACCCGGGTTCGGTTCTGGGTACTGCCTGTGTGGAGTTTGCAAGTTCTCCCTGTGACCACACGGGTTTCCGCTGGGTGCTCCGGTTTCCTCCCACAGCCAAAGACTTGCAGGTTGATAGGTAAATTGGCCATTGTAAATTGCCCCGAATGTAGGTAGGTGGTAGGAGAATGGTGGGGATGTGGTCGGGAATATGGGATTAATGTAGGATTAGCATAAATGGGTGGTTGTTGGTCGGCACAGACTCGGTGGGCCGAAAGGCCTGTTTCAGTGCTGTATCTCTAAATAAAATAAAGTAAAATAATTGTGGGTATTGCTGGCAAAGCCCGCACTTATTGCCCATTTCTAATTGCCCTTAATAAGGTGGTGGTGAGTCACTGCCTTGAGCCGCTGCAGTCCTTGTGCCACTTTTCTAAGAGCAGAGCTCTCTGCATTTTTGCCTCAACCGCCACTGCCAACATGCATAAATTTCCGTCTTATTGATATTTACGGGACCTTGCTTTGCACAAATTGGCTACCATGCTTGCCAGTAAAATGAATGGGGAGTGCATTTCAAAAAGCAATTGATTGACCATAAAGCACTTTGGGACATTGAGAGCGTAAAAGGCGCAATTTAATTGTAATTCTTTTTCCAGTTTGGCTGCTGTTTTTGCCTACATAACAGCAATGACTATGTGGCTAAAAAAAAATTGGTTGGAGAACTTCTAAATTGGAAGAAGGCTAAGTTCAATGGGATGAGAGGGGATCTAGCCAGGTTAAAATGTAACCAAAGACTGACGGGGAAAAATGGTAACAGAAAAATGGGTGGTCTTCAAGGAGGAGATGTTTCAAGTACAGGCAAGGTACATTTCAACAAGGGCGAATGGTAGGGGAACCATTTCTAAATTGGAAGAAGGCTAATTTCAGACATGATTCCAGGATGGTGTGTTGCCTCCCTGGTGCAAGGGTCAAGGATGTCACTGAGCTGCTGCAGAGCATCCTGAAGGGGGAGGGTGAACAGCCAGCAGTCGTCCACATCGGAACCATAGGTAGAAAGGGGGATGTGGTCTTGCAGTCAAAATTTTAGGGAGCTAGGTAAGAAATTGGCAAGCAGGACCTCAAAAGTAGTAATCCCTGGATTACTCCCAGTGCCACACGCAAGTGAGTATAGAGATGGAAGGATAAGACAGATAAATGCATGGCTGGAAAGATGGTGCAGGAGGGAGGGCTTCAGATTCCTGGGACATTGGCACCGGTTGTGGGGGAGATGGGACCTGTACAGGCCGGACAGGTTTCACCTGAACAGAGCCGGGACTGAGTTCCTTGCGGGACGTTTTTCTGCTGGTGTTGGGAAGTGTTTAAGCAAGTTTGGCAGGGGGATGGGGACCTGAGGGTAGACTCAGCTGGGACAAAATCAGAAATTAAAATGGAAGGTGGAAAATTAATGGATGAGTCTGGAAGACAGAGGAAACGAGGTTTGAAAATAAAAAAGAGTTTGGCAGTGCTCAAGGGTATCTATTTCAGTGCAAGGAGTATAGCAAAGAAAGCAGATGAGCTGAGGGCATAGATAGACACGTGGCAGTATGATATCATAGCTATTACAGAAACATGGCTTAAGGAGAGACAGAAATGTCAGCTCAACATTCATGTTTACAGGGTTTTCAGATGCAATAGGGAGGGGGATAAGAAAGGAGGGCGAGTGGCAATTTTGGTCAAGGGAAGTATTACAGCTGTGAGGAGGGATGATATGTTGGAAGGTTCATCAAATTAGGCCATATGGATTGAGCTAGGGAACAAAAAAGGGACAGTCACACTGCTGGGAGTATACCATAGACCCTCAAACAGTCAGAGGGAGACAGAAGAGCAGATATCTAGGCAAATCTCTGAGAAGTGCAAGAACAATAGGGCAGTAGTAATAGGGAATATTAACTACCCCAATATTAACTGGGATAGTTTTAGTGTGAAAGGAATTGAGAACAAAGAACAGTACAGCACAGGAACAGGCCATTCGGCCCTCCAAGCCTGCGCTGATCTTGATGCCTGCCTAAACTAACACCTTCTGCACTTCTGGGGCCCATATCCTTCTATTCCCTTCATATTCATGTATTTGTCAAGATGCCTCTTAAACGTCGCTATCGTATCTGCTTCCACCACCTCCCCTGGCAGCAAGTTCCAGGCACTCACCACCCTCTGTGTAAAAAAAAAAAAAACTTGCCTCGCATATCCCCCCTAAACTTTGCCCCTCGCACCTTAAACCTATGTCCCCTAGTAACTGACTCTTCCACCCTGGGAAAAAGCTTCTGATTATCCACTCTGTCCATGCCGCTCATAACTTTGTAAACCTCTATCATGTCGCCCCTCCACCTCCGTCGTTCCAGTGAAAACAATCCGAGTTTTTCCAACCTCTCCTCATAGCTAATACCCTCCAGACCAGACAACATTTTGGTAAACCTCCTCTTTACCCTCTCCAAAACCTCCACGTCCTTCTGGTAGTGTGGCGACCAGAATTGCACACAATATTCCAAGTGTGGCCTAACTAAAGGTTCTGTACAGCTGCAACATGACTTGCCAATTTTTATACTCTGTGCCCCAACCGATGAAGGCAAGCATGCCGTATACCTTCTTGACTACCTTATCCACCTGCGTTGCCACTTTCAGTGACCTGTGGACCTGTATGCCCAGATCTCTCTGCCTGTCAATACTCCTAAGGGTTCTGCCATTTACTGTATACTTCCCACCTGTATTAGACCTTCCAAAATTCATTACCTCACATTTGTCCGGATTAAACTCCATCTGCCATTTCTCAGCCCAAGTCTCCAACCGATCTATATCCTGCTGTATCCTCTGACAATCCTCAACATTATCTGCAACTTAGAAAGGGAGCAGAATTCTTGAGGTGCATTCAGGATAACTTTTTTGCCCAGTATGTAGTAAGTCCAACAAGAGAGGACGCAGTTTTAGACTTCGTTTTAGGAAATGAAGATGGACAGGTGGAAGGAGTGGCAGTGGGAGGGCATGTTGGTGGTAGTGATCCTAATTCAGTCAGTTTAACATAATTATGGAAAATGACAGAGATAGAACAGGAGTTAAGAGTTCTCAATTGGGGCAAAGCCAATTTTACTGAACTGAGGAGTGATTTAGCGAAAGTGGACTAGAAACAACTACTTGAAGGTAAATCAGTGTCAGAACAGTGGGAGGCATTCAAAGGGGAGATTCGGGGGTTCAGGATAAACATGTCCTCACAAAGAAAAAGGGTGAGGTGGCTAAATCTAGAGCCCCATGGATGTCAAAGAGCTTACAGGGTAAGTTAAGGCAGAAAAGGAAAGCTTATGTCCGACACCGAGAACTTAATACTACAGAAAGCCAAGAGGAGTATACAAAATGGAGGGGTGAAATCAAAAAGGAAATTAGGAAAGCAAAGAGAGGGCATGAAAAAATATTGGCATGCAAAAATCAAGTATAACCCAAAGATGTTTTATCAATACATTAAGAGTAAGAGGATAACGAAGGAGAGAGTAGGGCCCATAAAAGACCAAAAAGGTAACCTTTGTGTAGGAGCGGAAAATATTGGTATGGTTCTTAATGAGTACTTAGCGTCCCTCTTCATAAAAGAGGGGACGATGCAGATATGTAGTTAAGGAGGAAGAGTTCTGTGCCTTAAACTTCCGATGATTCCAACTTCAATGGGACGAAAGGGGATCTAGCCAGGTTAAAATATAACCAAAGACTGACAGGAAAAATGGTAACAGAAAAATGGGTGATCTTCAAGGACGAGATGTTTCAGGTATAGGCTAGGTACATTCCAACAAGGGCGAATGGTAGGGGAACCAAAGCCTGGGCTCTGTGGATGACGAGAGAGGTAGAGAATAAGATGAAACATAAAAGAGGGTGTATGATGCATGTCAGGTGAATTCTTCAAGAGAACTGAGCCAAATACAATAAGTTGAGAGTCAAAGTAAAAAGGAAAATAAGACTGCCGAAGAGAAAATATGAAAATAAAATGGCAGTCAACATAAAAGGGAACCCGAAAATCGTCATCTAGCATTTAAATAGTAAGAGACGGGGTGGGGCCTCTTAGAGACAAAGAGGGTGATATATGTTTAGAGGCGTAGGACAAGGCTAGAATACTTAATGAGTACTTTATATCGGTGTTTACTAAGGAAGAGGAATCTGACAAAATATCAGTAGAAGTGGAGATGGTAGAGGTAATGGATGTGGTGAAAATTGATAGGATGTACTGGAAAGGCTGGCGATGCTTAAGAGTGGATAACTCGTCTGGTCCAGATGGCATGCATCCCAAGTTGCGAAGGGGTGGAGACAGCAGATGGGCTTGCATAATCTTCTAGTCTCCCCTAGATATGGGGGAGGTGCCAGAGGATTGGCGAGCGGCAAATGTGCCACCCTTATTCAAGAAAGGGTGCAAGGACATTCCTAGCAACTATAGGCAGGTCAGTTTAACATCACTGGTGAGCAGGGAAAATATCAAGAAGCACTGAAGAGGTTTGAGTTCAAGAGCCAGCAGGACTTTGTAAAAAGGTAGATTATGCATGACTAATCTAATTTTTTGATGAAGTAGCAGAAGATTGATGAAGGGAATGCTGTGGATGTTGTCTGCATGTATTTTAAGAAAGCATTTGGCAAAGTGCCACATTAAAGGCTGATTAACAAAATTGAGGCTCATAGAATAGGAGGGTCACTGTCCAAAGAACAGTACAGCACAGGAACAGGCCATTCGGCCCTCCAAGCCTGCACCGATCTTGATGCCTATCTAAACTAAAACCTTCTGCACTTCCGGGGTCCGTATCCCTCTATTCCCATCCTATTCATGTATTTGTCAAGATGCCTCTTAAACGTCTCTATCGTACCTGCTTCCACCACCTCCCCTGGCAGCAAGTTCCAGGCACTCACCGCCCTCTGTGTAAAACTAAAAAAAACTTGCCTCGCACCTTAAACCTTTGTCCCCTAGTAATTGACTCTTCCACCCTGGGAAAATGCTTCTGACTATCCACTCTGTCCATGCCACTCATAACTTTGTAAACCTATATCATGTCACCCCTCCACCTCCGTCGTTCCAATTAAAACAATCCGAATTTATCCAACCTCTCCTCATAGCTAATGCCCTCCAGACCAGGCAACATCCTGGTAAACCTCTTCTGTACCCTCTCCAAAGCCTCCACATCCTTCTGGTAGTGTGGCAACCAGAATTGCACGCAATATTCCAAATGTGGCCTAACTAAGGTTCTGTACAGCTGCAGCATGACTTGCCAATTTTTATACTCTATGCCCTGACCGATGAAGGCAAGCATGCCGTATGCCTTCTTGACTACCTTATCCACCTGCTTTGCCACTTTCAGTGACCTGTGGACCTGTACGCCCAGATCTCTCTGCCTGTCAATACTCCTAAGGGTTCTGCCATTTACTTCCCACCTGTATTAGATCTTCCAAAATGCATTACCTCACATTTGTCCGGATTAAACTCCATCTGCCATTTCTCAGCCCAAGTCTCCAACAGATCTATATCCTGCTGTATCCTCTGACAATTCTCATCACTATCCGCAACTCCACCAACCTTTGTGTCGTCCCCAAACTTATTAATCAGACCAGCTACGTTGTCCTCCAAATCATTTACATATACTACAAACAGCAAAGGTCCCAGCACTGATCCCTGCGGAACACCACTAGTCACATCCCTCCATTCAGAAAAGCACCCTTCCATTGCTACCCTCTGTCTTCTATGACCGAGCCAGTTCTGTATCCATCTTGCCAGCTCATCTCTGATCCCATGTGACTTCACCTTTTGTACCAGTCTGCCATGAGCATAAAAATTGCATTAAAAATTGGCTTAAGGACAGAAAACAGTAAGTCGCAGTAAATGGTTGTTTTTCAGACTGCAGGATGGTAGACAGTGATGTTCCCCAAGGCTCAGTGCTAAGACCACTGCTTTTTTTTTGATAGAATAAAATTTCAAAATATGCTGATGATACCAAACTTGGAGGTGTGGCAGACAGTGAGGGTGATGCCAACTGACTGCAATAGGACATAGATAGGCTAGCAGAATGGGCAGACAAGTGACAGATGGAATTTAATACAAAGAAGTGTTGGGTGATGCATTGTGGCAGAAGGGGACAAAGAGAGACAATATACACTTAAAGGTGCAGCTCTAAAGAGTGTGCAGAGACGGAGGGATCTGGGGCTTCATGTGCATAGATCTTTTAAGGTGGCAGGTCATATTGAGAGAGGAGTTAGCAAAGCATATGGGATCTTGGGCTTCATAGAGGTATTGAGTTCAAAAGCAGGGAAGTTATGCTGAACCTTTATAAAGCTCTGGTTATGCCACAACTTGAGTATTGTGTCCAATTCTGGTCACCACACTTTAGGAAGGATGTGAGGGACCTTGAGGGGATGCAGATGAAATTTACCAGGATGGTTCCAGGGTTGGGGGATTTTAGCTACAGGATTAGGTTGGAGAAGCTGGGGGTGTTCTCCTTGGTGCAAAGGAGATTGAGGAGAGTTTAGATAGAGATGTACAAAATTATCACAGTTTTAGATAAGGTAGACAAAGAAAAGCTGTTGCCATTAGCTGATGATGCAAAGTCTAGGCAGCACAGATTTAAGGTTTTGGGCAGGAGACACAGGAGGATGTGAGAAAGAACTTTTCTACACAGTGAATGGTAATGACCTGGAACTTGTTGCCTACGAGGGTAGTGGAAGCAGTGACAATTGATGATTTCAAAAGAAAATTGGATGGGCACTTGAAAAATATTTGCAGGGCTCCGGGGATAAAGCAGGGAAATGGGACTGACTGGATCGCTCTAGAGAGAGCTGGCATTGACTCAATGGGCTGATTGACCACCTTCTGTGCCACAATGTGTAAAATGCTTTGGGATTTTGAGGACATTTTGCTGTGTAAATGCATTCATAATAGTTTAACAGTTAATAACTTTTCTTTCCCCTTCCCTTTTCATAAAGGAGATGGTGGATTTACCAGGATGCCCACAATAAATGGCGTAATTGGGCCACACCCACAACAACAAACATCTTTAGCACCTGGAAATGGACGTTGCCTCACCAGCACTTACTCTTCTATCCCTCAGTCACCATTCCCCGGTAGCACCAGGTGAGTATTATTACCTGCTCAATGCCATTATCGCAGATGTATTTTAACATGGCAAAAAGAATAGCAACCTATAGCCATGCTTTTTAGATTATGTTCTAAGAGTGAAGTGAACTTCATTGACATGATTCCCCTTTTTCTTTTAAATGTAGATATTTTGATCGCACAATCTTTTTGTTTTCCAGAACTTTAGCTTAGAAAATTACTGTTGCTCCACACAATGATACAATTGCCACTGCAATAAGATTGTTGACATGTTGTCCACAGTACACTGATAGGAAACTGTACCACCGAACAACTCAGGATTACTGTCCTTATAACGACTTTTTCACAACTTGGGAATTCTGGCTGTTTGCAAACATTTCAATTTAAATAAGACCGAAGTTCCCTCTCAAAATTGAACTATCTAACTAGGATTGGTCAGACTCTGGTTTGCACCTCAGCAATCTGCATGTAGTGAGTTCCCAGTCTCACGTGGTGAAGTCTCAGGGACATGCCAAGCCAGAGGCAATGCATTTTCCTTACACCAGAGAGGAATATAGAGGAGAATCCATCCATTTCACTGGAGCATGCCAGTTGCAGACTGTGGAATGGCATTAAGTATAAAATGTAATGTAAATGGATATGCACTTCCAGGGCTATGGACCAAGAGCTGGTAAACTTGATAGCGTTTTTTTGGTTGGCACAAACACAATGGGCTGAATGTCGTCCTCCTGTGCCATAAGTTGTTTCTATGCCATTTGGGTTTGATGCTATATGAAATTGAGGTGAAAGAAGAGAGCTTTCTAATGAGAGTATTTATTTTCATGGAGCTGGCAAATACATTGCGTATTATGTGTTCTAAAATTTTTTCTATTATTTAAATACAGGTATCTAGCATTTGCAACCAATTGGATGATGCTGGAGTACTTTTAACCACATATGTTTAAACTTGATCAATTTAACAGAGACAAGAACCATACATTTGGTCAAGTCGTTAGTGACCCTCCCAGTCCATGGGTTCCCTCTGCTCCTGCTGCAGAGACGGAAGGAGACACGTTAAACTACACGCAGCGGAGTACTCTGAAATGGGAAAAAGAAGAAGCTCTAGGAGAAATGGCAACAGTTGCCCCTGTTCTGTACACAAACACGAACTTCCCCAACCTGAAAGAAGATTTTCCAGGTAATCCCGTCATACAGTTAGATCATATATCTGGAATATCAGTGTGTTCTCTTAAATAAAATGTAAAGTGTACAGTGCAGCACATTAAAAAAAATTCTTCTAATAGTATGAAATTATTTAAATATTAGCAACTTGATTTGTTTTTAAATCTTTTGCCTAAACATGTCTGTCTCTTGGCCACATCTTGGTCTCGCTTCTAAGTTCAAGAATTTGCACTTAATGTATTCACAGAAAACATATTTTGAAATGTTACGAAGTGTTGCTGCCTGATTTGATCTCATGACAGACCATCGCCATGTAAATTTAAACAGCATTGAGAGCATGGCATTGCCCTGCATGTCTTAAGTAAATAACTGATTTTCTGTAAGTTAATGTGCATTTATTTAAGGCAGATACTGAAAGGAATATTTATGAATGTAGTTCAATAATATCAGATATGGTTAACAACACAATGTAATGATGTGTGCTGATGTCTTCACAACATCTCCGGTTAGTGTGAAAACTGCTAGGCCAATGTTTGCATTGCACCAGATTACTACACAGATTTTTCTCTTGAAATTTGGCAGTATTGATTCTACAAACTGAATTGCAAGTATCTCCACAGAAATGAAAATAACCCTTTTTTAAAAATAGCATCAATATGACTCCAGAGCCATACCTTTTGACTGTCTTGCATGATTAATGCTCAGGCTGAAGGAAGTTTTTCAATTACATAGCAAAAAATTATTATACACAGTTGTTCAAAAATATCTTAAAATTATAAATTTCAAAGGATAGTTAAGTTATTCTATCTTGTACAACTTGAGAGGTTACTAGTATAACTGGTTGTAAAAGTTTATATTCTTAATCACTTGTTCTTACCACAGGTAATGTGAATCTGCATTGGTCAAGTAGGGTGTTGTGAAGTAGATAGCACCATTTTAAACTTCCAACAAATGTGCATGTACCTGTTCAGAGACCTTTCTGTGTGCAAATATAAACAGTTCTGCGATATCATAATCTGATTGTCAGGTTTGAGTTGAACAGCCCGTTTCTGCTGAATCTCCAGGCAGTAAAAGCTAGGTCCAGGTATCTCTCTAGTTCAGATCCGACGTTGACGCTGCTCCAACTCTTGCAATAGTTATAAATCTGACCCATTTAGATGAACAGTTAACAGACAGCGCTCCTTGATTGGATCACTAGGTAAACCACTAGCAGTCTGCTATGAAATTGCGCACACAGTTTGGGAAGGTACTGCACTCAATCATGCTGAGTTAGCTGTTCTCTGCAGAGGAGGGTTCGACATGTTTTTCTAACCTCTTCAATTCTTTTGTGATTAATTTGTTGCTATCTAACTAATGGAAATAATCTGCCTTGTAACTTTTCACAGTCTTGAAGGTCTCTGTCAGTTGTCTGGGCTCATTTAGTTCAGACAAAGTCTCTGTTCTTTTATGCATTCTTCTCTGTAAATCCAAGTTGCCAGAGGCCGAGAAGCCTTGCTTACACTGCTGCCTCTTCAAGCAGTTCCAGAAGCATACTTTTCAGTCTTGCATAAGTCAGTTGCACATGATTGTATTTTTCCATTTTACTAATATATGGTAGGCAATGCAGCAGCTAATTTACTGACTGTATTTGCCTTCTACTGCTTCCAAATTAGTCCTGGTGTGCAACCCAACTCCAAATATCAGTTTAATTTAGACTGAGCAGTTCAGAATTCAGCTCACTCTAGTGATCAGCGATCAGATTTTGGCTGTTGTTGGAACACTGATTGCCAGTGTAAACGAGTTATAAACGTGAGATTCTGCAGCCAGTTTAAGCTGTTGCGCAGTTTTATTAAAGTGGACGCACAAGTGGAGTTGACTGTAGGTTTTCTGGCTTTTAAACTTAGTTATTGCATGCAAGCTCATATTTCAGGAAATCACCAAGTATTTGCAGTCCCCAAATCAGGCACTATATCTGTTTGTCATTCAGATTGGGCTACCAGAGTGAAACAAATAGCTAAACTGTGGAGGAAAGCAAGCTCCCAAGAGAGAGCCCCTTACGTGGTAAGCATTATTTTCTGGACATAATTTTGTACGCTGAATATTGTGGTTGTGTAAGACATGAAAGCTCATTACCTTGATTTACTGTGCTGTTTGATTCCGAAGAGTTATAATAGAACAAAGAAAATTACAGCACAGGAACAGGCCCTTCGGCCCTCCAAGCCTACGCCGATCCAAATCCTCTATCTAAACCTGTCGCCTATTTTCTAAGGGTCTGTATCTCTTTACTTCCTGCCCATTCATGTATCTGTCTAGATACATCTTAAAAGACGCTATCGTGCCCGCGTCTACCACCTCCGCTGGCAACTCGTTCCAGGCACCCACCACCCTCTGCGTAAAGAACTTTCCACGCATATCCCCCCTAAACTTTTCCCCTTTCACTTTGAACTCGTGTCCCCTTGTAATTGAATCCCCCACTCTGGGGGAAAAAGCTTCTTGCTATCCACCCTGTCTATACCCCTCATGATTTTGTACACCTCAATCAGGTCCCCCCTCAACCTCCGTCTTTCTAATGAAAATAATCCTAATCTACTCAACCTCTCTTCATAGCTAGCGCCCTCCATACCAGGCAACATCCTGGTGAATCTCCTCTGCACCCTCTCCAAAGCATCCACATCCTTTTGGTAATGTGGCGACCAGAACTGCACGCAGTATTCCAAATGTGGCCGAACCAAAGTCCTATACAACTGTAACATGACCTGCCAACTCTTGTACTCAATACCCCGTCCGATGAAGGAAAGCATGCCGTATGCCTTCTTGACCACTCTATTGACCTGCGTTGCCACCTTCAGGGAACAATGGACCTGAACACCCAAATCTCTCTGTACATCAATTTTCCCCAGGACTTTTCCATTTACTATATAGTTCACTCTTGAATTGGATCTTCCAAAATGCATCACCTCGCATTTGCCCTGATTGAACTCCATCTGCCATTTCTCTGCCCAACTCTCCAATCTATCTATATTCTGCTGTATTCTCTGACAGTCCCCTTCACTATCTGCTACTCCACCAATCTTAGTGTCGTCTGCAAACTTGCTAATCAGACCACCTATACTTTCCTCCAAATCATTTATGTATATCACAAACAACAGTGGTCCCAGCACGGATCCCTGTGGAACACCACTGGTCACACGTCTCCATTTTGAGAAACTCCCTTCCACTGCTACTCTCTGTCTCCTGTTGCCCAGCCAGTTCTTTATCCATCTAGCTAGTACACCTTGGACCCCATGCGCCTTCACTTTCTCCATCAGCCTACCATGGGGAACCTTATCAAACGCCTTACTGAAGTCCATGTATATGACATCTACAGCCCTTCCCTCATCAATCAACTTTGTCACTTCCTCAAAGAATTCTATTAAGTTGGTAAGACATGACCTGGGGACTTGTCCACCTTAATGCCTTTTAGAATACCCAACACTTCCTCCCTCCTTATGCCGACTTGACCTAGAGTAATCAAACATCTGTCCCTAACCTCAACATCCGTCATGTCCCTCTCCTCGGTGAATACCGATGCAAAGTACTCGTTTAGAATCTCACCCATTTTCTCTGACTCCACGCATAACTTTCCTCCTTTGTCCTTGAGTGGGCCAATCCTTTCTCTAGTTACCCTCTTGCTCCTTATATATGAATAATAGCTTAGGGCATCACTTGTAAGTTTCTCTAGTCTCAGATGAGACCAATGACATATGAGCAGAGTCCTTTTAAAGATTTTTACTGCATTATATCAAAATATTTTGGTACTATATATAATTTTGGTTTTCAGGTACTTCCAATACAGACAGTGAGAAAAGTTGCAGATACCAGAAGTGGTAGGTTTTGAGGTTGCTTTAACAGGTGGCGAGAGTTTGAGCAGGACAGAGAAGTTTTGGGAAAGAATCTCCGACATCGGCTGAAATTTTACGCCACCCCAACCCCAACGAGCCAGATAGGAGCAGGAGGCCTTCCTGACCCGCTCCTGCCTCCGCCCCGCTTTATGTAGGGGGGGCGGGGGGGGGCGAACAACAGGCCGTCTGCTCAAGGCACTTAAGTTGCCAATTAATGACCTCTTAGGGGCCTATGCCCACCTCCACGTGTATTTTATGCATGACAAGCGGGTATCCTGGAGCCAGAAAAGGCCGCTAGGTAAAAGCTGGCAGCCTCTCAGCACCCCACGGGTGCTCGATTGAGGGCTGTCCCCGCTTCCCCAACCACCCCCAGGATCCAACACGTCCCCCTTTACCCCAAACGACCACCCTTGCCTTGCCGGGGCCTGACCGATTACCCCCAGCGAGGCAACCAAAACACACTTGAAATGCTGGCTGCCATCGGCTGGGCTGCAGTTCCAGCAGTGGCCACCGGTCCTGGTGGCGCTGCTGGGACTAAGAGCTGCCAGCTTGCTGATTGGCCAGCAGCTCACTGAGGCAGGACTTTCTCCCTCAAGCGGGTGGAAGTCCCGCCTCGGAACGGTTAAAGTCTAGGGATTCCTAAAATGCGGAAGTGGGTTCACCACCGACTTTTACGTTGGTGGCCAGCTCCTGTCTGCCCAACGTAAAATCCAGCCCATCGTGTTGGTTATTGTTAACGGCTAGCTTTTAACTATCATGTGCAACTATTACAACTTAGATTTATATTGTACTAATAATGTAAAAAAAAAACCTGAAGAGTTTCACAAATAGTGGTATAAATACCAATTAAGTTTCCCAACATTGGGTTAACCAATTTAAATTGAGAATACTTTGCTTTAGTGTGATGTTAGTGACCAGTCTTGGTTGGGTTGCTGAGGCCTCATTATGTCTATAACCAATCCTCTAATCTTAAGTATATTTGAGAGAATGTAACACAATTAAAAAAAATATTGAATTCTCAGTTCTTTACTCATCCATGCAAACTGGTGTTCTCTGCCATGTGTTGAGAAATCTACTGTGTAATGCCTTTACCAGATACCATTAACTCTACTTTGTAAAGCTAATGTTAGATAAGATTCTGCAGAAAATCAGGATGATGCATTGCATAATTCTCTATAAGTTGTGAACCCTAAAGAAATAGTTTTGTTTGACTCCTATTTTATTCAAAATTGTAAATATGCTTAAAAATTGCTGGAAATACTAAGCAGGCTTGGCAATGTCACTCAGTAACTCTCCACTGTGCTAACTAATTCCAGAGCACCAGGGCAAATTGGACTAAGCTAGTAGGAGCTGCAAACTCTCCAGTAGGACCTAAATTAAATCTCAACTGAAAAGAAAGTGGCCCTTTGTACCATCGTGTTCTGTGTCCGCTCTTGGGGAGGACTAGCGACGCAGTCCCTTTCCGCATACTGTTTAAAATTCATTTTTCAAAAATGTTCCACTTTCCTTTTAAACATATGGATTCTGCTTTCACCATTGTTTCTGATACAAAATTCTATGTCCTATTAGTCCTCTGCTTAGATTTTTTTTTAAATTGCCTCAGATTGTAAAGGAATCATTTTGCCTAGTTCGGGGGCAAAAACAGCCATTCAGAAAAAGGTGTGAATTTCTTGTAACAGAAAATGTCTTTTTGTTAATCAAGTGACCTAATAACAAATTTGCATTCTCAAATTATATTTAAAAGCCTTGTTTTCTAGCCATTTTGTTAATGGGGAATTATTTAAAGAAAGTAAGATATTCTAATTTTTGGGCATTGGACAATATCTTAAAGTTGATAAAATTCACCGTATCAATTATTAAAATTTTCACTTACAAATTGAAAGTTAATTGTAATACGTTTTGCAGCAAAAAGCAAGAGACAATCGTGCAGCGCTGCGTATAAACAAGGTTCAAATGACCAGTGAGTCTTTGAGAAGACAACAACAAGAATGCATCGATTCTGTGTCTCGCCCTGATATTGACTTGCCATTTAAGGATCAAATGAAGCAAAAGGAATCGGAACATGAACAGGAATGGAAACTCAGACAGGTATTCAGATTAATTTGTGTTATCACTGATAATTTGTGATGCTCATGTTTGTATAATTTTGCCTAGCTAACTGTCTATAATTTGTTGCTAAACTATGCACAGAATGTCACTGCACATGGGCAACATTATTTTTGTTCATAAACGCACATTAACCAACTTTAGGCTTCCTGGGATGAGAGTAGTTGTCTTGAAGGTTAACCATTCAAAGTCCTGAATTTGATCTGGCCGCCATTGTCTTAAGTCTCATCTAGACTGAGATGGAACACCTTGTGTTATAGGAGAGTTTCATGCCCATTGATTTACATCTTTGGGTGGTTAGCTATGAAGCAACATTGCAAACCGCCAGAGAATTCCATGACACAACTTCCATCAATAAGGAACAGTCTAACAGTCCATTTAATTTTGAATCTATCTTAAAAATGGATCTGCATTTTCCAAAGAAACATTGGTCTTTTAAGAAAGAAAGCCCTACCTTCCATTTGGCCAGCCGTATCCATGCTCTTTGCCAGAGCAACTCACCTTGTCCCACTCCCTTGCCTCTTCCCTGTAGCCCTGCAAATGCTTGCTCTTCAAGTAATTTTCCAATTCTCTTTTGAAAGCCTCCACCACGTTCTCAGGCAATGCATTCCAGATCCTAACCAACCATTGCAAAAAACAAGTCCTCATGTTAGCATTGCTTCTTTTGCCATTCACCTTAAATTGGTGCCCTCTGATTTTCGATCCTTCCACCAAAGATGAGGAGGGATTTCTTCACCTCGAGAGTGGTGAACCTGTGGAATTCTCTCCCACAGAAAGCAGTCGAGGCCAAATCATTAAATATATTCAAGAAAGAGTTAGATATCGTTCTTAGGGATCAAGGAATACGGGGAGAAAGCGGGAACAGGGTACTGAGCTTGGATGATCAGCCTTGATCGTATTGAATGGCGGAGCATGCTCGAAGGGCTGAATAGCTTACTCCTTCTATGTTTCTAGATGGAGGGACTTAAATACTAGGGTGAGAATTTTTAATTGGAGCTGTTGGAGGACTGTGAATAATGTAAGTGAGCAGGAATGAGGCTGATGGGTGACCAGGACTTGTTTCCAGATACACTACGGGCAGCAGAGTTTTGGATGAGCTGAAGTTAACAAAAAGTGGAGGATAGGAGGCTGGCCAGGAGATCAGTATTATAGTCAAATCTGAAGGTGACAAAGGCATGGATATGGGTTTTAATGACAGATGACCTGTTATAGTAGCAGAGGCAGATGATGTTAAAGGTGGACATGGGCAGGCTTTGTGATGCAGCTCTAGGTTGAATCATACACTGAGGTTGCATTGAAGCATAGAAAATAGGAGCAGAGGTAGGCCCTTCGGGCCTGCTCCTTCATTCAAAAAAGATCATGGCTGCTCGTCTAATTCAATACCCTGTTCCCGCTTTCTCCCCATATCCCTTGATCCCTTTGGCATTGAGAAATATATCTATCTCCTTCTTGAATATATTTAATGACGGCCTCCACTGCCTACTGCGGTAGGGAATTCCAGAGGTTCACCACCCTCTGCGTGAAGAAATTTCTCCTCATCTCGGTTCTAAATGGCATACCTCGTATCCTGAGACTGTGACCCCTGGTTCTGGACTCCCCAGCCATCGGGAACATCCTCCCTGCATCTAGCCTATCTAGTCCTGCTGGAATTTATAGGTTTCTATGAGATCCCCTCTCATTCATCTAAATTCTAGTGAATATAGGCCTAGTCGACCTAATCTCTCCTCATATTTCAATCCTGCCATCCCAGGAATCAGCCTGGTAAGTCGTCTTTGCACTCCCTTAATGGCAAGAACATCCTTCCTCAGATAAGGAGACCAAAACTACACACAATACTCCAGATGTGGTCTCACCAAGGCCCTGTATAACTGCAGTAAGACATCCTTGCTCCTGCACTCAACTCCTCTTGCAATGAAGGCCAACATACCATTCGTCTTCCTAACTGCTTGCTGCACCTGAATGCTTGCTTTCAGCAACTGGTGTACAAGGACACCCAGGTCTCATTGCACCTCCCCCTTTCCCAATCTATCACCATTCAGATAATCTACCTTTCTGTTACAATCAAAGTGGATAACCTCACGTTTATCCGCATTAAACCGCATCTGCCATGCATTTGCCCACTCACTCAACTTGTCCAAATCACATTGGAGCCTCTTTGCATCCTCTTCACAGCTCACATTCCCCCCCCCAGCTTTGTGCTGTTTGAAAACTTGGAAATGTAACATTTAGTTTCCTCACACTAGTCATTAATGTATATTGTGAATAGCTGGGGCCCAAGCACTGATCCCTGCGGTACCCCACTCGTCACTGCCTGCCACTCGTTTATTCCTACTCTCTGTTTCCTGTCTGTCAACCAATTCTCAATCCATGCCAGTATATTAACCCCAATCCCATGTGCTTTAATTTTGCATGCTAACCTCTTATGTGGGACCTTATAAAAAGCCTTCTGAATATCCAAATACACCACATCTACTGGTTCTCCCTTATCTATTCTACTAGTTACATCCTGAGAAAACTCCAGTAGATTTGTTAAGCATGATTTCCCTTTCGTAAACCCATGCTGACTTTTGTCCACTCCCGTTTATGCTTTCCAGTTGTTCTGCTATCACATCCTTTATAATAGATTCTAGCATTTTCCCCACTACTGATGTAAGGCTAACTGCTCTGTAATTTCCTGTTTTTTCTCTCTTTTAAATAGTGGGGTCACATTTGCCACCCTCCAATCTGTAGGAACTGCTCCAGAGTCTATAGAATTTTGGAAGATGGCCACCAATGCTTCCACTATTTCCAGGGCCACTTCCTTTGGTACTCTGGGATGTAGATTATCCGGCCCTGGAGATTTGTCAGCCTTTAACCCCATTAATTTCCCTAGCACTAATTTTTTTACTAGTACTGATTTCCTTCAGTTCCTCCCTCTCATTAGACCCTTGGTTCCTGAACATTTCTGGGAGGTTATTTGTGTCCTCCTTTGTGAAGACAGAACCAAAGTATGTGTTTAATTGTTCTGCCATGTCTTTGTTCCCCATTATAATTTCCCCCGTTTCTGATTGTAAGGGAGCTACGTTTGTCTTCACTAATCTTTTCCTCCTCACATATTTATAGAAGCTTTTACAGTCAGTTTTTATGTTCCCCGCAGGTTTACTTTCATACTTTATTTTCCCCCGCTTAACCTCTTTTGTCCTCTTTTGCTGAACTCTAAACTGCTCCCAAACCTCAGGCTTGCTGCTTTTTCTGGCAATTTTATATGCCTCCTCTTTGGATTTAATACTATCCCTAATTTCTTTTGTAAGCCACAGTTGAGCCATCTTTCTGGTTTTATTTTTGCACCAGACAGGAATGAATGAATTGTTGTAATTCATGCACACGCTCTTTAAATATTATCCATTGCCTATCCACTGTCAATCCTTTTAGTCAAGTTCCCCAATCTACCATGGCCAACTCGCGCCTATTACCTTTGTAGTTTCCTTTATTTGGATTCAGACACTGGCTAGGGATAGGAAAGGAGACTGTGTTGAAGTTACGGAATTTGTTGGAAATGTCAGCATTTGTCGTCTTGATGTTTTGCTGAAGAAGATTCTAGTTATTTCAAGATTGGATATTGCACAGGCATTCTTGTCGGAAGTAATGGAAGAATTGAGGGAGGTAATGGAGAGATGAAGCTACGTGTCTTCAGCATACATGTTGAAGCTGACTCCATGTCTGTGGATGATACCAGATTAGGAAGAGGGAGTTCTTAAGAGGAACTTGCGAGGTGACTGGGGGGTGGAAGGGGGTGGCAAGAAGAGAAACTATTCCATGATGGGTAATAATGGAACCAAGCAAGAGCAGAAAAGCAGAGGAAAGGCGCTGGAAAGTAGTGTGGTTAACCATTTTAAAGGCTGTAGAGAGATTGAATATGTTAGGCTGAAATATATAGGCACGCTCTTAGCAAATTGTTGCTCTTGGCACTCTAATGGTGGATTTAGGTTTTGGAAATACTGCCCCTGCCAGTTTGGCATTGGCTTTATATCACCTTCCTTACTTCATTGATTCACAGTCCTTTGCTGAAACATGACAAATCATTCATGGACCTCAATCACATCTCCATTTTTCTTTCTTGATGCATGGTCAATGACACTTAGAGTCATAGAGATATACAGCACAGAAACAGGCCCTTCCTATCGTGTCTGTGCCAGCCATCAAGCACCTGTCTATTCTAATCCCATTTTCCAGCACTTGGCCAGTAGCCTTGTATGCTATGGTATTTCAAGTGCTCATCTAAATACTACTAAAATGTTGTGAGGGTTCCTGCCTCTACCACCCCTTCAGGCAGTGTGTTCCAGATTCCAACCACCCTCTGGGTGAAAAAATATTTCTTCAACTCCCCTATAAACCTCCTGCCCCTTACCTTAAATCTATGCCCCCTGGTTATTGACACCTCCGCTAAGGGCAAAAGTTTCTTCCTATCTACCCTATCTATGCCCCTCATAATTTTGTATACCTCAATCAGGTTCTCCCCCCCCCCCACCCCCCACCAGCTTTCTCTGCTCTAAGGAAAACAACCCTTACCTATCCAGTCTCTGTTCATAGCTGAAATTCTCCAGCCCGGGCATCGTCCTGGTGAATCTCCTCTGCACCCTCTCCAGTGCAATCACATCCTTCCTACAGTGTAGTGACCAGAACTGTACAGAGTACTCCAGCCGTGGCCGAAACTAGCGTTTTATACAGCTCCATCATAACCTCCCTGCTGTTGTGTTCTGTGCCTCAGCTAATAAAGGCAAGTATCCCATATGTCTTCCTAACCACCTTTATCTACCTGTGCTGCTGCCTTCAGTGATCTATGGAGAAGTACACCAAGGTCCCTCTGACACTCTGTACTTCCAGGGGTCCTACCATCCATTGTCCTCCCAAAATGCATCACCTCACACTTCTCAGGATTAAATTCCATTTGTCACTACTCTGCCCATCTTACCAGCCCATCTGTATCGTCCTGTAATCTAAGGCTTTCCTCCTCCCTATTTACGAAACCAATAATATTCGTGTCATCTGCGAACTTACTGATCATACCTCCTATATTCAAGTCTAAATCATTAATGTACATTACAAACAGCAAGGGTCCCAGCACCCATCCCTGTGATACACCAGTGGTCACAGTCTTCCAATCGCAAAAACTACCCTCTGCCATCACCCTCTGCCTCCTGTCACTAAGCCAATTTTGGATCCAATTTGCCAAATTGCCCTGGATCCCATGGGCTCTTAACCTTCTTGACCAATCTCCCATATGGGACCTTATCAAAAACCTTACTGACGTCCGTGTAGTCTGCATCAATTGCTTTACCCCCATCTACACACCTAGTCGTCACCTCGAAAAATTCAATCAAATTTGTTAGACTCATTGGATCATCAGCAATCCTGAAGAGCCTAACAAACATACCCTGATGGACACACAGGAAAATGATCGAATTATAGAATCTCACAGCACAGAAGGAGGCCATACAGCCCATCATGCCTTTGAAGAGCTATCCAATTCGTCCCACTCTTCCCAAAACTCTGCAAATTTTTCCTTTTCAAGTATATATCCCATTCCCTTTTGAAAGTTATTATTGAATCTGTTTCAAAGACCTGATATTTAAAAAAAGGATTGGTCCTAATAAAGATCCCTAGGGGACACAACTGGATACTTCCCTCTAGTCGAAGAACCAACCATTCACCACTACTCTCTGCTTTCTGTCCTATAGCCAATGCCATTGGCCCTTTAATCCCACAGGCTTTGATTTTGTTAATGAGTCTATTATGTGGTACATCTATCGAATGCCCTTTGAAAGTCCATATACACAATATCACCTGCACTACCTTCATCAACCCTCTGTTACTTCATTGAAGAACTCAGTATAGTTTGTTGAGCTCAATTTGCCTCTAACAATTCTGTGTTGTCTGTCATTTATAGGTGAATAAAACTTGAGGTATAGTGGAAAGCTATTTTTTATGCACATGGTTTTCATGTGATAGGTTGGAATTGTTTTAAAAAGTTATCTAATGTCTGCATAAAATTGCCTGATTCTTTAATTTTTTTTTCAAAGCCTATATATATTCTCTATTCCCAATCGAACATTTTCCTGCAAAAATGGCTTTGGTGGTCATGCTTTTTGAGAATTTTGGATATGTATTTGTTGGAAGGCGGTGCAGTGGTTAGCACCGCAGCCTCACAGCTCCAGCGACCCGGGTTCAATTCTGGGTACTGCCTGCGTGGAGTTTGCAAGTTCTCCCTGTGTCTGCGTGGGTTTCCTCCGGGTGCTCCGGTTTCCTCCCACATGCCAAAGACGTGCAGGTAAATTGGCCATTATAAATTGCCCCTAGTATAGGTAGGTGGTAGGGAAATATAGGGACAGGTGGGGATGTGGTAGGAATATGGAATTGGTGTAGGATTAGTATAAATGGGTGGTTGATGGTCAGCACAGACTCGGTGGGCCGAAGGGCCTGTTTCATTGCTGTATCTCTATAAAAAAAATAAATAATAATAAAGTACTAAGGTAGTGTGTTATTTGCCAATCAAGGAGGCTCTAAGTTGTGCCAAGTGCGCTGTTCTCAGCAAAGGCACTGAGGAACAGCTGATACACCTCTTAAAGGTCAACTATGCCTTCATAGCTTTTGTCATTGTAGAAAGTTGCCCAAAAAGATCAGGTGCACCATTCCTCATCACACAAGCAAAGTTCCTTCTCTTTGACAACCCATATCCTCCCTTGCCTTGGATAAACAGATGACCCTTCCCCACCCCACCCCCCCCCCCCAAACACATTCTGGATATCTGAGCCAAAATCTGGGTTGCAACACTCATCTGAATAATTTTTCTTTGTACCACTATTTTTATTTTTGCGTTTCATGGCTACTTCAAAAAAAAAATCAACATAATTTCACATTTCCAGAGATTTCCTTTCAGCAGAAACACAATGGCATGAATTGTACAATATTTTTTCTTTACTGCCTTACAAAAAAATTGGTAGGCAGCTTGCAGTTTCTTGAACAGTCCCATTTCTGTCTTTTCCCTTTCTGAACCATACATATTTATTCAGCACCATACTTACCATTCCATGTCTCCTTATCCATTGTTGAAGTGAAAACCCAATAAAGGACCTCCTGTAAGTCAAAGTATATAATCACAGTATTTCTGTTGTCCAGTTTGTCAGTGAAAATTGACATCAGATTTCCTGTAGAATTCAATCAATAATTGGGACAATGCGCACAAAATTAGAGTAAATGGAATAGTATTGGTGCAGGATTTGTGGGCAGCGCCAAAGTTGAAGTCTCTTGTTACTAACCTCGAAGAAAGGTGCCCACAAAGATCTAACAATTTCTGTGGCATAGATTTCCCCTTTCACAAAGTCAGTTTGAATCTGGCGCCAAGGCAAGGAGGTCTCAAGGCAGCAGTGATGTAAGCAAGTAAGGTAAGCAACCAAACATATTGAAGTGTTCTCACAGACAGCAAACCAGGAAATAAAATCCACTAAAACCCTTCCTTTTTCACTTAAATTTTTACAGATAGTGAAATGACTGTAGCATACACAAGGGATTACAGTTGAAGCTAAAATATCATAAACATGTTTAAAATTATTTTAAAATATTAGTTTTTTTTATCAGAGACATTTGTTATTGCACAAATATAAAATTAGTCTTTCGGGGCTAGTGAGGCTGTTGAGCAGTAAAAATGAACTTAGTATATTCAACAAGGTACAACTTTTTCAAGAGTTCTTGCAGTGATACTAATAGCGTAAATGAGGAAAGTCTTGCTATTTCAATGATTTATACTTGATTGAAGTGTGGGGAGACTACACCGGTGCACCCCATGGAGAAATGTAGATCCACTGACATTAAGTTATGGATTTCAGCCTTCAGTTGAGCATTTATGGACTCCAGAAGTTGCTGTCAGCTTCAAAGGATTAATGACTGCAAATGCTGGCAGTTTCGCTGTCATTTCAATCTCAAAATCTGGACCATAGACTGGATATTGGGGGTAAAATGTAATTTTGTTTATAAGACAATGGTGTATTAATCATCCTGATGTACTTGGGAAATTATTTATTACAATAATGCATGTGTAGCATCCCAAATTGCCAGGTTATAAAAACCTCTATGAAAGGCAAATAGTATACAAGAGTTTACAATAGATGGATTTCTCAGCATTCAGTTCTTGACACTTGAACTGTTTTAATAAACAATATTTTGATTGCTTCAACAATCGGAAAGTTTTTTCATGCATTATGGTTTTTTCTTCAGCTTCCTTCTTAGCAATATTTGTCATTCAAGTTACATAAACCTGATCAGTTTATCTTTTGTTTCATATTAAAACAGCAAATGCGCCAGAAGAGTAAGCAGCAAGCCAAGATTGAAGCGACACAGAAACTGGAACAGGTGAAACATGAACAGCAGCAACAGCAACAACAGTTTGGGTCCCAGCATTCGTCTGCAGGGGAGGATTCCAACAGCCCCAAAGCAAGTGAACAGGACAATGGACACTTGTCTCCTCTACAGCAGTTGCCCAAAGAAGGATTTACAAGGCCTCGGGTTCCTGGCACTTCTGTGTCAGATGATGTCTTTTTAAGACCTCAGGATCCTCCACCTACCCCAACCAGGATCCCAATGCAGGATCCATTTACTCAGCCCCAGACTTCACAGCCACAGTCACCACAGATGCTTTCTCCAGCTGCTAATTCATCAAGACCGTCATCTCCTTGGGATCCATATGCTAAAATGGTAGGAACACCAAGACCACCACCAGTTGTTAGAAGAAATTCAGTGACTTCTTTAGATTCTTGTGCTGTTCCTCAAGGTGTAACCAGGCCATCCCCAGTTACTGAACAAATCGAGAGAAATAGGCCTTCATTAGCTGATGAGTCGTTTGGGTCACCATCGACTGTTGGAAGTGATCCTTATGCAAAGGCACCCGATACTCCTAGACCCACCATGACAATATCAACAGATCATTTTTCAAAACCATTCGTATTGCTAAGACCTCCTATGAATCCTGATGCATCAGGGAATATGCCAGTAATAGCAAATGATCCCTTTGCTAAACCTGCACTTCGGCCTGATATGTTTCCTAGACTTCAAGTACCGCATAATCGAATGGGCCATCTTGATCTTTATTCAAGATCACATCCTGCACCTAGTCCAGCAGGTGTTGAAGGTAGAAGTGGGCACTTGTTTAAGACACCAATGCCACCACTTCAGGCACCTCAAGATCCTTATGCATCAATGCCTTCAACCCCAAGACGTATTTCTGTTGAACCATATGAAAGACCTGTGTTGACTTCAAGACCTATGGATAACTTTCCACAGAACTCAGTACAGTCTCAGTCCCAGGCAGCCGAGCCTTATGTACAGCAACTACATACACCTCGTCCTGTGAATGAACCATTTTCTCACAGTCAGAGAATTCCCCGGCAGACGCAGAGTGACATATTTGTTCAACCAGGGTCAATGTCAAGACACTCTCCTCAGGATCCTTATTCACAGCCTCCTGGTACCCCTCGGCCTACAACTGATCCTTATTCACAGCCTCCTGGTACCCCTCGGCCTACAACTGATCCTTATTCACAGCCTCCTGGTACCCCTCGGCCTACAACTGATCCTTATTCACAGCCTCCTGGTACCCCTCGGCCTACAACTGATCCTTATTCACAGCCTCCTGGTACCCCTCGGCCTACAACTGATCCTTATTCACAGCCTCCTGGTACCCCTCGGCCTACAACTGATCCTTATTCACAGCCTCCTGGAACCCCTCGGCCTACAACTGATCCTTATTCACAGCCTCCTGGAACCCCTCGGCCTACAGCTGACCCTTATTCACAGCCTCCTGGTACCCCTCGGCCTGCAGCTGATCCTTATTCTCAGCCTCTTGGTACCCCTCGGCCTACAGCTGACCCTTATTCACAGCCTCCTGGTACCCCTCGGCCTACAACTGATCCTTATTCACAGCCTCCTGGTACCCCTCGGCCTACAACTGATCCTTATTCTCAGCCTCCTGGAACCCCTCAGCCTGCAGCCGATCAATATGCACAGCAGCCACTTACTCCAAGGCTGTCTCCACAGCAAGGAGATCCATATTCCCAGCCACCTGGTACTCCAAGGCCTTTAACTGGAAATTGTTTTGTACAATCACCAATTAATCAGAGATATTCAGATCCATATGCACACCCTCCTGTAACCCCAAGGCCAGGTGTTTCTGATCCCTTTTCGCAACCTCCTCAGTCTCCAAGGCCAGTTATTTCAGAGTCGTTCAACCGGCAAACATTGACAAGACCAAGTCTGTTAGCAAATCAAGATCTATACTTGCAACCACCACGCAACAGAGTTCCAAATTTAAAAGATACATTTGTACGACCAGCTGATGTACGTTGTCGAGCTCCTCAGAGTTCCAGACAAGTTGGAATGCCTGATGACACTTTTTCACCCCATGCATCAGCACTGAGGCCAGCTGCAGACACATTTGGACACATGGTACATGACCCCTACGATCAACCACCAAGGACCCCAAGACCTCAAACTAATGACACATTTGTGCCGGGGAGACTTAAGCATGATATTAGTGACCAACAAGGACCTGCTTCAGATTCCACGAATTTCAGCAGCTCCACAGGATCACCCATGAATTCACAAGTGCAGCAGTTTCATAGTGTGCCCCCAACACTAGACCAAGGTCAATCTGTGTTAACATCTGAGACACAGAATAACGTAAACACAGGTCATATGGACACAGAAGAAAAGCAGAGACAGGTAAATCTGATTACATATATTGAACTAGTTATAATAATTTGTGGTTAATTGGTAGAGATGATGCATGAGTAAAAGTGCAATTAATAAATACCTGCTTCAGTTGGAGTGTAGGACAAGGAAAGACCAATTACAGTGATCTGGCTGGTCCCCAAATGTGCACCATTCTCTTCGCCCTCATGATGTTCTTGTACCCCTCCCAACATATTGCCACAGCATCATTTTGCTTTCAAAAGAAAAGTAAATATGTGTTTTATATTGATTGTGCAAAGCCAAGTCCTTTGCAGAAAGTTTTACCAGAAACTGAGAGTCCTTGATGTAAATTTTTCTAATTTATAGCAGGAAGGCTGGTGCCAAAACAATTCAAATCACCTGATTTAGCACCTTATGATACAAGAACATCTTTAAGAACCAGCTGAGGAAAAATACCATTAAATATGGTTTCAACAATGGGATTAATTGCACTTTAACAAGAACAAATGGCATGGAATGCAGTTTGGTAATCATTATTACTTGATTAAGTATGGTACAAAGTATTTAGATTAGTAGCATTGAGCAGGAAAGCCTACTCTTAGTAGCATCCTGTATACAGTATAGTATAATGTAGTAAACTCTGACAGCACTAGAAAAATGTAAAAATAGTCTAAATGGGTGGTTGATGGTCGGCACAGACTCGGTGGGCCGAAGGGCCCGTTTCAGTGCTGTATCTCTAAATAAAATAAAAAATAAAAACAGAAAATGCTGTAAATTCTCAGGTCTGGTAGGACCTATGGAGGGAGGAAGAGAGTTAACCTTTCAGATCAACGACCTTTTGTCAGAACAGTTCAAATGAAAGGTCATCGACCCGAAACATTAACTCCGTTTCTCTTCCCACAGAAGCAACCAGATCTGCTATTTCCAGAATTTTCTGTTGCTATTTCAGATTTCCAGCATCTGCAGTATTTTGCTTTTGTATTAGAAAAGTGTGACTTGGCTGTCAATCTCAAGCAAAGCCAGAATTGATGGCCTAAATGTTGGTCTGTGACAGAACAGCTGTTCTGTACAGGCATGGTCAGAAAGTCAAGTGCACTGTTAACCAGCACTTAGTGAACCAAGATTATTGGAACATACTTTATGAATTGGAAATTTCTCATATACCTTAATACTCCAGTATGATTTCTCATCGTATTTCTGTACTCTGAGAAACCACCAGGGTCATATTTCCTGTCTTTGGGTATGCTGTTTTGATACTCCCTAATAAAAAGAAATTGAACACCAATTTAATATTTGGGAAATCAAGACTACATAATTGGAATTTGTGGCTTACAAATGGGTGTACTAAGTCAACTCTGAACATGATACATTAATTCATTATGTATTTTTCCATGAGCCATTCTGTATCATTTATATTAATTTCTAATGAATTCTATAGACAAGTTTGTACTTTTAAATGTTCAGCAGTTGGAGAACAATATAACATTGTCTTAATGCCTAAAATAGGATAATAAATTAATTGTTTGCATCCATAGTAAAAGTAGTTTGTAAGTGAACTCTTTTAATTTGTTAGAGGCTGAGATTACGGGAACTGATTCTTCGACAGCAGCAGCAGAAGAACGCAGTCCGTCAGGAAAAAGGCCCGCAAGATCAGGCAATGACATCTGCAGCAACACCACTTAGGCACTGGCCACAGGAGGATTTAAAACGTGAAAATGAACTATTTGGCAGACCACCTCCCCCCTATCCTGGCATTGTGAGAATTTCTCATGTATCTCAAGCTGGTCAAAGATTTCCAGGCCCTTTTGCGAATGAACCGCGCAGTCGTTTCATAACTGAGGGTCAATTTAACAGACCACAGTTTTCTGGAGATGTTACAAGGATGGTCATGAGACCCCAAGGTCCAAGGTAAATATGTTTTCCATACCAAAAACCATAAAATTTCCAAGGTTAAATGATCTTTAATTTTGGGACATTAGATTAATGAAAACTAATTTTAATTATAAGCTAGCAGCTGATGGCTAAAAACCAACAAAGTGTTTTGAATAAATATGGTGCTTTGAAAATGCCTCATTTGATTTGAACTAATGCAAAAATTAGTCTTGACTCATTTTTCCTGATGTTCCATGATATAAACCTTGATAGTTAGATAAATGTCAACCCACAGAGCAAATTCTTTTTTACTCGTTTGTGTGATGTGGGTGTCGCTGACTAAGCTAGCATTTATTGCCCATCCCTATTTGCCCTCGAACTGTGTGGCTTGCTAAGCCATTTCAGAGGGCATTTAAGAGTCAGCCACATTCCTGTGGGTCTGCACATGTAGGCCAGACCAGGTAAGGATGGCATATTTCCTTCTCTAAAGGTCATTAGTAAACCAGATAGGTTTTTACAACAATTGACAATGGTTTCATGGTCACCATTAGACTAGCTTTTTTTTAAATTTCAGATTTATTAATTGAATTCAAATTTCACCACCTGCCGTGGTGGGATTTGAACCCATGCCCCCAGAGATCATTAGCCTGGGCTCTGGGTTACTAGTCCAATGACATAACCACTACTTACTCCACCATCTCCCTATAAATGCTTGTAGATAGGTTCCTGTCCTTCTGCATGTTGTGTGATTCCTACAATGGTGGTACTTCAGTAGAAACCTCTTCCTGTTTTAAGCATAAACATAGATAAGAAACTGTAACTCACTCATTGTCATTCTAGGGTGTTAAGCCAATTGGTTTTGCATATTAAATCCTCCTCTTCTCTTCTAGGAACTCTTTTGCAGGAAATGGGCAGAGACAATTTGCAGGTCAGGAACACTTCCTTGGGCAACATCAGATGCAGGCGCATGTTCCCGGCCTTCCACAGCAGCTAAGAAGATCACTGTCTGTGGACTTCACCAGGTCTTTAAACAACCCACAAGTGAACAATGGAGTAATTATTCCTCAACATTTCCCTCCTCAGGGCATGCAAATGCAACAGCACAATATTTTGGGTCAACCATTCATAGAACTACGGCATAGGATGCCAGAAAATAGGCCACGGCTTCCTTTTGCATCATTGGTGCCTTCTACAAGTGGTTTAGATCCAGCAAGCCAGCAGTTAAGACCTGGGGGTGGTGGTATACCAGGGCAGGGTGCTTTCTCTCCAAGTCAAGGACCAAAGCCATTGGACTCTGTGTCAAATCAACAGCAAGGCATACGTAACCAAATGGAAAATTGTAGTAACTTAGATCAACTTAATCAGCACCAACAGCAGCAGATGCATATAAATCATCCAGCCATGCCCCTTTCTCGTTCTTTGAGCAATCCGCTCACCAGTGAGGCTTTTTCATCATCAGTCTCCTTGCCTGCCAGTGCATCTACACAAGGAGACGGTATGGTAGAGAAACTTGATTCTGATGATCCTTCAGTCAAAGATCTTGATAAGGACCTTGATGGGGTGCGAGACCTAGAAGTTAAAGACTTGGATGATGAAGATTTGGAAAATTTAAATTTGGATCCAGTAGATGGAAAAGGTGATCCTGATTTAGATAATTTGGACAACATAGAAACAAATGACCCGCATTTGGATGATCTTTTAAAATCAGGGGAGTTTGACCTTATTGCTTATACAGACCCTGAGCTTGATCTGGGTGACAAGAAGGACATGTTTAATGAAGAATTAGAGCTGAATGATCCGATAGATGATAAATTGGATGAACACAGCAAGACTGAAGAAAAAACAAAATTTGGCCAGGTAGCCACAGCAGGAGAACTATCTGGTTGTTGCCCTGAGAAGGAAGAAACTGCAAAACCAAGCGAAGGGTCCATTGAAAGTAGTCCTAAAGATTCAAAGAATTCTGTAAAATCTGAAACTGGTACCAATGATGATAATCATGATGCTCCTTACAGTGCAGGTACAGCTGAGACTGAGACAAATGATACAATAACAGATAGTGCACCAGCTTCTAACTCTTGCATTGGCGGAGAGCTGGAAATGGCAAAGGAAGAGGAAAGAGTTGACAGTAACCAAGAATCTAAGGGAACTAGCCCATGTTTCAGTGATTCTCAATCTTCTACCCAAACATCTGTCTCTATAGGAAGTAATTCTTGCAGTCTAACTGGTTCTACTCCAGTCCTTTCAGGTTTGTTAACTGAGAAGCCAACTAATTCTGGACTTGCATCATTGGGGTCACCTACCCAGATTGTGCCATCACCTCAGCCACATCCGAATACAGGTATCCCACAGTCGCCTAATATGGCAATCTCCCGAGGACAAATGTCCGAGAATGCGAGAACTCAAAATTTGCAGATGGCGCAAAGGTTAAACCGTAGTTTTTCGCAAGACCCATCTGCCAGTCAGACTTTTTTCCAAGTGCAGCCGCCTAGCCAGAATTACACAGCAGGGCAGCCACCAAGTCAAAATGCAGCTATAACAAATCAACCAGGTCCCAGTAATCTGTCCAGTACACAACAAATTATGCTTCATCAGACAATGGGTTCTCAGGGTCAGCGTGAGCGGCCCCTCCTTTTGGAAGAGCAACCCCTTCTTTTACAGGACCTTTTGGAACAGGAAAGGCAGGAGCAGCAACAGCAGCGACAAATGCAGGCTATGATACGGCATCGGTCCACTGATTCCTTCTTCCCCAACATTGGTGAGTTTGGGCATTAGTTAACCTTGATTTGTAGTGATCAAAACTGGAAATTAATGCTGTGAACAATGGATTTAAGAATGCATTAATGCTTAGAAATACTTAAGTATGAACAATGATCTGGTCATTTTTATTTTGCTGCTTCGTCTTGGTGTGGGAGAGAAAAATTGATTGCTTTTAGTACTATATTTTCACTCATGACCAGACTTTTATGTTGGGTTTTTACCCACTGGTTTTTTCGTATACATCCAATTAAATTGCTGTCATGTTTTCCTGCTACATTGTCACTTGTGAATACAGGAAAAGTTTTTATCCAAGCCTTTTGAAGTCCAAAGAGACTTGGGGGTCTAGGTACATAGATTATTAAAGTGTCATGAACAGGTACAGAAAATAATCAAAAGGGGTAATGGAATGCTATCCTTTATACCTAGGTGGCTAGAATACAAGGGGGTAGAAGCTATCCTTCAGCTATTCAAAGCCCTGGTTAGACCTTACCTGGAATAATGTGAGCATTTCTGGGCACCGCATCTCAGGAAGGATGTGTTGGCCTTGGAGGGAATGCAGTGTAGATTTACTAGATACCTGGACTCCAAGGGTTCAATTTTATATTTTTTTTTCAGTGCCGCCTTATCCCTGAGGCAAAAGTTCTCATGATCTGTCTACCTGTACTCCCAGATCCCTCCGTTCCTCTACCCCGTTTTATTTTCCAATACTTTGTGGATTTTATTTTTCAGTATTTGGTTTTACATGTTGGAATTAACTTACTTTTAAAATGGTGGTGGGTGGACACACATAGCTTTGCAACGCAAGCAAATTGACATACTAAATCAGATCAAAGTGCTATGAGACCAGGAGGCAGTTGATATGGTAGCAAAATGCAAACTCCATGAAGATTTTAGGTCTGCACTGCCATTAGAGCTATGCAAATTGCGTTTTCACTTTGAGCAATGGCATTGTAGTGCTACATCTACCTTCCAGCATTTGATGTCGCTCACGTGAGATAAATGTGCTGTAAGACTATCCGTACTGGAACTGAAGATCAACCTTGTCTGTGTGGCTGAATGCTGACTACATGACACATTTACTCAATTAGCAATCAGAAATCATTCATATGGTCAGTATTGAAATGTATCAATACCTTGCATATCATGCTGGAAGGGCATTCCTTTTTAGAGGGGGAGAAAATTTATAATTCATCTGATAGAGATCCTGCTCCTGGCCCCGAAGTCAAGGTTTTGAAGCTTAATTATTCCTTCTGAACTTGAACACTAGTCTCAGTATTGGTGCCATGAAACTATCATCGATTGTCGTTAAAACCTATCTGGCTCACTAATGTCCTTTAGGGAAGGAAATCTGCTGTCCTTACCTGGTCTGGCCTAAGTGTAACTTCAGACCCACTCTTGACTCTTAACTGCCCTCTGAAATGGCCGAGCAAGCCACTCAGTTTAAGGGCAATTAGGGTTGGGCAACAAATGCTTGCCTTGCCAGCGATGCCCACATCCCATGAAAGAATACTTTTACTAATGTTAAAATGTTTCTGTTGCATTATACTGAATTCTCTTGTATTCTTTTGCAGATTTTGATGCAATTACTGATCCGATAATGAAAGCAAAAATGGTGGCATTGAAGGGAATCAATAGAGTTATGGCCCAAAGTAATTTAGGAATGCCACCAATAGTAATGAACAGGTAAAGATTTCATATATCAGAAAATATTTGCTTTTGTAGGAATTCTTAGTTCAACAGGAAAATGGGCATTTCCATCCGGAAGAAAATCTAATTAATTCAGAGAAATCACTTAGAAATGATGCACAAAAGTGATGGAAAGCAAGCTAAATTTTGCAATTCCCCAGTTTCACAAGAACTAGGAGCAGAAGTAGACCAGGTGGCCCATTGAGCCTGCTCCGCCATTCAATATGATCATGGTTGATCTTGGGCGTCAATTCCACTTTTCTGCCTGCTCTCCTTATCCCTTGATTCCCTGCAAGACCAAAAATCAATCTATCCCAGCCTTAAATGTATTCGATGATGGAGCATCCAGAGCCCTCTGGTGTAGAGAATTCCAAAGATTCAAAACCCTTTGAGTGTAGTAATTTCTCCTCATCTCAGTCCTGAATGATCGGCCCCTTATCCTGAGACTGTGCCCCCATGTTCTAGATTCCTTCTTCCAATTTGGCTGATGCTTTGTCCTGTATTGCATGTTTTCATAACACTACCCCTGACTTCACATCTTTGTAAAACATTCTATGTCGTTTCATGCCTATTTCTTCCTGCAAACATGCTTCTCTGATGCCAGTGGGTGCTCTTACCTCTAATTCCCCTTAACTTTTTTCTTTTCACATTGGTGTATAAATAATTCATTTTATACTTGAACCAACTTCCCCCTTCATCCTGAGCATAGCTCTGTCCCCCAGCACCTGGTCAGCCACAGTTATGCATTCACCAAAGTATTCTCTCCTCCCCAAAGCTAATGTAAATAAATCCTCAGTTATTGCTATCATTGTTTTCTGCCAATAGTTTAGTTTCCCCATCTAATTATGTGTAGTCCTTCCTTCCTATATGACTTTTTTCTGCACCCTGCTTGCTGTCCACCTGTTAGATTCTCTGGATTGCCTCTTTCTGCATAATAAGTAGTACACAAAGTTAAAACAGTTTACACTACCTATAAAATATCCTCGGTTAATTCCCTTCTACACACTCCATTTAACTAACCAGTCATTCATTTTTCTTAAAGCAACCGAGGTACTAGCAATACCTTTGAACCCTTTGCCTTAAACCTTTCCATCGTTTCTGTATATTCTGCTGGAAGAGTGCAAGTTTAACAATTGAGCAAGTGATCGAATTACAGACCTCTATCAGTATGAAGTGTGCAAGAGTAGTCCACTAACTTTGTTTCCCCTCTTCCAATTGGGCAGGAGCCTTGCCCTGCATTGCATGTCTTCACAACACTAAAAGTTGAGCAAAGATCTTTATTGTTGGTTTTGATGTATGTAATTATATGGTGCATCAACTCGATATTATCAAACCCTACTTTAAGATCACTCAGACCAGAACTTCAATCCAAGGTGCCAATTTTCTATTTATTGCTGTCTACACAATGACTTGTCATGCCATATGTTGGTTATGAAAATCAGTGCAAAATATAACTTTTTGGCTATTGTTTTTCTAGTTTCTCCCTCTGCTGTCAAAGGATGGTTGTCGTGAAATTGCTGTGTTATAATTTCTGAAGTCATTCTGCTACTATAGTAACATATGGAAAACTTAACATGCTAAGTTTTATAAGAATTATTGAGTAGGAGCCCACCTGTTGTGTTAAAGTGAGTGATGGGACATTTGGAGGTGAAATTGCCCAAGGTATTTCTTGCACACCTCCTTTTAGCTCTTTATAGAGCAGGATAGCTACTGGTCTGGGAGCATGTCCGCTCTTTTCCTTAGTATAATCGCATTTGGTACAGGGCAACATAGTTTAAAGTCATAGATAATGCAAAAAAAATTTTAGCGCATTTGAGGGTTGAAACCATAATGCATAATTTAAGACACTATTATTTCTGAATGAGTGAAAGTGCCCATTTAAATATCATTGGATTTACATTTTTGTTCTGGTACCATCCAGAATTTGTGCATGAGGTTGATTTTCAATTGAAAGTTAAGAGTTAGCATCTGAAGAACGTACAAACATATGAACAATGAATCGGGGAAATTTCCTTCCCATCAATCTAGGTGATCAAAATTAGTCCAGGAGATCACTCTGACCCTGAATTCCCTGCATTGCCTACCTTTTGTAAGAGGTGATGCTCACGCCACCCAAGCTCTCGTTTGAAGGAATTCAGTGAGTCAGCATTCACTCTAGATGTCCACTATTCTCTGGGAAAAGAACCACCTGCTGACATCTAACCTAGATCTGATTTATACAATTTAAATTTGTGACCCCATTGTTATCTTTTAAACTTCAATTGGACCACCACTAAGTCTACACTTCTGAAGTGTAAAGTCCCAACTGTTTCAGCCTATCTTGATAACCAAGATGCTTTATGCTGGGAATTAGTCTCATGGCCTTCCTTTGCACCCTTTCGAAAGCCTCAATATCACCCACCATGTGAAGAGAACAAAACTGGACACACTGCTCCAAGTGAGGCCTGGCCAAGGTTCTTGCATTAGGAACTCTTGACACTTTTAGATTCATTAAATTATCAGTATACTTAAAGGGCCAAAAATTGAGAGAGACTGCAATGCACCGATCCCCAGTTAAAAGTTTTATGGCAATTTGGTGTTGGTGTTATGGTTTTGGGGCCAACCACTCTTCATGATGTGAGAAGTGTCTGTTAGTTGGTGAAGTGGGAAGTAAGCTACTGGTTGAAGCCAGGGGCGGATTGGCTGTAGCTGTTTGTTCAGAGTGGCCATGACCATTTGCTAATGCTTGGTGGAAATTAAGGATTGGGCAAAAAGTAAAATTTGACCATGATTTCTGATGGATACAAAAATTCCTACACTGTTGTGATGCATTGAAAGGAGTTTCTGTGCTTTGTGCCACGCATTCATATTTGTGTCACATGCTTCAAAAGAATGTTGAGAGTTCCTCAAGGTTTCTTTTAAATAAATGGTGAAACCAGGCAAACAGTTTATATAAGAGGACTATGGAGAATTATGATAATTACCTTCTGCTCTAATGTTAAAGTTTGCATGAAGAAATCAATAAATATTTCTTGGATTTCTAACTGTATTTGCTCTTCTTGTTTCTTACCAGATTTCCATTCGTGGGCCAGCAAATATCTAGTACACAGAGTGGTGATAGTGGACAGAATCCCATTCACCAAGGAGTTAGCCCGGTAGTTATTTAACCAGATAAGCTTTGATATCTCTATACTTACTTCATAAATTCCAGTATGTACTATGTTGTAAACAGCAATGTCAACCTGCTGATTCTTGCCCATAATTGCCCTTTGACCCACTCCAAAGAATCACGGCAGTATAGAAACTGACCATTCGGCCCATAAAGTCAATGCTGGTATTTTTCTCCACGTAATCTACTTGTGTACCCTCCAAAGCAACTTTTTCAAACTTAATGTTTATTGCTTTTTGATATCGTCTTAAACTTGTCCCTTTCTCCTCACCAGTAAATTAATCTATCTCTGTTTACCTCATCATAACCTACTACAATCTTGAAGATTACAATCAGTTAACCCCTTAACCTTGGACAGAGAAAAGAGAGTTTATGGCCAGAATATTATGCCAGCCCAACGAGCGGGATGGGGAGGGGAGGGGGTGCGTAAAATGGAGCGGGAGGCTCCGGAAGGCTTTCTCGACCTGCTCCTGCCTCCACCACCCTTTACGCAGGGCGGGGTGGGAGGGGTGGCGATAAACGGCCTGCCCACCCCAAGCCAATCGAGGCCCTTAAGTGGCCACTTAAGGGCCTTCGCCCGCCTCCACACCGATGTTACATGTGGCAAGCGGGTGTCCTGGAGCCAGGAGAAGATGCCTGACAAAAGCAGGCTGCTTCTCAGCGTCCCAGGGTGGCCCTCGTGATCGGGCACCCTGTGCTCCATGGAGGGCTGCCCCCGCTACCCCAACCGCCCCCAAGACCCAACATGCCCCACTTCTTTCCCCCCCCCCCAAAATGACCACCTTTGTCTCACCGGGGCCTGACTGATTACCCCCGGCGAGGCAACCAAAACTTACCTTCCTTCCTGGCATCTAGTCTTCATGCTGGGCTGTTCTTGAGCCTAATCTGCTAACCCAATAAAGACAGCTCTAACATCAATCTGATTGCACTGGGGAACCTGTTTCTAGACTCTTAAGTGAGACCCTGCTGCTAAGACAACAGGTTACTGCTGCTGTTACTTTGTTGGTCAAGAAAATTACCATGAAGTTCTACTCCGGTGTGACTAGCATTTTGCAGGAAAATTCAGCCGCAGTTAATTTTATTTTTGGCCAATGCTGATAGCTGATCTAGAGTATGATCATTGGCCTCTGTACCCCGTGGCTTGGAAAGGGTGCAGTCAGTCAGGGGTCCTGTTCCTAATTTACTGTCACATTGGGTGGTGGCAAGATTGTGTTTTCTGTAATGCCATCCACAGTGTGTAATTTTGCCAATTCTTTGCACCTTGGTTAGATATGATGTGTAGCAAAGGAACAGGCCACTCAGATTAACTGGGTTCTGCTTCTGTTCATGCTTTCTGCAAGCCTGGTTCATTTAAAGTGGCTGCTTGGACAGGATTCTATAGGCTTGCAGGTACCCATTGAATTGCCTCCCAGCAAGAGGGAGCAACTAGGGAGAGGGGAAGGAACCATTTTGCATTTGTGTAGTGAAACAGGTAAATTACTATTGCAGTGACCTGTTCAATTCATATCCTAGTAACAGACCATTTTTGGAAGAGGAACTTGAACAGGTCTTTAGTCTGCCTTTATCTCTGGGGAAAGCTATGGTACAGGGAGCTTGGGAAGAGAATAAGGGCAGAAAAATAAATTATATTTCAAAAATAAAAATTCATTTATTTTGTGAGTCAGAGTCTTTGTGAGTGATCTGATTGTTTCATGCTTAATTAAACCATTTTCTAGTTTGGAAGTCAATTTCACTGTGAAAAAACGCTGAAATATTGCTTTTGAATGGATCTTTTTCAGGATGGAAATTTGCCACCTCAAATGTCACGACCAAATCCTCCATCTTTTGGTCCAGGCTTTATGAGTAAGTAACAGTATCTTGTAGGTTTTTTAATTACCACTAATTGGTTACCCACCAGTGCCAGTATGACCCCCACCTCAGTCGGAGGCGGGATTGTGTCAAGTAGACAAACCAACACGCACCTTTGTGAAATTCACCACCGCACCCCGCCCCGCACCCCACCTCCAATGCATCCTTGTACCGCCCAGGGCTAGCACTATTGCCTGAGTCAGGAAGTTGTGAGTGCAAATCCCACTCAAGCACACAGTGCAGGCTGATGCTGGTAGAAGTGGTGTCTTTAGATAAGAAGCTAAACCAAGACCCCTGTTCATGTGGCGTAAGGAGTCCCACAGCACTATTCAAAGGAGAGCATTTATCCCTGAGCTAATATCTTCGCAACAGGTTAATGAGTCATTTAGCTGATTACTGTTTGTGGGACTTTGCTGTACTGAAGTTTTTGCAATTACCTACATAACAATGACTTCACATTAACTCATTGGGTGTGAAGCACTTTGGGATGTCTTAAGGATGTGAAAGGCACTATGTATTTGCAACTTCTTGCTTTGTAAAGCGATTTAAATTATCATGGGTTTCACTCTGTAAAATTCTGACCCTCTGAATAATGTATATTCTTTTAACCTATGAACATATTATTGAGTACACTTACTTGGCAGCCATGCTTCTGATTTTGGCATTTGTCTGCCTAGATCATCTGGTAATACTCACTGCTAGTGCAGAGGTTTGTGTGTTTGCCCCTCATTAGACAGGTTTTGAGCTTCATAGTCTGCAGGTCCAGTGGAGTTCTATTTGCGCTGATTCTACACCAGTTCAGTCTTTCATGACCCAGATGCATTTGGATCGTTAGGCAATCAGCATGCTCAGTCTTCTACACATTGTTGAAGTTTTGTAAGTGGTTCATTTCTTGTGTGTTGTTTGAATCTCTTGGCATATGAGAGTTTAAGGTTCTTTTATGAAACTGCACTGTTGGTGTTAGTTTTGGTGTTCTATGATGAATTTAAAGCTCTTAATTATAGATCAGCAGTGTTTGATTTTAGAACATAACACAAAAAAAGGAACAGGAGTAGGCCATTCAGCCCTTAGAGCCCACACCACCATTCAGTGAAATCATGTCTGATCATCTACTTTGACACCATTTTCCTGCACTAACCCTGTAATCCTTAATGTTTTTAATATGTAGAAATCTATCAGTCTCAGTCTTGAACATACTCAACGACTGAGCCTCCACAGCCCTCTAGGGCAGAGAATTCCATAGATTCACCACCCTCTGAGTAAAGAAATTCCCTCCTCATCTCAGTCCTAAATGGCCTGCCCCTTGTTCTGAGATTGTTTCCTCTGGTTCTGGACTCACCAGCCAGTGGAAACATCCTTCCTGCATCAACCCTGTCGAGCCCTATAAGAATTTTGTATTTTGAATGAGATCACCTCTCATTCATCTAAACACCAGAGAATAAAGGTCCAGTCTGTTTAATCTTTCCTCCTAGGATAATCCCTCCATCCCAGGAATTGGTTTGGTGGACCTTCATTGCACTCCCTCTATGGCAAGTATATCTTGCCTTCAGTAAGGAGACCAAAACGCCACACAATACTCCAGGTGTGGTCTCACCAAAGCTCTATAATTGCAGTAAGACATCTTTACTCCTGTACTCAAATCTTCTTGTAATGAAGGCTAACATACCATTTGCCCTTTTAATTACTTGCTGTACCTGCATGTTAGCTTTCAGTGACTCATGAACAAGGAAAGATTTTGCATTCTGACAAGGTAGCCTTTAGAACTCACTCACAATTTTTAATGTAACATCACTTGCAAGTTATTTTTGGGCCAATAACTTGCTGTCTTGTCGTTTTATTCACTGCCACATAAAGGAGAACTGGAATAGGGAGTGAAGATTTTCCTCCTCATCTCAGTCCTAAATGGCCTTCCCCTTGTTTTGCGACTGTGTCCCCTGGTTCTGGACTCCCCAGCCAGTGGAAACATCCAACGGAAACAAGATGCTTACAGTGCCATAGCCATTATTGCTGTTCCACAGAGAAATTTGGACAGTCTCAACAATTATTAATTTTCTATAGTGCAAGAGCCCAAGGAAAACCAGTGACTAAGCAGCAGCTAGCCAAATTAAGGAAATAGATCAGGGCAGATTGGAGGTGCCACAGCAAAGGTTAGCTAGATTGATTTCTGGAATGAAAGGGTTGTCCTATGATAGAAGCAATTTACTCAGCCTATACTCTCTGGAGTTTAGAAGAATGAGAGGTGATCTAATTGAAACATATAAGATTCTGAAAGGGCTTGACATGTTAAGACACTGAGAGTTTGTTTCCCTGGCTGGGGAATCTAGAACACTGGGCAGTCTCGGGATAAGGGGTTGATCATTTAGGACTGAGTTGAGGAGAAACTTGTTCATTCAAATGGTTGTGAATTTTTGGAATTGTCTACCCCAGAAGTTTGTTGATGCTCCATCATTGAGTATATTTAAGACTGAGATACAGATTTTTGGTATCTCGGAATCGAGGGATATGGGGAGCAGGCAGGAAAGTGGAGTCGAGGCAGAAGATCGACCACGATCGTATTGAATGGTGCAGCAGGCTTCAGGGGCCATATGGTCTACTCCTCCTCCTATTTCTTACTTCCTTATGTTCAGATTAAAGGCCAGTGCACTCATCCAAGTTTAGCTGCTTGCGTTTTTGTCTCTGGCTTAAAGGATTGTGGATTGAAGCCCTATGCCAGTATGTGAATTCAAAAACTAGGAAATATAGTTCTGTCAGAATGACCATCCTTCAGATGAGATGTTAAACCAAAGTTCTGTCTTCCTGTTTTTGAAGGGTGTTAAAATCTCATCGCAAGTTTTTGACCCAAATAAAACTTGCAGGTGACATTACATTAAAAATTGTGAGTGAGTTCTAAAGGCTACCTTTGTCAGAATGCAAAATCACCAAACACTGCTGATCTATAATTAGAGCTTTAAATTCATTATCTTAGCAAGCCAAAACTAACACAAACAGTGCAGCTTCCCATGTGCAAACCTTAAACCCATTCATTCCAAGAGATTCAAACAGCATGCAAGAACTGAACATTGAAGTCGAGAACAAGTCACTCTCAAACCTTCAAAACAACTTGCATAAAACAGAGCATGCTGATTCCCTAACGATCCAAATGCATTTGGGTCGTGAAAGGCTGAATTGATGCGGAATCAGCCCAGATAGAACCCACTGGAAGTGCAGATTTTGGAGCTCAAAAACTGTCTAATGAGGTGTAAACAAGCAAACCTGCCCTAGTGATGAGTACTACCAGATGATTCCTCAAAGAGCAGGAATACTTTGAGTGTACATTGGAATGGATACTAACATAGAAATGTAAAACATGTAGACCAGTCTACAAACACAAGTCATTGGTTCTGTGGGAGCATTAATATTAAACATAGAGATGTTTGCATCTCTGGCCATTGCACAAAATGTAGGCTGACACTCCACAACTGAGGGAGTGCTGCATTGTCAACCGTGACGTCTTTCAGGTGAACATAAAAGATCTGATGGCACAATTTCAAAGAGGAGCAGGGGAGTTATCCCCATGTCCTGGCCAATATTTGACCCTCAATTGATATCTAAAAACATGATCTGGTCATTATCACATTGCTGTTTGTGGGAGCTGACTGTGCACAAATTGGCTGCTGTTTGCTACATTATAACAGTGGCTGTTTTTCAAAAGTACTTAATTGGCCTGTTGGGATGTCCTGAGGTTGTGAAAAGCTCTAATAGATGCAAGCTTTTTAATTCCTGCTCTGCTAAAATGTCAAATGGTCAGCAAATGGGAAGAAAATGATATTTAAAAATACTGTTGTTCTTCAGATGATGCACAGAAGAAAAAGTATGAAGAGTGGCTCCAGGAAACCCAGCAACTCCTCCAAATGCAGCAGAAATTTCTCGAGGAACAGATTGGGGTGCACCGAAAATCTAAGAAAGCACTCTCGGCTAAACAGCGTACTGCCAAAAAGGCTGGACGAGAGTTTCCAGAGGAAGATGCAGAACAGCTGAAGCATGTAACTGAGCAGCAGAGTATGGTGCAAAAACAGTTGGAACAGGTAATTTCCCATTTCCAGATTTTGAAAGGTAATCAGACACAGTGATTGTCAGCAAGCTGTCCCAACGCAGTAGGCATTGCACCTAATCCTGATCCTATGCTCAGCTACTGCCCATTCACATGCAGGTACACCGCTTGCAGCAACACTGGAAGGAGTCGGAATCCTGGCCGACCTTCTCTTCTTTAACCCTTGCTGAGAATAATTATAGTTCCCACATCTTTGGCTCAGCTGAACTTAGTCCAGGCCACAACATTCCTGATCTATATGATTCAGCTACTTACCGCTTTAACCAGCTGAGCCATTGGAGGGCTCAGAATAGCCTTGTGCTTAGACAGTTACCTGGAGGTTGGCATTCTTCCTTATTCTGTTTTTCTCAACCTTAACCTTTCTCAGTCATTTTTTTAAATTCGATTCTTTCCTGATATTTCTGATCATGCTTGTGATTTTTTAAAAGTTTCTGTTACTTGCTGTTTATTTTATCTCAAACTTTTCTCTACTATTCATTAAAATTCCTACTGAATTGTTTCTCATTGTAATTCGGTAACTAGATTCAACGTTCTACTGACCCAAAACGTTTAGTCTGCTTCTCTTTTCACAGATGCTGCCAGACCTGCTGAGTGGTTCCAGCATTTCTTGTTTTTATTTCAACTTTCTACATGATTGACTTAATTTTTAATGTATAAATTTTTATTTTTCAGATTCGAAAGCAACAAAAAGAACATTCAGAACTTATGGAGGAATATCGTATCAAACAGCAGCAACAGTGTTCAGTGCCATCATCCACCGTGATGCCGACTGGATCAGCCCAGCCTCCCTCAGTCCAAGGCAGGACACCATCCTCGGTAACTCAACAGAGTTTCTCAATGATGCCACAGCAGCAGCCCCAACAACCAGGGCCAAATGCTACCAGAATGCCTAATGCTCCTCAGTGGCAACCTTGCAATCCTAATTCAGCTGCACCTACCCACATTCCCATGGGCACTCCAAGAATGCAACACCCTGCACTGCCTCAGTTGCCAATGACTAGCACTCCATCTACTCAAGTGACAACAGTCACAACAAATCAACAGTCCAATGTACCACCACGAGTTGAATTTGATGACAACAACCCATTCAGTGAAAGTTTTCAGGAGAGGGAACGGAGGGAGCGTTTACGAGAGCAACAGGAAAGACAGCGAATCCAGCTCATGAAGGAAGTGGAACGCCACCGTGCTATGCAGAAACGAATGGAAATGGAGCAGCAGCAGCAAGGCATGGCAGATTTAAACACACCCACCCTGTCACAAATGCCATATTTTAATTCTGACTTACCATGTGATTTCATGCAGTCTCAAAGGCCCCAACAACAGCAGGTGCAGCAGATGGGACTTGTTCCTCCCCAGCAACAGAATCTACTTCCACAATTCATGAATTCGCCACCTCCAACACCTTTCATGCAGGGCAGTGACTGCAGACCAATGGGGGCACCAGGATTTGGACCTGAGAGCCATCCTGTCCCAGGTGGATGTCCGCCAACCCATTCTATGAATCAGGTACCACATGGGCTTGGCTTTCCACCAAACCAGTCAAGGCCTCCCTTTGGAACATGTATGCCTGTTGGATCTCAAGGGAATAGTGATGGAGCTCAGTTTGGCCCAGATAGTGGAATGCAATTACCAAGCAATTACCCAGGCCCAGGTCAATCACTCATTCAACTTTATTCCAATATTATACCAGAGGAGAAAGGAAAGAAGAGGAGAAACAGAAAGAAGAAGAAGGACGATGACTATGAATCTGTGAAGACACCATCAACTCCTCATTCTGATATCACTGCACCAACTACACCCAGCGTTTCTGACTCTGCTTCTAACCCACCTGTTAATCTACCTGGAGACTTTGTGTATAATCAGGGTGAACATGAAAATGGAGCAAGAAACCAATTGGTTAATAATTCAACTGATCACCAGCCTCCATCTGAACTTGAACGGCAGCTTTCTTCCAGCATCAATGCACCACACAGACTTATGGTACAGCAGGCCAGCCTATCCTCTGAAACAGATCACAATCTATCAAATGAAGCTGCAAAGACTAATGCAGTGAAAATGGAACAGACAGAAACCATGCAGTGCCACGATAATTCTCAGTCCAAGGTGGAAACGCAGAATTCAGTAAAGGTAGAAGGAAAGGTCAGCTTGCAGCAGCCTGCTGTTTCAACAGCGAGTCCAGCTGCAGGAGCAAACATGTTTGGATCAAAGCAAGAATCAGGAAATGAGCTTCTGAAACATTTACTGAAGAATAAAAATCCTCCATTGCCTCTTCACCAAAGAGCTGTAGAAAAATCTGAAGATGAATCCTGTATAGAAAGCAAATTAGTAAAGAAACACAGTCTATTTGAGGCGCAGGTATGGCTGATTGTTTCGTGTTAATTGTATTCTATGCAGACAATTCTATTGCAAGAACAGGTTCTTTTGGGTAATGTAGAGCATTCTCTTGAACTCTCAAGTCTATATTTCAGAAATACAATTTAATCTTAATTTTTTTTATTGCAAATTATTCTGTAAACTAATGCACAATTTACAGGCCGCTTTCTTAAACTATCATTCTCCTAAAGACAAGTTTTTGTGACCTTCAAAAACATGCACTACATGTCAGTAAATCTGTAGATAAATCAAACATATGTTTTAGACCAGCAACAATAACTTATATTTATTTAACACCTTTAATGTAATAAAACATCCTAAGGCGCTTTGCAGGAGCATTATAAAAATAAGTGTGACACAAAAAGCATTAGGTCAGATGACCACAAGTTTGGTCAAAGAGGTAGGTTTTAAGGAGTGTCTTAAAGGAGGAAAGCGGGTTAGAGAGGTGTAGGGAGGGTATTCCAGAGCTTGGTGCCTAGGCAACTGAAGGCACGGTCACCAATGGTAGAGAGATTAAAATCAGGGACGCACAAGAGACCGGGATTAGAGGAGCGCAGCTATCTTGGAGGGTTGTGGGCTGGAGGAGATTACAGATAGGGAAGGATTTGAAAACAACAATGAGATTTTTGAACTCAAGACGTTGCTTGTCCCGGAGCTAATGTAGGTCAGTGAGCACAGGGGTGATAGAGGATCGGGACTTGGTGCAAGTTAAGGCACAGGCGGCAGAGTTTGGATGACCTCAAGTTTACAGAGAGTAGAATGTGGGAGAACAGCCAGGAATGCATTGGAATAGCTAAGTCTAGAGGTAACAAAGGCATGAATGAGGGTTTCAGCAGCAGTTGAGCTGAGATGAGGGCGCAGTCGGGCGATGTTGCGAAGGTGGAAATAGGTGGTCTTAGTGATGGCATAGATATAAGGTCAGAAGCTCATCTCTGGGTCAAATGTGACGCCAAGATTGCGAACAGACTGGCTTAATCTCAGACTGTTGCCAGCGAGAAGGATGGAGTCGGTAGCTAGGGATCACAGTCTATCAAATGAAGGAGTTTGGAGCAGGGACCAAAAACAATGATTTCAATGTTCCTAATGTTTAATATTTATTTATTTGAGTCATCCATAGGTTACAATTACCCAAGATGCTAATGTCCAGCTGTGAAGCTAGCATCAGGTTCATGAGTAGAAACATTATCGTAGATCACTGCTGATACTGACATATTATGATAGCACATTTTTCAAATGAACTGTGATCTCTCATAGGAACAGGAGTAGGCCATTCAGCCCCTGAAATCTATTCCGCCATTCAATTAGATCATGACTGATATCCATCTCTAACTCCATCTGTTGCAGTTAACCATTTTAATTATTGTTTGTACCTGACAACTAGTTTTTAATGTTAGATGTGAAACTATCTATACAGCTCCTAAATTGCACACCAGTTTATTTCTTTCACAGGCTATGAACTAAGTTAGACCATTTAATTGTAGAAGCAGATAACTTGTGGTACTGAACTTTGAGTAATATGTCACCATGCATAGTCAAAAGAATTTAAAGCAGGAAAAGGCAGTTTAGGTTTCATTACTTTAGAAGCAGAGGATGTTGAATCTGAAGAATTTTTCAGAACAGCCAGATTGACTCTGGTCTTTTCAGATCCTATACTTTCTTGTGTCAGCTAATGACTTTTGTATAAAAATGCTTTGATTGCATTGACAGGAAGTGGATTCACTTCATGAGTGTACCCTTTCCTGATAGTACCTATTTACATTCACCAGTGTACAGAGTAAATGAATTACTAAATGTTCCACAGATTCCCTTAAGTTGGAATTTACTGCTCATATCGACTTAACAGGGGAGGGAGAAAGGTTGCTCAAGTAAGGTTAAAGAACATACACTTAGCCTCCGATTAGATATAGATCATCTCAACCCAGTTTCTTCTGGATGTGGGTTGGACAGCTCTTTCAAAGAGCTGGCAAGGGCATGACAGTCCAAATGACCACCTATGATTCTATGGACTCACAGCAAAAAAAAAAACCTCTAAGTTTGGGGTACAAAATTGGAAGGCTTACTTAGAGTGGCCACAAAGGTGAAGAAACAGGAAAATTTAACTTTGGTACCTGGATAGTGTTCTGAGAAATTCATAGAGTAGCACAGAATGGACTTGGACATGCTGCACCCGACCTGGGTGCCTATAATCAATGAGCACAAAATGACCTGCCCCAACAATAGAAGTTAAATAGGCAGCCAAATGATGCAGGTTGTTCTTCAAATGTACTTTAATGTACTACTACGTGTAGTATTATGACCTTGATTTATAGCGACAGCCCCCACAAAGTGGACCCATACAAAATTTGCTGTTGCAGGAATGTTGCGGTCAAGTGGTGGAAGGGCGCCTAAAAGAAAGTTTTTTTTTTTAAAGTTGGGATAATGGCAAATGTGGGGGAACAAATTGTTTAATGTAGAAAAAAGCCTCAAAACTGTCATTTTGTGTAATCTAGTCAGAAGCCTAGTGAATGATTCTTCGTGAAACCAGATTCATATTGTCAGAATAATATGGAATATAGCATTGTATTACAAAGTGCTTACAGCACAGAAACAGGCTATTAAGCCCAACAGATCCATGACAGAGTTTAAGGCCCACATGAGCTGAGACCCAGTCTTTTTTTTTATACTTTCTTGGGATGTGGGCATCGCTGGCAAAGCCATCCCTAATTGCCCTTGACAACTGAGTGGCTTGCTAGGCCATTTCAGAGGGTAATTAAGAGTCAACCACATTCCTGTGGGTCTGGAGTCACATGTAGGCCAGACCATGTAAGGATGGCAGATTTCCTTCCCTAAAGGACATTAGTGAACTAGATGGGTTTTTACGACAATCTATTAGGGTTTCATAGCACCATTACTGAGACTAGCTTTCAATTCCAAATAATTTTAATTAATTAATTGAATTTAAATCCCACCAGCTGCTGTGGGTGGGATTTGCACATGTGTCCTTGGCATTAGCCTGGGCCTCTGGATTACTAGTAGTGACATTGCCACCAGGCCACAATCTCCCCTTATTATTGCTCAGCTTCAAGCATCATTGGGCATATTCTTAAATTGAGAGAATTGTAATTTGAGACGCTGAATTTTGTAATAGTGAAATTTCAGGCAAAAGGGCAAATCTCCTGTATTATAGTTGTTGTCGAAGGAGGATGCTCCAAATATCAAAGTTGCTGATGAATTTTTACATATTAAGAAAAAAAAATTGCATTTGTTAGGAAGAGAAACGATGGTGACAAGAGCAGTAGAAGATAGTTTGGTTCCAGTTCGGTTGGGATTAGACCTGACTGACTTTATAGTTCCTTGACTTGCTGGGTAGCTTTAGGCCAAAGATGCTGCCAGACCTGCTGAGTGGTTCCAGCATTTCTTGTTTTTATTATAAAATTGATTGTGCTCCTCCAGTTTAACAAACAATGGGTTCAACTGCACTGAACCTTTTAAACGTCATTCCGTTTAGGATTCAGTTATTCTGATCGTATTAGGCAGCATATATTTCATTTATTCTGTCATTCCAAAGTAAAATTTATTGAAGTACAAATGTTTGGTGAAGGTCAGCGGTAAACTAACTTGTAATGGAACTTCAGTGTGTTTGACATGATAATTTGTTTCAAACCTTAAAATAAAAAAATATGAGTTTCTGATGTGTGTGTTGGAATGCAGAGTCCACCAAGTGGATTTAACTTTGATGGAAAGGTGATTCAGCTGCAGAAAAAGGATTCAGAGGACGAAAAGAAACGGCCAAAAAACAAACGATCACAGAAAACGGCTGAGAAGAATGTATCGCGCTATAAGAAACGAAAAAAAGATGAGGACAGGCATGCAATTTACCCCAATACTGACGTTCTAATGAATCAGCTGAAGCAGGTAAACTGTCCCTTGTGACCCATCCTCCAAGTCTTCCCAAATAAAATTTCTTGTGTTACGAAGGGAAGGAGGCACTGACAAGTTGATGGATCACGTATGTGAAGTAACGTTGCAGATTGGAAACTAGCCTCTTCTCTGTCCCTCTTTAGGGGGGATATGCGTGGAAAGTTCTTTACGCAGAGGGTGGTGGGTGCCTGGAACGCGTTGCCAGCGGAGGTGGTAGATGCGGGCACGATGGCGTCTTTTAAGATGTATCTAGACAGATACATGAATGGGCAGGAAGAAAAGAGATACAGAACCTTAGAAAATAGGTGACATGTTTAGAGAGAGGATCTGGATCGGCGCAGGCTTGGAGGGCCGCAGGGCCTGTTTCTGTGCTGTAATTATCTTTGTTCTTTGTTCTTTCCCTCTCGCCCCCACATAATAAATGTAAATTTGTTAGTGAGTGAGTAACTTACATTTATAAACACCTTTAATGTAATAAAATATCCCAGGGCACTTGAGTGGAGTGTTGCCAAACAAAATTTGACACTGAGCCACATAAGGAGATAATTAGGCCAGATGACCAAAAGCTTGGTCAAAGAGGTAAATTTAAGGACTGTCTTAAAGGAGGAGCGAAAGATATACCTTTATTACATATCTAGTAGTAACTGGAGAGACCTAGACCCATGCTGTTTTCCCCAAGACGAGCAAAAATGGGAACATGCAACACTAACCCTGTAAGCAGAGTTCTATCAGTGGCTGCTACATAATTGACTTTGTGAGAGTCACTGTTTAATGGTAGAATTATGTAATGGCAACTGATCCATGTGTTTTTATGATAGAACAATGCTGAATAGGGTGATTAGATTATATAGTTCCACTGATTCAAAATAGTGAATCTTAAACTGCTTTTTAATGAGCATGTTTGGTGTCACTGTTTGCAGAGAAATTGTTTTTTGGCTCACCAAAGAAAGAGTCAGTGCCTTGATTTAGTTGTGTTCCCACTTGGTGGATTGCATGTGCTTGTCAAGAGGAAGAAGAAGGCTTATGTTAGGATGAGACGTGAAAGCTCAGTTAGGGCGCTTGAGAGTTACAAGCTAGCCAGGAAGGATCTAAAGGGAGAGCTAAGAAGAGCAAGGAGAGGACACGAGAAGTCATTGGCGGATAGGATCAGGGAAAACCCTAAGGCTTTCTATAGGTATATCAGGAATAAAAGAATGACTAGAGGTAGATTAGGGCCAATCAAGGATAGTAGTGGGAAGTTGTGTGTGGAATCAGAGGAGATAGGGGAAGCGTTAAATGAATATTTTTCGTCAGTATTTACAGTAGAGAAAGAAAATGTTGTCGAGGAGAATACTGAGATTCAGACTACTAGGCTAGATGGGATTGAGGTTCACAAGGAGGAGGTGTTAGCAATTTTGGAAAGTGTGAAAATAGATAAGTCCCCTGGGCCAGATGGGATTTATCCTAGGATTCTCTGGGAAGCTAGGGAGGAGATTGCAGAGCCGTTGTTGTTGATCTTTATGTCGTCATTGTCGACAGGAATAGTGCCGGAAGACTGGAGGATAGCAAATGTTGTCCCCTTGTTCAAGAAGGGGAGTAGAGACAGCCCTGGTAATTATAGACCTGTGAGCCTTACTTCGGTTGTGGGTAAAATGTTGGAAAAGGTTATATGAGACAGGATTTATAATCATCTTGAAAAGAATAAATTCATTAGCGATAGTCAGCACGGTTTTGTGAAGGGTAAGTCGTGCCTCACAAACCTTATTGAGTTTTTCGAGAAGGTGACCAAACAGGTGGATGAGGGTAAAGCAGTGGATGTGGTGTATATGGATTTCAGTAAGGCGTTTGATAAGGTTCCCCACGGTAGGCTATTGCAGAAAATACGGAAGTATGGGGTTGAAGGTGATTTAGAGCTTTGGATCAGAAATTGGCTAGCTGAAAGAAGACAGAGGGTGGTGGTTGATGGCAAATGTTCATCCTGGAGTTTACTTTCTAGTGGTGTACCGCAAGGATCTGTTTTGGGGCCACTGCTGTTTGTCATTTTTATAAATGACCTGGAAGAGGGTATAGAAGGGTGGGTTAGTAAATTTGCGGATGACACTAAGGTCGATGGAGTTGTGGATAGTGCCGAAGGATGTTGTAGGGTACAGAGGGACATAGATAGGCTGCAGAGCTGGGCTGAGAGATGGCAAATGGAGTTTAATGCGGAAAAGTGTGAGGTGATTCACTTTGGAAGGAGTAACAGGAATGCAGAGTACTGGGCTAATGGGAAGATTCTTGGTAGTGTAGATGAACAGAGAGATCTTGGTGTCCAGGTACATAACCTGGGTAGCAACTTTCAGGGATTTAATAGGGCTGTTAAGAAGGCATATGGTGTGTTAGCTTTTATTAGTAGGGGGATCGAGTTTCGGAGCCACGAGGTCATGCTGCAGCTGTATAAAACTCTGGTGAGACCGCACCTGGAATATTGCGTGCAGTTCTGGTCACCGCATTATAGGAAGGATGTGGAAGCTTTGGAAAGGGTGCAGAGGAGATTTACTAGGATGTTGCATGGTCTGGAGGGAAGGTCTTACGAGGAAAGGCTGAGGGACTTGAGGTTGTTTTTGTTGGAGAGAAGGAGGAGGAGAGGTGACTTAATAGAGACATATAAGATAATCAGTGGGTTAGATAGGGTGAATAGTGAGAGTCTTTTTCCTCGGATGGTGATGGCAAACACGAGGGGACATAGCTTTAAGTTGAGGGGCGATAGATATAGGACAGATGTGAGAGGTAGTTTCTTTACTCAGAGAGTAGTAGGGGCGTGCAACGCCCTGCCTGCAACAGTAGTAGACTCGCCAACTTTAAGGGCATTTAAGTGGTCATTGGTTAGACATATGGATGAAAATGGAATAGTGTAGGTCAGATGGTTTCACAGGTCGGCGCAACATCGAGGACCGAAGGGCCTGTACTGCGCTGTAATGTTCTAATTCTAATAGAGAAAATGCTGGAAATACTCAGCAGGTCTGGCAGCATCTGTGGAGAGAAAAATATCGAGTTAGCGTTTCAGATTGATGACCATTGATCAGAACTGGTGGATTGCATTGGTGACTGACCTAATGAAATAAGCTTGTGCAGCAGTGTTTCTCTGCTGGTTGTTCATTTTGCTGTGTAATGTATTAAAAAGCTGATGCCTGTGTGCATTTTCTATCAGCTATTTTTCAACTGAAAATATCGATGTAAACTTGCCAAGCTGTTTTTATACCTTCCTGCAATGGTAGTGTTGGAGCATCACCAGAGGCAGGAGGGTGTAATTACAGAAAAACAAATTTACTGAGGCCGTTCCATTATAAATATGGGCACAGGAGTTTATAATGAAAAGAGTTGATTAGAAATGAACAGGGCGTGGCCATTTTTAATGTCGATCTAGATAATATCAAATATCGCAAAGAATAAGACTGGGATGTTTGACTTTTAAAATGGGATCTAGATTATCAGTGCACACTGCTCCAATTATCCCCTGCCCTTTAGCACTGCTTCACCTAAAGAGCACTTCGTCTTGGCTGCGCATATACAACACATTCTACCATCCCGGTAGTCTTGTGATACAATGATAATGGAGTTGTTAACCGATTGTGGCTATCAATTATTCTACACTGTACACAGATAGGCAATTGATTGAACCATAGTTCCAAAGGCACGTGTCCCTCCTCAACATGCTACACTTGCTGCATGTCATGCTTCAAAATATATACTATATCATAAAATATTATTTAACATTGAGACTGTTTGTGGCAACATTGCCACTTGAAATGTTTACATAAGCAATGTAGTTGGGGGCTCTGGCCATTAGTTAGTGAAATGGAGCAAGTTTCTGAAGTTTCTCTCCCACAGCCACCTTTTTTGTTTATAAAAAAAAACTTTTATTCATTAACCATGAAGAGTTTCACAAGCATTTTGCTATTATCATTTGAATTGCTTGCGAAATGAATTAATGGAAAGATCAGTGCAACCAGCAGAAAAATGAATGTCCACACTCAGAATGGGAACAGTTCTAATTTTCTTTAAAAATTTAAAGTCACCCAACTAAATTTTAAAGTTGATTTGAAATGCTTCCAGTTTTGTATATGGACAGAAAAACTATTTTGAAAATAATGCAGTGCTTTCATTGAGAGGTAAATAATTTATGATTTTGTTTGATTTGCTTTATATAATCCAATAAAAAAAACGCACTGAATTTGAGCTGTAAAAAAATGACATAGCAAAAATATCTAATAGTTCTATTGTAAAGAGATGACTGGAAAGTAATGGTGTTCAATTTATAAAAATAGAAAATGCTGAAAATACTCAGCAGATCAGAACTAATGAAAGGTCATTGACCTGAAACCTGTTTCTCTCTCTACAGATGCTGCCTGACCTGCTGAGTATTTCCAGTATTTTATGTTTTTATTTCAGATTTCCAGCATCTCCAGTATTTTGCTTTTGTATTATTTTTCAGTTCATATATCATTTTCTTTTTCACTAGCAACTGACTCTTCTCCCACTGCTGGAACCAACAATCAGTGTGAATTTTGCATACTTCCCACCCTATGGTAGTGGACAGCTGAATGGTGATAATTTACTAACGGGATCTTTTGGCAGCGCTGTTCTTGACAGTGTTCCAGATTACTACTCTCAGTTGATTTACAAGGTATGTTGTGCATTCGTTACAAATAATGAACCCACACGTTGCCATTATATCAAGCAGCATCTTTGTTTAAGGGATGAAATCAGCTTACACACAAGTCTGCTCATAGTCGACAGTGGAGCTGGTCATGTATAAAATTTCCTGTAACTTGCACTGACTATCAGCCAGATTGAAGTTACTGTTTTTTGTTTATGTACACATTCAGTTTTCAGTTTACACACACAGAACCTTGTGTATTTTTTTTAAAGTTCTGATTGAACGTCATAACCTTGAATCTGTTCATTATATATTTAAGGCCCTTATTAGTACCAGATAAAGATTAAATCCTCATTTAATCTAAGTTTTTCAATTAAATAGGATAAAAAACACATTGATTTAATGTTTTTGAAGACTGCAGTTACATTTCTGCAACAAATTAAATGTAGGCTAGAATTTTATTTTGAAGAATCACCATGATTTGCAAACCACCTCAACTTCCAGTCCTGACATTTTCCATTACAATCTTCATAAAGGTACATTTGTGAAAATCTTTACTTGAGGCATTGTAGTTCGTTGGCAGTGAAAAGAAACATTTAATTAACAAATGTTAGGCCAATCTGCATTAGTCAGAGATCTGTTTAGGTTATGAAAAAGTTCAAACTTTTACAGGGATCTTAACACAGTAAGTGGGTTCTGGGAAATATATAAAGAAGTAGAGTCATTTACATCACAGAAGGAGGCCATTAAGCCCCTTGTAGACATGCCAACTCCCCAGGGAGCAATCCAGTCAGTCCCGCTCCCCCACTCGATCCCCATAGCCCTACAAGTTTATTTCCTTCAAGTGTCCATCCAATTTCATTTTGAAATCGTCGATTGTCTCTGCTTCCACTACTTCGTGGGCAGCGAGTTCCAGGTCATTGACAGTCGCTGCATAAAAAAGTTATTTCTCACATTCCCCCTGCATCTCTTGCCAAAAACCTTCAATCTGTGTCTTCCAGTCCTTGTACCATCAGTTAATGAGTTAATGGAAATAGTTTTTCCTTGTCAAACTTTTCTAAGCCTGTCATAATCTTGTACAGCTCTATCAAATCTCCCCTCAATGTCGTCTCCATCTCCTTTGCTCCAAGGAGAACAACTCCAGCTTTTCCAACCTAACATTGTAACTAAAATCCCCCATCCCTGGAACCATTCTGGGAAACCTCCTCTGCACCCTCTCAAGGACCCTCACATCCTTCCTAAAGTGTGGCGACCGGAGCTGGACGCAATACTGCAGCTGGGGCCTAACTAGAGCTTTATAAAGATTCAGCGTAGCTTCCCTGCTTTTGTACTCAGTGCCTCTATTTATGAATCCCAAGATCCCATATGCTTTGCTGTCCACACTCAACATGTCCTGGCACCTTCAAAGACAATGCACATGGACCCCCAGATTTCTCTGTTCCTGCACACTCTTTATAACTGTGCCATTAGGTCTGTATTGCCTCACCCTATCCCTTCTGCCAAGTAAATAAATAATTTTTATACAGAGGAAGATTAAATATACAAAACACTCCTGATCCATTCAAGATACAACAAGAACTCGTATTTAAATAGCACGTTTTAATGTAGTGAAACATCCCAACGCGCTTTGAGAGAGTGATTATCAAATAAAGCTTGACACTGTGCCACAAAGGAGATAGTAAATTTTAAGGAGCATCTTAAAGGAGGTAAATATATTTATGGAGGGAATTCCAGAGCTTAGATGGCTGAAGGCATGGCTGCTCATCAAGGAGCAAATTATAGGCCTGGAGGAGGTTACAGAGGTGGGGAGGAGTAAGGCCATGAGGGATTTCTAAACGAGGATGCAAATTTTAAAATCGTGGCATTGCCAGACTAGAAGCCAGTAATCACATAGTTTACTTGGATTTCTAAAAGGTATTTTCCTCACGTGAGGCTAGTAGGAGAGTTCAACTCTCATGGAATAGATAACAAATCCTGTATAAAAATTTCTAAGCATCGTGTATATTGATCACTGAAATGCTGTGACTGGGGGAAATGTAATCCATGGTATTCCACAGGGATCTGCCCATCGAACTGATGAATGGTAAGGTCAGTTCTGGAGTTTGTTGAATGCTGTTGGGTAGACTTAACTGAAAGAATGTGGATATATTAGCAGAGTTTAGAAAAGAGCTTAATTCCAGACCATAGAGGACTGAGGTACTGTATCAGGATAGGATTAAGCAGCTACATTTACTTGGTTGTGGGGAAAAAGACTTGGGGGAGAAAGAATACAAGTCTTTAAAGTAATTAAAGCTAAGGGGAAGGATGAAGTAACTAATTCACTTCACTTGGAAAGAGAACAAAGGATTAGAGGAAAGAGTTGTGCTTGAATTTTTTTTTAAGAAAGGTAGGGAATGGAACTTAATCGTTTCATTAAAGGCTCAACAAATGGTAAGGAGGAGCTCTGGATGACGTGGGCTTGATTGACCAAACAGCCTTTTTCAATGCCAGACTTTGTTCCGAAACAGTAACTACTGCATTCACATAGTCCCTTTAATGTACAAAAATGTCGCAAGTTGCTTTATGAGGGAAGAAAGGAACATAGGAGCAGAAGTAGGCCATTCATCCCATCAAGACTGCTGCGCCATTCGGTTAGATCATGGCTGATCATCTACGTCAGTGCCACTTTCCTGCACTATCCCCATATCACTTGATGTCATTAGTATCCAGAAATGTATCGATTCCTGTCTTGAGCATGGTCAATGATTGAGCTTTTACTGCCCTCTGAGTGAAGAAGTTCCTCCTCATCTCAGCCCTAAATGGTCTACCCCTTATTCTGAGACTATGTCCCCCTGGTTCTAGACTCACCAGCCAGGGGAAACATACTATCTACATCCACCCTGTCATGCCCTGTAAGAATTTTGTACATTTCAATGAGATCACCTCTCATTCTTCGAAACCCTAGAGAATACAGGCCCAGTTTCCTCAATCTCTCCTCAAGGCATTATTACCACCCCAGGGATTAGTCTGGTGAACCTTTGTTGCACTCCCTCGATAGAAAGTATATCCTTCCTTAGACGAGACCAAAACTGTACACAATACTCCAGGTGCAGTCTCACCAAGGTTCTCTACAATTGCAGCAAGACTGCTTTACTCTTGTACTCAAAATCCCTTGCGATGAAGGCCAACACATCAATTGCCTTCCTAATTGCTTGCTGCACATGCATGCTAGCTTTTAGTGACTCATGAACAAGGACGCCCAGGTCCCTGTTAGCGGGAATTAATCTAGAAGAATCACTCGACACTCGGGTCTGCTCCAATATCAAACTGTTTATTGAGTTACGCCAGCGGGGAGCAGGTCACTGGGCTGTCCAGATGCCTCTCCACTGAACAAAGGAAAATCATCCATACTTATACATTTTCAAACAGTTACTCAGCCCATCCCGGCCGGACATGGTCCAATCACAATGATTTTCGATTATCTCCATTGATTATTAGAGCCAATAGAAGAGGTTACTAGGCAGAGGGGCTGCATGACCGGCCCATACACAGATAGGGAATTACTCATGATGTTTTCCATACCCCCTTATCTTCACCTCGTTACTGGCCCATACACAGATAGGGGATTACTCATGATGTTTTCACCTCGTTACAGGCTAGCACCTTTGTCAGCGTCTGCTTTTCATTTTAATTAGCCTTTTGTTTGAGTTTGGATTACTCAGCTCCTGTGGAATGTGGTCAAGTTAACTGAGACCCATGGTGTTTTGCAACCTCCTCACTGTTCACTAATATATGTTACTGGTTACTCAAATAATATTTAAACATTATGATATTTACGGCAGGTGCCTCTGCGCTTGGGAATACCCTACAACATCCCTTTGGATATCAACACTTCCAAATTCTCACCGTTTAAGAAATACTTTGTCTTTCTGTTTTTTCTACTGAAGTGGATAACTTCACACTATTTCCATCTGCCACGATCTTGCCCATTCGCTTAGCCTGTCCAAGTCCCCTTGAAGCCACCTTGCATCCTCCTCACAACTTATATTCGCAACTAGTTTTGTGTCATCAGATTTAGAAATATTACATTTGGTCCCCACATCCAAATCATTTATATAGATTATAAACAGCTGTGGCACCAGCACGGATCCTTGCAATACCCCACTAATTACAGCCTGCCATCCTGAGAATGAGCCATTTATTCCTACTCTTTGTTTGCTGTCTGTTAACCAATTCTCAATCCATACTAGTATATTACCCCCCCCCCCCCCATCCCCAATCCCATGTGCTCTAATTTTGTTCACTAACCACCTGTGTGGGATCTTATCAAAGGAATATGTGCCAAGCCTTTGTCCATGAGTTGAGACAGTTGATTGACTGACAAAATGGGTTGGAAGGAGCTTTTTAAAGGCGGGCAGAGAAATGAGAAGAGGACAGGACCCAGACTGTTGAAAATACTAAAACTTTACATTGTAGAATAATAGGTTTACTTGTGTGACATCTACATTAATAAATATTCCAGATGTCTATGATTTATTTATAGTTCTCCACTTCATATCTTTCTTCTGATTTCTGTCAGTATATATTTACATTCTACCTCTACTTTCTCACAACTTAATCATAAAATTACATGCATCCATAAATGTACATTGCATTTATTTTGGAAATGCTATAATCATCCATTTTATATGTCAAACTAGTTTTCAGTATCTGTTTGCACCCTGGTTCAAATTTACTCTCTCTCTTTCTCCCCCCCTGCCCTTGCCCACCCAGTTATTTCGTTCGCATCATCATTCACTCCAAGATTCAAAAATTTGTAATTTGTTAATGTCTGACCTTCTGGTTGCAAACATTTCCTTTCTCAATATCAGACATCAGGCAGTAGGAGAGTAGCAGTTCACAAAACTAAGGCCAGCTCCTGTCAAATTAAGAATAGTCGGTGCTTTTATGTTTTCTGCGGGAGTGGAAGACTAGTGTGACCTTGATTTCAGTCTTCTACATAATGTAAGCATGCGAGGTTCTAGTGACCATCACATCACTGACTATATTAATACAAAGCAACTGGAAGTAAAAGTAGCAGGAGGCTCTTGACTTCAGCTGTGATGTCTGAAGCCAAGGTGAATAAGCTGCACTGTTTGTTGTTTTGTGTTTATGTGAGCTTTGCGCGTTTGCAAGAGATCCGTCTTTATTTACACATAAATGGAGGATGTTGTAAAGCAGCTAGATCGTACAAATGAGACGGCATCAATTTAATTCATTTTTCTGTTTGGCACAGCAGAGCAACCTTAGCAATCCTCCCACCCCACCGGCATCTTTGCCTCCTACACCACCACCTGTGGCTCGTCAGAAGCTGGTGAATGGTTTTGCTACTACTGAGGAGATTTCTGGAAAACCAGGAGTGATTGGGCATCACGATGGTAAGGAGTTGTATTTGCTTCCAAATTTATTCAGTTTTGATATCGGAATTATTTTGGTGTGAGCATCACTGTTGAATTGGAAATAATAAATCCAAGCTGTTGATATGCATAGTTCAGCACTGCTTTGTCATGTTTGCAACTGAAGATGACTAGAGATTACAAAAGAGAAAAATTTTCCATAGAATTTCTATTTGATGAAGGTGGATTTGTGGTGAAGATGGTAAAAGAGGGGGGTGTGTGGCATTGTTAATCAAGGAGAGTATTACAGCGACAGAAAGGACATTTGAGGACTCGTCTACTGAGGTAGTATGGGCTGAGGTTAGAAACAGGAGAGGTGAGGTTACCCTGTTGGGAGTCTTTTATAGACCTCCAAATAGTTCCAGAGATGTAGAGGAAAGGATAGCGAAGATGATTCTCGACAGGGGTGAGAGTAACAGGGTAGTTGTTATGGGGGACTTTAACTTTCCAAATATCGACTGGAAATACTATAGTTCGAGTACTTTAGATGGGTCAGTTTTTGTCCAGTGTGTGCAGGAGGGTTTTCTGACACAGTATGTAGACAGGCCAACCAGGGGTGATGCCACATTGGATTTGGTACTGGGAAATGAACCCGGCCAGGTGTTAGATTTAGATGTAGGTGAGCACTTTGGTGATAGTGATCACAATTCGGTTAGGTTTACCTTAGCGATGGGCAGGGACAGGTATATACCGCAGGGCAAGAATTATAACTGGGGGAAAGGAAATTATGATGCGATTAGGCAAGATTTAGGATGCGTAGGATGGGGAAGGAAACTGCAGGGGATGGGAACAATTGAAATGTGGAGCTTATTCAAGGAGCAGCTACTGCGTGTCCTTGATAAGTATGTACCTGTGAGGCAGGGAGGAAGTTGTCGTGCGAGGGAGCCGTGGTTTACTAAAGAAGTTGAAGCGCTTGTCAAGAGGAAGAAGAAGGCTTATGTTAGGATGAGAAGTGAAGGCTCAGTTAGGGCGCTTGAGAGCTACAAGCTAGCCAGGAAGGATCTAAAGGGAGAGATAAGAAGAGCAAGGAGAGGACACGAGAAGTCATTGGTGGATCGGATCAGGGAAAACCCTAAGGCTTTCTATAGGTATATCAGGAATAAAAGAATGACTAGAGTTAGATTAGGGCCAATCAAGGATAGTAGTGGGAAGTTGTGTGTGGAATCAGAGGAGATAGGGGAAGTGTTAAATGAATATTTTGCGTCAGTATTTACAGTAGAGAAAGAAAATGTTGAGAATACTGAGATTCAGGCTACGAGGCTAGATGGGATTGAGGTTCACAAGGAGGAGGTGTTATCAATTTTGGAAAGTGTGAAAATAGATAAGTCCCCTGGGCCAGATGGGATTTATCCTAGGATTCTCTGGGAAGCTAGGGAGGAGATTGCAGAGCCTTTGTCCTTGATCTTTATGTCGTCATTGTCGACAGGAATAGTGCCGGAAGACTGGAGGATAGCAAATGTTGTCCCCTTGTTCAAGAAGGGAGTAGAGACAGCCCTGGTACTTATAGACCTGTGAGCCTTACATCGGTTGTGGGTAAAATGTTGGAAAAGGTTATAAGAGACAGGATTTATAATCATCTTGAAAAGAATAAGTTCATTAGAGATAGTCAGCACGGTTTTGTGAAGGGTAAGTCGTACCTCACAAACCTTATTGAGTTTTTCGAGAAGGTGACCAAACAGGTGGATGAGGGTAAAGCAGTGGATGTGGTGTATATGGATTTCAGTAAGGCGTTTGATAAGGTTCCCCACGGTAGGCTATTGCAGAAAATACAGGAGTATGGGGTTGAAGGTGATTTAGAGCTTTGGATCAGAAATTGGCTAGCTGAAAGCAGACAGAGGGTGGTGGTTGATGGCAAATGTTCATCCTGGAGTTTAGTTACTAGTGGTGTACCGCAAGGATCTGTTTTGGGGCCACTGCTGTTTGTCATTTTTATAAATGACCTGGAAGAGGGTATAGAAGGGTGGGTTAGTAAATTTGCGGATGACACGAAGGTCGGTGGAGTTGTGGATCGTGCCGAAGGATGTTGTAGGGTACAGAGAGACATAGATAGGCTGCAGAGCTGGGCTGAGAGATGGCAAATGGAGTTTAATGCGGAAAAGTGTGAGGTGATTCACTTTGGAAGGAGTAACAGGAATGCAGAGTACTGGGCTAATGGGAAGATTCTTGGTAGTGTAGATGAACAGAGAGATCTTGGTGTCCAGGTGCATAAATCCCTGAAGGTTGCTAACCAGGTTAATAGGGCTGTTAAGAAGGCATATGGTGTGTTAGCTTTTATTAGTAGGGGGGTCGAGTTTCGGAGCCACGAGGTCATGCTGCAGCTGTACAAAACTCTGGTGAGACTGCACCTGGAGTATTGTGTGCAGTTCTGGTCACCGCATTATAGGAAGGATGTGGAAGCTATGGAAAGGGTGCAGAGGAGATTTACTAGGATGTTGCCTGGTATGGAGGGAAGGTCTTACGAGGAAAGGCTGAGGGACTTGAGGTTGTTTTCGTTGGAGAGAAGGAGGAGGAGAGGTGACTTAATAGAGACATATAAGATAATCAGAGGGTTAGATAGGGTGGATAGTGAGCGTCTTTTTCCTCGGATAGTGATGGCAAACACGAGGGGACATAGCTTCAAGTTGAGGGATGATAGATATAGGACAGATGTGAGAGGTAGTTTCTTTACTCAGAGAGTAGTAAGGGCGTGGAACGCCCTGCCTGCAGCAGTAGTAGATTCGCCAACTTTAAGGGCATTTAAGTGGACATTGGATAGACATATGGATGAAAATGGAATAGTGTAGGTCAGATGGTTTCACAGGTCGGCGCAACATCGAGGGCCGAAGGGCCTGTACTGCGCTGTAATGTTCTAATTCTAATTTGGATTTGCACTCCTGACAAGAGAAAGTTTTTAAGTTTTAATTCTGGGTACCATTTAGTGATAATAGGAAATCTACACATGTAGGTGTTTTTATACTTATGTATAATTGAGATACTGCCATCTGCTCCCATCCCTAACGTTTTCTCCCCCAATCTGCCCTCTTAAACTGTTTAAATTCCCCTGGCTCTTTAAATCAGTTCATTTTAGCCCTATCTAAAAGTTAACAGTTAGTTTAGTGTATGTTACCTGGGCCCACTGCCCTCCCCCAGCCACACCTGCTCTTTGTTTTCTCAATGAAATTGATCCGGATGAAACTGACGAGCACAGCTGCCGATACTTCAATCTCCGATCCTGCTGTCTTCACCGCCCAGAGTGTCTGCGGTTCCGGCGTGCGGTAAGTCCATTGAGGTGAAGAAGGAGCTGCGGGACCTGAGAGAAGTCCTGTGAAAAGGTGCCCCGAACACCCAAAACATCCACGAACGGCCCCCCCCGGCCGCAACTTCAAAGCGCCCGCGGGAGATGGCTCGGAGAGCATCTGCAGCGCACTGTCGGCAATGCTGCATGCCTTTATTTAAACCACTGCAGAAAAAAAAAAACCCTTAGCAAATGTAATCACCTCTAAGTCTGCCAAATGATGCTTCTCCTCCCGAAGGACGTGGATGAGCTTTCCGGACGTCGATGGTGGGCACTGAGGAAATGGCTTATTACCTGCACCAGATTCCACCCCCCCTCCCCCTCCCCTTTACCCCCCTTCCACCCCCCCCACCCCCGTCCCCTTCCCTGCTCCACCCTCTCAGCTCACCCCCTCACAACCCCGTCCCAGCCCGCCCCCCCTCGCACCATCTTCACCCCGCACCCCCTTCCCCTGCACCCCCCCCCCCACCCCCTCCCTCTACCCCTCCCCCTTGCATCCCCTCCTCCCACCGGCACCATCCTACACCTGTGTAGGGGCCCCAACAACCCCACTGCCTTGTGGGCGTCTCGGGAGAGACCAAGGCTAAGGGAGTAAACCCTAACAGAAAATCCGGAGCGGAACCCCGTAGGCGGTCATGTGTCACCTTTGGCATGTTTCCGGCAGTTCCTGCAGCCATACTGGTGCCAAACGTCGTGTCCTGCACTCCTTTGGACCCCACCAGAAAGGCCGAGAGGGGGGTTTTGACGACTGGGCAACTCTCAACCTCCATAAATTTGCCCAGGCATGCGCCATGGAGAGGTCACTCCATAGTTGCCTCACAGCGACTAAAACAACACGGAAGGCAGCAGTTACGGGTTATAAGTCCAGATAAATTGGCGTAGAAACTGGGCGCCACGGGTTGCCTTTGTCGGTGGGAGAGGTCATTGCACCTCACTGGACAGCTACCGCCCGCCTCAAACCGGGCAGCCCCCGGTCAATAAGGTTCTGTCCCGCCACAGTCTGCCTGCTTCAATGGGTGCTTGGAGCTCAGGGTCATTGCCCGAAAGGTGGACTGATACACTGCACCAAACAACATGAAAAAAGGAAAGAAGGTACCAGCCCTTCGCTTTGCAAGCTGGAACGTCAGAACTATGTGTCCTGGCCTGTCGGAAGACCTTACACAAATCAACGATTCTCGGAAGACCGCCATCATTAACAACGAGCTCAGTAGATTCAATGTGGACATTGCAGCACTTCAGGAGACTCGCCTCCCCGCGAGTGGCTCTCTAGCAGAGCAAGACTACACCTTCTTCTGGCAGGGCAGGGATCCTGAAGAACCAAGACAGCATGGAGTGGGCTTCGCCATCAGAAACTCCTTGCTCAGCATGATAGAGCCTCCCTCAAATGGCTCGGAACGCATACTGTCCATCCGACTGCTCACCACCTCTGGTCCAGTACACCTACTCAGCATCTATGCTCCAACACTCTGCTCCGCACCTGAAGCTAAAGACCAGTTCTATGAACAACTCCATAACATCATTAGCAGCATCCCCAACACCGAACACCTATTCCTGCTGGGGGACTTTAATGCCAGGGTTGGGGCCGACCATGACTCATGGCCCTCCTGCCTTGGGCGCTATGGCGTTGGAAGGATGAATGAGAACGGGCAGAGACTGCTTGAGTTGTGTACCTATCATAACCTCTGCATCACCAACTCGTTCTTTCACACTAAACCCTGTCACCAGGTTTCATGGAGGCACCCAAGATCACGTCGTTGGCACCAGCTAGACCTCATTGTCACAAGGCGAGCCGCCTTAAACAGTGTTCAAATCACACGCAGCTTCCACAGTGCGGACTGCGACACCGACCACTCCCTGGTGTGCAGCAAGGTTAGACTCAGACCAAAGAAGTTGCATCATTCCAAGCAGAAGGGCCACCCGCGCATCAACACGAGCAGAATTTCTCACCCACAGCTGTTACAAAAATTTCTAAATTCACTTGTAACAGCCCTTCAAAACACTCCCACAGGGGATGCTGAGACCAAGTGGGCCCACATCAGAGACGCCATCTATGAGTCAGCTTTGACCACCTACGGCAAAAGTGCGAAGAGAAATGCAGACTGGTTTCAATCTCATAATGAAGAGCTGGAACCTGTCATAGCCGCTAAGCGCATTGCACTTTTGAACTACAAGAAAGCCCCCAGCGATTTAACATCCGCAGCACTTAAAGCAGCCAGAAGTACTGCACAAAGAACAGCTAGGCGTTGCGCAAACGACTACTGGCAACACCTATGCAGTCATATTCAGCTGGCCTCAGACACCGGAAACATCAGAGGAATGTATGATGGCATGAAGAGAGCTCTTGGGCCAACCATCAAGAAGATCACCCCCCTCAAATCTAAATCGGGGGACATAATCACTGACCAACGCAAACAGATGGACCGCTGGGTTGAGCACTACCTAGAACTGTACTCCAGGGAGAATGCTGTCACTGAGACTGCCCTCAATGCAGCCCAGCCTCTACCAGTCATGGATGAGCTGGACATACAGCCAACCAAATCAGAACTCAGTGATGCCATTGATTCCCTAGCCAGCGGAAAAGCCCCTGGGAAGGACAGCATTACCCCTGAAATAATCAAGAGTGCCAAGCCTGCTATACTCTCAGCACTACATGAACTGCTATGCCTGTGCTGGGACGAGGGAGCAGTACCCCAGGACATGCGCGATGCCAACATCATCACCCTCTATAAAAACGAAGGTGACCGCGGTGACTGCAACAACTACCGTGGAATCTCCCTGCTCAGCATAGTGGGGAAAGTCTTTGCTCGAGTCGCTCTGAACAGGCTCCAGAAGCTGGCCGAGCGCGTCTACCCTGAGGCACAGTGTGGCTTTCGTGCAGAGAGATCGACTATTGACATGCTGTTCTCCCTTCGTCAGATACAGGAGAAATGCCGTGAACAACAGATGCCCCTCTACATTGCTTTCATTGATCTCACCAAAGCCTTTGACCTCGTCAGCAGACGTGGTCTCTTCAGACTACTAGAAAAGATCGGATGTCCACCAAAGCTACTAAGTATCATCACCTCATTCCATGACAATATGAAAGGCACAATTCAACATGGTGGCTCCTCATCAGAGCCCTTTCCTATCCTGAGTGGTGTGAAACAGGGCTGTGTTCTCGCACCCACACTTTTTGGGATTTTCTTCTCCCTGCTGCTTTCACATGCGTTCAAATCCTCTGAAGAAGGAATTTTCCTCCACACAAGATTAGGGGGCAGGTTGTTCAACCTTGCCCGTCTAAGAGCGAAGTCCAAAGTACGGAAAGTCCTCATCAGAGAACTCCTCTTTGCTGACGATGCTGCTTTAACATCTCACACTGAAGAATGCCTGCAGAGTCTCATCGACAGGTTTGCGTCTGCCTGCAATGAATTTGGCCTAACCATCAGCCTCAAGAAAACGAACATCATGGGGCAGGATGTCAGAAATGCTCCATCCATCAATATTGGCGACCACGCTCTGGAAGTGGTTCAAGAGTTCACCTACCTAGGCTCAACTATCACCAGTAACCTGTCTCTAGATGCAGAAATCAACAAGCGCATGGGTAAGGCTTCCACTGCTATGTCCAGACTGGCCAAGAGAGTGTGGGAAAATGGCGCACTGACACGGAACACAAAAGTCCGAGTGTATCAGGCCTGTGTCCTCCGTACCTTGCTCTACGGCAGCGAGGCCTGGACAACGTATGCCAGCCAAGAGCGACGTCTCAATTCATTCCATCTTCGCTGCCTTCGGAGAATACTTGGCATCAGGTGGCAGGACTATATCTCCAACACAGAAGTCCTTGAAGCGGCCAACACCCCCAGCTTATACACACTACTGAGTCAGCGGCGCTTGAGATGGCTTGGCCATGTGAGCCGCATGGAAGATGGCAGGATCCCCAAAGACACATTGTACAGCGAGCTCGCCACTGGTATCAGACCCACCGGCCGTCCATGTCTCCGTTATAAAGACGTCTGCAAACGTGACATGAAATCGTGTGACATTGATCACAAGTCGTGGGAGTCAGTTGCCAGCATTCGCCAGAGCTGGCGGGCAGCCATAAAGACAGGGCTAAATTGTGGCGAGTCGAAGAGACTTAGTAGTTGGCAGGAAAAAAGACAGAGGCGCAAGGGGAGAGCCAACTGTGCAACAGCCCCAACAAACAAATTTCTCTGCAGCACCTGTGGAAGAGCCTGTCACTCCAGAATTGGCCTTTATAGCCACTCCAGGCGCTGCTTCACAAACCACTGACCACCTCCAGGCGCGTATCCATTGTCTCTCGAGATAAGGAGGCCCAAAAGAATAATTGAGATACTAGATTGAGGTGAACACCAAATTTGGAATTCGACAAAGTAAAATTTGGCTTAAATCAAGCATTTTAATATTATGCACTCTCAGGATGCATAATGATGGAATGCTCTTCACTTGTCTGGATGGGTGCAGCTCCAACAACATTCAAGAAGCAAACCACCTCATCCACCACCTTTAACACTCACCCTTTCCACCACCAGTGTATCATGGCTGCAGTGTGCACCATGTACAAAATGCCAAGCTGTCTTCGATAGCACCTCCCAAACACTCAACCTCTGCCACCTAGAAGGACAAGTCGAGCAACTGGATGGGAACACCACCATCTCCAGTTTCCCCTCCAAGTCACACGCCATCCTGACTTGGTAATCACCATTCCTTCATCATCACTGTGTCAAAATCCTGGAAAACTCTTATCTAACAGCACTGTGGGTGTATCTTCACCAGCAAGACTGCAGTGAGTAATTGAATAAGGTGGCTCAGCATTACCCTCTCAAGTATAATTAAGGGTGGGCAATAAATACTCACCTCGCCAGCAACACCCACATCCAGTGAATGAATTTTTAAAAAAATAGAATTCCAAAACTACTTCTGCATATATCACTGTTGACTGTAAGGCAACATCTGGCCATTTTGTAGCAAATGCAGTGGAGTGATTGGTTCAAAAACATTCTCATTTGAGGGAATAAATTTTCCAACTGTTTACATCCAATGCTTGATATTTTAACCTGTGTGGTTTGCTTTCAAGTCTCTAGTAGGTTAAGATAAGATAGATTTGTACACTCTTGCACTTGAAATGGAACTTGGAGGAAGAAGTTTGGTAAAATCCACAAAGTGATCCCCAACAGAAGACAATTAGAGAAAAGGTTACTCCTGGCTGCCAAATTGAAAACAGAACTGGCATTTGTCTGAGGATCCAGAAAATGGAGAATTGAGATGATGGGGGCATACCAACTTATGAATTAGGAGCCGAAGTAGGCCATTCGGCCCCTCGAGCCTGCTCCACCATTCAATAAGATCATGACTGATCTGTTTGTGTTTCGAATTCCACGCTCCCATCTACCCCTCATAACTTTAGATTCTTGTTAGGCAAGGGAATCAATCTATCCCCACCTTAAAAATATTCAATGACCCTGCCTCCACCACCTTCTGAGGTAGGGAGTTCCAGTCCCACAACCCTCAGCTCTGTCCTAAAAGGGCGACCCCTAATTTTAAAACAGTGCCCCCTAGTCCTGGACTCATCCATAAGCGGAAACATCCTTTCCACATCCACCTTGTGAAGACCATTCAGGATCTTATATACTTCAATCAAGTCTCCCCTCACTCTTCTAAACTCCAGTGAAAACAAGTCATTCCAACCTTTCCTCATAAGACAACCCACTCATTCCAGGTATCAATCTAGTAAACCTACTCTGAATTGCCTCCAACGCATTCACATTCTTCCTTAAATAAGGAGACCAAAACTGCACACTGTATTCAAGATGTGGTCTCACCAATACCCTGTCCAACTGAAGCATCACATCCTTACTTTTATTTTCAATTCCTCTCATAATAAAGGATAGCATTCCATGAACCTTCTTTATTACTTGCTGTACCTGCATGCTAACCTTTTGTGACTCATGCACTAAAACACCTAGATCCTTCTGCACCTCAGAGTTCTATAGTCGTTCTCCGTTTAAGAAATACTCTGCTTTTTTATTCTTCCTGCCAAACTTCACATTTTCCCACAATATATTCCATCTGCTAGATTTTTGCCCACTCACTCAACCTATCTATATCGGTCTGCAAGCTCCTTATGTCCTCTTCACAACATACTTTCCTACCTATCTTTGTGTCATCTGCAAATTGATCTGCCAAACCATAGCTCCCTCATCTTAAGTCATTGATATAAATTGTAAAAAGTTGAGGCCCCTGCACAGACCCCGAGACCCAAGATTTAACAAAAAATGAAAAAACCGGATCTGCATGATGGAATTTTGAGAACTTTGATTTGAAATTCCATTAGTAGATGCACATCCCTGAAAATCTAGTATAACAAGAATATTAGTTGTGTGCACAGTGAATCCTGCACTCCCTAAATCTGCATCATCCACATTTTTTTTTGTTAAGCATGAACCATTGTATAATTATTTTGAAGGGGGAAATTGAAATGATTCTGTAGTTACTTTAGATATTGTCTCATCGAAAATTGTGTAGTTTTCTAATCCTTATCCCTCTACAATATGTTTCCTTCGGCGATCAGCAACAGTCTTAACTGTTTATTGTACACAGTTCTTGAAACTTTTATATTAAGTTCTTAGTTACTCAACAAATACATAATTACTATTTTCAGTCACCAAGGGTCTTGGACCAAAACAGTATCAGCTGCCTTTTAGACCTGAAGATGATCTATTGGCACGAGCTTTGGTACATGGACCGAAAACAGTGGATGTTCCTGCCTCGCTCCCAACTCCACCTCACAACAACCATGAGGAACTGAGGTCTGGCATTTCATTTCTAAAATTTAATTATAGTACTAGCATAAATTAATGATTTTTAGGCAGTAATGGACTAGTCAGACCACAGTTTGAATTACTTTTCTTTTCCTCAGTCGCTGTTATCTCTGTAATGTGCTGCTTTTTCCCACATATTAAAATGACCTTCTTGATAATGTTGGGTTTGGTATTTGGGGATGAACTTGGAAAGTCATAAACTGAGCTTTTCTGTGCACTTCAAATTGTGCAGATGCTGTTGAATTGTAAGACGCTTTTTTTTTAATACAAATATATTTTCCTTACAGAGGCCAGGAGCATTGTGGTGATGATGACCGTGACTCCCCAGACAGCTTTGTGGCATCGTCGTCTCCTGAAAGTGTAGTAGGTTTGGAGGTCAGCAGATATCCTGATCTCTCCCTGGTGAAAGAAGAGCCACCAGACCCGGCTCCATCCCCAGTCATTCCCATGCTTCCAAGTTCCACCGGCAAAGGTATGGGAAATAACTCTCAAGTGGTATCATTGATGTATAAAACACTTTGGTCAAGACTCAAAGACTGTTCTCTGTCTTACCCCACTTCCCTTTATACTCAATATCCAAATGATGCGCATCAGGCAAATTAAATCCTAATTGCTATTAAAAAAAATGTTTGATCATTTTAGGCAGTAAAATTAGTTGGGAAAATTAGTTGGATTTTCCCTCTGTTATGTCAACTTACATGTCACTTTAAGAATGCATATCTGTTGACAATGTATATCCAAGAATGGTTACAGCACAGAAGCCGGCTATTCAGCCCTTCGTGTCTGTGCTGGCCCTCTGCAAAAGCAACACATCTAGTCCTTTTCCCCGTGGCCCTGCAAATTTTGAAATTATGCCTTGCACACCCAAGTTTGGTAATTAATATAAATTAAGAAAAGCAGTGGTCTGAATACCGACTCCTGGAGAAGCCCACTTCCTCCAGTCCGAAAAACAACTATTCACTGCTCTGTTTCCTGTCACTCAGCCAATTTCATACCCATGCTGCCACTGTCCCTCTTATTCAATAAGCTTTAACTTTGCTGACAGGCCTGTTGTGTGGCATTTTATCAAACACTTTTTGGAAGCCCGTGTATACTGCATTACTCTCAACAACCCTCTGTGTTACCTCATCAAAAATCTCAATCAGGTTAGTTAAAAATGATTTGCCTGTAACAAATCCATGCTCGCTTTTCTCAATCCACATTTGTCCAAGTGACTGTTAATGTCCTGTATTATCGCTTCCAAGAGCTTTTCCACCACCGCGGTTAAACTGACGAACCTGTAGTTTTTGGGTTTATCCTTGCACCTTTTTGAGCAAGGGTATAACATGCAATTCTCCAGTCCTCTGTCACCACATCATATCTGTGGAGTATTGGAATATTATGGCCACAGTCTCTGCAATTTTCATCCTTTCTTCCCTCAGTATCCTCTGGTGCATCAAATCCTGTCCTGGTGACTTATCAGCTTTAAGTACAGCCAGCCTTTCAAATGCCTTCTCTTAATCAATTTTTAGCTCATCCAGCTTCTCAACTACCTCCTCTTACACTATGATTCAGCAGTAACTTCTTCCTTGATGAAGACAGATGCAAAGTACTCATTTAGTACCTGCCTCCATGCATAATTGCCCTTTCTGGTCCCTAATCAGGCTCATCCCTTCTTGAACAACCCTTTTATCATTTATACACAGATAGAAGAATTTTGGATTCCCTTTTATGTTATTTGCCAGTCTCTTCTCATGCTGTTTCTTTGCTTATCTTATTTCTTTTTTCACTTCCCCGCTGAGCTTTCTGTATTCAGCCTCAGGTTCTCACTTATATTATCAACCTGGCATCTGTCTCTCACACCTTTTTTCTGTTTCATCTTACATTCTATCACTTTCATCATCCAGGGAGTTCTGAATTTGTTTGCCCTACCTTGCCTCCTCGTGGGAATGTACCTGAACTATCACCTATTTAAAGGCAGCCCACTATTCCTTTATAGTTTGGCCTGCCAATCTTTGATTCTAGTCTTAGTTAATCTGTTGCTTATAGATTGGTTGGCATAATAAGCGTTTGATCAGAACTGCTGAGAAAATAAATCCTTTAATCAGCCTGAGAACAGGCTGATCCAATTGATGCCATTGATAGTGAGCGACTATGCTGTTGGTTACTCGACCTGCTCAGTATTTCTCCTCAATGCCAGCTCATTATCGCTGGTTAAACAGAGTTCCTCAGAGAAGATTTGATAATTAAGTATGCGTGTATTTAAAACCTGTTGCAGTGAAATATTACCAAATTCTTGGCTGTCTTACTTTCTTGTTAAAAAGCAGCGTCTTAAGTGTTGCTTTTGATCAGACTTATTCCTCCATGGGCTATGCGTTGGACAGTGATCAAGCCATGATCTGTGACTGGATTGGCTCCTTTCCCTGTGAGAGGTTTTCAGTAAATAATACTCTGCAAAGATATGGGTAAAACTAACCAATCCCCAGAATGACGTTATACATACCAAATTACCTCAGCATAAGAAGATCCCTGATTCAAATTAGTTTCTGGATCTTGAAAACCTGTATTGCTGGGTAACTCGAGGTAAATTATATCCCCGTCATTGTCCATTGTCTCAGTACGAGTGTGATATCACAGCAGCAATTACATCAGACGTGGGGTGTTCTGAAAATATCAACAGGTTGGATGGGAGTCTGATAAGAGGAAGAGGGAGATTGCGAATTATAGTTATAATCATCTAGAATAGATTAAATTTTGTTATGAAATGTCAAATGAAAAGCTGAATCGTAATCAAACATCTAAATGGATTCAGGTGAAGAAAAGCCAAACAAGAAAATAAGGAAAAACATCTATATTATTAAACGGAAAATCTCCTGAGTGTTACTTTGTATGTCACTTCATAAAACTGGTTTGTGTGAATCACGTGACAATATTGTTCACCTAGTTGGCATGCACCAACCAGATAGAAGAACCAGAATAAGGAATGATTGTCAGTGTTTGCATGGCAGCTGGTGGAATTTAAAATTCAATTTAATTAATGAATTCAATTATTTTTTTAAAAAAATTGAGAATGGAAAGCTAGTCTCAAGAATAGTGCCATGAAACTATCATTGATTGTCGCAAAAACCCATCTAGTTCACTAATGTCCTTTAGGGAAGGAAATCTGCCGTCTTTACCTGGTCTGGCCTACATGTGACTCCAGATCCACAGCAATATGGTTGACTCTTAACTGCCCTCTGAAATGGCCTAGCAAGCCAGTTAGTTGTTTTTCAATATATTGACTATTTCAGGAAGCGGTTACTGAATTATATTTCAATATTGTAATTATGGCTAGTAGATGTAGTGTTACAACCGAGGTGGGTCCACAGGTCACAACATCTATTTAAATGTTTACCTGGTTACCGATTCAACCAATCATATACGTTTTTTTAAATCCCAGAACAAAATACACCAACTAGGTTTCTTTAATAAACAACAAAATTATCAGTTTATTTTAAAACGAGACTTAAGCAGGAATGAAGCAAAGCGTTAACATGCAGATTAAAATATGAAAGTTCCCTTTTTAAAATTCCCCAATTACACACACACACTCACTCACTCACACAGACACACACTACAGAAATTTACTCTGCAGAGGTCTGTTAGAACAAAAAAGACAAAAAAACTACTTTGGCCAAATACTTGCTCATTCATAACGAAAAAAGAACGATGATATGGAAGGAAGTCAATTGTCCCTTTTTTGGTCTGGCATCTGGGTATATGGAGCTGGGTCGCTAGGATCATTTCAGAAGCATCTGGAGATGTTGAGAATTATTCTAGGAGGCCTTCTAGGAGAAATGTGGCATCAAGGTTTTTCTGCCAGCACACACTTGAATCACAGGATTTTTTTTCCAGCTCCTCGGGAGCTATGTGGCACCAGGGATTTTTCTCTCACTAGATCCTGGTAGGATTTCTTCAGAAAGGTAGAGAAGGTGGTGAGCTGGGTGATTTATTTTCTCCTTGACAGGAAACACCAACTGTCCTCAAACAGTTCACCACACAACAAAAACTGAAAAACAATGTCCAAACCCCAAACACAGACTCGACCACCTGACCTCCACAAAGCTTGACATGTGGCTTCTGTGTAACCATTTTTTCTCAAGTCACCAAGGGTTCTGCTGAGCTCAAATCACCAGTGGCCTCCAGCACAGGTGGCTTTCGAACAACATCTTGCCCTGTTGGTGAACTTGGTAAAAGAAAATCCATGGAATCTTTTTAGTTTTAACACAAGTTCTCAAAAAATAAAAAATATTTAAAAATAATGCAATTACTTTCATAATAGGCATTTTTTATTTTGTATTCTAAATTTCAGTGAAAATGTATCTGCATGTATAGCAATGCAATACATTTTAAATCTGAAATGTGTCTATTTCGGTGAAAGGAGGCATTCCACAGAATGGGTAGAATAAACTGAATTTTTGTTCTGATTCTTGACCATGTGACCTCCAGACCAGGATGTGCACCTTCCCTCCTATGTATTATTTATCTGATGCTGAGTGGTGACTGCTAGTCTCCATACATCTGCAATCTATTGAAGTATATTTTTATTGATTATTCATGTAACTGTGACTCTGCCTCAAGGTCAGAGTAAAATGATTTTATAAAGAAAACTTCTAATTTCACCTTACACATTCTAAAAGCTTTTTTTATATTAAAGAAAGTTGCTCAATTATAATGGAATAATATTTTAATATCTGGAAAGTTATTGACCCTTCAAAATATTGAACTTGCTACGTAGTCAGAATTGATGCAATGGCTCATACATTTCCAAAAACCTTATTTTACAAGGACTCTCATCTGGATATTAAAGATAACAAGAGATATGGGGTGTGTGCAGGAAAAAGGTGTTGAAGTTGATCATCAGCCATGATCGGTTGAGTGGCAGAGCAGGCTTGAGGCGCTGGATGCCCTACTCCTCCTATTTCTTATGTTCTTAAGCCAAGGGCAATTAGGGATGGGTAACAAATGCTGGCCTTGCCAGCGACGCCCACATCCCATGAAAGAATGAAGAAAAAAAGCATTGGGCTTTTCCTGAACTCTGCTTCTCTGAACCCAGGTTCACTTTTTTCCACCTTCTCCCTTAGACTTGACCATTGTGTTGCACTGCACTACCTGGACCTGCCTGGCCTCCTGCATTTTTTATTTTACTGTGACTGAGAACAGCATCATGGAAGATCTTGAAGTCATTTTAAAATCTCTGAACTTATATCAAGTTTGATGGAAGATTTTCTTCTCACCAGAAGAAGAGTTATAACTTCTGTAGACTTAAGTATCTTTCCCATTGCTACGATTGGTTGGCCTTGTAATAAATTTATTTATTTTATTTAGAGATACAGCACTGAAACTGGCCCTTTGGCCCACCGAGTCTGTGCTGACCATCAACCACCCATTTATACTAATCCGACATTAATCCCATATTCCCTACCACATCCCACAATTCTCCTACCACCTACCTACACTAGGGGCAATTTACAATGACCAATTTACCTATCAACCTGCAAGTCTTTGGCTGTGGGAGGAAACCGGAGCATCCGGCGGAAGCCCACGAGGTCACAGGGAGAACGTGCAAACTCCACACAGGCAGTACCCAGAACCGAACCCGGGTCACTGGAGCTGTGAGACTGCGGTGCTAGCCACTGCGCCACAGTGCCGCCCAATTTGACATTTCAATGAACAATAAGTGCTTCCCGTAATGACTCAACATCATTTTAGTGAGCTTGAATCAATAACTGAAATTTGATGAATTTTTCTATATCGTACAAGTATGCTAAATACACAAAATAAGGATTTCATTGTATTAAATTTGAGCCAGCCTTAGCATCATATCAAAAATGAAGCATAATTAGGCGGTGAGATTTTTCACACTTGAGATTTTGCAGATTACAAGGTAATAATGCATTTCTTTTCTGGTTTCAGGTTCAGAAGCACGACGGAGTGATGTTAAGATGGAGTCAACCTTTGGAAATATGGGTTCAACTATGATTTTTGGACATCAATTTGCACAGTCCCAAAATGGGCCTAAAATTGGTCTTCTGTCTGTAGCACTTACTCTGACCCCGACAGCAGCTGAGGTGAGACCTTGATGTTTTCATATAAAATTTGGTGAAATATCTTGTGTGTGTATTTGGTGTTTTCTGCTTTTAAGAATAGTACACTTCATATGACCCCTAGCCATCCCCCAAATAGTGCCCCTTCAACATCAAGCACTAATTTTATTTGCCGATTTTTAAAAATTGTTTTAAAATACTGAAGTAGAGAGCACATGTCCCTAAATCTGACTTTGTTGTATCTGATCTTCAATCTAATTTACCTACACTATATACATTTCTTTTAACTTTAGGATATTAATGGTGTTGTAGCAGCAGTAGCTGACCTCCTGCACGTTAAAGTTCCCAACAGTTATGAGGTCAGCAGTGCACCTGAACCACCTTCAATGCCTTTGATTAATGCTTACAAATTCAATCAAGCCTGGGAAAGCAGACCTTCATTGATGGCTCAAGGCTCCCAACCTAGCTTTACTGGCCCCATCAAGATTATGAGACCTGTTGGGCCTGCAGGCCTCCCGTATATGATTCCTGCCAGTGGTAAGTTTGTTTGTTCAATCTTCTGATGTGGATAATGCTGTTGGCAGTGTGTCTGTTTTCTCCATTGGTGCTGTGTGCAGTTTGTTTTAGATTTCTGCCATCTGCAGATTTTTGCTTTTTGTTTTACTCTGGTGGTGTTGCAGGAAATGGTTCAAGAAATTGCTGATGTGTTTATTGACATATGCTACTGTACGCTTGAGTTTCATCTTTTAAAAAGGGAACAACAGTCAATCTTGTGACCAGGCCCGAAAGAGGAGTTGACTGGGACAGGTCAGCCATGATCTTATTGAATGGCAGGGCAGGCTTGAGGGGCTGAATGACGTACTCCTGCTCCTATTTCTTATGTTGTTATGTTCACAGAAAAGGTACACAACTGAGGAAGGAAGGGGAACTGCTTAAGTATGAATTTCCGTAATATCAGTGGTACCCAGAATATAGCAATTACCTTCAAATTAAAATCCACTAGTGGTTATAAAGCTTTCAGAAATTCATTAAAAGTTAGATTTGAAGATTTTCCAAGCCAGGGATAGTATATAGCAGTCAAAGATCTAAAACAACCAGATAACAAAAACATACAAAGAGTTGTACATACAATATTCTGCAATCTGATTTGCCTAGATTTGATTTATCTTCTATTAATTACATGTGGTTTGTCTGGGGTTCTGTAATTTGTTCATGAATTGTAAAAGACTGAACTCCAGTGCATTATATTGTAAGTCGATGAATACTTAAGTGACAAGTTAGCTGCCCTCTACAGATTGATAGAATGGTGCAGTCCAGACCAGGGAAGGTTCCTCCATTAGCCTTCCACAAGTTAAATGATGGTGAACAAAATTTTATTTTTATTTAGAGATACAGCACTGAAACAGGCCCTTCGGCCCACCAAGCCTGTGCCGACCAGCAACCACCCATTTATACTAACCCTACAGTAATCCCATATTCCCTATCACCTCCCTACACTAGGGGCAATTTACAACGGCCAATTTACCTATCACCTGCAAGTCTTTTGGATGTGGGAGGAAACCGGAGCACCCGGCGAAAGCCCACGCAGACACAGGGAGAACTTGCAAACTCTGTTGATTCAAGCTAGAATTACACAGTCAGTTTGAATGTGTGTGTGTACACATTATATATAAAATATATATATGTATGTATAAATAAAATGAAGTACACTAAAATGCCAATGTATCAGTTTTGAAATGATCTGTAATAATTTGATGCTTCTGAAAGAACTATGAACTTTTATGAATGTAACAAGTTCAGAAAGTTAAATGCAAGAGAGACGGCTCTTAATTCTGTAGCCTGGCATGTGCTATTTTCTTTTTATCCAATTAGCATTGATCTATCCCCCCTGTAACAGGCACAATGGCACTTAAAGCAAATAATCGAGCAGTCGTGAACAGTTCTACCAGCTCTAAACCTCAGTGGTGCCGTCATTGTGATGTTGTAGTGCTTGGCAATGGCGTACGGAAGACGGTCACTGATCTTTCATATAGCAAGCAGGTATGTTTTTCTATGGCCGGTAATATTTACTGCAAAATTATCTGAACAAAGTTTAATCTTATGCACAGTATTGATTGGTCAGATAAGTGCTTTAACAGGAAAATTGTAGAATTCAGGACATTGCAGGGAATTACTTCATTTCCGGTTAAATTTTCTTTTGGTGAGGTCCCTTCGAAGAAGACTGTTAGTGTTTATAAAAAAAAAAAATCCAATATAGTCACATGGCAATATATTATTGGCACAGGAGCACAATTTACTGTGATGCAATTTAGAAGTGATTAAATGTTGTAGCACCAACCTATAAAAGAATAATAATGCAACGGCATTGATACATCAAAATCTTTTCCTCCGACAGTACAATGGCTTTGATGGTGGGGGGCTACACATTAAAAGAATGTCAATATTATAATTACTGTGATTTTTTTTTTTGCACTTCTTCCTGGTTGCTAATTGTCTAACCCAGGTGGTTTATGCTTGATATAATACTCTCTCACAGTGAGCCATTGACATCAGATCACCTGTTGTCATGTTTCTCTCTCTCTCGATGTGCATCCAAGTGTTTCTTGCATTGGCAATCTGAAAGAAATACCTATCTCAAGCTTTGGTTATATGATTGAGCTAATTGAAAGTCTCCAGTAGGAAATTAGTTAGTTTGGAAATGTATTCCATCTGCCAGCCGAGTGATTCAGCCTTAATCTAGTTTTAGACAGGTAGATTATATTCAGTGTTATGCAGCACCATATTCCATCCAGATAGCTGACTATGAACATCAGATCACAATCCCGTCACGACCTGCTGCATTAACTGTAAAATGGTAATTGGAAAGATTAGGTAACCGTACGTTTGAACCTAGAAGGATGCTGTCATCCGCTTACCAGAGACAAAAGCTTGGGATCTGATTGAAGGTAGCTGATGGGCTTTAAAGAATAGTGGAGCCAGCTGCCAATTAATGTCAAACACGATAATGTTGTCCCTTCTAAAGGGGATAGTCACGTGTTTCACCATTGTGAATAAGGCAGAGCTCAAACATTGAAATCCAAGATCAAGTACCAAAGGTTCTACTGAAATGTGTCTATCAATCTAGCTACTGCTATTTCATTTATCTCCTCTCCTTTCATTCTGACCCTGCTGCCATACTGTGCCACGATTCTTGGCTGTTCACCTAGATTTTTCAATACTTAAAAAAAAAAAAATCCAAATCAAGGTGAACAACATGAATGTTAAACATCACCTTTGAAGGCTTGATCCATGACAAGCTACTAGCCTCAGTAACAGTGCTGGACTTCCAGAATTTGGTCTGAGGATCTTGCTACCTATTGTAGAAGGTAAACAAACATAAACAAAAACCACTGAATATTGATATAATTAAATAAATGTTAATCCTAAATCTGTTTTAACTGATTTTTGTTCTAAATAAAGTGCTGGTGACATTTCTTTTAAGGAAAAAAAGACTCTCACCGGTGAAACAATGGAGCACTGTAACCAGCTTCATAAATGGTGTGATGCTGTTGCAACTTTTTTTTCTGAAAGCCACTTTGTATAGTGTATAATAGTGTTATAGCTCCATAGTACCTAGTCTCATTTAGAGCACATAAATTTAATAATTATGTATAGCATCAAAGTCTGCTTGCCATTTGTGTGTTGATTACTGTTTTGATAGTTAGCTTCAGTTTTGACAGCAAGACTTCACTCATCTGTTAATTCATAGTCACTTGGGGGTACATTTGTACACGTTTGTGCCAGAACCATCTTAAATCTTTTATTTTCTCCCTTAGGATTCAAGAGACAGAACAGGCAAAACAGAGGCTGATATTGTCTTCTGTAGCAATAATTGCTTCGTGCAGTACGCAATGGCCACACAAGCAAAAACTCCCGAGTCAAAGGTAATCAATAGTGTTTTTAGAATGAGGGCAATTTTATAATTATCTGCCCTAAATGTACAAAGATAAAGTTACAATTATAGTACCTATGTAATATAAAAATAAATGTTATGAAGATATTATGGATATATTTAAGTAGGTCCCAAAAAACAAACCACCTGTGTCAAATATTGGGTTAAAAATGTACATAATAGAGGATTTCATCATGCAAACATACAAGGTTGACTATTCTATTTCATTGCTGTACAATGGATTCCACTGGCGGATAACATAACTGATTGACATAACGTCATGTAAAAATTAGTGATATTTTAAAAGAGCATTCTACTCATCCTTTGCATCAGTTTTTACAAATGATGGTTGAAGTAAGGATGTAGATGTACCAGAGGGCAATATTTTTTTTAAAGTACTGTTGAAAATCAGTTAAGGTGAATAAGTCGCTGGGCTCTGATGGCATGTACCTCAGAGGCTGTTGAAGAAATTCAGAAAGGAGATTAATAGCGGCTGTGATCACAATTATTCATTCTTCACTATGTAAATTGCACCAGGGCATCAGAGACCACTGTAGCTATTGTAACACCTCTGATTAAGAAGGATAAACTAGGAAAATTAGTCAAATATCAGTTGTGGGCGAGTTCTTAAAATTAGTGAAATGCATGGGGCAATCCAGAGCAGCTAACACAGAAAGCCCTGTTTGAATCTGCAGTCTTTGATCAACATGAAACATAGACCTCTTCAGTTTATTGGTTCTGGCCTGGCTGACGGTCCATGGGAGGGAAGACCAGTTGCCAGGTGGATGATGAAGAGTGAGAATAACATTTTCATGCCATCGAAAGGAGAATTTTTTAATTGCTTGTATCCTAAGTTGCTGGCATTTCATAATTCTGATCCCATTTTTGTAAAAGATTGTGGGTTTACAAATACCAAATTTCAGATAAAATGATTCAGTTGAGATTAACTGCTATCTACACCTTACATAACTCATTGCCATTATTTTCACATTAGAAGGAGCTTTGTAGTCACTTCTAGTTTCATCCTACCCACAGACAACTACAATGAGCAGTTAAGTAGCATAATTAACAGCATGACACCTCCAGGCACTTCCCAACTTAAGATAATTTCAGACTCAGTTGGCATTGGGTGATGTAGAAACTTCCAAAGTTTCTTTCAGGTTGAAAGTAATTCCCCTTTATTTGATTCATGCACACTTATTTCCTTAAGGAATTCATGTCAAGAAGCTCTCCATTTCTTTTGTCAGAAAACTTTCCAGCACTACATACCGTAAAATGATTCACACCAGATTTATAATTCCTATTTACGGCCATGTTGCTTGGTTTTCTGTTGCTTGAAATGGTACATGTGGATGGTGCATTTAAATGCATGACATATGTGCACATGTGTTTTAATTTTTTTTTATTTATAGATGCAGCACTGAAACAGGCCCTTCGGCCCACCAAGTCAGTGCTGACCATCAACCACCCATTTATACTAATCCTACATTAATCCCATTTTCCTACCTCATCCCCACCTTCCCTCAATTCCCCTACCACCTACCTCTACTAGGGGCAATTTATAATGGCCAATTTACCTATCAACCTGCAAGTCTTTGGCTGTGGGAGGAAACCGGAGCACCCGGCGAAAACCCACGCAGTCACAGGGAGAACTTGCAAACTCCGCACAGGCAGTACCCAGAATCAAACCTGGGTCGCTGGAGCTAGCCACTTTGCTGCCCCAATGTGTTAATGGGGACAGGGCAAAACAATGCAGACTCTTCAATTTGCCACAGTGCTGTTCATTTGTAAGAATACTAGATTTTATTTTTAAAAATGGTTTGATGCTTTTTTTTAGATCTGCATAGATATGTGCAACTTAAATGTGTAAAATACTGAAGTTAACTCTTTGATAGCATTCTGAATGCTTAGTCAAATTTTTACAGGGTAATGTTAAATAATATTGGTTTTAAATCTGACATTACTCAATAGTTTGCATCCATTCTTCTGAAAGATTGATCATTGTTCTTACTAGATCCAGGATGAAATAAAATTATCTTAAAATTCACCTTGTCTTTTCTTTTCGCACAGCAGGAAGTTGCATCTATAGTGGTAGAGCAGCCAGCCAAAGATGTGACGAGAAACACATTCCATCACTACAACAACAACACCTCCTCTTTAGATGTCCATCGCCTTCCACAGATTCAGGAGAATGCAGTGTCTCCAACTACTCCAACTGTTTATTTCCCTCCCGCCACCCTGCAGGACCTCAAACAAGAGTCAAAACCAGAAGATCTCAAGGTTACAGTGAAGCTGAAGCCTAGGCCAAGGTCGCTGCAGGGGGATCTGGATGACAACCGTCCAGCAGTTAAAAGGTGGAAAGGGATGAAGTGGAAAAAGTGGCGAGTTCAAATAGTCATTCCTAAAGCACATTTGAAGTTAGCATCTGAAGAAGAGATAGATGAGCTTCTAAAGAAACTTGGGACATCACTAAAGCCTGAACCCATGCCCCGAGACTATAGAAGATGTTGTTTATGTCACGAAGAAGGGGATGGAACAACCAATGGAGCCGCGAGGCTCCTGAACCTTGATCTGGATCTCTGGGTCCACTTGAACTGTGCCCTCTGGTCCACAGAAGTATATGAGACACAAGCTGGCGCCTTGATTAATGTGGAGATGGCTTTGAGACGGGGTCTTTCTATGAAATGTGTCTTCTGTCATAAAATGGGAGCTACTGGGACATGTCATCGGATAAGATGCACGAATATTTATCACTTTACCTGTGCCAGTAAAGCCCAATGTATGTTTTTTAAGGACAAGACTATGCTCTGCTCAATGCATAAACCAAAGGCACCCCATGAGCAAGAGTTAACGTATTTTGCTGTCTTTAGGAGGGTCTACGTACAACGAGACGAGGTAAAACAAGTTGCTAGCATTGTCCAGCGAGGAGAACGCAACCACACTTTTCGCGTTGGGGGACTAATTTTCCATGCCATCGGACAACTTCTCCCACAGCAGATGCAGTCTTTCCACAGTTCGATAGCACTCTACCCAGTTGGCTATGAGGCGAGCCGCTTTTACTGGAGCACACGTTACTCCAACAAACGCAGTCGGTATCTCTGCTCCATTGAAGAGAAAGATAATGTTCCAGAGTTTGTGGTCCGAGTCATTGAACAAGGTCATGAGGATCTGGTCTTAACAGGAAGTTCTCCAAAAGGTAAGAAAAAGCATTTTGTTTTCTCGCAAGTATGGCATCAACCATTTCATACCGGATGGTATTTTAATTAGTCAAATGCCTGCCAGCTTTTTCTACAAATTTCGAAATAAGTTAAGTCTGGATTTCAACCAAAATATGTCTCACTTTATCCAAGATATTAATGTACAGCAGTGATTGCACACCTGTCACAGAATGAATCACAATGTGTGCTTTTTTGACATTTCAGCACTGTTCTCTCCTCATGTAATTCCATTGATGTGCACATATTTCTTGTGGCCTGTAGTAATGGAAATTATCAATTATCTCTATCAGATTGAGGTTACTTCTTCTGAAAAGGAGTTCATCCTAAGTAGCTTCAGACTGAAAGGTACTTTGACTTCCACATGGTCACAAGTGACCACTAAATTGAATATGGACTTCCAACAAACTACAGATATCAATTCTTGAATTATTTAAGTTGAGCAACTCACAGGACTGATCATTTTGACTGAGTAAATCTATAGTTATTAATCACAATAAGGTTGAATTAGAATTAGAACATTACAGCGCAGTACAGGCCCTTCGGCCCTCGATGTTGCGCCGACCTGTGAAACCATCTGACCCTACACTATTCCATTTTCATCCATATGTCTATCCAATGACCACTTAAATGCCCTTAAAGTTGGCGAGTCTACTACTGTTGCAGGCAGGGCGTTCCACGCCCCTACTACTCTCTGAGTAAAGAAACTACCTCTGACATCTGTCCTATATCTATCACCCCTCAACTTAAAGCTATGTCCCCTCGTGTTTGCCATCACCATCCGAGGAAAAAGACTCTCACTATCCACCCTATCTAACCCTCTGATTATCTTGTATGTCTCTATTAAGTCACCTCTCCTCCTCCTTCTCTCCAACGAAAACAACCTCAAGTCCCTCAGCCTTTCCTCGTAAGACCTTCCCTCCATACCAGGCAACATCCTAGTAAATCTCCTCTGCACCCTTTCCATAGCTTCCACATCCTTCCTATAATGTGGTGACCAGAACTGCACGCAATACTCCAGGTGCGGCCGCACCAGAGTTTTGTACAGCTGCAGCATGACCTCGTGGCTCCGAAACTCGATCCCCCTACTAATAAAAGCTAACACACCATATGCCTTCTTAACAGCCCTATTAACCTGGGTAGCAACCTTCAGGGATTTATGCACCTGGACACCAAGATCTCTCTGTTCATCTACACTACCAAGAATCTTCCCATTAGCCCAGTACTCTGCATTCCTGTTACTCCTTCCAAAGTGAATCACCTCGCACTATTCCGCATTAAACTCCATTTGCCATCTCTCAGCCCAGCTCTGCAGCCTATCTATGTCCCTCTGTACCCTACAACATCCTTCGGCACTATCCACAACTCCACCGACCTTCGTGTCATCCGCAAATTTACTAACCCACCCTTCTATACCCTCTTCCAGGTCATTTATAAAAATGACAAACAGCAGTGGCCCCAAAACAGATCCTTGCGGTACACCACTAGTAACTAAACTCCAGGATGAACATTTGCCATCAACCACCACCCTCTGTCTTCTTTCAGCTAGCCAATTTCTGATCCAAAGCTCTAAATCACCTTCAACCCCATACTTCCGTATTTTCTGCAATAGCCTACCATGGGGAACCTTATCAAACGCCTTACTGAAATCCATATACACCACATCCACTGCTTTACCCTCATCCACCTGTTTGGTCACCTTCTCGAAAAACTCAATAAGGTTTGTGAGGCACGACCTACCCGTCACAGAACCGTGCTGACTATCGCTAATGAACTTATTCTTTTCAAGATGATTATAAATCCTGTCTCTTATAACCTTTTCCAACATTTTACCCACAACTGAAGTAAGGCTCACAGTTCTATAATTACCAGGGCTGTCTCTACTCCCCTTCTTGAACAAGGGGACAACATTTGCTATCCTCCAGTCTTCCAGCACTATTCCTGTCGACAATGACGACATAAAGATCAAGGACAAAGGCTCTGCAATCTCCTCCCTAGCTTCCCAGAGAATCCTAGGATAAATCCCATCTGGCCCAGGGGACTTATCTATTTTCACACTTTCCAAAATTGATAACACCTCCTCCTTGTGAACCTCAATCCCATCTAGCCTAGTAGCCTGAATCTCAGTATTCTCCTCGACAACATTTTCTTTCTCCACTGTAAATACTGACGCAAAATATTCATTTAACACTTCCCCTACCTCCTCTGATTCCACACACAACTTCCCACTACTATCCTTGATTGGCCCTAATCTAACTCTAGTCATTCTTTTATTCCTGATATACCTATAGAGAGCCTTAGGGTTTTCCCTGATCCTATCCGCCAATGACTTCTCGTGTCCTCTCCTTGCTCTTCTTAGCTCTCCCTTTAGATCCTTCCTGGCTAGCTTGTAACTCTCAAGCGCCCTAACTGAGCCTTCACGTTTCATCCTAACATAAGCCGCCGCCTTCCTCTTGACAAGCGCTTCAACTTCTTTAGTAAACCACGGCTCCCTCGCTTGACAACTTCCTCCCTGCCTGACAGGTACATACTTATCAAGGACACGCAGTAGCTGCTCCTTGAATAAGCTCCACATTTCGATTGTTCCCATCCCCTGCAGTTTCCTTCCCCATCCTACGCATCCTAAATCTTGCCTAATTGCATCATAATTTCCTTTCCCCCAGCTATAATTTTTGCCCTGCAGTATATACCTGTCCCTGCCCATCGCTAAGATAAACCTAACCGAATTGTGGTCACTATCACCAAAGTGCTCACCGACATCTAAATCTAACACCTGGCCGGGTTCATTACCCAGTACCAAATCCAATGTGGCATCGCCCCTGGTTGGCCCGTCTACATACTGTGTCAGAAAACCCTCCTGCACACACTGGACAAAAACTGACCCATCTAAAGTACTCGAACTATAGTATTTCCAGTTGATATTTGGAAAGTTAATGTCCCCCATAACAACTACCCTGTTACTCTCGCCCCTGTCGAGAATCATCTTCACTATCCTTTCCTCTACATCTCTGGAACTATTTGGAGGTCTATAAAAGACTCCCAACAGGGTGACCTCACCTCTCCTGTTTCTAACCTCGGCCCATACTACCTTAGTAGACGAGTCCTCAAATGTCCTTTCTGTCGCTGTAATACTCTCCTTGATTAACAATGCCACACCCCCCCCCCCCCCCCCCCCCCCTCTTTTACCATCTTCTCTGTTCTTACTGAAACATCTGAATCCCGGAACCTGCAACATCCATTCCTGCCCCTGCTCTACCCATGTCTCCGAAATGGCCACGACATCGAGATCCCAGGTACCACTCCATGCTGCAAGCTCACCCACCTTATTCCGGATGCTCCTGGCGTTGAAGTAGACACACTTTAAACCAGGTTCTTGCTTGCCAGTGCCCTCTTGCGTCCTTGTAACCTTATCCCTGACCTCACTACTCTCAACATCCTGTACACTGGCACTACAATTTAGGTTCCCATTCCCCTGCTGAATTAGTTTAAATCCCCCCGAAGAGCACTAGCAAATCTCCCCCCCAGGATATTGGTACCCCTCTGGTTCAGGTGAAGACCATCCTGTTTGTAGAGGTCCCACCTACCCCAGAAAGAGCCCCAATTATCCAGGAAACCAAAACCCTCCCTCCTGCAGCCACGTGTTCAACTCCTCTCTCTCCCTATTCCTCACTTCGCTATCACGTGGCACGGGCAACAACCCAGAGATAACAACTCTGTTTGTTCTCGCTCTTAGCTTCCACCCTAGCTCCCTGAATTTCTGTCTTGAATCCCCATCTCTCTTCCTACCTATGTCGTTGGTGCCTATGTGGACCACGACTTGGGGCTGCTCCCCCTCCCCCTTAAGGATCCCAAAAACACGATCCGAGACATCACAAACCCTGGCACCTGGGAGGCAACTTACCAACCGTGAGTCTCTCTCGTTCCCACAGAACCTCCTATCTGTTCCCCTAACTATGGAGTCCCCAATGACTAATGCTCTGCTCCTCTTCCCCCTTCCCTTCTGAGCAACAGGGACAGACTCTGTGCCAGATAACTGTACCCCATTGCTTACCCCTGGTAAGTCGTCCCCCGCAACAGTATCCAAAACGGTATACCTGTTGTTGAAGGAAACGGCCACAGGGGATCCCTGCACTGCCTGCTGGTTCCCTCTCCTTCCCCTGACGGTAACCCATCTACCTACTTCTTTTACCTGAGGTGTGACTACCTCCCCATAACTCCTCTCAATAACCCCCTCCACCTCCCGAATGATCCGAAGTTCATCCAGCTCCAGCTCCCTAACGCGGTTCTCGAGGAGCTGGAGTTGGGTGCACTTCCCGCAGATGCAGTCAGCAGGGACACTCTTGGCGACACTTACCTCCCACATTCTGCAGGAGGAACATTCAACTGCCTTAACTTCCATTCCCTCTATTCTAAATTCCCAACAAATCCAGCAGTCCCCTGGTCCTCCGAAAACAAAAGGGAATTAACTTTTAAACTTCCACTGAAATTGACTTCCCAGCTGTAAGCTCGCTCTCACACCTTCGCTACTGTCAAGCTGCAGTCACCAAAACTAAAAGGTTTTGAGTTCAGTTTATGCAGTCAATGTGGAGTGGGTGAGGCATTGGAAAAGAAATTCATGTTTTTAAAAAAAGCTGTAAAAACAGAGATATGGATTTGTTGCCAAAGGGCTGAAGAATTAAAAATGGAGGATCTAAGTATGAACCTAAATGATGAGACAAGCTTATTTTAGAACTATAAGAATAAATGACGATAGTGGGAAATGTATTTATTGAAATGTTTAAAAAAACATAATACTGAAATTTTATCATACTATGGAAATTCCATGTTTTCTCTTTCAGGAGTGTGGCAAAAGCTTCTGGAACCCATAGCTCGCCTCCGAAAAGATGCTGATATGCTGAAACTCTTCCCAGACTACCTTAAGGGAGATGACCTCTTTGGCTTGACTGTTTCTGCAGTCACAAGGATAGCAGAATCGGTATGGGGTTTTTACAACATACTACATGTGTTGCAGTTAATCAAAGCTTTGAGATGTGCCTCTGCTATAGTAGGAGATTTGACCACTTTTAAAAATGAGTTCTCTCAAGAAAATCTGAATTGTAAAAAAAAAAAATCAGCATTGTGACAAAAGGTCAGTTTTTCTTTCCTGCACTTTAAGACGCTTGAACACAATGCAGCTGGCACTGTGTTAATTACTGAGGGAGTCCTGCACTATCGAGATGTGCTGTTGTTTGAATTGGATGTTAACACAGTCATGTCTGCTGGACCTTGTGGCACTGTTTAATGAGGACCCTGAAGTTCGCCCAGTGTTCTAGCCGCATTTCTCTTTCAACTACTACCACTAAAAAAAAATAACTGGCCATTGATCCCATTACTATTCATTGGAATTTTCCTGGGCCAAATGCTGCCAGATTTTCCTACATGACACTGCAAAGTAATTCATTATGTATGAAGGTCTTTGAAGCTTTTCTTACAGATAAAGGGCTGGATTTTAAGGAGCCCTCGACGTCGGGATCTGTGGGGGGTTGGGGGGGTGGGCGGGGGCAGTCCTGCAGATGGCCCTGGATGAGGCCTGCCACGGACCTCGACACTGGCAGGGCCCGGCCCGGCCTGATCCTCCCATCAGTGGCAAGGCACTGTAGCAACCTTCCCTGCTGCTGGATGACCGGACCTGAATTAACATATGCAAATGAATAAAAATAAGTAAATGTGCACTTACCTGGGATCTTACAAGCCCGCTGCTATCTTCAGAGCAGCGGCTGGTACTCGTGCCTACAGATCCCCATCTGGGGCAATGAGGCACAACGCTGGTGGGGAAGGGGGAGGAGGTAAGTTTACCAGTGTGGGGGGGAGTGGGGGACAGGGTCAAATTAACGTCATGGGTGTAGGGGATGGTGGGAAGGGTTGTAGTTTAAACTTTGTGCAGTTTGGGAGGGGAGTATCAGATGGTTACATTAAGTATTTTGGGGGGGAGGTGGGCAAATAATTAATTTGTTAATGGGGTGGGGAGAAGGGCAAAGAAAATGTATTTATATAATTTTATTGAATATTTCCTTAAATATTTAAATAAGCTGGTAGGGCTAACAGCCCTTTTTAAAAAAAAAAAATGGCATCAGCGCCTGGGCACAGGCAGCTGACGCCATTGTCGGCGATGGACAGCCCGCACCCTCCATGTGATCGGGGCGGGGGCCTTGGGCAGCCCGCCCCAGTTATTTAAATGTGCCACCGTGCTTGAGATCATGGCAGCTCTTTGGCATGTGGCCCACATGGGTGGGCCACCATTTTGAAGCTTGCCGCCAATAAAAATGTAGCCCAAAGAGTGACATAAATGCAAATCTTTATTTCGAACCGGAGACCAGATGACAAAAATAAGTTTGGATGAAGACCTTTCAGCCAGCCATTTGATTTCAACATTCGGAAGCAGGATAGTACGAGCGAGTTATCAGCTGGGAAGGTGAGTTTCAGCTTAAAGTAAATTACCTTTTGTTTCGGCGGACCAGGGGACTGCTGGGTAAGTAAATCCTATATATTTGGGCAGTTTAAAATATATAAATAATCTCTGTTGTCAATTTAGTGCGGAGGGGATGGAAGCTAGGGCAGTTGTATGCTCCTTTTGCAGGATGTGGGAGGTAAGGGTCACCACTTGTGTCCCTGCTGACTTCACCTGTGAGAAGTGCACCCAACTCCAGCTCCTCGCAGACCGCGTTAGGGAACTGGAGCTGGATGAACTTTGGATCATTCAGGATGCAGAGGGGGTGATAGCGAGTAGTTATAGGGAAGTAGTGACACCTAAGTTACAGGATAAAGGGTGACCGTCAGGGGAGGGAAAGGGAATAGGCGCACAGTGCAGGGATCCCCTGTGGCCATTCCCCTCAGTAATATGTATACCGTTCTGGATACGGTTGGGGGGGACGACCTACCAGAGGAAAGCCACAGTGGCCAGGTCTCTGGCATTGAGCCTGGCTCAGTGGCTCAGAAGGGAAGGGGGGAGAATAGGAGAGCGATAGTGATAGGAGATTCAATGGTTAGAGGAACAGACAGGAGATTCTGTGGTCGCGAACGAGACTCCCGGATGGTATGTTGCCTCCCGGGTGCCAGGGTCAGCGATGTCTCGGATCGAGTCTATACGATTCTTAAGGGGGTGGGGGAGCAGCCAGAGGTCGTGGTACATATCGGTACCAATGACATCGCTAGGAAAAGGGATGAGGACCTGAAAAGCGAATGTAGGGAGTTAGGTTGGAAGCTGAAAGGCAGGACGAGCAGCGTAGTAATCTCAGGATTGTTACCGGTGCCACGTGCTAGAACTGGTGTAGGAGGGAGGGATTCAGATATGTGGATCATTGGGATACCTTCTGGGGAAGGTGGGACCTGTACAAGAAGGACGGGTTGCATCTGAACTGAAGGGGCACCAATATCCTGGGCAGGAGGTTTGCTAGAGCTCTTCGGGAGGGTTTAAACTAGTTTGGCAGGGGGCTGGGAACAGGAGCCACGGATCGGTGGATGGGGTAGCTGTTAAACAGGCAGATACAGAGTGCAGAGAGTCTGTGAGGAAGGTTAGTCAGTTGACAGGGCAAAGTTGCAGCCAGTATGATGGGTTGGTGTGTCTATTTTAACGCAAGAAGTGTCAGGAATAAGGGTGATGAACTTAGAGCATGGATCAGTACTTGGAGCTACGATGTTGTGGCCATTACGGAGACGTGGATATCTCAGGGGCAGGAATGGATGTTGGATGTTCCAGGGTTTAGATGTTTCAAAAGGAATAGGGAGGGAGGTAAAAGAGGTGGGGGAGTGGCATTGTTAATCAGGGATAGTGTCACAGCTGCAGAAAGGGAGGTCGTCGAGGAGGGTTTGTCTACTGAGTCATTATGGGTGGAACTCAGAAACAGAAAAGGGGCAGTCACTTTGTTGGGAGTTTTCTATAGACCCCCCAATAGCAACAGAGACATGGAGGAACAGATTGGGAGGCAGATTTTGGAACGGTGCAGAAGTAACAGGGTTGTTGTCATGGGTGACTTCAACTTCCCTAATATTGATTGGAACCTCCTTAGTGCAAATAGTTTGGATGGAGCAGATTTTGTCAGGTGTGTCCAGGAAGGTTTCCTGACTCAATATGTAGATGGTCTCTCCTCTAGTCGGCCTATGTTGGACTTGGTACTTGGCAACGAACCAGGCCAGGTGGCAGATCTCTCGGTGGGAGAGCATTTCGGTGATGGTGATCACAACTCCCTGACCTTTACTGTATTCATGGAGAGGGACAGGAGCAGACAGGGTGGGAAAATATTTAATTGGGGGAGGGGAAATTACAATGCTATTAGGCAGGAACTGGGGAGCATAAATTGGGAACAGATGTCCTCAGGGAAATGCACGACAGAAATGTGGAGGTTGTTTCGGGAGCACTTGTTGCGACTGCTGGATAGGTTTGTCCCGATGAGGCAGGGAAGGGATGGTAGGGTGAAGGAACCTTGGATGACGAGATGTGGGACAGCTAGTCAAGAGGAAGAAGGAAGCTTACTTAAGGTTGAGGAAGCAAGGATCAGACAGGGCTCTAGAGGGTTACAAGGTAGCCAGGAAGGAACTGAAGAATGGACTTAGGAGAGCTAGAAGGGGACATGAAAAAGTCTTGGCGGGTAGGATTAAGGAAAATCTCAATGCGTTCTACACTTATGTGAGGAACAAGAGGATGGCCAGAGTGAGGGTAGGGCCAATCAGGGATAGTGGAGGGAACTTGTGCCTGGAGTCGGAGGAGGTAGGGGAGGTCCTGAATGCTTCAGTTTTCACTAGTGAGAGGGATCTGGTCGTTTGAGGACGGCGTGGAACAGGCTGATATGCTCGAACAGGTTGAGGTTAAGAGGGAGGATGTGCTGGAAATTTTGAATGATATGAGGACAGATAAGTGCCCGGGGCCAGACGGGATATACCCAAGGATATTACAGGAAGCGAGGGAAGAGATTGCTGCGCCTTTGGCGATGATCTTTGTGTCTTCACTGTCCACTGGAGTAGTACCAGATGATTGGAGGATGGCAAATGTTGTTCCCTTGTTCAAGAAAGGGAATAGGGATAACCCTGGGAATTATAGACCTACGTCGGTAGTGGGCATATTATTGGAGAGGATTCTGAGAGACAGGATTTATGATTATTTGGAAAGGCATGGTTTGATTAGAGACAGTCAGCATGGCTTTGTGAGGGGCAGGTCATGCCTCACAAGCCTTATTGAATTCTTTGAAGATGTGACAAAACACATTGATGAAGGAAGAGCAGTGGATGTGGTGTATATGGATTTTAGCAAAGCGTTTGATAAGGTTCCCCATGGTAGGCTCATTCAGAAAGTAAGGAGGCATGGGATTCAGGGAAAGCTGGCTGTCTGGATACAGAATTGGCTGGCCCATAGAAGCCAGAGGGGGGTGGTAGATGGAAAGTATTCAGCATGGAGCTCGGTGACCAGTGGTGTTCCACAAGGATCTGTTCTGGGTCCTCTGCTCTTTGTGATTTTTATAAATGACTTGGATGAGGATGTGGAAGGCTGGGTTAGCAAGTTTGCCGATGACACGAAGGTTGCTGGAGTTGTGGATAGTGTGGAAGGCTGTTGTAGGTTGCAACGGGACATTGACAGGATGCAGAGCTGGGCTGAGAAGTGGCAGATGGAGTTCAACCTGGAAAAGTGTGAAGTGATTCATTTTGGAAGGTTGAATTTGAATGCAGAATACAGGCTTAAAGACAGGATTCTTGGTAGTGTGGAGGAACAGAGGGATCTTGGGGTCCATGTCCATAGATCGCTCAAAGTTGCCACCCAAGTTGATCGGGTTGTTAAGAAGGCGTATGGTGTGTTGGCTTTCGTTAACAGGGGGATTGAGTTTAAGAGCCGCGAGGTTATGCTGCAGTTCTATAAGGCCCTGGTTCGACCACATTTGGAATATTGTGTTCAGTTCTGGTCGCCTCATTATAGGAAGGATGTGGAATATTTAGAGAGGGTGCAGAGGAGATTTACCAGGATGCTGCCTGGACTGGAGGGCATGTCCTACGAAGAAAGATTGAGGGAGCTAGGGCTTTTCTCATTGGAGCGTAGAAGGATGAGAGGTGACTTGATAGAGGGGTACAAGATGATGAGAGGCATAGATAGAGTTGATAGTCAGAGACTTTTTCCCAGGGTGGAAAGGGCTATCACCAGGGGGCATAATTTTAAGGTGATTGGAGGAAGGTTTCGGGGAGATGTCAGAGGTAGGTTCTTTACACAGAGTGGTGGGTGCGTGGAATGCGCTGCCAGTGGTGGTAGTAGAAGCAGATACGTTAGGGACATTTAAGCGACTCTTGGATAGGTACATGGATGATAGTAGAATGAAGGGTAGGTAGTCAGTTTGATATTAGAGTAGGTTTAATGTTTGGCACATCGTGTGCTGTACTGTTCTATGTTTGTTCTATTCCAGGATATCAGTATACATGTAACATCATACTTAAGTGAGTTTAGTCCTCAGTTTGATTGTTCACCCAATATTTTCAAAAATGACACCCAAGAAAGTTACGGCGTCATGGTTCTCAACTAGGAGATGAAAGCCTTAAATCTCTTATTCTAAAGAACCTGCTACAGTATACATTAATGTCATATGGTATGGTTGAAAATCACGCACTTGGTGTTCTCACCAAACAATTATTGTGGAACAAGATGGATGTACTTGCATTATGTTGCATTTTTAAGTTTGCAGTCTGAAATTGTAGGTCTACAGGCAAAGAATTGCTTTTGATCGCTGATTACATTAAAGAGAAATTTGAGGTTTAAGATGTGAACAACAAAATTTGTATTTGATTGGGTTTTGTCAGTTAAGGTACAAGCTTTAATTATTAGCTATTTTCTTGACCCTGTACAATGACCCCTTCTCCCCTCCGAAATAACTCAATCAATGCATAAACTCTATGGCCAAGAAGGCCTAGATGTAGTTCCTAGCTTATGCTGAATGTGGTTATTTCATGAGGTCTTCTTTTTGTTGATTACTGAAGTTTTCTACGTTGCTAGTTGAGTGGGAATTGGTTGAGTTTGTGCAGCCTGGTGCTGATTTTGAATTTTTTATTGTAGCTACCTGGAGTAGAGAACTGTGAAAACTACACTTTTCGGTACGGTCGGAATCCATTGATGGAGCTTCCACTTGCAATAAATCCTTCAGGCAGTGCCCGGTCCGAGCCCAAGATGAGTACCCATGTCAAGAGGTTTGTGTTAAGGTATTTTTGTTTTCAACTTCACATAGTTACAAGGTTGCAGGTCGCATTGCTTGCTCTGCTGTCCTATGTCATGCCTACTGTTAACTGAGGGGTGCAACAGCAAAATACAGATTTTTGATGCATTAGTTTTGAAAATCATCATTTGCAAATATTTACTGTTGTAGTTTATACAGTTTCTCTGCCCCTCATTGATATGTTATAGTTCATAGCCATAAATAGTGCATTTTCAATATTAAATCACATACTTAAGCAGCGAAAGAGCTTTTTTTGGCTCATGGTGCCTGTGGAGTATAACTCTTGTCCTATTCCCCAGCACCATGTAATGTGCTTCTTCATGTGTTTCCCTAAATTCTGCTTTAAGTGTTGTGAATCAGTTTTAAAGAGGGAGGGAAAAAATTAAGGATAAAAAGACAATTTAATTGAATTGTCTGTAAACATTGGTACATAATTGTAAACAGCCCTCAACAGATAAATATCAAACTGACAGCATTAAAGCATCATTAATAAATTATTGGTTCCTATCTAATTGTTGCACCTCTACTGCTTATCATGGCTCTGTATGTGTACTTGCTGGTTGAGTTGCATGTGCTATGTTTCACTTCACACCTTCTGAAGAAAGAAAAATATTTCTGGCTGTTTGCTTTTATTATTCCTATTGACCAAAAGGAACTTCAGAATTTGTGTTTTTTTTCTCCCTCCACTTCGTACCAAATCCTGCTAGGCCGCACACACTGAACAGTACCAGTACGTCCAAGTCTTTTCAGAGCACAGTTACAGGAGAGCTGAATGCACCTTATAGCAAGCAATTCGTCCATTCCAAATCCTCTCAGTATCGCAAAATGAAGACTGAATGGAAGATTAATGTGTACCTGGCCCGTTCTCGGATCCAGGTCAGTGTTTTGTCAATGAAAAGTGACCAGTTTTTTTTCATGATTAAAATAGAATAATGCAGCTAAGAGTCTGCTGTGATTATAGTGCTCCCAGTGGCTATGGTGCCTAGGGATGGCAATGCCTAGAGCCAAAGGTAATGAGAGAAGGTTTCAGTCCCTCCTCATTGAGGGAAGTGTTTGTTGGAATTTATCTTGAAGTTATTATTTAATTTAAATAAAAAGCTTCACATCACCAAGGCGACATCAATCACAAATTATATGTTGTCCTTTTTTTTAAAAAAATGCTTCCAGGTTGTGTTTGCAGTAACAATTGTATTCATAACAGGAAAGATCATGGGGCTAAGTTGGTTCTGCTAGCAGTGTGAAACAGGCTTATACCGAATTGACAGCCCATTTTACACTCAGCCCGTTTTTTTTTTTACGTTACTTCAGTGCGTTGTGCTCACTATAATTCTTCAAAGCCATGTTTCAAAAATATGTTTGCCGTCTTGTGCATTTAACTGCGGTTTTTTTCAAGTAGATATTTTTTAAGTTGACTCAGCATTACTGTAGTACTTTACTGTTGGACCTCATGACCAAATATAATCTTTTTTCCTCCCGTGTGAAATCTAAATTAGATAAGCTGCAAGAATGTTTAACAGCGATGATTGTTTTTCTAGGGTCTTGGTTTGTATGCTGCCCGAGACATTGAGAAACATACCATGGTCATCGAGTACATTGGAACAATCATCCGTAATGAAGTGGCTAACAGACGGGAGAAACTTTACGAATCACAGGTAATTTATGCATTTACTGTTTGTCATTTTGGATGTTGTTCTACAGCTCACACATGTTAACAGGTGAATATGGAATAGAAAACAGCTACATAAATAGCTATACAGTTAAATTGTATGATTCAGTTACTCACGCTTGTTACTGTACCTTGACAATCTGTTTCAACCTACATGTTCTTTTTAATTTTGTGCACCTACGTCTCGGGATCTCCAAACTAATTTTGCTTATGATCCTTACAGCCTGCAGAGAACTCTTATCTCATCAGTCAGGATCTGAATTTTTGCCCTTCCCCACCCCTTCCCTACCATGAATTACAGCTCACACATATTAGACAACTTAAAATTCTTTGGATAGATGTGTGCAAAGCATTTTGCTGTAAAGGTTTAATCAGCTTCAGGATTTTCTACTTTCTACCAGAATTACAGAGCAAGTTAACTGTTTTCAGGTAAGACACTTTAAAAAAAAAAAAAGATTTGCATTTAGATAGCACCTTTATGACCTCAGGACATCCCAAAGTGCTTTTACAGCCAGTGAAGTACTTTTTTCGAAGTGTAGTCACTGTTCTAATGTAGGAAATGGGGGAGAAGCTTTTGAGGTATAATTATCAATGGGTAGCCTTGATGATGATAAGTGGCACCAAGAGAAATTCTTTCATTCGACGGGCTGTGAATCATTGGAATTCTGTACCCCAGAGAGAGCTGTGGATGCTGTCATTGAGTATATTCAATTCAGAAATCGATAGATGTTTGAATACTAAGGAAATCAAGGGATATGGGAATAGCGCAGGCAGGTATAGTTGAGGTAGAAGATCAACCTTGATCTGATTGCATGGCGGAGCAAGCTTGAAGGGCCGAATGGCCTACTCCTGCTTCTTATGTTATTAAAGTTTTTGGTGTCATTCTTGCCCTGTTGTCTTGTATAAACAATATCCCATCCCTCCTGAAGAGCAACTTCCTCATAGTGGATGACAAAATGTCCACATCTGAAACATTAACGCATCTGTTCTCTCCACAGATGTTGAGCATTTCCAGCACTTTCAGTATGTTTTTCTCTCCCCAAGAGTTTCTCAAAACCTAAACAGATTGCTGTTGTGGGCAAATGTTGATTTCTGCCAAATGTTGAGCGAAGCAGGCTAAATCAAGAACAGGGATGATGCACAGAGACACCTCCCCTTGTTGTTTCTTTTACCACTCCATGACCGAGGATTAGGTGTAAATGGTTTTGAAGAGGAAAGACTGGACAGTATGCGTTTATTCTTCTTTAAGTTGAGAGAGTGATGGTTTCGTCTTCACTTTTTCCTGAGTTGTGATTAACAGTTTGATGTACATTTAGTTGGATTGGATGATGTTGGATTACTCCCCATAGTTCTAATCTTCATTTGCTTCTCATGGCGTTCTGGAAGTATTGAAATAATTTCCATAATGAAAACATTTTTGGAATAATTTCTATAATTATTTCTTGCTTACTTGGTTTAATGTTCCTTAGAGGCTACAGTACACGATTGTGTGGACTCCACTCGGGAATATAGAGTGTGATTTATGATGATGTATTATTTCAGAGTGAATTAGGTTATACATAATAATGAAGATGGTTGTAGTTTTTGGAGGCCAGTCATCTCGGCCCCAGGGTGTAACATCTACGAGCACTGCCCAAGGCTTCTTCGACAGCACCTTCAAAACCATGACCTCTATCACCTAGAAGAACAAGGGCAGCAGGTGTATAGGAACACCATCACCTGCAAGTTCCTATCCAAGTCACACACGATCTGACTTGGAAATATATTGCAGTTCCCTTCACCGTCGCTGAGTCAAAGTCCTGGAACTCCCTACCTTGCAACACTAGGTGTAGCTACACCACATAGACTGCAGCAGTTTAAAAAGGTGGCTTACCACACCTTCTCAAGGGCACTTGGGGGATGAGCAACAAATGCTGGCCTTGTCAGCAATACCCATATCCCATGAACGAATGAAGAAACAATAGAGTAATTTAATTAATTTTAATGAACAGAAAACCCTGGTAAATCCATTGACTTCCATGTCTGACATGTGCTCCCTGTACACAAGTTTTCCCTGGTAAAAGTAATCTCATATTGCAGAATTCTGTGTATTCTTGGAGAAAAATCTGTTGATCTGTATCAGTTGTACTGTAGTTAGGCAGACTGAATTTGTATAGTGCCTTATATCTTTCAGATATTTCCAAGTGCAATGAATGTACTTTGACGTCCATTTACTGCGATGTAATATGGCCATTTTGTGTCCACATCAGTTTTTGGTAATCCTGGTTGAGGTACGGGGAATGTTAGCCAGTACATGAGTAGATTTATGTGTTTCTCTTAGAATACTGCACAGGGATATTTAACATACATCTAAACTGCAAGAACAAGCAGGTGACATGATGATATCTACACTAATGTAGTACACCCTCAGTATTATCATGGAGTGTCAATCTAGATTAAGTGGTAATGTCCTGAAGTGGTGCCTGTACCTATACTTCTTCAAATGAGAAGTGAGAGGGGAGAAAGCCAGAAAAGTAGAAACTGAAGATGAGTGCTGTCCTAGCCAGCGACGCCCACATCCCGTGAATGAATAAAAAGAAGATATTGACATCATCTGACAGCTCTCTATACAGAAAGATTTGCAGAAGTCTAACTTCCAAAAACTTATATTCCCAACAGAACACTCTTCCAGCTGTCCGCACTAATTTGTTTATTAATCCATCTGCAACAGGCAAGCTCATTACAAAGTGAATTTTGCAGCCATTAACTGCTTTTTTTTTAAGTCACTAGTTATATGTAACACTAGTTTATACTCCAAGCTAAAATACACAGGGGAAACTCTGGCCCCAGTGGGAAACACAGATGGACTTGTCACAGATAAATAAAGATGAGCAAAGGCATTTGCTCCCATTCTTAGACAGAACCAGACACCTCTTCCCCTCAGTGTCTAACTGCCTTTTTGAAAGACTCCTGGATATTGCATCAATTACCTTATCTGAAAGACTATTTCTTACTCATTGCATGACTGCCAGCTGTCCTGAGCTTTCATTTTTGTGAGCTTACACCTGTGCCCCTTTGTCCTGCAGTTGAGGTTTAGCTTGAAATAGTGATGAGAATTAACCTTGTTATTTTCCACATAGTGGGCTTGATTTTACAGCCCGCACCCCCCCCTCCTGTTGTTGGGGGTCGTGGCGGCAGGAGCCGGAAGATGCCTCTGGCAGACACCGGGAAGGCCCAGCCCAATATTGCTGCAACTCCTCCTCCCCCCCCCCCCCCCCCCTCCCCCCAGCTCTCGGCAATGGGAACCAAATTTGCATAGGTAAATTTATTTAAATTAATGAATTAATTACTTAACCGCTCCCACCATCCATTCTGGTGCCATATCCATGCCAGTGACAGGTACTCCCGTGCCTTTGGATACCCGTCTCGGTATCTGAGGCAGAACACTGTGAGGAGGGGGGAAGCAGGTAAGATTTTCAGTGCGGGGGCAAAGTGGTGGGGAGCGAGGTCAGATTCATTTCATTGGTGAAGGGGGTAAAGTTTAAAGTTGATGAACTTTGGCGGGGGAGAAGGTCGGCGGCAAAAGGTATGTATTTTGGGGAGGAGGCTGGGGGGAGAGGGCAAGTAATTACTTCTGTGCATATTTGGGGGGGGGGCGCAGGTGGGAGAGGGTCGGGATCACTTCATGTATTTTTTAAAACGAATATTCCTTTAAAATTTAAATTGCAATGTAGGGCTCGAAGCCCTTTTAAAAAATGGTCGGCGCCTGCGCAGTAGCGGCTGACGTCATTGTCGGGGTCAGACTGCCCGCCCCCTCCATGTCATCGGGGGTGGGGGGTGGTCCACCCCAGCAATTTAAATGAGCTGCCGCGCTGAATATTGCGGCAGCTCCGCGACGTGCAGTCTGAACAGGCGGATTGCTGTTACCTCGGCGGCAAGCTTATAAAGTCCAGCCCAGTATCTCATAGAGTTCCTTTTTTTTTTAAATGCATAAGAGGAAGCATTTTGGTGCAATCCTGCACTGAAGTGGATTATTTAGAAACAAACCTTTACAAACAAGTAAGCAAAGCCCAGTTTTCCTTGTAGTTTAACCCTGCAGTTCCAGTGGAAAAATGCAAATGATTCAATATTCGTAACTCACTATTGCAAGGATGTTGTCTGCATGAAACAGAAATGAGGGCTTGAGAATGAAGCGTTTCTTCAAGTTGCAAGCTTAGTAACATGTTGAGCTTCCATTGCCTGCTTGTAGTTTCCTATAACACTAGCAGCTCAAAAAGCTTTCTTGCATTTGTGCATATCTCATAGTAGAGAGCTCAGGTTGTAGTAGAATTAATGCAGCAGAAGTATTTTGAGATCAGATGTATGTAATTCTCATCCTGGTATTCAAATACCTCCATGTTCTCACCCCTCCCTATCTCTGTAACCTCCTCCAGCCCCATAACCCTCCAAGATCTCTGCACTTTTGGCATCTTGCGCATCCCAGATTTACATTGTTCCACTATTGATGTTTGTGTCTTCAGCTATCTAGGCCCTAAGCTCTGGAACTCGCCCCCCCCCCCCCAAAAAAAAACCTCCACACCTCCCCCTCTTCCTTTTAAGACCTGCTTCTTTGACCAAGCTTTTGGTCACTTGCCCTAATCTCTTCAGGTGGCTCGGTGTCTTAAGTTTGTTTGCTAACATTTCTCTGAAGCACCTTGAAATGGCTTACTACAATAAATACACTATATAAATGCAAGATGTACATAAAACCTCAAGTACCACTTATTTCTTGTCCTGTTAGAACCGTGGAGTGTACATGTTTCGCATTGACAACGATCATGTTATTGATGCAACGTTGACAGGAGGTCCTGCAAGGTAGGTGTTTTTGAAAATAAAATCGGAGTGAGCCCCTGCCCCCTTCCTGTTGCTCTGGCAATCTTGTTCTTGGAACTAGATGTTGCTGTCTCCCAGTCTTTCATTATAGTGTTCTAATTGCTAACATTCTTCAGGGTATTCAGTGTGCATTTGTGTGAGTTACATATTTCAATTAAAACATAGATGCTCTCCTTTTCCTACATTTAAACGTTGTGCAGTATTTTTCAAAGCAGTAAATCACAGAACTTTCTTCAGCCTGTCCAACTACAGCCTTGAAGTAACAGTGCATGTTGTTTGTAACCCCCTCAAAACTGGAGGTAGTATTACTGATGAAAAAGAAATGGAATCTTCGGTTTTTACCAGCATAAGAAAAGTGAAGGCAAGAAAGGCTACTTTTTTTGATTAGAGATACAGCACTGAAACAGGCCCTTCGGCCCACCGAGTCTGTGCCGAACATCAACCACCCATTTATACTAATCCTACACTAATCCCATATTCCTACCAAACATCCCCACCTGTCCCTATATTTCCCTACCACCTACCTATACTAGTGACAATTTATAATGGCCAATTTACCTATCAGCCTGCAAGTCTTTTGGCTTGTGGGAAGAAACCGGAGCACCCGGAGAAAACCCAAGCAGACACAGGGAGAACTTGCAAACTCCACACAGGCAGTACCCGGAATCGAACCCAGGTCCCTGGAGCTGTGAGGCTGCGGTGCTAACCACTGCGCCACTGTGCCGCCCTTTGGTGCACCAAAGCTCATCTCCAATGCTAACTCTCCCATAATAGTATCCAGCCCCATTTTGAATGTCCATAATGTTTGTTTCAACTGTCCACCTGGGAGATCACATCAATATTTGCCACTCGTGGAGAATTGGAGGAGCAACTGCATTTAGGAAAATCTTATTGCTGTGTAAATTAAAATTAGTAAATAAGGTAATTTGTCAACTCTGTGATAAATGACCATGAAAGATGACAGTACCATCTACACTAAGACTGATATGAATGTCAGTTCCTCTTTCCTCCTCCTGTTAGAGAACTGCAGTGTAAAAATCCTTCCCTCATCAGAGAGGGTGGCATCAAACTCACGATTCTCAAACTGGTTGTGCTGAAGTACTAGGGATAATCATGGCCACACTCTACCAAGTGATCACCTATATCCTGTGATTTGTGTGTGGTTTGCTTTTGATCAAATATTTTGCAGGCCAGTTTACTATCACTATTCTGAACATTGAAGCCAGTCCTGATTTAAAGGTGACCTGTAATGAACTTAATGCCAAACTGCTCCTTTGTAAGTAGAAATATGAGAAATAATTAATGCATGATCATTGGAAGTTTTCCTTGGAATCCACCTAAATTGTAAATATCTGAAGCATCAGTCTTCTGTATTAACCAGCATAGTTATCTCAATAACTCCTACAGTTATCCTAGTTGATCCTGAACCCATATTGGAGTTTGCAGAGAAATAGGTGAAAAAGATGAAACCAAGACTTCAATAGTGACTTCACCCAGCACCTGTTTCTAGTAGTTTCCTTGTAATACTCAGTCACATTATGTCCCGTTTCTCTGAAAATATTCTTTTGACTCCACCCATAGCTGTGCAGTACCTTGACTTGTTCAGAGCAAGTCTGGTTTTCAGCCTCTCCAGTGACATCAAGTGCCATTCAAACAGCTCACTAGTTGCTAGGTAGCGCAAGAATACAAGGTGCTGGTCTGTGACTTGCCCAAAGTAGGCATCTCTTCGGGAATTTGAAATGGATTTTCCAAAAAGGGAGTTGAAAAAACGAAGAAACATTCCTTATGCAGCTGCACTAGTCACTTAATGACTAATACAGATTAGATTTTGAGTTTCATGCTTTGAGTTAGGGGTTAGTCCTAAATCTACAGGATTTACAAACTTCCTCCTCTTTCAGGATTTGTTCTCCCAACATTAATGTAGACATTGTGCTTCTGTAAAAGACCAGTGTCCTAGAGGTTTTACCTATAGGATCAGCCTATTTGATGTATTTATCTCCAAAAATTCTAGTAGAGTCATAGTCATTTACAGCATAGAAGGAGGCCATTCAGTCCATCGAGTCCTTGCCAGTCATAGTATGTGGGAGAACTGGGTTTCATTACTTTGATCACATGGTTCTGTTTAAATTCCACTCAAGTTAGCAGAGTCCAGTCGACAGGTTAAAAAAACTTTGTGATAAAAGAACAAGTCAGCTTGAATCTCCAGTCATTAAAATAGTAGTAACCTGATCAGTATTTTAGTAAGTTACAGTTACTGGGGCAATTTGAATTTTCTTTCATATATATCAATTTCTGGTAATCTGATATGCATTATAATCTCTCTTTAGATATATTAATCATTCCTGTGCACCAAATTGCGTGGCTGAGGTGGTGACCTTTGAGAAAGGACACAAAATAATCATCAGCTCCAACCGTAGGATCCAAAAAGGAGAGGAGGTGGGTCCGTCTTGTTAGCAAAACACTTTATTAGGTCTGCTTTACGGCCTCTACTGTGCACGGCCTCTACTGGGACTTCCCTCCCACAACGCTTGTTCGTGCTCTAATTTAGACATTGATGTCTAGTTTTTCTCATTATTTTAACACTGGGGTAACTCTTTACTTTTACTTTATATCTTACATTTGGAATAAAGGATTCTTTCTAGCATCAAAATGAAGCTAACTGGAAAACATTGACCTGAGGGAGGGAAAAATTCAGTGTTGTTAGGAATAGTTCTTGAAGTGGTTACTTGCCATCCCTATCATACCCTTTTGCTTTTCCTGTCCCACCATTGCTAATAAGCAATATTTCAATCAAAGTGTATTATCTTACATTTCTTTACATTCAAATCAATCCGTCATTCATAACCACGTGCTTTGTTTTCCCATAACCCTTTGAATGCTGTCAAGATTTATGGGGTATGGTAGCATAATCGTTATCTTACTGGACTGGTAATCCAGCTTTATACCAATCATGAGTAATTTAAATTCAATGAATTAAATAAATCTGGAATAAAAAGTTAGTATCAGTAATGGTGACCATGAAACTACTGGATTGTTGTAAAAATCCATGTGGTTTGTTTAGGGAACGAAATCTGCCATCCTTACCCGGTCTGGCCTACATGTGACTTAGACCCACAGAAATGTGGTTGACCCTTAACTGCCCTTTGAAATAGCCCAGCAAGCCATTCACTTGTATTCATCACCACCTTCTCAAGGGGAATTAGGGATGGAAAAAACTGAGTGATAAACGTGGCCTTGCCAGCAATGCCCACGTCCTGTGAATGAATAAAGAAACAGGAAACAGAACAGTCAATGTAGAACTCCACTTGTTGCTGTCCCTCCAAGCATTTTCCATTTATCACCATTTTTTATTAACTATTGCTTTTTATTAACTATTGTGGGTGCTGATTAACTTTTGAACTACAAGAAAGCCCCCAGCGATTTAACATCCGCAGCACTTAAAGCAGCCAGAAGTACTGCACGAAGAACAGCTAGGCGTTGCGCAAACGACTACTGGCAACACCTATGCAGTCATATTCAGCTGGCCTCAGACACCGGAAACATCAGAGGAATGTATGATGGCATGAAGAGAGCTCTTGGGCCAACCATCAAGAAGATCGCCCCCCTCAAGTCTAAATCAGGGGACATAATCACTGACCAACGCAAACAGATGGACCGCTGGGTTGAGCACTACCTAGAACTGTACTCCAGGGAGAATGCTGTCACTGAGACTGCCCTCAATGCAGCCCAGCCTCTACCAGTCATGGATGAGCTGGACATACAGCCAACCAAATCGGAACTCAGTGATGCCATTGATTCCCTAGCCAGCGGAAAAGCCCCTGGGAAGGACAGCATTACCCCTGAAATAATCAAGAGTGCCAAGCCTGCTATACTCGCAGCACTACATGAACTGCTATGCCTGTGCTGGGACGAGGGAGCAGTACCCCAGGACATGCGCGATGCCAACATCATCACCCTCTATAAAAACAAAGGTGACCGCGGTGACTGCAACAACTACCGTGGAATCTCCCTGCTCAGCATAGTGGGGAAAGTCTTTGCTCGAGTCGCTCTGAACAGGCTCCAGAAGCTGGCCGAGCGCGTCTACCCTGAGGCACAGTGTGGCTTTCGTGCAGAGAGATCGACTATTGACATGCTGTTCTCCCTTCGTCAGATACAGGAGAAATGCCGTGAACAACAGATGCCCCTCTACATTGCTTTCATTGATCTCACCAAAGCCTTTGACCTCGTCAGCAGACGTGGTCTCTTCAGACTACTAGAAAAGATCGGATGTCCACCAAAGCTACTAAGTATCATCACCTCATTCCATGACAATATGAAAGGCACAATTCAACATGGTGGCTCCTCATCAGAGCCCTTTCCTATCCTGAGTGGTGTGAAACAGGGCTGTGTTCTCGCACCCACACTTTTTGGGATTTTCTTCTCCCTGCTGCTTTCACATGCGTTCAAATCCTCTGAAGAAGGAATTTTCCTCCACACAAGATCAGGGGGCAGGTTGTTCAACCTTGCCCGTCTAAGAGCGAAGTCCAAAGTACGGAAAGTCCTCATCAGAGAACTCCTCTTTGCTGACGATGCTGCTTTAACATCTCACACTGAAGAATGCCTGCAGAGTCTCATCGACAGGTTTGCGTCTGCCTGCAATGAATTTGGCCTAACCATCAGCCTCAAGAAAACGAACATCATGGGGCAGGATGTCAGAAATGCTCCATCCATCAATATTGGCGACCACGCTCTGGAAGTGGTTCAAGAGTTCACCTACCTAGGCTCAACTATCACCAGTAACCTGTCTCTAGATGCAGAAATCAACAAGCGCATGGGTAAGGCTTCCACTGCTATGTCCAGACTGGCCAAGAGAGTGTGGGAAAATGGCGCACTGACACGGAACACAAAAGTCCGAGTGTATCAGGCCTGTGTCCTCAGTACCTTGCTCTACGGCAGCGAGGCCTGGACAACGTATGCCAGCCAAGAGCGACGTCTCAATTCATTCCATCTTCGCTGCCTTCGGAGAATACTTGGCATCAGGTGGCAGGACTATATCTCCAACACAGAAGTCCTTGAAGCGGCCAACACCCCCAGCTTATACACACTACTGAGTCAGCGGCGCTTGAGATGGCTTGGCCATGTGAGCCGCATGGAAGATGGCAGGATCCCCAAAGACACATTGTACAGCGAGCTCGCCACTGGTATCAGACCCACCGGCCGTCCATGTCTCCGTTATAAAGACGTCTGCAAACGCGACATGAAATCGTGTGACATTGATCACAAGTCGTGGGAGTCAGTTGCCAGCATTCGCCAGAGCTGGCGGGCAGCCATAAAGACAGGGCTAAATTGTGGCGAGTCGAAGAGACTTAGTAGTTGGCAGGAAAAAAGACAGAGGCGCAAGGGGAGAGCCAACTGTGCCCCAACAAACAAATTTCTCTGCAGCACCTGTGGAAGAGCCTGTCACTCCAGAATTGGCCTTTATAGCCACTCCAGGCGCTGCTTCACAAACCACTGACCACCTCCAGGCGCGTATCCATTGTCTCTCGAGATAAGGAGGCCCAAAAGAAAAAGAAAGAAATTGCTAGGCAGTTTTCAAACTGTTTAGATAATATATTACTTCCATACTCCAATGTGAAACATTGTTAAATACCTTTTTAAAATGTAGTAAATTATATTGATACAGTTGCCCTCATCAAACAACTGATTTCCTCTTCAATGGAGTGTTCTTCGCCTCAGGTCTAAGAACATAAGAAATAGGAGCAGGAACTTAAGCCCCTCAACCTGCCCCGCCATTCAATACGATCATGACTGATCTGTCCCAGGCCTCAACTCCTCTTTCGGGCCTGCTGCATATAATCCTCAACTCCCTGAGATTTCAAAAATCTATCTACCTCCTCCTTAAATACATTTAGTGACCTAGCCTCCATAACTCTTTTGAAGTAGTGAATTGCAGAGATTCACCGTTCTCTCAGAGAAGAAATTTCTTCGCATCTCAGTTTTAAATGTGTGACCCCTTATTCTGTAACTATGTCCCCTAGTTTGAGATTCCCCCACCAGTGGAAACATTTTCTCAACATCTACCCTGTCAAGCCCCTTTAGAATCTTATATGTTTCAATAAAATCGCTCCTCATTCTTCTAAACTCCAATGAATAAAGGCCTAATCTGTTTAGCCGTTCTTGATAAAGACAACCCCTTCATCCCAGGAATCAGCCCAGTGAACCTTTTCTGAACTGCCTCCAATGCTAGTTATCCTTCCTTAAATATGGGGCCTCACCAACACCCTGTACAGACTTCTCTATTTTTAAACTCTAGCCCCCAGGCAATAAAGGCCAAAATTCCATTTGCCTTCCTAGTTAATTGCTGCACCTGCATGCTAACGTTTTGTGTTTCATGTACAAGAACACCCCGATCCCTCTGTACTGCAGTATTTTGTAGTCTTTCTCCATCTAAATAATAATCTGCCTTTTTATTCTTCCTATCAAAGTGGATGACCTCACACTTTCCCACATTGAACTCCATCTGCCAGGTTTTTGCCCACTCACTTAACCTATCTATATCCATTTGCAGATTCTTTGTGTCCTCATCATTAAACACCCAATTAATTTATAATTAACAAATGGGAGCAGGATGTTACAAAGCGGCATAGACGAAGTGAGTTGGCAAAGCTGAGGCAGATTGAGTTCAGTGTTGGGATGTGTGAAGTCATCCACTGTGGATCTAAGACGGACAAATCGGAATATATTCTTAATGGTGACAATATTCAGACAAGACTCTGAAGAAGCAAAGGGATTTAGGTGTTTAGAAACAAAAATAACTAAAAGCTAGTGTACAGTTACAAAAGGTAATCTAAAAGGCTAATGGAATGTTGGCTATTTATTTCAAGGGAGCTGGAATACAAAAGTGGGGAAGTGGTGCTTCAGTTGTACAGAACCTTGGTCAGACCCCATTTGGAATACTATGTTTAGCTTTGGGTACTGAACCTCAGGAAAATATTGGCCCTGGAAGGGGTACATTGCAAATTCATCTGAATAATACCAGAGCTTAAAGGATTAAACTATGAGGCCAGGTTGGGAAACTTGACTTGTTGTCCCTTCAATTTACAGTCAAGTAGTGATTTAATGGAGCTGCTTAAAATTATAGAGTTCAATAGGATACAGATTTGGATACTGGTCAATTGACATTTTGAAGAGTGAGATTGACAGATTTTTATTGGGTAAGTTATTGATGGATATGGATCCAAGTTGAGTGAATGGAGTTGAGGTACAGATCGGCAGTGATCTAATCAACTGCTTAGATTATTCCTTGTATGTAAGAATGTATATTTAAGGAGCTCTTTGTTGGGCTATCTCAATTTGAAAGAATTCTGTTAAAATATACACTCTGCAGACTCCTTAAAGGCAGCTGGGTTAAGAACAAAAACTGTAACTTTTAATTTTGGGAGGAAAAATTATTTTGTCATACACCTGTTTTAAATTAATTTTAATTTGCCTTGACTGCCTGCCTAAATCAAACTCTATAATGCTAACAGAACATGCTCCAAGGATGTGAACGGGAACCATTCCCTTAAATGAACTGCTAATGATAATAGTGACCGCAGCAGGTGGGTTTATGCTGAGCTGTTTAAGGTGCTCCGCATCATGGGTGCACCCTCACCACAAGGACTGCAGCCCACCACCACCTTATGGCAGTAAGGGATGAGCTGTAAACATGGCCTTGCCATCATAACCCACTTCTCAGGAACAAATGTTTTATTTAAAAAAAAACTAAGCTGTGCTTTAATTACCCGACGCCACCTAATCCAGCAAACCTCTTGGATTGTTGTGAGGAGGAGTTTCACTGCTGTAATATCCAGAAAGCACTGAGCCATTTCACTGCTGCATCATCAGCTTTTAAGTAAATATTGTGTGTTTTGCATAATTGGAGCTACTGCATCTTTCATTACCAATGTAAAAGTTATTTGGTTATTGTCTGAGGCTTTCAAACTCCCTTTCTTTTCACTTCAAATACATGCCTTGGGAAATCTGAAGAAGTAAAAGTTGTTGATGTGATTTTTCTGTTAATTGTAAGCACTGTAATGGCAATAGTTGCCAAAGTAAACATAACACTGCTGGAACTTGCTTACTTTTCAATTCTAAATCTGTTCTGTGGTCTGGTCTGTAATTGAGGAGGATTGTGTTTTTAAGCCTTTTTAAGTTTTTGGTAGATGTTTTTCTAACCTAGTCACTGATGAGAAGCATTTTCTATTGCAGCTGTCCTATGACTACAAGTTTGATTTTGAAGATGATCAGCACAAGATCCCATGTCACTGTGGAGCTGTAAACTGCCGTAAATGGATGAACTAAGCGCATTCCTTGCAATATTTCTGGGGTTGCTTGTCCCTAGGAAAAGATGCTTACAATTTTTTTTTATTAAAAACTATAAGCCTGGAGCTCACAAATGATTTTCCTCATCTCCAGGAGCAGCACAGAGTTGTGTAACAAGCATAAACTGAAGACTGACTGTGTCGTCAGTCACCCCATCTGTTTGTTTATAACGCAGGTGGAAGCAGATTACTAAATGGTCTAGCACTGGAGTTACTGTCCTGTATCGACTAAAAATGAGACATGGTTTTACTAGGAAAAGAACCAACAGCTGACCTGCTTTCAAGTAGGATAGGCACTTATGAATGTAGGACTGAATTCACCAGCTAGGGGAAGGATCAACAGTGCTGGCCACAGCCTTATTTGCAAGGGGCAGGCCCTCTAGTTTAAAAGAAATAAATAATTAAAGTAGACACCACTGAACAAGGAATGTACTGAGATGACTTCCTTAGGGATACAGCTAAGGGAAATAACTTGCACTAAAAAAAAAACATTTAAAATACTTGATTCCATGAGTCAGTTTATTGTAGTTTTTTGATTTCTGTATGATAAAAGAGAAACATTTTTGTATTTATTGGATAAGTGAATGAAGCTATTTTTAAAAATAAAAGTAGAAGAAAGCCAAGCTGCTGCTGTTACCTGCAGATATAAAAACCCTGTTACTTTGTATAAATGTAAATAGAGTGAGGAATAAACAGTATAAAAAAAATTTGACCAAATGCTACCTGACACTGCAGCCGTTTGCTTTTAGTGGAGTCCTCTGAGTCAGGTTACATGGCATATAATTTTAACCAACTGTGAATTAGGTTCAAAACCACACCCAGGTAGTGGCAAGGAGTCCCTTTAGCAAACCTAGATGTAAAGGTAGAGGATTGCTGACACAATACATTCAGCAAAATCATGTAAGGGTTGTAGCCTCAAAGATAGTTTTTATTTTTAAGCAAAATTATGAGATGTAATTATGCTAACACTGCAGGATTTTTGGCAATAGGGTTTTGGAATAAATGAGAAAATAGGCACAAAAATAATATTTGTATGGATTGTTTTTGTTTACATTTCTTTAAACAAACACTGTTTTGTGTTGGCTTGTAGAGGTTTAAAAATGCATTTGAACCAGGTTAGCTTTATTTTGTACTTACAGAAAAGAAATAACTGGTACTGACACTTCACAACTATTAAGTTCAAAATGAAGTTTGTGTGCACATTATCAGTAAACTGTTATATTCAATGAAACAGTCATAAAATTGTAATGTATATGGCATGTTGTATTTTTTACCTTGCAGGAGAAATCAAATGTACATAGTTCTTGATAAATAGCTGTATGAATTTGTTTCTTGGATTTTTTTCTCTTGTATAATATTCCAACATCCTACCAGTATTTGTCCTACAGTTTTTTTTCTGTCCTGTACAATAGTATCTAATGTTGGGAAAAAAGCTTTTTTTTTGAAGTATACAGAGTGTTATTGGGTTTTGGAGTTTGTGCAACCAGATTAGATCAGCATTTACAAATAAAATATTTTACATCTATGAACAGAATGGTTTTGTCATTGTTACGAGAATGCTTCTGTTTTTGTAAAATATGTTTTAAGGACTTACAGTTGAATTATGGACATTGAATCATCTGGAAGCTTGAAGAGATGCTGAACTTCGGTCACCAGAAGGCTTCCTGGACTTGGCTTGTAAACAAGCCCTTGCTGGAAGGCACTTGTTTTCAGATAAAATACCAGCAAGGAGCTTCTTGTTTTGACTTGGAGAAGATGAGGGAAGTGGCAGGTCAAGATTTATATGTGACATTGTTTGGGTTTCGCTTTGGACAGTGAGTTGGAGTGTAAACTGCTTGGAAGACGGTGGGGCGAAGGGCCTGTTTCTGTGCTGTATAACTGAGTCTATGACAGTTGTTTTTTGTCTGCCAAGGAAACACAGCTCATCTCTTTCACTCTCGGATAGAAACCCTACAGATCTGGTGTGTCAGTCTCCTGTTTCCTCCTTTATTTGAAGAAACCCTGAGTATTGAATATGTGGAAACTGAAACAAACCCCTGTTGTCGCATTTCTGCTGTAAGGCCTATCTGAAACCTCTGTTGCTGCATTTCTTGGAAAGCCTACCCAAACTAATCTTCAACAACACCTAGAAAAAACTGTTCTAGGAAGATCCCAGTGACAGTCGTCTGTACGCATTTGGGACACCATACTAAAACAAAGGACATCTTTCCATATCTTCTCTTCAAGAATTAGCAAGTATTTAAACCAAGTGGGGGTTTTTTTCTGTCTTTGTTTGGTAATGGAGCTCTAAAATGCAAATCCCTTTATTTTTCTGTTAACCAGTACGTGTGTGAGTGTGAGGAGCTATGGTGAAAAGGGAACTTTAATGTGTATTTATGCTTTACTTCATGACTGGTTAAGACTTGTTTTATAAACTGATAATTTTGTTGGTTATTAAAGAAACCTGGTTGGTGTGTTTTATTCTGGAATAAAAAATAGTCTATGATTGACCGTATTGGTAAGTGGGAACATTTTTAAATATATGTTGTGAGCTGTGGAGAAGTGGAACTAAAATAAACAGTGCACATCTTCTGCCTCGGTCGTAACATATAATTGGGGGCTCTTTTTGGGATAAATCCAACGCTGACAATGTACAGTTGTAAGTGGGGTAATAATAATTGGAAAAGGAAAAATGAAAAGAACCAGGTTTCTTGTGTAAAGTCTACACCACGGGATTGTCTAACAGTTGCTGTGACTTTTTGGGGGATGCAGGATGTATCCCTGAATGATTTGAGGAACTTAACCCAAGGTTAAGTGAATTGCATTGGCAGCAAAATTGGGGTTAGAGTTAAAACCAGGAGCTAAGAAAGCAGACATGATTGAAGTAATAGCACATTTACAAGTAGAAGAAGAAAGAAAGCCAGTTGAATTTGCTAAAATGCAGTTACAGATGAAGCAGCTTGAGCTTGAATGGAAAAAGAATTGGGAAAAAAAACTTGAACTTGAAAGAGAATTGACAATGCAGAAACCTGAACTTGAGGAGAAGGAAAGGAATTGGAATTTTAAAAAGATGGAGCTAAGACAAAAGAGTGACCTTGGCTCCAAGGCAAGTTCTCGTGAGGAAAGATCTGACTCCAGCCCATGACCCTGTGGAAAGCTGTTTAAATTTGTGCAAGCCCTCCCTAAGTTTGAGGAAAGGGTCAGAGGCATTTTTCATTTCTTCTGAAAAGAGCCAATCAGATGAAGTGGCCAAAGGAAAGCTGGACACTGCTTATGCAAAGCAGGTTGATGGGCAGAGCTCATGAAGTTTATGCCATGCTTTCTGAGGAGGCATCTGTAAATTGAGATGGCAAAGAAGGCTATTCTTGCTGCTAGTTAGTCCCTGAAGCATACAGGCAGAAATTTCGGAACGTCCAGAGATTGTCTGGGCAGACCTGTATAGAATTTGAGAGGGTAAAGCAAATTAATTTTGATCATTGGATATGGGCACTAAAGTTGGAAACCATGTATAAAACCTTGGGGAACTAATTCTCATGGAAAAATTTAAAAATTCACTCCCTCCATTGGTAAGAACCCATGTAGAGAACTAGAAAGTTTCAATGACCAGAAAGGCAGCGGAAATTGCTGATGATTATGAGCTTGTTTACAAGCCCAAACCCTTTGTCCGTCACCCCACAAACACGAGAAGGATAGAAGGTGGGAGGGTGAAAGGAAGGCAAGTAGCTAGGGACAAGAAAGGACAGCTGGGAGTGCCCCAGGATCTCTTCCTCAGGCTAGAAAGGAAAAGGCTGAGGGTGGAAGTGAGGTCCGCAAGCCTAACTGTTACCATTGTCACAAGCTTCATGCAGAATGCTGGAAGTTGTGGGGTAAACCTGTGGGACTTACTGGAGTACACAAAGTCAATGCAGAGAAAGGGGCCCTGACTGACAGTAGAACAGATCAGGCTGTAGCTCTGACTAAGGCCAAATACAAAAAACCGATATGAATGCAGGGCTTGTGAATAAGATACTTGAGAGTTATAGGGAATTCTTGTTGAAAGGAAAAGTAACTCCTTAACGCTCAAGTGAAGCAGGGAAACCTATAGTTATGGATACAGGAGCAACCCCAAAGACTTCTGGGGAAAGGCATAACATTTCCACCAGAGCGCACTGAACGCTAAAGTTTTAATGAATGGTATCGGCGGGAAGTATTAGGTCACACCTAGAGTGTGACCCAGTGTCTGAAATGGTTAACTGAAGGAGTTGTTCATAATTTGCCAGTAGACAGAATTGACCTACCCCTGAGGAATAAGGTGGCCGGAGTGAAAGTAGTAACTTCTCCAGTAGTCACAGAGAAACCAAGTGAAGTTAAAGAGACACAACAGTTGCAGGAAAAGGTTCCAGGAATTTTTCCTTCATCTGTAGTAACCCAAGCAATAGCTAAACAAGTTCCATTGTCGGAGGCAAAATTGGCACCACAGATAGAACGATAGAAAAATTATGGCACAGAAGGAGGCCATTCAGCCCATCATGTCTGTGCCGGCCAAAGAAAATAGCCACCCAATCTAATCCCACCTTCCAGCCATGCAGGTTACAGCACTTCAGGTGCATGTCCAAGTACTTTTTAAATGAATTGACGGTTTCTGCCTCCACCACCGTTCCTGGCAGTGAATTCCAGACACCATCCTCTGGGTGAAAAAGTTTTTCCTCCTGTCCCCTCTAATCCTTCTACCAATCACCTTAAATCTGTGCCCCCTGGTAATTGCCCTCTCCGCTAGGGGAAACAGGTCATTCCTGTCTGCTCTATCTAGGCCCCTCATAATTTTGTATACCTCAATTAAGACACCCCGCAGCCTCCTCTGTTCCAAGGAAAACAACCCTAGCTGATCCAATCTTTCCTCATAGCTGCCACTTTCAAGCCCTGACAACATTCCTGTAAATCTCCTGTGTACTCTCTCCAGAGTAATTATATCCTTCCTGTAATGTGGTGACCAGAACTGTACGCAATACTCCAACTGTGGCCTAGCCAGCCTTTTATGCAGTTCCAGTATTCTATACCTCGTCCAATAAAGGAAAGCATTCCATATGCCTTTTTCACCACTTTATCTACCTATCCTGCCACCTTCAGGGACCTGTGGACATTTACTCCTAGGTGTCTCACTTCTTCTACCCCTCTCAATATCCTCCCGTTTATTGTGTATTCCCTTGCTTTGTTTGCCCTCCCCAAATGCACTACCTGACACTTCTCTGGACTGAATTCCATTTGCTACTTTTCCATCCACTCAACCAAACAATTGATATTCTGGAGTCTATGGCTATCCTCTTCATCAACTACACAGCCAATTTTTGTGTCATCAACAAAGTTCCCAATCATGCCTCCCACATTTAAGTCCAAATCATTAATATACACCACAAACAGCAAGGGACCCAAAACTGACCCCTGTGGAATGCCATTGGAAACTGCTTTCCATTCGCAAAAATATCCATTTGTTTCCTGTCCCTGAGCCAATTTTGGATCCAACCTGCCACATTCCCCTGTATCCCATAGGCTTTCATTTTATTCACCAGTCTGCCATGCGGGACCTCATCATTCCGCCTTGTTACTTCCTCAAAAAACTCAATCAAATTAGTAAAACATGGCCTTCCCTTAACAAATTCATGTTGACTATCGCTGCTTAATCCATGCCTTTCTAAGTAGCAGTTTATCCTGTCCCTCAGAATTAATGCTAATAATTTACCCACCACCGAGGTCAGACTGACCAGCCTATAATTATTTGGCCTATCCCTCAGACCCTTTTTAAACAATGGTACAATGTTCGCAGACCTCCAATCCTCTGGTACCTTGCCTGTATCTAGTGAGGGTTTGAAGATGTTCCTCAGCGCATCTGCTATTACCTCCCTGGCTTCCTTTAACAACCTGGGATGCAATCCATCTGGCCCTGGCGATTTATCCACTTTCAAGGATGTCAGATCCTCTAGTACTTCCTCTTTCATTATGCTTATCTAATATTTCCCACTCTTCTTTAACTACAATGTCTGCATCATCCCTCTCCTTTGTGAAGACGGAGACAAAAAACTCATTAAGAACCCTGCCCACACCATCTGCATCCACATGTAAGTTCCCTTGTACATTGCTGATAGGCCCTACCCTTTCTTTAGTTATCCTTTTGCTCTTAATGTACTGATAAAAACATCTTTGGGTTTTCCTTGATTTTACCTGCCAATAAGTTTTCATGTCCTCTCTTTGCTTTTCTAATTTCCTTTTTTACTTCACCCTTGCACTTTCTGTACTCCTCGAGGCTTTCTAAAGTATTAAGTTTTAAAAAAATCATCATAAGCTTTCTTTTTCTGCTTTAACTTACCCTGTAAGCTTCCAGATAACCAGGGGGCTCTAGATTTGGCAGTACCACTCTTTATCATTGTGGGGACATGTCTACAATGTACTTGTAGTATCTCGCAGATAGCCGAATATCTGAAACTTTCTTTGGGAATTTGGATGATCCGAAGGAAATATTTAATAAGCCTTCTCTGATCATGGCTTAGCAAGCTGATCCAGAGTTAAATAAAATGGCACAATCAGGTCTAACAGAAGCTGAGGCAAAATGGAATTCTGGTGAGGACCTGCGGACAAAGAATGGACGGTAGTTCATCAGATAGTAGTACCATCCAAGTATCACCGGGAACTGTTAAGGATAGCGCATGAAATTCCAATAGCGGGACGTGCGGATCTGGAAGACCAAATCACGTATAAGTTGACGTTTTTACTGGCCAGGTCTTTCCAAAGACATAGTGCAGTTTTGTAAAACGTTGGTTGGAAATCGGCAACCTGCCATAAAACTGGCACCTCTAATTCCCATACCAGTTATTGGGAAACCATTTAGTAGGGTATTGATGGACCTTTACTGAAAACAAAGGCAGGACACCAATATATACTCACTATCATGGATATGGCTACTCGGTTCCCGGAGGCCATTCCCTTGAGAACCATTTCTTCTAAGGTAGTGGTAGTGCAGTTAACCCAGTTCTTCACTCAATATGGATTACTGATTGAGATTCAGTCGGATCAAGGTTCCAATTCTATGTCTAAAATTTTCAGGAAGTTATGGGTAATTTGGGTATAACAGTTAAAGTCTTTAGCATATCCACAGACACTGGGAGCTTTAGAATGGTACCACCAGACCCTCAAAACTATGCTCAGGGCATACTGTCATGAATATCCCCATGATTGAGATAAAGGACTAGGAATTCACCTAATAAGTCCATAGGTTTTTGTTCTTTTGAATTAGTTTACGAACATGAGATAAGAGATCCTCTAAAACTAAAGAAAGGTTTTTAGAACGGAGGGATGAATCTTCTCTTCTAGATGATGTATCAGCGTTCCAGGAACGGCTCACGAGAGCTTGCAAAGTGGCTCAAGAACACCTTAAAGCTTCCCAAACAACTATGAAGAAATGGACAAGCAAGCATGCAAAGACCCAAACATTTTAACCAGGTGATGAATTTTTAATATTACTACCTTTACAGGGTGAACCATTGAAAGCACGGTTCAGTGGTCCATATAAAGTGGTCAAGAAAAATGATGAGGTAAATTATTTGATTGACACCCCAGTTTGTAGGAAAAAGAATCAGCTGTGTCATATCAATATGTGAAAGGAATATCATTGTCAGGAGGAGGATAAGCAAGCACAGGTATGTCAGGTAATGGGGACAGTGAAGGATGAAAGGGAAAGTGAGGATGAGGCAGAAGGAGGCTTAGACAATTCTCAAATTGAACCTCCTACTATCCGGTTAGCTAATACTGAATTGCTAAGAAGATTGGACACTATGCTTTCATATTTAGATGCAAAACAATGGGAAGACTGAACAAGGCAACTCACAGCATTTAAAAGAGTGTGTAGGGATAAGCCAGGATGTGTAACCTTAGCCACACATGATGTGGATGTAGGGGAATCCTTTCCTATAAAACAGCATCCTTATCTCTTAAGTCCAGAGAAACAAGTCCAGGTAAAAGCAGAAATCCAATACATGCTGGAAAGCCACCTAATAGAACCCAGTCAAAGCAGCTTAAGTTCAACAGTGGTATTAATGCCTTAACCTGACAATTCAGTGAGACTTTGTATAGTCTACAGAAAAGTTAATGCAGTAACAAAGTCATACTCCTATCCAATTCCTCGCTTGGAAGTCTGTATTGACAGAGTGGGCAGCGCCACGTTTCTTTCAAAAATAGATTTGTTAAAGGGATACTGGCCAGGTCCTTTAACACCCTGAGCTTAAGAAGTATCAGCCTTTGTCACACCGGACGGTCTTCGAGTACCGAGTGATGCCATTCAGGCTAAAGGATGCCCCAGCCACTTTTCAGAGTCTAGTGAACCAAGTGATAGCCAGTGTTCCTGACTGTATGGTTTACCTTGATGTGCTGGTCTATAGTGACACTTGGAAGGACCACTTGGAACAACTTGTGGTGGGGGTGGGGGCTCTGTTTGGAAGGTTGCAGTCGGCTGCTTTGGTGATAGGTTTTGTTGAAAAATTCAAAAACCAGAATTCCTGGACTATTCCGATGGAGTTTACTATTGCAATCTTCTCACTTAAAGATCATCCATATTGCGGGCAAAAATAATGTGATTGCAGATGCTTTAGAAAGATAGAAAAATAGGAGCAGGAGTAGGCCATTCGGCCCTTTGAGCCTGCACTGTCATTCAATACGATCGAGGCTGATCATCCAAACTCAGTACTCTTCCCACCTTCTCCCCGTATCCCTTGATCCCTAAGAACTACTATAACAGCTCATCTGCCGATAAAACCATATCCATGCCTTTGTCACCTTCAGATTTGACTATAATACTGATCTCCTGGCCGCCTCTTATCCTCCACTTTTTGTAAACTTCATCTCATCCAAAACACTGCTGCCCGTAGTGTATCTGGAACCAAGTCCTGGTCACCCATCAGCCTTATTCATGCTCACTTTCATTATTCACAGTTCTCTAATAGCTCCAACTTAAAATTTTCACCCTTGTATTTAAGTCCCTCAATCTAAAACATAGAAGTAGGAGTAGGCCATTCAGCCCTTCGAACCTGCACCACCATTCAATATGATCAAGGTTAATTGTCCAAACTCAGTACCCTGTTCCTGCTTTCTCCACGTATCCCTTGATCCCATTAGCCCTAAGAACTATATCTAACTCTTTCTGGAATATATTTAATGATTTGGCCTCAACTGCTTTCTGTGGTAGAGAATTCCACAGGTTCACCACTCTCTGGGTGAAGAAATCCCTCCTCATCTCAGTCCTAAATGATAGAATGCAAAGATGCTACAAAGCAGAACTGTATTAACTACAAGTAAAGAGTGAATGAGTATGAGTGTGAAAATGTGTTTTAAAATTTCCCATTTTTTTTTACACTTTGTAATGAAACACATTTTAACAATGGCATTTGAATCCTCCAAGGGTGGAGGTGTTATGAGAGCACTTCTATTTTTTGTAAAATATGTTTTAAGGACTTATAGTTGAATTATGGACATTGAATCATCTGGAAGCTTGAAGAGATGCTGAATTTGTTTTTTTTTTAAGAGATCACCAGAAGGCTTTTTGGACATGGCGTGCAAATGAGCCCTTACTGGAAGGCACCTTTTTTCAAATAAAATACGAGCAGGGAGCATGTCGTTTTGACTTGAGGAAAAATATTTACAGAGAAGGAAGGGCAGTGGATGTTATCTATATGGACTTCAGTAAAGCCTTTGACAAGGTCCTTCATGGCAGACTGGTACAAAAGGTGAAGTCACACGGGATCAGAGGTGAGCTGGCAAGATGGATACAGAACTGGCTCTGTCATAAAAGACAGAGGGTAGCAGTGGAAGGGTGCTTTTCTGAATGGAGGGCGGTGAGTAGTGGTGTTCCGCAGGGATCAGTGCTGGGACCTTTGCTGTTTGTAGTATATATAAATGATTTGGAGGAAAATGTAGCTGGTCTGATTAGTAAGTTTGCGGACGACACAAAGGTTGGTGGAGTTGCGGATAGTGATGAGGATTGTCAGAGGATACAGCAGGATATAGATCGGTTGGAGACTTGGGCGGAGAAATGGCAGATGGAGTTTAATCCGCACAAATGTGAGGTGATGCATTTTGGAAGATCTAATGCAGGTGGGAAGTATACAGTAAATGGCAGAACCCTCAGGAGTATTGACAGGCAGAGAGATCTGGGCATACAGGTCCACAGGTCACTGAAAGTGGCAACGCAGGTGGATAAGGTAGTCAAGAAGGCATATGGCATGCTTGCCTTCATCGGTGGGGGCATAGAGTATAAAAATTGGCAAGTCATGCTGCAGCTGTACAGAACTTTAGTTAGGCCATACTTAGAATATTGCGTGCAATTCTGGTCGCCACACTACCAGAAGGACGTGGAGGCTTTGGAGAGGGTACAGAAGAGGTTTACCAGGATGTTGCCTAGTCTGGAGGGCATTAGCTATGAGGAGAGGTTGGATAAACTCGGATTGTTTTCACTGGAACGACGGAGGTGGAGGGGCGACATGATAGAGGTTTACAAAGTTATGAGCGGCATGGACAGAGTGGATTGTCAGAAGCTTTTTCCTAGGGTGGAAGAGTCAGTTACTAGGGGACATAGGTTTAAGATAAGAGGGGCAAAGTTTAGAGGAGATGTGCGAGGCAAGTTCTTTACACAGAGGGTGGTGAGTGCCTGGAACTTGCTGCCGGGGGAGGTGGTGGAAGCAGGTACGATAGTGACGTTTAAGAGGCATCTTGACAAATACATGAATAGGATGGGAATAGAGGGATATGGGCCCCGCAAGTGCAGAAGGTTTTAGTTTAGGCAGGCATCAAGATCGGTGCAAGCCTGGAGGGCCGAATGGCCTGTTCCTGTGCTGTACTGTTCTTTGAAGTGACAGGTCAAGATTTATAGGGGTCAGGAGGCTTGATTCTTGTGACATTGTTTTGGTTTTGCTCTGGACAGTGAGTTGGAGGATAAACTGCTTGGAAGGCAGTTGGTTTTTGTCTGCCAAGGAAACCCAGTTCATCTCTTTCTCTATCTTGGAAAGAAACCCTACATATCCAGTTTCTCAGAATGCTCTTTCCTCCTGTATTTGAAGAAACTCTGCATATCAAATTTGTGGGAATTGAAACCCCTGTTGTCGCATTTCTGCTGTAGGGCCTATCTGAAACCTCTGTTGCTGCATTTCTTGGAAAGCCTACCCAAACTAATCTTCAACATCACCTGGAAAGAACTGTTGTATGAAGATCCCAGTGACAGACGTCTATATGCATTTGGGATACCAAACTAAAACAAAGTACATATTTCCATATCTTCTCTTTCTTCAAGAATTAACAAGTATTTAACCCAAGCAGAGCTCAAAAATGCAAACCCCTTTATTTTTCCAGTTCACCGGTATGTGTGTGTGAGGGGCTAAGGTGAAAAGGGAACTTTAATATTTCAATCTGTGTGTTTATGCTTTACTTCATTACTGGTTAAGACGTGTTTTATAATAAACTGATAATTTTGTTGGTTATTAAAGAAACCTGGTTGGTGTGTTTTATTCTGGGATAAAAATAGAGTCTCTGATTGACAATGGGAAAAAATTTAAATATATTTTGTGACCTGTGGAGTAGTGGAACTAGAATGAACATTGTGAATAGAACTGTATTCTTATGCGGCTAAAATTGGAGAGTATTTAACTTGGGATATTGATTTTGTTCAGTTTGAAATGATGGACTATCTCAAATTATTCATTTTAAAATCTTCTCTCTACCTTTGGGCAAACTGCATAATGCCAAAATTAAATTTAAGAGTGTGTTAATTAAGACTATAATCTGGTGGATGCAATGCAACCAGATTCAGAATGATTTGAATCTGTTGGGTAGCTGGATCAAAAGGTAAATGCACTTTCAATACAGACCAGGGAAACCATAAAAAGGAAGTATATATTAAATGCAACATGCCAATCAGGAAATGGGTTTAAATGGAGCATGCTATACAATGAAGAGGTTATTGTGAATAATGCTGAAAGAATTTTTATATTCATTTGCGGGATATTGGTGTCACTGGCAAGACCAGCATTTATTGCACATTCCTAATTGCCCTTGAAAAGATGGTGGTGAGCCGCCTTCTTGAACCGCTGCAGTCCATGTGTATAGGTACACCCGCAGTGCTGTTAGGCAGGGAGTTCCAGGATTTTGACCCAGCAACGATAAAGGAGCAGCGATATAGTTCCAACTCAGAACTATAGTGTGTGACTTGCAGGGGAGGTTGCAAGTTTGAAAGGAGCCTTGGCAAGTTGCTGCAGTGCATCTCATAGATGGTAAACACTATAGCCACTGTGCACCTGTGGTGGAGAGAGTGAATGTTTAAGGTGGATGGGGGTGCCAATTAAGCAGGCAGCTTAGTCCTGGGTGATGTTGAGGTTTTTGAATGTTGCTGGAGCTGCACTCGTCCAGGCAAGTGAAGAGTATTCCATCACACTCCTGACTTGTGCCTTGTAGATGGTAGAAAATAGTCTATCGTTTTAGATGCAGTTAAAAAAAAAAAAATGGGTTGCCTAGTGGTCCATTATTAAACGGCCTTAATCCAGCAACCTGCATCGGGACACCCATTTGCTGCTGGCTTAATTTAAATGAGCCCAATGGTCTCAAAGTCAGGGTCACCTTTTCCCAATGGGTATCGGCAACCACCCAGCACAAGCTAAAAGTCAAATTCAACACTATTGTCTTGTTTTTTCTGTATTTATCCCCAAAATTGCAGCACTATCTGAAGATCTATACTTCTTCAGAGGATTAGCTCATTCACGGTCCTAATTGGACTGATGCGGTCCTCCCACATCCAATTGTTAATGGTGGTGGGTAATTAAACAACTAACCAGAGGAGTCTCCATAAACATCCCCATCCTCGATGGTGGGGGAGCCCAGCTTGTCAATGGAAAAGTCAAGGCTGAAGCATTTGCAACTACGTTCAACCAGAAGTGCCAAGTGCATGATCCATCTTGGCTTCCTCCTGAGGTTCCCACCATTATAGATGCCAGTCTTCCGCCAATTCCGTTCACTCCACATAATATCAAGAAACAGCTGAAAGCACTGGATACAGCAAAGGCTGCAGGCCCTGACAACATCCCGGCTGTAGTACTGAAGACTTGTGCTCAAGAACTGGCTGCGCCCCTAGCCAAGTTGTTCCAGTACAGGAAATAATTGCAGGAGTTCCTCAGGGTGGTGTCCTAGCCCAACCATCTTCATTCAGCCAATTCATCAATGACCTTCCCTCCAACATAAGGTCAGAAGTGGGGATATTCACTGATGATTGCACATTGTTCAGACCATCCTCAAATACTGAAGCAGTCCAAGTCCATATGCAGTAAGACTTGGACAACATTCAGGCTTGGACTGAGAAGTAGCAAGTAACATTTGTGCCACACAAGTACCAGGCAATGACTATTTCAAACAAGAGAAAATCAAACCATCTCCCTTTGATGTTCAATGGCACTACCATCGCTGAATCCTCCACCATCATCATCCTGGGGATTACCATTGATCAGAAACTAAACTGGAGCAGCCATATAAATACTGTGGCTACAGGAGCATATCAGAGTCTGGGAATTCTACAGCACGTAACCCACCTCCTGACTCCCGAAAGCCTGTCCACCATCTACAAGGCACAAGTCAGGAGTGTGATGGAATACTCTCCACTTGCCTGGATGGGTGCAGCTCCAACAACACTCAAGAAGCTCGACATCATCCAAGACAAAGCAGCCTGCTTGATCAGCACCCCAATCCACCACCTTATACATTCATTTCCTCCACCACCAGTGCACAGTGGCAGCAGTGTGTACCATATACAAGATGCACTGCAGTAACTCGCCAAGACTCCTTCAATAGCATGTTCCAAACTCGTGACCTCTACCACCTAGAAGAACAAGGGAAGCAGACATATGGGAACACCACCACATGCAAGTTCCCCTCTAAGGCACACACCATCCTGACTTGGAATTAGAATTAGAACTAGAACATTACAGCGCAGTACAGGCCCTTCGGCCCTCGATGTTGCGCCGATCATCTGACCTACACTATTCCATTTTCATCCATATGTCTATCCAATGACCACTTAAATGCCCTTAAAGTTGGCGAGTCTACTACTGTTGCAGGCAGGGCGTTGCACGCCCCTACTACTCTGAGTAAAGAAACTATCTCTAACATCTGTCCTATATCTATCACCCCTCAACTTAAAGCTATGACCCCTCGTGTTTGCCATCATCATCCGAGGAAAAAGACTCTCACTATCCACCCTATCTAACCCTCTGATTATCTTGTATGTCTCTATTAAGTCACCTCTCCTCCTCCTTCTCTCTAACGAAAACAACCCCAAGTCCCTCAGCCTTTCCTCGTCAGACCTTCCTTCCATACCAGGCAACATCCTAGTAAATCTCCTCTGCACCCTTTCCAAAGCTTCCACATCCTTCCTATAATGCGGTGACCAGAACTGCACGCAATACTCAAGGTGCGGCCTCACCAGAGTTTTGTACAACTGCATCATGACCTCGTGGCTCCGAAACTCGATCCCCCTACTAATAAAAGCTAACACACCATATGCCTTCTTAACAGCCCTATTAACCTGGGTAGCAACTTTCAGGGATTTATGTACCTGGACACCAAGATCTCTCTGCTCATCTACACTACCAAGAATCTTCCCATTAGCCCAGTACTCTGCATTGCTGTTATTCCTTCCAAAGTGAATCACCTCACACTTCTCCACATTAAACTCTATTTGCCATCTCTCAGCCCAGCTCTGCAGCCTATCTATGTCCCTCTGTACCCTACAACACCCTTCGACACTATCCACAACTACACCGACCTTCGTGTCATCCGCAAATTTACTAACCCACCCTTTTACACCTTCATCCAGGTCATTTATAAAAATGACAAACAGCAGTGGCCCCAAAACAGAACCTTGCAGTACACCACTAGTAACTAAACTCCAGGATGAACATTTGCCATCAACCACCACCCTCTGTCTTCTTTCAGCTAGCCAATTTCTGATCCAAAGCTCTAAATCACCTTCAACCCCATACTTCCGTATTTTCTGCAATAGCCTACCGTGGGGAACCTTATCAAACGCCTTACTGAAATCCATATACACCACATCCACGGCTTTACCCTCATCCACCTGTTTGGTCACCTTCTCGAAAAACTCAATAAGGTTTGTGAGGCACGACCTACCTTTCACAAAACCGTGCTGACTATCGCAAATGAACTTATTCTTTTCAAGATGATTATAAATCCTATCTCTTATAACCCTTTCCAACATTTTACCCACAACCGAAGTAAGGCTCACAGGTCTATAATTACCAGGGCTGTCTCTACTCCCCTTCTTGAACAAGGGGACAACATTTGCTATCCTCCAGTCCTCCGGCACTACTCCTGTCGACAATGACGACATAAAGATCAACAACAACGGCTCTGCAATCTCCTCCCTGGCTTCCCAGAGAATCCTAGGATAAATCCCATCTGGCCCAGGGGACTTATCTATTTTCACTCTTTCCAAAATTGCTAACACCTCCTCCTTGTGAATCTCAATCCCATCTAGCCTAGTAGGCTGTATCTCAGTAATCTCCTCGGCAACATTTTCTTTCTCTACTGTAAATACTGATGAAAAATATTCATTTAACGCTTCCCCTATCTCCTCTGATTCCGCACACAACTTCCCACTACTATCCTTGATTGGCCCTGTTCTAACTCTTATCATTCTTTTATTCCTGATATACCTATAGAAAGCCTTAGGGTTTTCTTTGATCCTATCCGCCAATGACTTCTCGTGTCCTCTCCTTGCTCTTCTTAGCCCTCCCTTTAGATCCTTCCTGGCTAGCTTGTAACTCTCAAGCGCCCTAACTGAGCCTTCACGTCTCATCCTAACATAAGCCGCCCTCTTCCTCTTGACAAGCGCTTCAACTTCTTGAGTAAACCACGGCTCCCTCGCTCGACAACTTCCTCCCTGCCTGACAGGTACACGCATTAGCTTCTCCTTGAATAAGCTCCACATTTCGTTTGTGCCCATCCCCTGCAGTTTCCTTCCCCATCCTACACATCCTAAATCTTGCCTAATCGCGTCATAATTTCCTTTCCCCCAGCTATAATTCTTGCCCTGCGGTATATACCTGTCCCTGCCCATCGCTAAGGTAAACCTAACCGAATTGTGATCACTATCGCCAAAGTGCTCACCTACATCTAAATCGAACACCTGGCCGGGTTCATTACCCAGTACCAAATCCAATGTGGCATCGCCCCTGGTTGGCCTGTCTACATACTGTGTCAGAAAACGCTCCTGCACACACTGGACAAAAACAGACCCATCTAAAGTACTCGAACTATAGTATTTCCAGTCAATATTTGGAAAGTTAAAGTCCCCCATAACAACTACCCTGTTACTCTCGCCCCTGTCGAGAATCATCTTCGCTATCCTTTCCTCTACATCTCTGGAACTATTCGGAGGTCTATAGAAAACTCCCAACAGGGTGACCTCTCCTCTCCTGTTTCTAACCTCGGCCCATACTACCTCAGTAGACGAGTCCTCAAATGTCCTTTCTGTCGCTGTAATACTGCCCACGAATTATATCGCCTTTCCTTTACTGTCGCTACCTAGATGGCTCCTGGACAGTCAGCTCCCTAGGGAGCTCCTCACGCTTCACATCTATCCGTGGCCATCTGCTGCCATCCATTGCTCTCTCACCACTAAATCCTCTGCTGTTTAAATCCCCGATGGGTGCATTTTTAGCTTAAACTTCAAGTTAACTATTAGTTTAAACCGCCTCTGTCTGATGGTACAAACCCCATCCCCCAACCTTAACTTGTGAACTCTGGTAAAGATCTGGATTAGACCTGGAAGAGATTTTTCTCTCAAATCTGGCTTTAAATTCTTGTCTTCACTCGACATCAAGAGCACGTTTCTGCGCTGGACTACATTGGGAAAAATGTATGATTCTACTTCTAATATCATTTTTTTTTTCTCCATTCTGTAAGCTGTGGAAAAGATCTGGAAAGATCTAGATCTTCTTTTAAACTTGGCTTCAAATTCCTGGACTTCTCTCAACATCAAGAAGACACTTTCCACAGAATCACAAAATCGTTACAGTGCAGAAGGAGGCCATTCGGCCCATCATGTCCACACCAGCTCTCTGAAAGAGCAACTCCCTCAGTTCCATTCCCCTGCCGCCTTCCCCAATAACCCTGCACATTCTTCCCTTTTATATAACTGTCCAATTCCCTTTTGAATGCTTCAATTGAACCTGCCTCCACCACGTTTTCAGGCAGTGCATTCCAGACCTTAACCACTCGCTGTGTGAAAAAGTTTTTCCTTATGTCACTTTTGCTTCTCTTACCAAATACTTTAAATCTATGCCTGCTCGTTCTTGATCCTTTCATGAGTGGGAACAGTTTCTCTCTATCTACTCTGTCCAGACCCCTCATGATTTTGAATACCTCTATCAAATCACCTCTCAGCCTTCTTGTCTCCAAGGAGAACAGTCATAACTTATAGAGTCAGAGAGCGATACAGCACTGAAACAGGCCCTTCAGCCCACGGAGTCTGTGCCGACCATCAACCACCCATTTATACTAATCCTACATTAATCCCATTTTTCCCCTCTCATATCCCCACCTTCCCTTAATTCTCTTACCACCTACCTATGCTGAGGCAATTCTTTTTTTTTTACAATGGCCAATTTTACCTATCAACCTGCAAGTCTTTGGCATGTGGGAGTAAACCCACACAATCACAGGGAGAACTTGCAAACTCCACACAGGCAGTGCCCAGAACCAAACCCAGGTTGCTGGAGCTGTGAGGCTGCGGTGCTAGCCACTGCACCACTGTGCCACCCTGCTCCAATCTATCTTCCTAACTGAAATTCCCCATCCCTGGAACCATTCTCGCGAATCTTCTCTGTATTCTCTCCCATGCCCTCACGTCTTTCCTCAAGTGCAGCACCCAGAATTGGACACAATACTCCAGCTGAGGCCGAACTAGTGTCTTATACAAGATCAACATAACTTCCTTGCTCTTGTACTCTATGCCCCTATTAATGAAGCCCAGGATACTGTATGCTTTATTAACCACGCTCTCAACCTGTCCTGCCACCTTCAGTGACTTATGCACATATACACCCAGGTCCCTCTGCTCCTGCACCCTTTTAGAATTGTACCCTTTCTTCTATTTTGTGTCTCCATATTTTTCCTACCAAAATGAATCACTATTCTCTGCATTGAACTTCATCTGGCACCTGTCTACCCAAGACACCAACTTGTCTATGTCCTTTTAAAGTTCTACACAGTTCACAATGCTTCCAAGTTTCGTATCATCCGCACACTTTGAAATTGTGCCCTGTACACCAAGGTCTAGGTCATTAATATATATTGGAAAAAGCAAGGGTCCCAACACTGACCCCTGGGAACTCCACTACGAACCTTCCTCCAGCCCAAAAAACATCCATTAACCACTACACTTTGTTTCCTGTCACTCAGCCAATTTCGTATCCATGTTGCTACCATCCCTTTTATTCCATGAGTTACAAGTTTGCTCACAAGTCCGTCGTGTGGCTCTGTATCAAATGCCTTTTGAAAGTCCATGTACACCACATCAACAGCATTGCCCTCATCAACCCTCTCTGTTACCTCCTCAAAAAACTCCAGTCAGTTCATTAAACATGATTTTTCTCTTAAGAAATCCATGCTGGTTTTCCTTAATTAACTCACATTTGTCCATGTGACTATTGATTTTGTCCCAAATTATTTTTTCTTGAAGTTTTCCCACCACCCAAGTTAAACAGACAGGCCTGTAGTTGCTGGGATTATCTTTACACCCTTTTTTGAACAAGGGTGTGACATTTGCAATTCTCCAGTCCTCTGGCACTACTCCTGAGTCTAAGACTGGAAATTTATGGCCAATGCCTCGGCAATTTCCACCCTTACTTCCATCAGTATCCTCATCCGGCCCTGGCGCTTTATCCAATTTAACTACAGACAGCCTGCCTAATAGATCCTCTTTATCAATTTACCCGGAGGCTGGAGCGGCGGCTGGCAGATCTGGGAGGAATCACATCCTGAGCGGGACCTGAAAAGCAGAGAGCGGGGCTCGAGGCCCTCACTTATCTGGAGACCGTAACGGCGGCAGGCTTTCTCTCTCCCTCTCTGTGCCAATGCGCACTGAGATTCGAAAGAGGAAAAAAAATAACTTAGTGACATCGCGGGAAATCTGCAAGGTGATTGGTTGGGTAAGTAACAGCTGTTAGTGCATTTAAATAGCTTTTTAAAAAAGAGGAAAGTTTTTTTTGAAAATAAAACTCAAAACCTACCATATAAGTGATAAGGTGAGTACTACTAAAGTGTGCTTCTTTTTAAATTAGTGTAATTTATTAAGGACTTTAGATTATAGTAGATAGTGTTTGGAGTAGAACAAAGCCCCTACCGTAATTAGTATTTTTTATCGGGAATAACTAAGTAATCTAAAGGTAACTCATGGCAGGAGAGCTCGCACCCATGATATGCTCCTCCTGCACTATATGGGAAATCAGGATGCTTCCAGTGTCCCTGACAACCATGTGTGCAGGATGTGTATCCAACTGCAGCTACTGGCTACCCACATTACAGAGCTGGAGCTGCGGGTGGATTCACTGTGGAGCATCCGCAATGATGAGGATGTTGTGGTGGTTACACCACAGGTAATGGCTGCACAGGCAGAAAAGATATGGGTGATCACCAGGCAGAGTAGTAGGCGCAGGCAGGTAGTGCAGGAGTCCCCTGTGGCCGTCCCTCTCTCAAACAGATCTACCGCTTTGAATACTGTTTGGGGGTTGGGGGTGGGGGGGGGGGGGGATGGCCTCCCAGGGGAAAGCAGCAACAGCCAAGTTTGTGGCACCACGGAGGGCTCTACTGTATAGCAGGGGCGGGGAGGGGTGGTGTAAGACTGGGAGAACCATAGTGATAGGAGATTCAATTGTAAGGGGAACAGACAGGTGTTTCTGTGGTCGCAAACTAGACTCCAGGATGGTATGTTGCCTCCCTGCTGCTAGGGTCAAGGATGTCTCGGAGCAGCTGCAGGACATTCTGAAGGGGGAGGGTGAACAGGCAGTGGTCGTGGTACATGTCAGTACAAATGACATAGGTAGAAAAAGGGATGAGGTCTTGCAAGATGAATTTAAAGAGTTAGGAGCTAAATTAAAAAGCAGGACCTCAAAGGTAGTAATCTCAGGATTCCTGTGCCATGTGTTAGTGAGTATAGGAACAGGAGAATAAACCAGATGAATGCGTGGCTGGAGAAATGGTGCAGGAGAGAGGGATTTAGATTCCTGGGACATCGGGACCGGTTCTGCGGAAGGTGGGACCTGTGCAAGCGGGACGGGTTACACCCTGGCAGGACCGGAACCGATGTCCTCGCAGGGGCATTTGCTAGTGCTGTTGGGGAGGATTTAAACTAGAATGGCAGGGGGATGGGAACCTGAGCGGGGAGACTGAGGAGGAGGAAACAAGGATAGAAACGAAAGACAGGAAACAAAAAGACAAAAGTGGAAGAAATAGGAATCAAGGGGAAGAAACAAATAGGGCCATAATGCGAAACAATGCTAAGATGGCTAAGAATGTTAAAAAGACAAGCCTAAAGGCATTGTGTCTCAATGTGCGGAGTATTCGCAATAAGGTAGGCGAATTAACCGCACAAATAGATGTAAATGGATATAATATAGTTGCGATTACGGAGACATTGCTGCAGGGTGACCAAGGATCGGAACTGAACATCCAGGGGTATTCAATATTTAGGAAGGACAGGCAAAAAGGGAAAGGACGTGGAGTAGCGTTGTTAGTAAAAGAGGATATCAGTACAAAGTGAGGAAGGATATTAGCTCAGAGAATCCTGATGTGGAATCTGTATGGGTGGAGCTAAGAAACACCAAGGGGCAGAAAACGCTGGTGGGGGTTGTATATAGACCCCCAAACAGCAGTGGTGATGTAAAGGATGGCATTAAACAGGAAATTAGAGACGCATGCAATAAGGGTAAAACTGTAATTATGGGTGACTTTAATTTACATATAGATTGGGCAAACCAAATTAGCAATAATACCATAGAGGAGGAATTCCTGGAGTGCAGATGTGATACTTTTTTGGACCAATATGTTGAGGAACCAACTGGAGAACAGGCCATCTGAGACTGGATATTGTGTAATGGGAAAGGATTAGTTAACAATCTTGTTGTGTGGGGTCCCTTGGGGAAGAGCAACCATAACATGATAGAATTCTTCATTCAGATGGAGAGTGAGAGAGCTGATTCCGAGACTAGGGTCCTGAATGTAAATAAAGGAAACTATGAAGGTATGAGGTGCAAGTTGGCAATGATAGATTGGGGAGCGTTACTTAAAGGGTTGATAGTGGCTAGCATTTTAAGAGCACATGGATGAATTACAACAACTGTTCATGCCTGACTGATGCAAAAATAAAACAGGAAGGGTGGCTCAACCGTGGCTTACAAAATAATTTAGGGACAGTATTAGATCCAAGGAGGAGAAATATAAAATGGCCAGAACAAGCAGCAAGCCTGAGGATTGGGAGCAGGTTAGAATTCAGCAAAGGAGGACAAAGGGATTGATTAAGAAGGGGAAAAGAGAGTATGAGAGTAAGCTTGCAGAGAACATAAAAACTGACTGTAAAAGCTTCTATAGATATATGAGGAGAAAAAGATTAATGAAGACAAATGTGGGTCCCTTGGGGTCAGAAACGGGGGAATTTATAATGGGGAACAAAGAAATGGCAGACCAATTAAATACATACTTTGGTTCTGTCTTCACAAAGGAGAACACAAATTACCTCCCAGAAATGTTGGGGAACATAGGGTCTAGTGAGAAGGAGGAACTGTATGAAATCAGTATTAGTAGAGAAATGGTGTTAGAAAAATTGATGGGATTGAAGGCCGATAAATCCCCAGGGCCTGATAATCTACATCCCAGAGTACTTAAGGAAGTGGCCCTAGAAATAGTAGATGCATTGTTGGTCATTTTTCAAAATTCTATAGACTCTGGAACAGTTCCAACAGATTGGAGGGTAGCTAAGGTAACCATACTATTTTAAAAAGGAGGTAGAGAGAAAACAGGGGATTATAGACCGGTTAGCCTGACATCAGTAGTGGGGAAAATGCTGGAGTCTATTATAAAAGATGTAATAGCACAGCACTTGGAAAACAACGACAGGATCGGACAACGTCAACATGGATTTACAAAAGGGAAATCATGCTTGACAAATCTACTGGAATTTTTTGAGGATGTAACTTCTTCTTTGGCCTCCTTGTCTCGGGAGACAATGGGTAAGCGCCTGGAGGTGGTCAGTGGTTTGTGAAGCAGCGCCTGGAGTGGCTATAAAGGCCAATTCTGGAGTGACAGACTCTTCCACAGGTGCTGCAGATAAAATTGGTTGTTGGGGCTGTTTCGTAGTTGGCTCTCCCCTTGCACTTCTGTCTTTTTTCCTGCCAACTGCAAAGTCTCTTCGACTCGCCACACTTTAGCCCCGCCTTTATGGCTGCCTGCCAGCTCTGGCGAACGCTGGCAACTGACTCCCACGACTTGTGATCAATGTCACAGGACTTCATGTCGCATTTGCAGACGTCTTTAAAGTGAAGACATGGAGGGCCGGTGGGTCTGATACCAATGTCGAGCTCGCTGTACAAAGTGTCCTTGGGGATCTTGCCATCTTCCATGCGGCTCACACGGCCAAGCCATATCAAGCGCTGCTGGCTCAGTAGGGCGTATATGCTGGGGATGTTGGCCGCCTCGCGGACTTCTGTGTTGGAGATATGGTCCTGCCACCTGATGCCGAGGATTCTCCGGAGGCAGCGAAGATGGAATGAATTGAGACGTCGCTCTTGGCTAACATACGTTGTCCAGGCCTCGCTGCCCTAGCGCAAGGTACTGAGGACACAGGCTTGATACACTCGGACTTTCGTGTTCCGTTGCAGTGCGCCATTTTCCCACACTCTCTTGGCCAGTCTGGACATAGCAATGGAAGCCTTTCCCATGCGCTTGTTGATTTCTGCATTTAGAGACAGGTTCCTGGTGATAGTTGAGCCTAGGTAGGTGAACTCTTGAACCACTTCCAGAGCGTGGTCGCCGATATTGATGGATGGAGCATTTCTGACGTCCTGTCCCATGATGTTCGTTTTCTTGAGGCTGATGGTTAGGCCAAATTCGTTGCAGGCAGCCGCAATCCTGTCGATGAGTCTCTGCAGGCACTCTTCAGTGTGGGATGTTAATGCAGCATCGTCAGCAAAGAGGTGTTCCCTGATGAGAACTTTCCGTACTTTGGTCTTCGCTCTAAGACGGGCAAGGTTGAACAACCTGCCATCTGATCTTGTGTGGAGGAAAATTCCTTCTTCTGAAGACTTGAACGCTTGTGAGAGCAGCAGGGAGAAGAAGATCCCAAACAGTGTAGGTGCAAGAACACAGCCCTGTTTCACGCCACTCAGGATAGGAAAGGGGTCTGAGGAGGCGCCGCAGTGCTGAATCGTGCCTTTCATATTGTCATGGAATGAGGTGATGATACTGAGTAGTTTTGGTGGACATCCGATCTTTTCTAGTAGTCTGAAGAGACCACGTCTGCTGACGAGGTCAAAGGCTTTGGTGAAATCAATGAAAGCAATGTAGAGGGGCATCTGTTGTTCGCAGCATTTCTCCTGTAGCTGGCGAAGGGAGAACAGCATGTCAATGGTGGATCTCTCTGCTCGAAAGCCACACTGTGCCTCAGGGTAGACACGCTCGGCCAGCTTCTGGAGCCTGTTTAAAGCGACTCGAGCGAAGACTTTCCCCACTATGCTGAGCAGGGAGATTCCACGGTAGTTGTTGCAGTCATCGCAGTCACCCTTGTTCTTATGGAGGGTGATGATATTGGCACCGCGCATGTCCTGTGGTACTGCTCCCTCATCCCAGCACAGTCAAAGCAGTTCATGTAGTGCTGAGAGTATAGCTGGCTTGGCACTCTTGATTATTTCAGGGGTAATGCCGTCCTTCCCAGGGGCTTTTCCACTGGCTAGAGAATCAATGACATCACTGAGTTCCGATTTTGTTGGCTGTTCGTCCAGCTCATCCATGACTGGCAGAGACTGGGCTGCATTGAGGGCGGTCTCAGTGACAACATTTTCCCTGGAGTACAATTCTAGGTAGTGCTCCACCCAGCGGTCCATTTGCTTGCGCTGCTCAGTGATTGTGTCCCCTGATTTAGATTTGAGGGGGGGTGATCTTCCTGATGGTTGGCCCAAAAGCTCTCTTAATGCCATCATACATTCCTCTGATGTTTTCGGTGTCTGAGGCCAACTGAATATGACTGTATAGGTGTTTCCAGTAGTCGTTTGCGCAGTGCCTGGCTGTTCTTTGTGCAGCACTTCTGGCTGCTTTAAGTGCTACGGATGTTAACTCGCTGCGGGCTTTCTTGTAGTTCAACAGTGCAATGCGCTTAGCGGCTACGACAGGTTCCAGCTCTTCAAAGAGATTGAAACCAGTCTGCATTCTGCTTCACACGTTTGCCATAGGTGGTCATTGCTGAGTCATAGATGGTGCCTCTGATGTGGGCCTACTTGGTCTCTGCATCCCCTGTAGGAGTGCTATGAAGGGCTTTTTAAAGTGAATTTAGCAACTTATGCAACAACTGTGGATAAGAAATTCTGCTAGTATTGATGCGCGGGCGGCCCTTCTGCTTGGAGTGATGTAGCTTTTTTGGTTTGAGTCCAACCTTGCTGCACACCAGGGAGTGGTCGGTGTCGCAGTCCGCACTGTGGAAACTGCGTGTGATTTGAACGCTGTTTAGAGAGGCTTGCCTTGTGACGATGAGGGCCAGCTGGTGCCAACAACATGATCTTGGGTGCCTCCAAGAAACCTGGTGACAGGGTTTAGCATGAAATAACAAGTTGGTGATGCAGAGGTTGTGATAGGTACACAACTCAAGCAGTCTCTGTCCATTCTCATTCATCCTTCCAATGCCATAGCGCCCAAGGCAGGAGGGCCATGAGTCATGGTCGGCCCAAACCCTGGCATTAAAGTCCCCCAGCAGGAACAGATGTTCGGTATTGGGGATGCTACTGATGATATTATGGAGTTCCTCGTAGAACTGGTCTTTAACTTCAGACGGGGAGCAGAGTATTTGAGCATAGATGTTGAGTAGCAGTACTGGACCAGAGGCAGTGAGCAGTCGGATGGACAGTCTGCGTTCTGAGCCATTTGAAAGTGGCTCCGTCATGCTGAGCAAAGAGTTTCTGATGGCGAAGCCCACTCCATGCTGTCTTGGTTCTTCAGGATCCCTACCCTGCCAGAAGAAGGTGTAGTCTTGCTCTGTTAGAGATCCGTTCGCAGGGAGCGTGTCTCCTGAAGTGCTGCAATGTCCACATTGAATCTACTGAGCTCGTTGTTAATGATGGCGGTCTTCCGAGAATCGTTGATTTGTGTAAGGTCTTCCGACAGGCCTGGACACGTAGTTCTGACGTTCCAGCTTGCAAAACGAAAGGCTGGTACCTTCTTTCCTTTTTTTCCTCTCTAACAGTAGAATAGATAAGGGAGAACCAGTGGATGTGGTGTATTTGAACTTTCAGAAGGTTTTCGATAAGGTCCCACATAAGAGATTAGCATGCAAAATTAAAGCACATGGAAATGGGGCTAAGGTACTGACATGGATAGAGAACTGGTTGGCAGACGGGAAACAAACAGTAGGCATAAATGGGTCTTTTTCTGAGTGGCAGACAGTGACAAGTGGGGTACCACAGGGATCAGTGCTCGGGCCCCAGCTATTCACAATATATATTAATATATTTGAGGGAATTAAATGTAATATATCCAAGTTTGCAGATGCCACAAAGCTGGGTGGGAGTGTGAACTGCAGAGAAGCTCCACTGTGATTTGGACAGGTTGAGTGAGTGGGCAAATACATGGCAGATGCAGTATAATGTGGATAAATGTGAGGTTATCCACTTTGGTGGCAAAAACAGAAAGGCAGATTATTATCTGAACGGTGATAGATTGGGAAAGGGGGAGGTGCAGCGAGACCTGGGTGTCCTTGTGCACCAGTCACTGAAAGTAAGCATGCAGGTGTAGCAGGCAGTTAAGAAGGCAAATGGTATGTTGGCCTTCATAGCGAGAGGATTCGAGTACAGGAGCAAGGATGTATGGTTCCTAGGGCTAAAGGGATCAAGGGGTACGGGAAGAAAGCGGGAACAGGGTACTGAGTTTGGATGATCAGCCAGGATCGTATTGAATGGCGGCGCAGGCTCGAAGGGCCGAATGGCCTACTCCTGCTCCTATTTTTTCAATGTTTCTATGTTTTCTATGTTTAAACCCCTTTAGTGTCTGAATAGTACTGAAGACCTGTGCTCCAGAACTTGCCACACCCCTAGCCAAGCTGTTCCAGTATAGCTACAACACTAGCATCTACTCGGCAATGTGGAAAATTGCCCAGGTATGTCCTGTACACAAAAAGCAGGACAAGTCCAAACCGGCCAATTACCGCCCCATCAGCCTACTCTCAATTATCAGTAAAGTGATGGAAGGTGTCATCAACAGTGCCATCAAGCAGCACTTGCTTAGCAATAACCTGCTCAGTTTGGGTTCCGACAGGGCCACTCCGCTCCTGACCTCATTACAGCCTCGGTTCAAACATGGACAAAAGAGCTGAACTCAGGAGGTGAGGTGAGAGTGACTGCCCTTGACATCAAGGCAGCATTTGACCGAGTATGGCATCACGGAGCCCCAGCAAAACTGAAGTCAATGGGAATCGGGGGAAATCTCTCTGCTGGTTGGAGTCATACCTTGCGCAAAGGAAGATGGTTGTGGTTGTTGGAGGTCAATCATCTCAGCTCCAGGACATCACTGCAGGAGCTCCTCAGAGTAGTGTCCTAGGCCCAACCATCTTCAGCTGCTTCATCAATGACCTTCCTTCAATCATAAGGTCAGAAGTGGGGATGTTCGCTGATGATTGATGACAATGTTCAGCACCATTCGCGACTCCTCAAATTCTGCAGCTGTCCGTGTAGAAATGCAGCAAGACCTGGACATAATCCAGGCTTGGGCTGATAAGTGGCACATAACATTTGCGCCACACAAGTGCCAGGCAATGACCATTTCCAACAAGAGAGAATCTAACCATATCCCCTTGACATTCAATGGCATTACCATCGCTGAATCCCCCACTATCAACATCATAGGGGCCATTGACCAGAAACTGAACTGGAGTAGCCATATAAATACCGTGACTACAAGAGCAGGTCAGAGGCTAGTTATCCTGTGGCAAGTAACGCACCTCCTGACTCCCCAAAGCCTGTCCACCATCTGCAAGGCACAAGTCAGGACTGTGATGGAATACTCTCCACTTGCCTGGATGGGTGCAGCTTCAACACTCAAGAGGCTCGACAGCATCCAGATCAAAGCAGCCCGCTTGATTGGCACACCATCCACAAACATTCACTCCCTCCACCACCGACGCACAGTGGTAGCAGTGTGTACCATCTACAAGATGCATTGTAGCAATACACCAAGGCTCCTTAGACAGCACCTTCCAAACCTGTGACCTCTACCACCTCGAAGGATAAGAGCAGCAGCATGGGAACACCACCACCTGCAAGTACCCCTTCAAGTCACACACCATCCTGTCTTGGAACTATATCGTTGTTCTTTCACTGTCACTGGGCCAAATTCCTGGAACTCCCTTCCTAACTGCACTGTGGGTGTACCTACCCCACATGGACTGCAGTGGTTCAAGAAGGCAGCTCACCACCACCTTCTCAAGGGCAATTAGGGATGGGCAATAAATGCTGGCCTAGCCAGTGACGTCCACATCCCATGAATGAATTTAAAAAAACTTACCTCCTCTTTCAACATTGCCTGGGTTGCATCTTCTTCCTTGGTAAAGACAGATGCAAAGTATTCATTTAATACCTCAGTTATGCCCTCTGCCTCTGTGTGTAAATCCCCTTTCTGGTCCCGAATCAGCCCCACTCCTCCTTTTGATCAGGACTACACTGGTTATAGCGCAAGACCCAACTTCTGTCCCTGAATTGCTGCTCTTTTGTGATATTCAAAGTAACTTTGATCAGTTTACTGCCCTTTCCCCATCACTGCTGTGATTGAGAGACTTCAGTCTCCTGCTGAGCCTGTAACTGGGCACTGGTTATACTGACTTTTCAGTTTCAGCCATTCATCCTGCACTGAGTTCACTCCTAAGCGACCTACAGTCGTCTCAGATTGCCCACTTGAGGGCGTAGTAGCTGGAGGGTTCGGGGCCTGGAGTTGGCAGTTGGAGGCCGAATGCAACAACCTGGAGCTGCTCCCTTCATGTGCCTGGAGGACTAGATCACACCTACATTTGTGGCGCTCTGGGCCCTGACGGTCGGTGCCTTCAAACATTAACAACAACAATATCAAGAGCGAATGGCTAAGGGAGTAGACCCGACAAAATTCGGAGTGGAGTCGTGTTATATACTGTTATACTATCTGTAAAGTGCTTGAAACTAATCAGCTAGGAACTAATTGTTATTTGTAAGCGTTCTAGGGGGCCACATTCGCGGCTGCACTAGAGAGTCATGTCATGTGATGTGTAACAGGACACCAGCCTCGGGCTGTCCTATAGCAGGCAGCGTGGAAGCTGAATGAATAAAGAAAGAACTCCAGCCTTTCCATCTAAAGTGTGATTGTTTCTGACATATGTGGCAGAGAGTGTATGTGAGTAACCCGAAAACATTTAAAACAAATTTAATGCTGAATTCGATTGAGAAAAATTGACCCAAATTAGTGCTTCAGAGAGAGAAAGAAAAACTGAGTGTGGAAACGAAATGTCGGCTGGCACAGCAATGAATGCACAGCGACAGTCCATAATGAAATGGGAAGCTGATATCGTGAAGGAATTTGAGAATTATAAACAAAAGTGCAGATTGACATTCAGTAATTTCCTAAAAGGCACGAGTGACGAGGAAAGGGTCAGCTATATCCTTCCTTGGGCAGGAGATAAAGGATGACATTTATTTAACAGCTGGGAGCTGAGTGAAGAGGACAGCAGAAACCCAGACAAAACTTTTGGAAAATGCAGCGCCCATCTCCAGCCAAAATCAAATCATCGGACACATCAATATGAATTTCAAGACCTCAGCCAGGAATTAGGTGACAATTGACAATTCTGTAACAAGATTGAAAAATGCAGACAGAAAATGTAAATTTAAGGACACAGATGAAAGGCTGATAGTTCAGCTAATCTGTGGTTCTGCACATCCTAAAGTATAGAAAGTGCTAATTGGGAAAGGAAAAACTCACAATGTCGCAGGCTGTAGACACTACCAGTGCACATGAAGCCATGAGCAGACAGATGAAGACAGTGTCCACCCAACCAGCTCGCTTTCAGTTTAGCCAATATCCTTTAGAGAAGGAAATCTGTTGTCCATACCTCGTCTGGCCGACATGTGACTCCAGACCCACAGCAATGTGGTTGACTCTTACACACCGATACACAGTGGCAGCAGTGTGTACCATCTACAAGATGCACTGCAGCAATGCACCAAGGCTCCTTAGACAGCACCTTCCAAACCCGCGAACTCTACCACCTCGAAGGACAAGAGCAGCAGATGTTTGGGAACACCACCATCTGCAAATTCCCGTCCAAGTCACACACCATCCTGACTTGGAACTATATCGCCGTTCCTTCACTGTCGCTGAATCAAAATCCTGCAACTCCCTTCCTAACAGCACTGTGGGTGTACCTACCCCACATGGACTGCAGCGGTTCAAGAAGGCAGCTCACCACCACCTTCTCAAGGGTAATTGGGATGGGCAGTAAATGCTGGCCTAGCCAGTGACACCCACTTCCCATGAATGAATAAAAAAAAAGGCAAGATAAAGGCAGCAGGGTCGTGCAGTGAAACAACAAAAAAATGTACACCAGACAAAGAGAAAGATGTGCAGGAGCTGTGGATGACCACATGAATTCACAGACAGAAGGAAATGTCCCGCATATGGATCAATCTGTAGAGCTTGTGGAAAGACTAATCACTGGTACAAGATGTGCAGAACAAAGGAAGAAGGTGGTAGCCGAGTCACCAGAGCCAGAGTAACAGGGCAAATGAGCAGAGAAAGAAACCAAAGATGACAATGGATTTGAGAACACAATACACAGAGGAACCATACAACTGCATGAAATGTCTGGATGTGACCGTTCCCAGAGAAAAGAAATTCATACGACCATTCAGATCAGGAAGAGGGTGAGAAATAAGCCCACAACAATAAATCTGAAGGTGAAGATTGATGCTGGAGCTCAGAGTAATATCATCCCACTCAAACTATACCAGAAGATTTTCCCTGAAAATATGAGAAAAAAATGGTTATCCAAGGGAAGGTGCTCTGAAACCAAACAACCATACTAACAGCATACGGGGGAACTGAGATTCGACAGCCAGGAACAACCCATATCAGAGGGACACACAAAGGAAAAGATGTTAATTATATGTTCTACGTCACTGAAACAGATGATCCAGCTATCCCGGGGTTGAGCAGTTGTGAAGAGCTGCAGATTATCTCAGTAAACCATGAGGTGAAGGAGGTGACACTAAGGGTTGAAGATAGTACACCCATTGAAAAGCTACCCTCCAAAAAGAAGCAAAGAAGATCTGGTACAAATGTACTCGGACTGTTTTGATGAGATGGTTGGATGCTTCAAAGATTTTGAGGATCACATCACTATTGACCCAATGATGAAAACAGTGATTCATCCCACACGTAAAATACCAGTAGAACTAAAAGGAAAGCTTGAAAGAGAGCTCCAAGAAATAGAAGAAAAGATGATCGCCAGAGTCACAGAGCCTACAGACTAGGTAAATTCCATCATGGTGAGAAACAAGCCAAATAGACAGCTAAGAATTTGCCTGGATCCCAAAGATCTTAATCAAGCAATAAAGAGGGATCACTACCCTATTCCAACACTGGAAGAGATCACACCAGTAATGGGCAGGGGCAAAGGTTTTCAGCAAGCTTGATGCCAGAAATGGCTACTGGAACGTGAAGCTCGACGCAGAATCTTCACTGTTGACAACATTCAACCCACCCTTTGGATGGTACGAATTCCGATTGGATGCAATCGGGCAAAGGAGCAGTCGGCATAGCTGATAATATCCAGAAATATGGTGTAAATGGAAAAAAATTATGTCAACCATCTACATGAAGCCATGGAGAGAACCAGGAAAGCTGAGATTAAGCTAAACGCAGAAATACATTGTGAAAGTGACAGAATGCCAGTTCTTCGGAATGGTGTACACACCTGATGGAGTCAAGCCGAGACCTGAAAAAATCTCAGCCAGCTCTGGGATGGAAGCCCCAAGAGATAAGAGAGAGTTGAGAAATTTCCTTGGCTTGATACAATACATGAGCTCCTTTATTCCACACTTGTTGGAACACAGCAAACCTGTGGGAGCTGATGAAAGTGGTCAGAGTCACACGACAGGTGTTTCAACAAACTCAAAAAGATAGTATGCAAGAAGACAAGTCTGTCATACTACGACAGAAGGAAACCTGTCACTCTGCAAGTAGATACTTCCACAAAAGAACTGGTAGCAGCCCTGGTACAAGAGGGAAAGCCAATAGCATTCGCATCTAAACCCCTAATGTCAACTGACACCAGATATGCCAACGTAGAAAGAGAGCTATTGGCAGTCATGTATGAATGTGAGAAGTTCCACACACGTCTCTATGGGAGAAAGTTCATCGAGAGTGAACACTTACCTTCAGGAGCGGAGAGCAGTCGGACCTTTTCCAGCGCTCCGGAGTTTTGAGAGAAAAAGCAACAGTGACATCATAGGAGAGCTGCAAGGTGATTGGTTGGTGAGTCACTGCTGTTAGGGAATAGCTCTAAATAGCTGGGTAAGTATCTCAGGTAAGAAAAGATTAAAAGTTAAAAGTTTATTTCAAAGATAGTATGTAGTGTTTCTTTTTGGGGAGTTCTGTAGTAACAAGGACAAGGGAAGAAGGACCCTAGAGTAACTGATATTGTTGGACATTAAGATCTTCCAGAAGGTTTAATTTAATTTAAAGGGTTAAGTCATGGCAGGAGAGCTCAAAGCCGTGATGTGCTCCTCGTGCTCCATGTCGGAAGCCGGGAACATTTCCAGTGCCCAGGACCAGCATGTGTGCAGGAAGTGTCTCCAGCTGCAGCTCCTGGAAGCCTGGGTTTTGGAGCTGGAGTGGCAGCTGGGGACACTGTGGAGCATCCATGAGGCGGAGAGTATCGTGGATAGCACGTATAGAGAAGTGGTCACACCGCAGGTTCAGACCCCACAGGCAGGAGGGGAATGGGTGACCACCAGGCAGAGCAAGAGGACTAGGCAGGCAGTTCAGGAATCTCCTGTGGTTATTCCCCTGCAAAACAGGTATACTGCTTTGGATACTTTTGGGAGGAATGGCCTCTCAGGGGAAAGTAGCAACAGCCCAATTCGTTGCACCACGGTTGGCTCTGCTGCACAAGGACGGAGTAAAAAGTGTGGGAATGCCATAGTTATAGGGGATTCAATTGTAAGGGGAATAGATAGGCATTTCTGTGGCCACGAAAGAGACTCCAGGATGGTTTGTTGCCTCCCTGGTGCTAGGGTCAAGGATGTCTCAGAGCGGTTACAGGACATTTTGAAGGGGGAGGGTGAACAGCCAATGGTCATGGTACACATTGGTACAAACAACATAGGTAAAAAAAAAAGGATGAGGTCCTAAAAGCAGAATATAGGGAGCTAGGAAGTAAGTTGAAAAATAGGACCTCAAAGGTAGTGATCTCAGGATTACTATCAGTGCCACGTACTAGTCAGAGTAGAAATAGCAGGATATATCAGATGAATACATGGCTGAAGAGATGGTGTGAGGGGGAGGGGTTTAGATTCCTGGGATATTGGGACCGGTTCTGGGGGAGGTGGAACCAGTACAAACTGGACGGGTTACACCTGGGCAGGACTGGGACTGATGTCCTGGGGGGAGTATTTGCTAGAGTGGTTGGGGAGGGTTTAAACTAAAGTGGCAGGGGGATGGTAACTTTTGCAAGGAGTCAGAGGAGGGGGGATCAAAGACGAGAACAAAAGACAGTAAGGGGAATAAGAAAAGTGATCGGCAAAGAAATCAAGGGCCAAAATCAAACAGGGCCACAGTGAAAAATAGTGGAAAGGGGCCAAGTAATGTTAAAAAGACAAGCCTTAAGGCTTTATGCCTTAACACACGGAGCATTCACAATAAAGTGAATGAATTAATCGCGCAAATAGATGTAAATGGGTATGATATAGTCGGGATTATGGAGACATGGTTGCAAGGTGACCAGGGATGGGAAATGAACATCCAGGGATATTCAGTATTTAGGAAGGACAGACAAAAAGCAAAAGGTGGTGGAGTTGCATTGCTGGTTAAAGAGGAAATTAACGCAATGGGGGAGGATATTAGCTCTGACGATGTGTAATCTGTATAGGTAGAGCTGAGAAACACTAAGGGGCAAAAAACATTAGTGGGGGATTGTATATAGATCCCCAAATTGTAGTAGTGGTGTTGGGAATGGCATTAAACAGGAAATTAGAGCCGCATGCGATAAAGGAACGTCTGTAATTATGGGTGACTTTAATCTGCATATAGATTGGACAAATCAAATTAGTCACAATACCATAGAGGAGGAATTCTTGGAGTGTATCCAGGATGGTTTTCTGGACCAATACATTGAGGAACCAACTAGAGAACAGGCCATCCTAGACTGGGTATTGTGTAATGAGAGAGGAATAATTGACAATCTAGTGGTGCGAGACCCCTTGGGGACGAGTGACCATAATATGATAGAATTCTTCATCAAGATAGAGAGTGACGTAGTTGATTCTGAGACTCGGGTCCTGAATCTTAGTAAAGGAAACTACGAAGGTATGAGGCACGAGTTGGCCATGACAGATTGGGAAACGTTACTTAAAGGGATGACGGTGGATAGGCAATGGCAAATGTTCAAGAAGCGCATGGATGAACTGCAACAATTGTTTACACCTGTCTGGTGCAAAAGTAAAATGTAAAGGTAGCCAAACCATGGCTTACAAGGGAAATTAGAGATAGCATTAGATCCAAGGAAGAGGCATATAAATTTGCCAGGAAAAACAACAGAACTGAGGATTGGGAGCAGTTTAGAATTCAGCAAAGGAGGACAAAGGGATTGATTAAGAAGGGGAAAATAGAGTACGAGAGCAAGCTTGCGGGGAGCATAAAAACTGACTGTAAAAGTTTCTATAGGTATGTGAAGAGAAAAAGATTGGTGAAGACAAATGTAGGTCCCTTACAGTCAGAAACAGGGGAATTTATTATAGGGAACAAAGAAATGGCTGACCAACTAAATGCATACTTTAGTTCTGTCTTCACAAAGGAGGACACAAATATCATACCAGAAATGTTGGGGAACACATGGCTTAGTGAGAGAGAGGAACTGAAGGAAATCAGTATTAGTAGAGAAATGGTGTTGGGGAAATTGATGGGATTGAAGGCCGATAAATCCCCAGGGCCTGATGGTATGCATCCCAGAGTACTTAAGGAAGTGGCCCTAGAAATAGTGGATGCATTGGTGGTCATTTTCCAAGATTCTATAGACTCTGGAACAGTTCCTACAGATTGGAGGGTAGCTAATGTAACCCCACTATTTAAAAGGGAGGTAGAGACAAAGCAGGCAATTATAGACAAAGCAGGGAATTATAGACCAGTCAGCCTGACGTCGGTAGTGGGGAAAATTCTAGAGTCCATTATCAAAGATTTTATAGCAGAGCACTTAGAGAACAGTGGTAGAATCGAGCAGAGTCAGCATGGATTTACGAAAGGGAATGCTTGACAAATCTACTAGAATTCTTCAAGGATGTAACTAGTAGAGTTGATGAGGGGAAGCCAGTGGATGTGGTTTATTTGGACTTTCAGAAGGCTTTCGACAAAGTCCCACATAAGAGATTAGCATGTAAAATTAAAGCGCATGGGATTGGGGGTAGTGTATTGCGATGGATAGAAAATTGGTTGGCGGATAGGAAACAAAGAGTAGGGATAAATGGGTCTTTTTCCGAATGGCAGGCAGTGACTAGTGGAGTACCTCAGGGATTGGTGCTAGGACCCCAGCTATTCACAATATACATTAATGATTTAGATGAGTGACACAACATTAGCCATAGCAAGCCCGACTCCTGCGACACCAACAGCAACAAGCACAACATTGCCTGTGCAGCGTGCCAACTCACCACTGAAAACAACGAATGCCAAATCTACATGATGGAGGCAGAGCATCTTACCACCTAAGCAATACCATGAATAATATTATTAGAAAAGAATACATACTATAAAAGAGTCTAAAAGGGGTTCCAATTATTTCCAAAAGTCGGTTGATAATCTTCTTTAGTTTAGGAAAAGTTAATGACTAGGACAGGTATATTGATATAACGGCATTATGTTTTTAAAGAAAGAGGGATGTTATATATTGTTTTACTATCTGTTAAGTGCTAGGAACTAATTGCTATTTGTGAACGTTCCGGGGGCCACATTTATGGCTGCACTTGGAGAGTCTTGTGACACGTAACAGGACACAGGCCTAGGGTAGTCCTATACCAGGCAGCACAGGAGCTGAATGAATAAAGAAAGAACTCCAGCCTTTCCAAGTCTGAAGTGTGATTATTTCTAACATATGGGAACCAGAAGAACACCAGGTGACATAATAAGTCCCATTAGGCGGTTTGATTTTCCCTCAAGTTAGCACCTTCTGGTAACTCCTGCAACCAAATAGACCCCAGACGGATAGGCTTTTGCCTTTCCTCTGGACACCAGTCGACAAGGTTGAGACAGGGGTGCACATGCTAGGCAAGCCTGCACCTAAAACGTTGCCTAGGCTATGCAGCAAGCAAAGAAAGATAACCTTTCGGCTTGGAAACTGGAATGTGAGGACTATGTGTCCTGGAATGAACAACGACCCACACTCCACAGCAAGTGTACGCAAGACAGCCCTGATTGACTGTGAGCTACACAAGCTCGTTGTCAACATTGCCACTCTACAGGAAACCAGATTAGCCAACACAGGCTCTATTCGAGAGGCTAATTACACCTTCTACTGGCATGGAAAGAGCACTGAAGATCGCCGTGAGCATGGTGTAGGCTTCATAGTGAGCAAACGGCTGACACAGTCAATTCTCCCTGCGGTTGTCATCCAATGGAGGCACAGTCAACATCATATGCGTCTACGCACCAACTCTGAATGCCAGCATCTCAGATAAAGAGCATTTCAATGACTCCCTAGGTGACGGTCTGAGGAACATCCCAAATGGCGAGAGGCTATTTAACCTTGGTGACTTCAACACACGTGTTGGGGCAGACAGTGATTCATGGCCAACATGCCTCAGTCATCATGGAGTAGGCAAGATCAATGATAACGGACAAGGCCTTCTTGAGCTTAGTGCCCTGAATGAACTCTGCATCACCAACAACGTCTTCCAGGTCAAACAATGCCACAAGGTATCATGGCGTCACCCAAGATCTGGTCATTGGCACCAACTAGACGTCGTCATCACAAGGAGGCACGATCTGCCCAGTGTTCTTCACACCCGCACCTACCCAAGTGCAGATTGCGACACGGACCACTGTCTTAGCAGCAGCAGAGTGAAGAAATGCAAACTGCATAAGAACATACGAAATAGGAGCAGGAGTAGGCCATTCAGCCCTTAGAGCTCATTCTGCCACGCAATGAGACCATGGCTGATCATCTGCTTCAACACTATTTTCCTACACTGTACCTGTAACCCCGTAATCTATTGATTTCAGTCTTAAACATACTCAACGACTGAGCCTCCACAGCCCGCTGGGGCAGAGAATGCCAAAGATTCGCCACCCTCTGAGTGAAGAAATTCCTCCTCATCTCAGTCCTAAATGGCCTGTCCCTTATTCTGAAGCTGTGTCCCCTGGTTCTGGACACACCAGCCAGGGGAAACATCCTTCCTGCATCAACCCTGTCGAGGCCTGTAAAGAACTTTGTATGTTTGAATGAGATCATCTCTCATTCTTCTAAACTCCAGAGAATAAAGGTTCAGTCTAATAAAGGTTCAGTCTATTTAATGTTTCCTCATAGGACAATCCCTCCATCGCAGGAATTAGTTTGCTGAACATTTGTTGCACTCCCTCGATGGCAAGTATATCTTTCCTTAGATAAGGAGACCACAACGGCAAACAATACTCCAGGTGCGATATCTTCATCTTCTTCTTTGGCCTCCTTGTCTCAAGAGACAATGGGTAAGCGCCTGGAGGTGGTCAGTGGTTTGTGGAGCAGCGCCTGGAGTGGCTATAAAGGCCGATTCTAGAGTGACAGACTCTTCCACAGGTGATTCTTTGGTCTCCTTATCGCGAGAGACAATGGGTAAGCGCCTGGAGGTGGTCAGTGGTGTGTGGAGCAGCGCCTGGAGTGGCTATAAAGGCCAATTCTAGAGTGACAGGCTCTTCCACAGGTGCTGCAGAAAAATTTGATTGTTGGGGTTGTTACACAGTTGGCTCTTCCCTTGCGCCTCTGTCTTTTTTCCTGCCAACTGCTAAGTCTCTTCGACTCGCCATACTTTAGCCCCGCCTTTATGGCTGCCCGCCAGCTCTGGCGAACGCTGTGATCAATGTCACAGGACTTCATGTCACGTTTTCAGACGTCTTTAAAGTGGAGACAAGACGGCCGATGGGTCTGATACCAGTGGCGAGCTCGCTGTACAATGTGTCTTTGGGGATCCTGCCATCTTCCATGCGGCTCACATGGCCAAGCCATCTCAAGCGCCGCTGACTCAGTAGGGTGTATAAGCTGGGGATGTTGGCCACCTCGAGGACTTCTGTGTTGGAGATACGGTCCTGCCACCTGATGCCAACGATTTTCCGGATGCAGCGAAGATGGAATGAATTGAGATGTCACTCTTGGCTGACATACATTGTCCAGGCCTCGCTGCCGTAGAGCAAGGTACTGAGGACACAGGCTTGATACACTCGGACTTTCGTGTTCCGTGTCAGTGCGCCATTTTCCCACACTGTCTTGGCCAGTCTGGACATAGCAGTGGAAGCCTTTCCCATGCGCTTGTTGATTTCTGCATCGAGAGACAGGTTCCTGGAGATAGATGAGCCTAGGTAGGTGAACTCTTGAACCACTTCCAGAGTGTGGTCACCGATATTGATGGATGGAGCATTTCTGACGTCCTGTCCCATGATGTTCGTTTTCTTGAGGTTGATGGTTAGGTCAAATTCGTTGCAGGCAGCTGCAATCCTGTCGATGAGTCTCTGCAGACACTCTTCAGTGTGAGATGTTAGTGCAGCATCGTCAGCAAAGAGGAGTTCCCTGATGAGGACTTTCCGTACTTTGGTCTTTGCTCTTAGACGGGCAAGGTTGAACAACCTGCCACCTGATCTTGTGTGGAGGAAAATTCCTTCTTCTGAAGACTTGAACGCATGTGAGAGCAGCAGGGAGAAGAAGATCACAAACAGTGTGAGTGCGAGAACACAGCCCTGTTTCATGCCGCTCAGGATAGGAAAGGGGTCTGATGAGGTGCCGCTATGCTGAATTGTGCCTTTCATATTGTCATGGAATGAGGTAATGATACTTAGTAGCTTTGGTGGACATCCGATCTTTTCTAGTAGTCTGAAGAGACCACGTCTGCTGACGAGGTCAAAGGTTTTGGTGAAATCAATGAAAGCAATGTAGAGGGGCATCTGTTGTTCACGGCATTTCTCCTGTATCTGACGAAGGGAGAACAGCATGTCAACGGTCGATCTCTCTGCACGAAAGCCACACTGTGCCTCAGGGTAGACAAGCTCAGCCAGCTTCTGGAGCCTGTTTAAAGCGACTCGAGCGAAGACTTTCCCCACTATGCTGAGCAGGGAGATTCCACGGTAGTTGTTGCAGTCACCGCGGTCACCTTTGTTCTTATGGAGGGTGATGATATTGGCATCGCGCATGTCCTGTGGTACTGCTCCCTCGTCCCAGCACAGGCAAAGCAGTTCGTAGAGTGCTGAGAGTGTAGCAGGCTTAGCAGTCTTAATTATTTCAGGGGTAATGCCGTCCTTCCCAGGGGGGCTTTTCCACTGGCTGGAGAATCAATGGCATCACTGAGTTCCGATTTTGTTGGCTGTTCACCCTGCTCATCCATGACAGGCAGAGACTGGGCTGCATTGAGGGCGGTCTCGGTGACAACATTCTCCCTGGAGTACAGTTCTAGGTAGTGCTCAACCCAGCGGTCCATTTGCTTGCGCTGTTCAGTGATTGTGTCCCCTGATTTAGATTTGAGGGGGGTGATCTTCTTGATGGTTGGCCCAAAAGCTCTCTTAATGCCATCATACATTCCTCTGATGTTTCCGGTGTCTGAGGCCAGCTGAATATGGCTGTATAGGTGTTTCCAGTAGTCATTAGCACAGCGCCTGGCTGTTCTTTGTGCAGCGCTTCAGGCTGCTTTAAGTGCTACGGATGTTAACTCGCTTGTAGTTCAACAGTGCAATGCGCTTAGCGGCTATGACAGGTTCCAGTTCTTCAAAATGAGATTGAAACCAGTCTGCATTCTGCTTCTCACGTTTGCCATAGGTGGTCATTGCTGAGTCATAGATGGCGTCTCTGATGTGGGCCCACTTCGTCTCTCAATCCCCTGTGGGAGTGTTTTGAAAGGCTTTTTCAAGTGAATTTAGAAATTTATGTAACAGCTGTGGATAAGAAATTCTGCTCTTGGTGATGCGCGGGTGGCCCTTCTGCTTGGAGTGATGCAGCTTCTTTGGTTTGAGTCTAACCTTGCTGCACACTAGGGAGTGGTCGGTGTCGCAGTCCGCACTGTGGAAGCTGCATGTGATTTGAACGTTGTTTAAGGAGGCTCGCCTTGTGACGATGAGGTCCAGCTGGTGCCAACAACGTGATCTTGGGTGCCTCCAAGAAACCTGGTGACAAGAGTTTAGTGTGAAAGAATGAGTTGGTGATGCAAAGGTTATGATAGGTACACAACTCAAGCAGTCTCTGTCCATTCTCATGCATCCTTCCAATGCCATAGCGCCCAAGGCAGGAGGGCCATGAGTCATGGTCGGCCCCAACCCTGGCATTAAAGTCCCCCAGCAGGAATACATGTTCAGTATTGGGGAATGCTACTAATGATATTATGGAGTTCCTCGTAGAACTGGTCTTTAGCTTCAGGTGGGGAGCAGAGTGTTGGAGCATAGATGCTGAGTAGATGTACTGGACCAGAGGCAGTGAGCAGTCGGATGGACAGTATGCGTTCTGAGCCATTTGAAGGTGGCTCTGTCATGCAGAGCAAAGAGTTTCTGATGGCGAAGCCCACTCCATGCGGTCTTGGTTCTTCAGGATCCCTACCCTGCCAGAAGAAGGTGTAGTCTTGCTCTGTTAGAGATCTGCTGACAGGGAAGCGTGTCTCCTGAAGTGCTGCAATGTCCATGTTGAGTCTACTGAGCTCGTTGTTAATGATGGCGGTCTTCCGAGAATCATTGATTTGTTTAAGGTCTTCCGACAGGCCAGGATACACAGTTCTGATGTTCCACCTTGCAAAACGAAGGTCTGGTACCTTCTTTCCTTTTTTTGTCGTGCTGTTTGGTGCGGTGTTGCAGTCCACTTTTCGGGCAATGACCCTGAGCTCCAAGCACCCATTGAAGCAGGTGGACTGTGGTGGGACAGGGGGTGCTGCCCGGTTTGAGGCAGGCGGTAGCTGTCCAGTGAGATGCGATGGCCTCTCCCACCGACAAAGACAACCCATGGCCCCCAATCTCTACGCCAATTGAGCTGGACTTATAATCCGTAACTGTTGCCTTCCGTGTTGTTATGGTCGCTGTGAGGCGACTATGGAGTGACCTCTCCTTGGCGCATGCCTGGGCGGATGTATGGAGGTTGTGGGTTGCCCTCTCAGCCTTCCTGGTGGGGTCCAAAGGAGTGCAGAACACGATGTTTGGCACTGGTATGGCTGCAGGAACTGCCAGAAACATGCCAAGGGTGACACATGACCGCCTGCAGGGTTCCGCTCCAGATTTTCTGTTAGGGTTTACTCCTTTAGCCTTGGACTCTCCCGAGATGCCCACAAGGCAGTGGGGTTGTTAGGGCCCCTACTCAGGGATAGGTGGATGCCGGTGGGAGGAGGGGGTGCGAGCGGGAGGGGTGGAGGGAAGGGGGTGCGAGGGGAAGATGGCAAGGGGGCTGCAGGGGGGTAGGGGACGGGGTGCAGGGGAAGGGGGTGCGAGGGGGGAAGTGGGGGAGGGGGTGCGGGGGGCTGATCTGGGAGGGGGGAGCTGGGAAGGGGAAGCAGGGGGCGGGAAAGGAGGTGCAGGTCATAAAACATTTCATCAGTTCCCACCATCGACACCGAGAAAGCTCATCCGCGTCCTCCGGGAGGTGGGCAACAGCCTCGGGCGCCGGTACCAGCAGAAATTCGCCGACATCGCGCTGCAGATGCACTACGAGCCGCACACCTCCCGCGGGCGCTTTGAAGTTGTGGCCGAGGAGCTGTTCCACGATGGAGTCAACTGGGGCCGGGTCATGGCTTTTTTCGTGTTCGGGGGCACCTTTTTCTCAATACTTCTCCTCAAGGCTCTGTATAATTGCAGTAAGACATCTTTATTCCTATACTCAAATCTTCTTGTAATGAAAGCCAATATACTCTTTGCCTTCTTGCTGGCTGTACCTGCATGTTAGTTTTCAGTGACTCATGAACAAGGACACCCAAGTCCCTTTGAAGTTCAACACTTCCCAGCCTCTCACCATTTAAGAAATACTCTGTCTTTCTGTTTTTCCTACCAAAGTGGATAATTTCACATTTCTCCACATTGTATTCCATCTGCCAAATTTTTGCCCACTCATTTAGTCTTTCCAAATCCCCTTGAAGCATTTTTGCATCCTCCTCATAACTCACACTTTCACCTATTTGTGTGTCATCTGCAAACTTGGAAATGTTATATTTAATCCCCACATCCAAATCATTGATATAGATTGTGAATAGCTGGGGCCCAAGCACTGATCCTTAAGGTACCCCACTAGTTACAGCCTGCCAATCCAAAAATGACACATTTATTCATACTCTCTGTTTTCTGTCCATTAACCAGTTCTCAATCCCCGCCAGTATATTCCCCCACAATCCCATGTGCTCTAATTTTGTTTCCCAACCTCTTGTGTGGGACCTTATCAAAAGCTTTCTGAACATCTAAATATACACACCCACTGGTTCCCCCTTATCTATTCTGCTAGTTACATCATCAAAAAACTCCAACAGGTTTATTAAACATGATTTTCCTTTCATAAACCCATGTTGACTCTGTCCAATCCTACCATTATTTTCTAAGTGTCCTGTTATCACATCCTTTATTATAGATTCTAACATTTTCCCTATGACTGATGTTAGGCCAACAGGTCTGTAGTTCCATATTTTCTCTCTCCCTCCTTTCTTAAATAGAGGGGGTTACATTTGCCACCTTCTAATCTGCAGGAACCATTCCAGCGTCTAGAATTTTGAAAGATGACCACCAATGCCACCTCTACAGCCACCTCTTTCAACACTCTGGGCATATCATCAGGTCCAGGGAATTTATCTTCTTTAAGTCCCATTAGTTTCCCTAGTACTTTTTTAAAACTAATATTAATATCTTGCAGTTTCTCGTTTACACTAGTCCCTTGATTCTCCATTATTTCTGGGAGGTTTTTAGTTTTCCTCCGTGAAGACAGACACAAAGTATTTGTTTAGTTTCTCTGCCGTTTCCTTATTCCCCACTATAAATTCTCCTGACTCTGATTGTAATGGACCCACATTTGTCTTTGCTAATCTTTTCCCTTTGACATACTTATGGAAGGTTTTACAATCCGTTTTTATGTTTCTTGCTAGTTTACTCTCATATTCTATTTTCCCTCTCTTAATCTTTTTTTTGGTCCTCCTTGACAGAATTCTGAAATGCTCCCAATCCTCAGGCTTACCTTTTTTGGCAACTTTATGTGCCTCTTCCTTTGCTCTAATCCAATCCTTGATTTCTTTTGTTAGCTATGGTTGGAACACTTTCCTTGCTGGGTTTTTGTGCTTTAAAGGGATGTATTTTTGTTGTAAACTATGTATTCGTTCTTTAAATGTTAGCCATTGCCTGTCTACCATTATACCTTTTAATGTAGATTCCCAATCCACCATAGCCAATTTGCCCCTCATACCTTCATAGTTTCCTTTGCTTAGATTTAAGATGCTAGTTTCTGTTTGAACTACATCACTTTCACATTTAATGTAAAATTCAATCATATTATGGTCACTCTTTCCTAAAAGCTCCTTTACAACAAGATTATTAATTAGCCCTTTTTCATTGCACAATACTAAATCAAAAATAGCCATTTCCTAGTTGGTTGCTCAACAAACCACTTTTTATTATTTATTTAGAGATACAGCACTGAAACAGGCCCTTCGGCCCACCGAGTCTGTGCCGACCAACAACCACCCATTTATACTAATCCTACATTAACCCCATATTCCCTACCACATCCCCACCATTCTCCTACCACCTACCTACACTAGGGGCAATTTACAATGGCCAATTTACCTATCAACCTGCTAGTCTTTGGCTGTGGGAAGAAACCGGAGCACCCGGCGGAAACCCACGCAGTCACAGGGAGAACTTGCAAACTCCACACAGGCAGTACCCAGAACTGAACCCAGGTTGCTAGAGCTGTGAGGCTGCAGTGCTAACCACTGTGTCGCCCTAGAAAACCATCTCGCATACATTCCAAGAATTCATCCTCCACAACATTAGTACTAATAAAGTTTACCCAGTCTATATGTAGATTGAAATCCCCCATGATTACCGTATTACCTTTGTTACATGCACCTCTAATTTCTTGATTTATACTGTGATTTACATTACCACTGCTGTGATTTACATTACCACAAGTGGCCTATAAACAACTCCGACCGATGTTTTCTGCCCCTTGCTGTTTCTTTGTTCCACCCAAACTGATTTTACGTCTTGATCTTTAGGACTTAGGTCATCTCTCACTACTGCTAATGCCCTCTTTAATTAACAGAGCTACCCCACCACATTTTCCCAGCTTCCTGCTCTTCCTGAATGCCACGTACCCTTTCAGGTCCCATCTTTGGTTTCCTTGTAGCCACGTCTCTGTAAAGGCTATCAGTCATACATATGAATTTCTATTTGAGCTGACAGTTCATCTGTTTTATTATGAATGCTGGGGGAATTCACATACAGGGCCCTTCATTCAGTTTTTTTTTACTGTTTTTGTAAACTCTGACCCTATCTGCTGGCATACACTTAAGTTTACAATCATTGTGCCTTACTGCCATGCGCTGATCATCATGACCTTTATTGCTACCTTGATCTATTGCCTTGTCATTTTACTTTAATTTACTCAATCTTCCCCTACATGATCCCTTTCCCCCTCTATTTAGTTTAAAGCCCTCGCTACTTCCCTAGTTATACGACTTGCTGGAACACCGGTCCCAACACGGTTCAGGAGAAGTGCCTCCCAAAGTTACAGTCTCCACTTTCCCTAGTACTGGTGCCAGTGCCCCACGAACTGGAACCCACTTTTTCCACACCAGTCTTTGAGCCATGCATTCATCTCCCTAATCTTATTTACCCTATGCCAATTTGCACACGGCTCATGTAATAATCCAGAGATTATTACCTTTGAGATTCTGCTTTTTAATTTAGTGGCTAGCTCCTCATACTACCTATGCAGAACCTCTTTCCTAGTCCTATCTATGTTGTTGGTACATACGTGGACCACGACCACTGGATCCTCCCCCTCCCACTGCAAGTTCTCTTTAACCCTGAGCAGATATCCCAAACCCTGGCACAGGGCAGGCAACACAGCCTTCTGAACTCTCGCTCTTGGCATCAGAGAACAGTGTCTATCCCCCTGACTATACTGTTCCCTATTACCAATACATTTCTTTTAACTACCCGCACTTGAATGGCTGCCTATACCATGGTGCCATGGTCAGTCTGCTCATCCATACTACAGCCCTTACTCTTGTCCATACAAGCTGCAAGTACCTCATACTTGCTGCTCAATTGCAAGGGCTGAGGCTGCTCCACTCCCACCTTTGCGATCCCCTTACCTGCCTGATTTGCAGTCACACTCTCCTATCCCTGACCACTGACCAAATCAGATGACCCTATCCTAAGGGGTGTAACTGCCTTCTGGAACAAAGTGTCCAGGTAACTTTCCCCCTCCTTGATGCATTGCTATATCTGCAGCTCGGCCTCCAACTCATCTACACTGAGCCAAAGCTGCTCAAGCTGCAGACACTTACTACAGAATTGGTTGCCATGGATTGCCACGGCATTCAGGAGCTCCTACAAACTGCAGCCATGACAAATCACCTGTCCTGCCATCTTTATTGTGTTAATTAAATTAAATTTATTCTTCTTAATTTATTGTTCCCCTCTTTACCAAACTCCCTCACTCACCAAACTCCCTACTTCACACTCTGTGCACTGAAGCAGCACTGAGATCCCTGAAGCTGAAAAACAATGTTGAGTCAGCTTTGCTTGGGCTCTGCTAGAGCTCAGAAACCAGTTTAAGCTAGCTACCTACTTAACTAGCTACAGCTACTCTCAGAGAGCTTGTATATCACTGTTTAAAACTGGATGAAACTTAACTTGCTTCTTAACTTAAACAGTAATTTTAGTTAATTGCTAAATGTAAACAAAAGCTAAACTTTAGGGAGAGATTAACCCTTAAGATCCCATCACTTACCAAACTCCCTTCTTCACACTCTGTGCACTCAAGCAACACACAGTGCAGACCTACGAAATCTACAAGCTATTTATGAAGGGATCAAGCGGGCGCTTAGCCTTACCGTCACTAAAGTTGCTTCCTTGAATGATGAAGTACTCACCGACAGAAGTAAACATATGTCCCGCTGGGCTGAACCCTACTGTAAGATATACTCCTGTGAGTCGGACATCTCCCAGTCTGTGCTCAGTGCTCTCCCACAACTTCCTGTCATGGATGAGTTAGATGAAGAACCCTCAACATGGGAGCTCGAGAAGGCCATAGACCACCTAACGAACAGAAGGGCATGGGCAAGGATGGAATCCCAGCTGAACTGCTCAAGCACGGGAAGTCCCATCTATTACTGCACCTTTATGACCTTCTCCTTCTCTGCTGGAAAGTGGGCTTTGTTCCACAGGAGATGTGTGATGCCCAAATCATCACACTATACAAAAACAAAGGTGACAGAGAAGACTGCAACAACTACAGGAGCATCTCACTCCTTAGCGTCACATAAAAGGCCTTTGCTAGGGTCATACTTAGAAGACTCCATTTACTTGCAGACCGAGTGTACCTGGAAGCACAGTGCAGTTTCCGTGCTGGCAGATCTACTGTGGATATAATCTTTTCTATACGCCAGCTACAAGAGAGTGTAGGGAACAGAGTATACCCCTTTACCTTACTTTCATAGATCTCACTAAGGCATTCGATACCATCCCATCAGCAGGGCAGGGCTCTACAAGACTTTGGGAAAAATTGGCTGTCCACTGAAGCTCCTCAATCTTTCCCGCTCCTTCCATGACAACATGCACTGCACTGTACGGTTTGATGACTCCACTTGCGACAGTTTCGGAGCGAAGAATGGAGTGAAACAGGATTGTGTCCTTGCCCCCACTCTGTTTGGCATCATCTTCTCCATGCTCCTGACTTTCACCTTCCCTGCAGGTATGGAAGGAGTCTACTTGCACACTAGGTCAGACGGCAAGTTCTACAATATATCAAGGCTGAAAGCGAAGACAAAAACACATCGCGTCCTGATGAGAGAATGCTCTATGCTGATGATGCTGTGCTATTTGCTCACACGGACTCAGCTACAAACGCTATCTCTCCCGTGTCTGTAACTTGTTCTCCTTGACTAAAGGTGTCAAGAAAACCATAGTCATGGGACAAGGTTTTGCATCTCCACCCCTGATCACACTAAATAACACCCCACTGGAAGTGGTTAGCGAATTCTGCTACCTTGGGTCCACGGTGACAATCAATCCCTTGATGCAGAGCTCGATACACACATAGGGAAAGCAGCTACCACCTTTGACCGACTTGTGAAACGTGCATGGGATAATACCAAGCTGACCCTTAGGACCAAGCTGATGGTTTATAAGGCCTGTGTTCTCAGCACCTTGCTGTATGGCTGTAAAACATGGGCAACTTACAGCTACCAGGAAAAGAAGCTCAATAATTTCCATCTTCACTGTCTGCCACGCATTATGGGTATATCCTGGCAGGGGCAGGACAAAATCACAAATGCAGCTGTCCTTTCAAAGGCAGAGCTCCCAAATGTGTTGTCACTAAATCAAACAGAAGCGGCTTCGACAGAAGTAAACAGATGTCCCTCTGGCCTGAACACTTGAGCTGTACTCCTGTGAGTTGGACATCTCCCAGTCTGTGCTTGACGCTCTCCCACAAAGTCCTGTCATGGAGCTCGAGAAGGCCATAGACCACCTCGCGAACAGAAGGGCGCCCAGCGAGGACAGAATCTCAGTCGAACTGCTCAAGCACAAAAAGTCCCATCTATTGCCACACCTTTATGACCTTCTTCTCTGCTGGAAAGTGGGCTCTGTTCCACAGGAGATGCGTGACACATCCGCAAGATGGAAGACGGTTGCATACCCAAGGACCGTCTATATGGTGAAGTAGGCAGGGCCAGATGATCAGTGGGGCTCCCAAAGCTTCGCTTCAAGGATGCTTGCAGGCGTGACATGAAGACCCTAAATGTTGACTATTGCACCTGGGAGTCACTAGCTGGTCAAAGAGGGAAATGGCGACACATCCTGTGGACTGGTGTGCACTACCACCACCACGACCAGTTGTTTCAGCAGCTTGGCAACAGGTGCCAATGTCAAAAACAACAACTCACACCGTCACTTGGCAGCTTCACGTACAACAGTTATGGCAGAACCTGCCTCTCAAGGATTGGTTTTCACAGCCATCAGCAAAGGTGCACAAGGAGAAGACACTCCACCGAAATGGATTGTTTGCTGCATGTCCATCTTTTGTAGATGGACAGATGCCAACCATCACCGTTGCTGAGTCAAAATCCTGGAACTCCCATCTAATAGCAGTGGGTGTACCTGCACCACATGGACTGCAGCAGTTTAAGAAAGTGACTCATCCCCTCTTCAAGGGCAATTAGGGATGAGCAACAAATGCCTGCCTTGTCAGTAACTCTCACATCATATGAACGAATTTAAAAAGTCATTTAATGAACCAATGTAAATTTTGAAGGTCTGATTTCTCATTAACTTTAAAATCTTGGTTGGTGCCAAAGGGCAATTTTAACACATTTCTGTCTTTGATATCATCTGTAGGAGTGGAATTAGACTTCAACATGGCACCAATGTTTGAATTTTCAGTTTAATGACAGTGACTATCTTCATGCCTTCATGCAAGACTATTTGAGATCTTTACTGCTGAGCCTTCATCAATCTTTTACAATTGGTCAACTGATACAAAAGCACTAATTCTGGTGAAAGATCACAGACCTGAAATGTCACCTCTTTCTCTCTCCACAGATGCTGCCAAACCTGCTGAGTATTTCCAGAATTTTCTGCTTTTATTTTATAATTGGTCTCCACTGTTCCAACTTGTGGAGAAAAATGATCTTTTGATAAGGGTTTGTACCTGATGGACGTAGAAGCAGCATTCATTGACAAGTCATATTTAAGCCACCACCACCATTAGTGAGGCTAAAACATTGAACTTCAATGTCAGCTTACTAAACAGCTGCAAAGCTATAATAATAAAAACAGGAATTGCTGGCAATACTCAGCAGGTCTGGTAGTAACAGAGTTATTTTTTCTCTCTCCACAGATGCTGCCAAACCTGCTGAGTAAGGAGGGAGGCAGAAAGCAGGAAACAATAGTCCAGTTAACATAACATCTATTATTGAGAAAACGCTAGAATCCATTATTAAGGAAGTAGTAACAGGCCATTTAGAAAATCATAATGCAATCAGGCAGAGTCAGTATGGTTTTATGAAAGGGAAATCGTGTTTGACAAATTTATTAGAGTTCTTTGAGGACGTAAGAAGCAGGTTGGATAAAGGGGAACCAGTAGATGTAGTTTATTTGGATTTCCAAAAGGCATTCGATAAGATGCCGCATAAAAGACTACTACACAAGTTCATTGTGTTGGGGTAATATATTAGCATGGATAGAGGATTGGCTAACTAACAGGAAACAGAGTCGGAATAAATGTTGGCAAACTGTAACTTGTGGCGTGCAACAGGAATCAGTGCTGGGGCCTCAACTACATATGATCTGTATTAATGACTTGCATGAAACCGACAAAATGCTTAAAGGGACAGGGTAGATGCAGCTAAGATGTTTTCCCTGGTTGGGGATTCTAGAACCAGGGGACACAATTTCAAAATAAGGGGGAAGCCACTTAGGACAGAGATGAGGAGAGATTTCTTTACTCATAGGGTTGTGAATCTTTGGCATCCTCTACCCCAAAGGGCTGTGGAAGCTCAGTCATTGAGTATGTTTAAAGTAGAGATTGTAAGATTTCTAAATACCAATGACATAAAGGGATATGGGGATAGTGTGGGAAAAAGGCATTGAAGTGGATGATCAGCCACGATTATACTGAATGGCGAGGCAGGCTCGAAAGGCTGAATGGGCTACTCCTGCTCTATGTTTCTGTTTTTATATCAGATTTCCAGAATCTGCAGTATTTTGCTTTTATTTATGCAAAGCTATAGTGTTTCACTTTCGAACTGGCTCAGAATTAGTTGACTTTGCATAGTTGAGCCTATAGTAGTATGTTAAATCAACAAGCAGGGTGGGACTAGCAGGTTGGAATGCTTTGCGTCAACATTGATTCAGGGCGTGTTCAGTAGCTGCATCAATGCAACATGTGCATCAGGAGATATCTTACCACTCTATGGTTCAACGTCACAAATGGAAAATATAATATGGAAGTAAATCAAGATATCTTTTGTTGATGGGTCTATTCACCTCAGTGGCTAATAATTAGCTTTCTTAGCTTCAATAAAGAAACAAGGAACATGGCAACTAGACAACCTGTGCTTTTTTACTGAAGTGGCTGTTTACATTTCATTTGTTCCCGATGATATCAGTAGAGAGCAAACATCATCTTGATAATCTTGTGGCAGCTCTACATGTTGTGATTTCAACACCGCCTGATGTTGAGCAATGGCTGTCTGATTTCACTTCCAGCCACGAGAACCTTCTGTCCCGCAGAGTAGGTCAATTCTTGTATTCAAACTCAGAAAGCCTTCATTTGATGGCTTAACCAATGGAATAGTGGATTCTGAGTCCGAAATCCTCGCCTTAACTACAATTGCTTCAATGCAGGAGATTTATGTCAAGATACTTAAAAGAGTACCTTGACCAATTAATTTATCCAGTATCTCACATTCAGTACTTTGAAAATTCCTTCCTCATCCAAAGCTCCTGTTTCAATTTACTTCCCAGCTTCATCTGCAGTAGGAGTTGGTTGTTCCTTCATTTTATCACCTCACCTTTAGAGGTTAGGTACCATTTTTTGTGGATGCCCATAGGTCTGTATGCATTCTATGATGGACCCTAGGATAGTGTCTCAGAAGAATGAGGCAATGTCAGCTGCACCTCAGTGGTAGCAGTTTTGTCTCTTGAATCCGAAAGGTATGGGTTCAAGGTCTATTCCTGAGACTTGACACTTCCCCACAATGCTGAGTGCTGCACTGTTGGAGCTCCTGTCTTTCACGGAATTGTTACAGTGCAGAAGGAGGCCATTCGGCCCATCGTGTTTCCAATGGCTCTCCGAATGAGCAATTCACCGACTGCCATTCCCCCTTCTCCCCGTAACCCTGCACATTTTTCCTTTTCATATAACAGTCTAATTCCCTTTTGAATACTTCAATTGAACCTACCTCCACCACACTCTCAGGCAGTGCATTCCAGACCTTAACCACTCGCTGCGTGAAAAAGTTTTTTCTCGTGTCGTTTTTGCTTCTTTTGCCAAACACTTTAAATCTGTGCCCTCATTCTCGATCCTTTCACGAGTGGGAACAGTTTCTCTCTATCTACTCTGTCTGGACCCCTCATGATTTTGAATCCCTCCATCAAATCACCTCTCAGCCTTCTCTTTTCCAAGGAAAACGGCCCTAACTTCTCCAATCTATCTTCATAACTGAAGATCCTCATCCCTGGAACCATTCTCGTGAATCTTTTCTGCACTCTCTTGAATGCCTTCACATCTTTCCTAAAGTGCAGCACCCAGAACTGGACTCAATGCTCCAGTTGAGGCTGAACTAGTTCAACATAACCTCCTGTCTACTAATATCCATTATAAGCCCACCGACTCCCACAGCTACCTCAACTACATTTCATCACACCCTGCCTCCTGTAAGGACTCCATTCCATTCTCCTAGTTTCTCCATCTCCCATGCACCTGCTCTGATAATGCAACCTTCCACGACAGCACTTCTGATATGTCTTCCTTTTTCCTCAACTGAGGATTACCCCCCACTGTGGTTGACAGGGCCCTCAACCATGTCTGGCCCATTTCCCACACCTCTACCCTCACCCCTTCCCCTCTCTCCCAGAACTGCGACCAGGTTCCCCTTGACCTCACTTTCCACCCCACCAGCCTCCATATCCAAAGGATCATCCTCCACCATTTCCGCCACCTCCAGCGTGATGCCACTACCAAAGGCATCTTCCCCTCCCTCCTCTGTCAGCATTCCTAAGGGATTGTTCCCTCCGCAACACCCTGGTCCACTCCTCCATTACCCCCACACCTCGTCCCCTTCCCATGGCACCTTCCCATGTAATAGCAGGAGGTGTAATAGCTACACTTTTACCTCCTCTCTCCTCACTATTCAAGACCCCAAACACTCCTTTCGGGTGAAGCAGCGATTTACTTGTACTTCTTTCAATTTAGTATACTGTATTCGCTGCTCACAATGCTCTCCTCTACATTGGGGAGACCAAACACAGATTGGGTGACTGCTTTGTGAACACCTCTGCTCAGTCCGCAAGCATGACCCCAAGCTTCCGGTTGCTTGCCATTTCAACACACCCCCCTGCTCTCATGCCCACATATCTGTCCTGGGATTGCTGCAGTGTTCCAGTGAACATCAACGCAAGCTCAAGGAACAGCATATCATTTACTGTTAGGCACGCTACAACCTGCCGGACTGAACATTGAGTTCAATAATTTCAGAGCATGACGGGGCCCCCCTTTTTATTTTCAGTTTCTTTTCTTTTTATTTTATTTTATTTTAGTTTGTTTCATCATTCATTTTTCATACCATGTGCCTGCCCACTGTTTTTTTCATGTTTGTGCTTTGGGCCAGGGCTGCTCATTTTCTATCCATTCACACCCTCTCTGCATTAATGCTTTGTCTTTCAACGCACCATTAACATACCATTTACCTTTGCACCATGACCTTCTGGTCAGTTATTCTCTGTGACCCTGTCCTATCAACACCTTGCTTTTTGTTATCTTTTGCCCCACCCCCACTTTATTTGCTTAAAAACTATTATATTTTGAACCTTTGCCAGTTCTGATGAAGGGTCACTGACCTGAAACGTTAACTCTGCTTCTTTCTTCACAGATGTTGCCAGACCTGCTGAGTATTTCCAGCAATTTTTTGTTTTTATTTCAACATAGCCTCCTTTCTCTTGTACTCCATGCTCCTATTAATAAAGCCCAGGATACTGTATGCTTTATTAACTGCACTCTCAATCTGCCCTGCCACCTTCAATGACTTATGCACATATACCCTCAGGTCCCTCTGCTCCTGCACCCCCTTTAGAGTTGCACTCGTTATGCTATATTGGGCTAAATTTTATGTTGCCGCAGCCTTAAAAAATGGCAACCCGCATGTACATGCTTTACTCCACGGACCGCCGCAATATTAAACGCAGAAATTTACATGGCTGGGGCAGACTGTCCCCCACCCCCACCCGATGGCATGGAGGGGGCGGACGGTCCGTCCCCGGCAACGGCGCCAGCATCACTGCCCAGGCACCATCATTTTTAAAGCACTTCCAGCCCTTACATTTAATTTAAATTTTTAAAGGAATATGCACTTTAAATTTAATTTAAAAAATGAAAGAATTGTTTCGATCCCCTCTCCCATTCCACCTCCTCCGTATCCATTTCCTTCATTCCTTGCCCTCTCACCCCCCAAAATACTTACCTTGTGTACCTGACCCCCCACAAAGTTCATTAACTTTTACCTTCAACCCCTTCCCACCATCCCCTCCACCAATCAGAATAGTTTTTCCAAGCTCCCCCCACCCACCCCGCACTGAAATACATACCTGCTACCCCCTCCCCACCAGTGTCTCTGAATGGAGATCCGAAGGCACGGGAGTGCCGGCCACCGCCACCAGTATGGCAACGGAACAGATGGCAGGAGTGGGTAAGTATTTAATTCATTCATTTGCATTTTTGTGAATCTGGTAATGTTGGTCCCGTCGCCGAGCAGCAGGGGCAGCTGCCTCAAGGCCTCGCCACTGCTGGCAATATGGGGCTCTCACCCAGAGGCATTTTCCAGGCCCCCTGCCACGACCCCCGACATCGGGGGGGGGGGGGGCCTGTAAAATCCAGCCCATTGTCTCTCCATGTTCTTCCTACCAAAATGAATCACTTCACATTACTCCGCATTGAACTTCATCTGCCACTTGTCCATCCATTCCACCATCTTGTCTATGTCCTTTTGAAGTTCTGCTCTTCACATTTGACAATTATTCCAAGTTTTGTATCCACCGCAATGTCAGGGTCCTGCTCAGATGGACTTAAAAAGATCCAATGTTGCTTCTTGAGGAAGAAAAGGGTCATTCTCCTGGTATCCTGATTGACATTTGTCCCTCAATCAATCAATCATAGCCAGAGAATCACCTCCAATGGCTACTCTTCCCTGCTCCTGCACTGTTACCTCTGGTAGTTGGGGAGAGTTTAAACTAAATTGGCAGAAGGGTGGGCACCAGCATATATAAAAGTAGAAAAGAGGAATAAGGTGTTTCAAGGAGTGAGAGTGTTGGGTAGTACTAGAGATTAGTTAGGAGGAGACTATGAGGAATACAAAGACAAGTTTACAACATATGCATGTATGTAAATGCACAAAGTGTGGTGAATAAGTTTGATGAGCTACAAGCTCATGTGGGAATATGATGTAATGGCAATAATGGAAATGTAGCTTAAAATTGGTGAGGAATAGGTGCTTGATTTTCAAGGATACAAAGCATTCAGAAACGATATGGGAGGAAAAAGGGGCAGTGGGGTGGCAGTACTGATTAGGGAAGGCATTTTAGTGTTGGAAAGAGAGGATGTCCTTGAGGGGGCAAAGACAGAGTTGAGCAACAAAAATGGTATAGGCCTCCAAATATAGAGATAGAGGAGCACATCAGGAAAGCACAGAGATGTCCAAGAACTTATAGAGTGGTAATACGGGGGACCTTAATTACCCAAATATCGATTGGGATACTGTTAGAGTAAAGGGAAACATGGAGGAGGAATTTCTGAAATGTGTGCAGGAGCGCTTCTTTGGCTAGTCTGTTCCTGGTCCACCTAGGAAGGAGGTATTGCTGGATCTGGTGCTGGGGAATGAGGTGGGCCAAGTGGACCAAATGTCTGTGGGGGCACACTTAGGTAAGAGTGATCATCGTACATAAGGTTCAGATTAGTAATGCAGGAGAGCATATACAATAAGTTGAGAAGGGAAATGAAGGGGAAAATAAGACCGACAAAGAGAGAATATGAGAATATAATGGCAGTCAACATAAAAGGGAATCCATAAATCTTCTACCAGAGTGTAAATAGTAAGTGGGTAGTAAGAGACAGGGTGGGTCGTATTAGGGTCAAAGAGGGTGATATATGCTTCCAGTCACAGGGCAAGGCTTGAATACTTAACGAGTATTTTGTATCAATGTTTACTAAGGAAGATGATGCTGATAAAATATCAATAGAAGCAGAGATAGGAGAGGTAATGGATGGGGTGAAAAGTGATAGGAAGGATGTACTATGCTTAGAGTGGATAGGTCGGCTGGTCCAGATAGCTTGCATCCCAGGCTGCTAAATGAAACGGGGATGGAGTGCTTACCATAATCTTCCAATCTTCCCTGGATACAGGGAAGTTTGGATAGTGGCAAGGGTGTAAGGATAGTCCTAGTAATTATAGGCTGCTCAATTTAACATCTGTGGTGGGTAATGTTTTAGAAACAATAATCAGGGGGAAAAAATCAACAGACACTTGGAGAGGTTTGAGTTAATTAAGCATTAATTTGTAAAAGGCAGATCATGCTTGACTAATCAAATGGAATTTTCTGATGAAGTAACAGAGCAGGTTGATGAAGGGAAAGCAAATTGATGTTGTCTATGCGGATTTTAAGAAATGTTTGACCAAGTACCACATAAAAGACTGGTTAACAAAATTGAGGCTCATGGAATGGGAGGGTCAGTGTCAGCCTGGATTAAAAAATAGACTTAAGGACGGAAAACAGTGAGTTGTGGTAAATGGTTGTTTTTTAGACTGGAAAATGATGGACAGTGGTGTTCCCCAAGGGTCAGTGATTGGACCACTGCTTTTTTAAGATACATAAATGAATAAATAAAAATATAAATCTTGGAATACAGAGTCAAATTTCAAAAATTGCTGATGATACCAAACTTGGAACTGTGGCATACAATGAGGATGATGCAAATCGACTGCAACAGGACATAGATAGGCTAGAAGAATGGGCAGACAAAGTGGCAGATGGAAGTTAATACAGAGAAGTGTGAGGTGATGCATTTTTGGCAGAAGGGATAGGGAGAGGCAATATAGACTTAATGGCACAGTTCTAAAGAGTGTGCAGGAACAGAGGGACCTGAGGGTGCACGTGCATAGATTTTTGAAGAAAGCAGGACATATTGAGAGAGTGGTTAGCAAAGCATATGGGATTTTGGGCTTCATAAATAGAGGTATTGAGTGTGAAAGCAAGGAAGTTATGGTGAACCTTAATAAAGCTGGGGTTAGGCCACAACTAGAGTATTGTGTCACCACACTTTGGGAAGGATGTGAAGGTCCTTGAGAGAGTGCAGAGGAGATTTACCAGAATGTTTCCAGGAATGAGGGATTTTAATTATAATGTTAGATTTGAAAGTAGGGTTGTTCTCCTTGGAGCAAAGGAGATTGAGGGGAGATTTGATAGAGGTGGACAGGATTATGGCAGGCTTAGATAAGACAGACAAAGAAAAGTTCCCAATAGCTGATGGTACAAGGACTAGGGGACACAAATTTAAGGTTTTGGGCATGAGATGCAGGGGGATATGAGGAAGATGATTTTTAGGCAACAAGTGGTAATGTCCTGGAACTCGCTGCCTACGAGGATGGTGGAAGCAGAGACGATGAATGATTTCAAAAAGAAATTGAGGGAAGTAAACTTGCAGGGCTACAGAGATAGAGCGGGACAATGGGACTGATTGAATTGCTCTGCAGAGAGAGACAGCATAGACTTGATGGGCCGAATGGCCTCCTTCTGTGCCGTAATAACTATGACTCTATGGTGTCCCTCAAGAAGTTATCTTTGGCCCCCTATTACTCATCTATTTGCTACCCCTTGGTGAAATCATCTGAAAACACAGCTTTAGTTTTCACATGACGCCACGCAGCGACTTCACCACCATCTCTCCGCACTCCTCCATCATCTCTAAATCACCAGACTGCTTGTCTGACATCCAATATTGGATGAGCAGAGATTTCCTCCAATTAAATATTGGAAGAACCAAAGCCATTGTCTTCAGTCCCCATGACAAACAAATTCCATTCTCGAGCCACTGATTCCATCCCTCTCCAAGCAACTGGCTGAGACTCGAGCAGACTTTTCACAATATTGGTGTCATATTTGAACCTAAGTTGAGCTTCCAACCACATATTCGTACTGTTAATAAGACCACCTATTCTCACTTCCTTAACATTCCCAAACTCCACCCCGCCTTAGCTCAACTGCTGCTGAAACTCTCATCTATGCTTCTGTTACCTCAAGACTTGACTATTCCAACGCAGTCCTGTCCAGCCTCACAATTTCTACCCTCCATAATCTTGAGCTCATCCAAATCTCTACTGCCTATGTCCATACTTGCACCAAGTCCAGTTCACCTATCACCCCTGTGCTCGCTGACCGACATTGGCTCCTGGTTAAGCAACGCCTCGAATTTAAAATTCTCATCCTTGTATTCAAATCCTTCCATGGCCTCGCCCCTTCCTATCGCTGTAATCTCCTCCAGCCTCATAATGTTCCTCTGTGTTCCTCTAATTCTGGCCTCTTGAGCATCCCCAATTTTAATTGCACCACCACTGTGTCTTCAAGTGCTAAGGCCCTAGGTTCTGGAATTCTGTACCTAAATCTCTCTGCCTTTCTACCTCTCTCTCCTCCTTCAAGACACTCTTAAAAGCCTACCTCTTTAACCAAGCTTTTAGTCATCAGCCTTAATCGACTCGATGGGCCGAATGGCCTCCTTCTATGCCGTATATGACTCTATGACTCTAATATCGCATTGTGTGCCTTGGTGTCAAATTTTTCTTTATAACTCACCTGTAAAGTGCCCTGGGACATTTTATTATGTTAAATGAACTATACAAATACAAGTTGTTGTCTAAAACAGATTGTCTGGTCATTTATCTTAATGTTTGTGGAGCCTTGACGTGCACAAATCGGTTGCTGTGTTTGCCTACATTACAACAGTAATAACTATTAGAAAGTACTTTGTTATCTGTGACGTGCTTTGGATGGTCCTGAGAACATTGAAGGTGCTATATAATTTTACCAGCCCTCTAGAGACAGGCTGGGAGGTGGAAGGGTCATAAAATGGGGGCGAAGGGCAGGATACTGGCAGGACATACCCAGCAGAGGTGGCAGCACAGTGGTATACAGTAGGGAGGGAGTTGCCCTGGGAGTCCTCAACATCGACTCCGGACCCCATGAAGTCTCATGGAATCAGGTCAAACATGGACAAGGAATCCTCCTGCTGATTACCAACTACCGCCCTCCCTCAGCTGATGTGTTTAACAGCACTTGGAGGAAGCACGAAGGGTGGCAAGGGCACAGAATGTACTCTGGGTGGGGGAACTTCAATGTCCATCACCAAGAGTGGCTCGGTAGCACCACTACTGACCGAGCTGGCCGAGTCCTAAAGGACATAGCTGCTAGACTGGGTCTGCGGCAGGTGGTGGGGGAACTAACACGAGGGGAAAACATACTTGACCTTGCCTTCACCAATCTGCCTGCCGCAGTTGCATCTGTCCATGACAATATTGGGAGGAGTGACCACTGCACAGTCCTTGTGGAGACGCAGTCCGCCTTCACATTGAGGATACCCTCCTTCGTGTTGTGTGGCACTACCACCGTGCTAAATGGGATAGATTTCAAACAGATCTCGCAATGCAAAACTGGGCATCCATGAGGCGCTGTGGGCCATCAGCAGCAGCAGAACTGTACTCAACCACAATCAGTAACCTCATGGCCCGGCATATCCCCCACTCTACCATTACCATCAAGCCAGGAGACCAACCCGGTCCAATGAAGAGTGCAGGAGGGCATGCCAGGAGCAGCACCAGGCACACCTCAAAATGGTGAAGCTACAACATAGGACTATCTGCATGCCAAACTGCGTAAGCAGCATGCAATACAGAGCTAAGAGATCCCGTAACCAACGGATCAGACCTAAGCTCTGCAGTCCTGCCACATCCAGCTGTGAATGGTGGTGGACGACAACCAACTGGAGGAGGTGGCTCCACACATATCCCCATCCTCAATGATGGGGGAGCCCAGCACATTAGTGCGAACGATAAAGCTGAAGCATTTGCAACAATTTTCAGCCGGAAGTGCCGAGTTGATGATCCATCTCGGCCTCCTCTTGAAGTCTCCAGCATCACCGATGCCAGCCTTCAGCCAATTCGATTCACTCCACGTGATATCAAGAAACGACTGAAGGCACTGGATACTGCAAAGGCTATGGGCCCTGACAATATTCCAGCAATAGTACTGAAGACCTGTGCTCTAGAACTTGCCGTGCCCCTAGCCAAGCTGTTACATTGCAGCTACAACATCTATCCTGCAATGTGGAAAATTGCCCAGGTATGTCCTGGACACAAAAAGCAGGACAAGTCCAACCCGGCCAATTACCGTCCCATCAGCCTACTCTCAATCATCAGTAAAGTGATGGAAGGTGTCATCAACAGTGACATCAAGCGGCACTTGATTAGCAATAACCTGCTCAGTGACGCTCAGTTTGGGTTCCGCCAGGGCCACTCAGCTCCTGACCTCATTACAGCCTTGGTTCAAACATGGACAAAAGAGCTAAACTCAAGAGGTGAGGTGAGAGTGACTGCCCTTGACATCAAGGCAGCATTTGATCAAGTATGGCATCAAGGAGCCTGAGCAAAACTGAGGTCAATGGGAATTGGGGGAAAACCCTCCGCTGGCTGGAGTCATACCGAGCGCAAAGGAAGATATTTGTGGTTGTTGGAGGTCAATCATCTCAGCTCCAGGACATCACTGCAGGAATTCCTCAAGGTAGTGTCCTAGGCCCAACCATCTTCAGCTGCTTCATCAATGACCTTCCTTCAATCATAAGGTCAGAAGTGGGGATGTTCGCTGATGATTGCACAATGTTCAGCACCATTCGTGACTCCTCAGATACTGAAGCAGTCCGTGTAGAAATGCAGCAAGACTTGGACAATATCCAGGTTTGGGATGATAAGTGGCAAGTAACATTTGCGCCACACAAGTGCCAGGCAATGACCATCTCCAACAAGAGAGAATCTAACCATCTCCCCTTGACATTCAATGGCATTACCATCGCTGAATCTCCCACTATCAACATCCTACGGGCTACCATTGACCAGAAACTGAACTGGAGTAGCCATATAAATACCGTGGCTACAAGAGCAGGTCAGAGGTTAGGAAACCTGCGGCGAGTAACTCAGCTCCTGACTCCCCAAAGCCTGTCCACCATCTACAAGGCACAAGTCAGGAGTGTGAGGGAATACTCTCCACTTGCCTGGATGGGTGCAGCTCCAAAAACACTCAAGATGCTCGACACCATCCATGACAAAGCAGTCCGCTTGATTGGCACCCCATCCACAAACATTCACTCCCTCCACCACCGACGCACAGTGGCAGCAGTGTGTACCATCTACAAGATGCACTGCAGCAACGCACCAAGGCTCCTTAGACAGCACCTTCCAAACCCGCGACCTCTACCAACTACAAGGACAAGGGCAGCAAATGCATGGGAACATCACCAGCTGCAAGTTCCCCTCCAAGTCACACACCATCCTGACTTGGAACTATATCCCCGTTCCTTCATTGTCGCTGGGTCAAAATCCTGGAAGTTCCTTCCTAACAGCACTGTGGGTGTACCTACCCAACATGGACCGCAGCGGTTCAAGAAGGCAGCTCACCACCACCTTCTCGAGGGTAATTAGGGATGGGCAATAAATGCTGGCCTGGCAAGCAATGCCCACATCCCATGAATGAATAAAAAAAAGGGGAGCCCAACATCTTACCACTGCTAACTGGAGGCAGGTGGCAAGTTGAATTAATTAATTGGTCAATTAACAGCCACTTCCCAACCACTAGCATTTTCCCAGCATGGGACAGGCCCCCACAGCGTGAGGAGACCGCCAGATAAACCGTGGCGGTCTTCCAGCCGGTTCCCAGGGCATGAGGGGCCATCCTTTATGGTCGCTCCATGGCACAAGGAGGGACCCCCCAGCGGCAATTGCCAGCTCCAATATCACCGCAGGACGGTTCACCCCTCCATCATCAAGGCCTGCCTACCTGGCCCAGGCACCGTAAAAACAATCCTACCTGGCCTTCGAGGGCGCCTCAACTTGAAGGCACCATGTTCTTCTCCCTGCAGCCTCAGCAGCTGATTGGGCTAATAGCTCTGAGAGGCAAGCTAAAGTCCTTCATTGGTTGGTGGTCCAGGTGGCAGCCTCTTAATTGGCTGCTGCCGGTAGAATCTACCCAGGGTGCCTCCATCCATCCGCGAGAGCTCGGGAGCCATTTTCGGCCCCGGGGAAAGAAGAACCTGGATTTTTGTAAATCCAGCCCAAGGTTTTCCTTTCTTTAAATGGATTGTTTAAAAGGGGAGGCTTCATGTCCGATACTTACGCACAGGAAAGGGAGCAAGCAAAATCAGCAAGGCAAGCTAATTTGACAATGTACTGTAAGCTTCTTAAGGACCTGCCAACAAGTCTTATCTCTCATCAGGGGAATGGTGCATGACAGTTAAAATCATCAGGTTAAAATTGTATTTTTGAACCAAATGTCAACATGATTATGCTGTTGAATCTTGGTATATTGGATCTACAACAGGGCGGATGAGTAATTTGAGTAAATTTGTATACTTATCAGTCAATATTTTATCAAAGCAATCTAGAATTTTTTTTTTAAATGAACAATTTATGATCTCTGAAAGCCGTAGGTCACGAATGGTTCTGCATGATCAATCACTGAAAAATAACTGGAATCCTTGGAGTATTTCTGGGGAGAGAATTTTGATTCACAGCTTTCATTGGACTATTGATGTTCAGCAATCTTCAAGTGTGTGCGTGAAAGGATTTTCAAGAGAAAATGTATGACTTTTTCAAGGTTTGTGCCATAAAGAAATATGGAATTCCATTAAATTTTATTCAGGAGCATCCCACTGCCAATTTCTCTCATTTTCCTCTTTCTACTATTTTGCTTCCCACTTACCTTCATGTAGTTCAATTTGTGTTGAATTGCAACAACGTATAAGGCCATAACCTAGTAGGAGCTAAAGGGGCTTTAAATTTCTGAAATCCAAATAAGATACTGTAGTATAAGGATGTAAAGGGTTAATACCGAAAACTCTGAGATCCCTCCCACCGTACGAGCGATGATGTAACAGTCACATGAGACAGGTTTGAAAAGAAGAAGGTATAGCAGCACGAAGGATGCTAGCTTAGGTGGATTTTGCAGAGTGTATATAGTAACTGTAAATAATAAAGAGTTGTTAGTTAACCTTTACTGTAGAATAAGAACTTCTCCAGAATGCCCTACAATACTACTAATACAAACCCAATAATGCAACATGGTGGCAATGGTGAAAGTGAGCAGGAGAATTTGAAGATTCCCTTACCTTTAGAAGAAACACCAGGTGAACAACAGAGAAATTTAAAGATAAATACTGGCCCGGTATAAGAAAACTACTTAAGGAGAGGCTGTGAAGAGCTCTGCAGCCTCCCAGACCACACCACAGCAGCGTGGGGCTCTGCATCGTTACTTTCAGCGCATCCAGCGGTTGGGTCCAAGTCTTCAGCCCGGGCGACGATCCAGGATCAGTGATATAGTGAAACTGGCCATTTATTTAAACTGCGCACTAGAAAAAAAAAATCGGGTGCAGAATGCGATCTCAGTCAAATCGGCGACTAGGGAGGCAAATACAGTTGGCAGCCATTGCTCAGCTTTGCCAAGGAGGAAAAGCGCGGTAATCATCAGAAAGTGAGGGAAAGGTCGGGGGAGCGCGGGAAAGCCCCAAACAGAAGTGAATAACTCAAGCCTGAAAAATTTAAAATGAAAGGGGAACACGCTAGCAAAGCCTAGCAGACAACAGGAAGCAATATGGATCCAAAACTGGGAATGCCTGAGTTTCCAGAATCAAGAAGGTCCCAATCAGCTCCAAAATTGACTAGTTATGGAGAAAAATGTTCTTACAGTTCACAATTGCTTATCAATTCCACACCAAATCTGAAGTAGAGCAAATGAATAGCCTCCTGTATTCAGTAGGGTTGATAGCGGACGACGTAATTGTCCGACAAGGGATCAACAAAGCTATGGATAAATTGGAAGAGGTAGTCCAAGTCTTTGATAAATATTTTAATCTCTGTACCAATAAAATCTTGGAAAGAGCCAAATTTAATAAGCGGGCGCTGATGATTGGCAAATCTATAGATTGGCATCTATAGATTAATATTAATTACCTCTATAGATTGGCAAAAGGTTGCGAATACAGCAAATTAAAGACAGAACCAATCAGAAACAGAACAGTCATTGGCATAGCTGATGAATCCAAGGAAGACCTTACACTGGGAAAGGCAATTCAAATAGTAAGACAGGCTGAAGTTTGCAAACAGAATAGGAACACCCTACGAGCTGAAGACAGGCTGTGGATGAGAAGGAGTCCAATGCCCATCCAACTGGTTAAGCCAAAGCCAGGGAAACACTTTGAGGAACAGAAAAAAACATACAGGTGAGAAGGTGCATGACATAGGAAAACCTTGCCAACGTTGTGGAGCCAGGAAGACCCACAGATGACAGCAGTGCCCAGCAAGTAAAACTGAGTGTTTTAAGTGTGGAAGAACCGGACACTATGGGAAGATGTACCACAGCAAAGTTTATTCACTTAAAGGTACAAAGCAGAAGACCTTCATGCAAAGAACAGTGAATCATGTTCAACAGTATCCAAAGAACCAGGAGATTTCTTGGGAGAAATCAGTAATCCAGACCAAGATTTCTGGACAGCAGGGATCTACGTGAATGGACGCCTCATTAAGTTTAAACTTGAAGCAGGGGCTAGCGTCACGGTATTGTCTGACCAAGAGCCTTGGGTGAAGAGACTTCACCTGCAACCGATAGATACACAGGTACATGGTCCAGGTGGAACACAACTGCGAGTAAAAGGCAAACTCCAAGCAACTCTTCAGCATAGAGGGGGACAACTGGTAGAGACACCTTATATGTCTTACACAATCAAGAATTTTCTTTACTGAGCAAGAATACATGCTTGGAACTGCAGTTAATTGAAAAGGTAGCCGAAGTCAAGCAAAGGTAAATTATTCCTTTCAAACTGAATTCCTGAAGCTGTTCACATGGCTCGGAAAACTAAAGACGGAGTAGAGGATCACTCTGAAGGAAGGGGCCAGACCAGTGTGTATCTTCACACCAAGAAGAATACCTCATCCCTTTTTAACCAAAGTCTAAGAACAATTGGAGGAGATGACAAGTTTGGGCATTATCTCTCCGGTAAGCCAACCAACAGACTGGTGATCAGCCAAGGTTCTTGTCCTGAAGCCAAATGGAACTCTGTGAATATGAATGGACTTAATGCAGCTCAACAAAGCAGTACTGTGTGAGATTCACCCAATGGTTTATGACAGTTTATCGAAACTCTCTCAGAGCACCATGTTTACAAAACCCAATACCAATAGTGGGGTTTGGCAGATACCCCTGGATGAGACCTCAAGCTTATTGACTACATTCAAAACACCTTTTGGGTGGTTTTGTTTTAATAGGTTGTCATTTGGAATAACCTCCACACCAGAGATTTTACAATGATCAATGTCCAATATCCTAGAAGGGCTCACAGGAGTGATATGCCACATGAATGGTATTCTGATACATGGAAAGTCAGTGGAGGAACACGACCACAAAGTCAGAGAGGTTCCACAGAGACTTCAAGAAGCAGGACTGACGTTAAACGAGAAGTGTCAATTTTCCAAAACTTTGATTCATTTCTTGGGCCACATTGTGAGCGAAGAAGGAATAATGACAGATCCTCAAAAACAAGGGCCATTAAGGAATTTCCTATCCCTGCAACAATTTAGCAACTTGGAATTTCTCGGAATGGTAAATCAACTAACAAAGTTTTTACCTCACTTCGCACAAATAACTGATCCACTGAGATAACATCTAAGAAAATAGCAAGCATGATGTTGGGATGCCCACCAAGAACAAGTGTTCCAGAAAATCAAAGAGATGCTAATTTCTCCAGACTTCTTGGCACACTACAATCCTACACTGCCTATGAGGATAGCAGCAGATGCCTATTCAGACAGCTTGGGCACTGTTCTTTTTCTTGAGCAACCTGATGGTTCAAGTAGACACATATTGTTTGTGTCAAGAGCACTGTCAGATACAGAGACATGCTACGCAGTTATCGTAAAAGAAGCTCTGGTTGTCACATGGGCGTGTGAAAAATTTTCAGACTACATCATTGGAATATGTGTGCTAATTGAGACAGACTACGAGCCATTGGTTTCCTTATTAGATGAAAAAGAAATAGCAAAAATGCCTCCATGTATGCAAAAGTTTTGTCTCCGATTAATGAGGTACACATATGAAACTGTATAAGTCCAAGGGAAGCTCCAATCGTCAGCCAATGCATTAGCGAGGGCAACCGTAGATCATCCATCACAGAAAGATATGAATTTCACATGTGACATAGAGTCATACTCGCAACACACAGCACAAAGTTGGCCAGCAAGCACACACAAGTTGTGAGAAATACGAGAAGCACAGAAGAATGATGAAGAATGCATTTGCATTAGACAATATGAGTATAGAAAATACTTTAACATAATTGATGACTTATTAGTTTACTATGACAGAATTGTTATTGCTATTTCAATGAGATCTGATATCTTAGATCAATGACACAAAGGCCATTTGGGTAGAACTAACCGCAGAGCGAGTGCACAACCTTCGGTACGGTGGCCTGGGATATCTAAGGATATCGGGACCATGATCAACAACTGTCAGACATGCGTGATACAGAGGCCAGAACTGCACGAACCACTGCTGACTACCCAATTTCCAACTAGACCTTGACAAAGGCTAGGCATGGATTTATTCATGTTTGGTGGGATGTCAAATATCATTATTATTGACTACTTTTCCAGGTGGATAGAAGTCGGATGATTACATTCTACGACCACCGAGGTAGTTTTCTGAATCTTTACGGACATCTTTGCAGCACATGGGATTCGGAATGAGATATTATCAGACAACGGACCACAGTTCACGAACGAGTGTTTTACCCAGTTTTCTGTAAAGATGGGCTTTCAGCATCTTACCAGCTCACTGAGGTATCCACAGTCCAATGGCGAGGCAGAATGAGGTGGGAGAACCATAAAATCTTCACTCAAGAAAAATGAAGATCTTTCCGTCTCTCTCCTAGTTTGCCATTCAACGCCAGTGCTGTGCAGATTATCACCAGCAGAATTATTAATGGGAAGAAAGTTAAGAACACAGCTTCCAATATTGCCTCATCAATTAATGCCAGGATTGAAGATGCAAGACTACGAGAAGGGTTGAGAAAGAGAAAACTCCTACAGAAGGAAACAAACCCGGAATTACAAGAGGAAATTTTGAGCGAGAAGCTTATCCAAATTAAACAATGGTCCAAAAGTTTGGACACATGACCTAGAGCGAGATGGTACAGTAATCCCTAAACATGAGGACTATCAGTGATCATAGTTATTCGAATGAATGAAGTGAACATACGAAGGAATCAGAGGAATATCATTCCTATTCTGCAAAATCAACAGCCAATAATCCATCTGCAAGATTCAGATGAAGATAAACAAACCCAAACCGAATGGAGTACTTTTTTTATATTCGTTCTGGGGATGTGGGTGTTGCTGGCCAGACCAGTATTTATTGCCCATCCCTAATTGCCCTTGAGAAGGTGGTGGTGAGCTGCCTTCTTGAACCGCTGCAGATCTTGGGGTGAAGGTACAAAACTATTAGGAAGGGAGTTCCAGGATCTTGACCCAGCGACAGTGAAGGAACGGCGATATAGTTCCAAGTCAGGATGGTGTGTGGCTTGGAGGGGAACTTGCAGTGGTGGTGTTCCCATGCGACTGCTGTCCTTATCCTTCTAGGTGCTCGAGGTCACGGGTTTGAAAGGTGCTGCCGAAGGAGCCTTGGTGAGTTGCTACAAATACTACAACCCATAGAAACAAAAAACCAAGTCAGCAACCCAGACTTCCTACAAAGATGACTGATCATCCCAGACAGATTATAACCAGATCAGAGAGAGTTGTCAAACCGCCGATGAGACTGAATCTGTAAAGTCAGAGACTTGGAGGAGAGAGAGTAGTAGGGAAGTCATAAATGTATATATGTTTGGAAAAATGTTGGATAGACTTGGAGGAAGATGTAGTATAATGATATAAAGGGTTAATACCGAAGACAGTGAGAGATCCCTCCCACAGTATGAGCGATGATGTAACTGTCACATGAGATAGGCTTGAGAAGAAGATATAGCAGAATGAAGGATGCTAGCTTAGGTGGCTTGCTGAGAGTGCATGTAACAAATGTAAACAATAGAGTTGTTAGTTAACAATAACAAGAAATGCTGGAATCACTCAGCAGGTCTGGCAGCATCTGTGGAAAGAGAAGCAGAGTTAACGTTTCGGGTCAGTGACCCTTCTTTGGACTGGCATCTAAGACTTTCTCTAGAATGCCCTACAACGCTTCTAATGCAAACCCAACAATGCAACAGCTACCTACTGTTTCTTCAGAATCTTCAGAAACAGAGATACAGATGTAAGGTGGTTACTTTTTTTCTGCTGTTTCAAACCAGTAGGAACTTTATCCCACTGCGCTGCCTGCATAATAACCATAAGTTCAAATAGGTTGCTGATTTTGTTTTTCTAGCAGTAGATGGTTACCAATAAATAATCAATGAAAGAGAGAAGTGATTATTCTTTATAAAAAGAGACAATATATGAAGTATAGCATTTGTTGAGAGATCTATTTGGATTGTAGTTTCTTGGTATGCTACTGCTAAGATGTGCTTGGCTGATATCTTGCAACTGTATAATATTGTGGGAGTCTTGAAGCTATGTTCAAAAAGTAGACAATTTTTTCTTAAAGTGGTTTAGTATCACTACCAGTGAACTCATGACCTTTACTAGCACAGAACACTATTTAATGCAACAATATATTTAGTTGCACAGGTCTGTTTCCATATCTGAGGGGTAACATTTGTAACACTTTCCCCTTCTTATTTGGGTAAAGTCATTTTCAAGGCATATAGCATGTGAGCAACTTGCAACATTAACTTCAGGAAATGATAAAACTGAAATAGTTGGAACAGTGATGGTTCCATTGATGGGAACCTCTTGCATTCTGCTCTTGAATGCTTTGGTGGTTCATTTGTCAATGGCTTGGCTCTTCATTTGACAGGACCAAATCAGTTGCAAAGGGTTTGCAACATTCGGTTTTCATCAAAATTACATTTATCTCAGGAGTCATAGAGTCATTTACAGCATGGAAGGCCATTTGGCCCATCAAGTCCATGCCATTTCTTCACAGAGCAATCCCACTCACTCGCTTGATCCCCGTAGCCCTGCAACTATATTTCCTTCAAGTGCCCATCCAATTTCATTTTGAAATCATTGATTGTCTCTGCTTCCACCACTCTCGTGGGCAGCGAGTTCCAGGTCATTACAACTCACGTAAAAAGTTCTTCCTCACAATCCCCCTGCATCTCTTGCCCAAAACCTTAAATTTGTGTCCCCTAGTCCTTGTACCATTAGTTAATGAGAACAGGTTTACCTTGTCTAACTTATCTAAGCCTGTCATAATCTTGTCCACCTCTATCAAATCTCCCCTCAATCTCTTTTGCTCCAGGGAGAACAACCCCAGCTTTTCCAACCTAACCTTGTAACTAAAATCCCTCATCTCTGGAACTATTCTGGTAAATCTCCTTTGCGCCCTCTCAAGGACCCTCACATCTTTCCTAAAGTGTGGTGACCAGAACTGGACTCAATACTCTAGTTGGGGCCTAACCAGAACTTTATAAAGGTTCAGCATAACTTCCCCGCTTTTATACTCAATGCCTCTATTTATGAAGTCCAAGATATCCATATGCATTGCTAACCACTCTCTCAATATGTCCTGCCACCTTCAAAGAATGATGCACATGCACCCCCAGGTCCCTCTGTTACTGCACACTCTTTAGAACTGCACCATTAAGTCTACATACCTCACCCTATCCCTTCTGCCAAAATGTATCCCCTCACACTTGTCTGTATTAAATTCCATCTGCCACCTCTCTGCCCATTATACTAGCCTATCTATGTCCTGTTGCAAGTGGTTCATATCATCCTCACTATATGCTACTCCTCCAAGTTTGATATCATCATCAAGTTTTGATATTCTACTCTGTTTTCCAAAATTCAAGTCATTTATATATATCAAAAAAGCACTGATCCTAGCACTGACCCTTAGGGAACACCACTGTCTACTATCCTCCTGTCTGAAAAGCAAGTATATTTACCACAACTCGTTGTTTTCTGTCCTGAAGCCAATTTTTACCTAGTTGGACACTGACCCTCCCATTCCATGAACCTCAATTTTGTTAACTTTTTTATATGGTACTTTGTCAAACACTTTCCTAAAATCCATATAGACAATATCCACCACATTTCTTTCATCAACCTTCTCTGTTACTGCATCAAAAAATTCCATTAGTCAAGCATGGATTTTACAAATCCATGCTGGCTATCCTTAATTAACTCAAACCTCGCCAAGTGCCTGTTGATTTTTTCCCCTGATTATTGTTTCTAAAACCTTACCCGCCATTGACGATAAGCTAACTTGCCTATTGTTGCTAGGGCTGTCCTTACATCCTTTCTTGAATAAGGGTGTCACATTTGCCACTCTCCAATCCTCTGGCACCTCCCCAGTATTGACGGAAAATTGGAAGACTATGGCAAGCCCAAGTTTGTTTCATTTCAAATTGTCTTCACTGTTCCTGAGTCGAATTCCTGGAACTCCACCGAACAGAGTGGGAGTGCCTGCACCATATGAACTACAACAGTTCAAGAATAAGGGTCACTACCATCTTCTCAAGGGCAACTAGGGATGGGCAATAAATGCAGGCCTTGCTGAGATAAATAACCAGATAATCCATTTTTCAGTGATGTTACTTGAGAGAAAAATATTGGCCAGGACACCAAGAAGAACACTTTTCCTCCCCAGCCCTCTGCTCCCAACTCATTTTCAAAATATTGCCATGGGCCCTTTAATGTCCACCTAAGAGGGCCTCAGTTTGATGTCTCATATAAAAGACAGTACAGCACTCCCTCTGTACTGAGGTGTCAGTCTGGATTACATGCTCAAGTGTCTGGTGTGGGACTTGAACCTATAATGTCTATCGTAGAGGTTGGAGTGCTACCAACTGAGTACACGATTGGCAGGGCAGACTTTTCTTTATGCCCTCTTAAAAAACTAACGTCCCTGCTTGTTGGCTTATCCTTGATGGTTTGGACCAAATTAGGAAGCTAACATTTAGGGAATCGTGAAGTTATATCCTTCCTTTCTGGTGCATGTCCTACTTTTCATTTCAAATGTGCTATACAGTTCACAGACATACGAACGTACGAACATAAGAATTAGGAGCAGGAGTTGGCCACTCGGCCCTTCGAGCCTGCTCTGCCATTCAATAAGTTCATGGCTGAACTGATTACTCCACATTTCCATCTACCCCTGATAACCTGACAGAGTTTGCAAGTTCTCCCTGTGACCGCGTGGGTTTCCGCTGGGTGCTCCGGTTTCCTCCCACAGCCAAAGACTTGCAGGTTGATAGGTAAATTGGCCATTGTAAGTTGCCCCTAGTGTAGGTAGGTGGTAGGAGAATGGTGGGGATGTGGTAGGGAATATGGGGTTAATGTAGGATTAGTATAAATGGGAGATTGTTGGTTGGCACAGGCTCGGTGGGCCGAAGGGCCTGTTTCAGTGCTGTATCTCTAAATAAAAAATAAAAAACCTTCCACCCCTTTGATTATCAAGAGTCTATCTACCTCTGTCTTAAAAATATTCAAAGACTCTGCTTCCACTGCCTTTTGAGGAAGAGAATTCCAAAGACTCACCACCCTCTGAGAGAAAAAATTTCTCCTCATCTCTGTCTTAATTGGGCGACCCCTTATTTTTAAACAGAGACCCCTGGTTCTAGATTCTCCCACAAGGGGAAACATCCTTTCCACATCCATCCTGTCAAGACCCCTGAGGATCTTATATGTTTCAATCAAGTCGCCTCTTACTCTTCTAAATTCCAGCAGATACAAGCCTAGCCTGTCCAATCTTTCCTCATAAGAGAGCCAGCCCATTCCAGGTATTAGTCTAGTAAACCGTCTCTGTACTGCCTCCAATGCATTTCCATCCTTCCTTAAATAAGGAGACCAATACTATATACAGTACTCCAGATGTGGTCTCACCAATGCCCTGTATAGCTGAAGCATAACCTCCCTACTTTTGCATTCAATTCCCCTTGCGATAAACGATAACATTCTATTAGCTTTCCTAATTACGTGCTGTACCTGCATACTAACCTTTTGCAATTCATGCACTTGGACACCCAGATCCATCTGCATCTCAAAGCTCTGCAATCTCTCGCCATTTAGATAATATGCTTCTTTTTTATTCTTCCTGCCAAAGTGGACAATTTCCCACTTTCCCACATTATACTCCATTTGCCAGGTCTTTGCCCACTCACTTAACCTATCTATATCCCTTTGTAGCCTCCTTATGTCCTCTTCACAACTTACTTTCCTACCTGTCTTTGTGTCATCAGCAAATTTAACAACCATACCTTCAGTCCCTTCATCTAAGTCATTTATATAAATTGTAAAAAGTTGAGGCCCGAGAACAGATCCCTGTGGCACACCACTCGTTACATCTTGCCAACCAGAAAATTACCCATTTATGCCTACTCTCTGTTTCCTGTTAGCTAGCCAATCTTTTATCCATGCCAATATATTACCCCCTACAGCATGAGCTTTTATTTTCTGCAATAACCTTTGATGTGCCACCTTATCAAATGCCTTCTGGAAATCTAAGTACAATACACCTACCGCTTCCCCCTTTATCCACAGCACATGTAACTCCCTCAAAAAACTCCAATAAATTGGTTAAACATGATTTCCCCTTCATAAAACCATGTTGACTCTGCCTGATTACCTTGAATTTTTCAAAATGCCCTGCTGTAACGTCTTCAATAATAGCTTCCATATAATTTACTTTTGAAGATTCAATGACCCTGAGCTATCAATCATAAAGAATGCAACCAAAGCTAGATATGCACATTGCTTTTTAATTACACATTAAAAATACAGCACACTCTAGGAAATCTGAGAGGTATATAGTGGCAACATATACAATTCAAATTTGGAAGCATCCACTTGAATGCTTTAAAATATATCTTGTTTGTACAGTGGATAGTCAAAATTGCTCTGATGTAGAAATGGAATAAGTGTAAAAAACCTCAGGGTTCTTGATCATTGAAATCATCTAGATGGCTTGTCGTTTTTCCATTGAGGTTTTGCGCAAGTACATTATTTGAATGAGAACGGGAATGAGACGTTATTTTGACAGAGACATATTCGAGACACTTTCATTGGTGAAGGCAGCCTTGCATAGTAATACATTCATATACCAAAATGCATCAAAGGATGGAGTGATCATAAGAAATAGGAGCTGTGGTAGGTCATTTGGCCCCTTGAGCCTGCTCCACCATTCAATAGGACCATAGAACAAAGAACAAGAACAGTACAGCATAGGAACAGTCCATTCGGCCCTCCAAGCCTGCCCCGATCTTGATGCCTACCTAAACTAAAACCTTCTGCACTTCCGGGGACCGTATCCCTCTATTCCCATCCTATTCATGTATTTGTCAAGATGCCTCTTAAAGGTCACTATCGTACCTGCTTCCACCACCTCCCCCGGCAGCAAGTTCCAGGCACTCACCACCCTCTGTGTAAAGAACTTGCCTCGCACATCCCCTCTAAACTTTGCCCTTCGCACCTTAAACCTATGCCCCCTAGTAACTGACTCTTCCACCCTGGGAAAAAGCTTCTGACTATCCACTCTGTCCATGCCGCTCATAACTTTGTAAACCTCTATCATGTCGCCCCTCCACCTCCATTGTTCCAGTGAAAACAATCCGAGTTTATCCAACCTCTCCTCATAGCTAATGCCCTCCAGACCAGGCAACATCCTGGTAGACCTCTTCTGTACCCTCTCCAAAGCCTCCACGTCCTTCTGGTAGTGTGGCGACCAGAATTGCACGCAATATTCTAAGTATGGCCTAACTAAGGTTCTGTACAGCTGCAGCATGACTTGCCAATTTTTATACTCTATGCCCTGACCGATGAAGGCAAGCATGGCTGATCTGATTGTGGCCAAACTCCACTTTCCTGCCTGTCCCCCATAACCCTTGACTCCCTTAACGATCAAAAATCTAACTCAGCCCTGAGTATATTCAGTGACCCAGCCTTCACTGCGCTCTGGAAAAGAGAATTCCAAAGATTAACAACTCTCTGAGAGAAGAAATTACTCCTCATCTCTGTCTTAAAAGAGAGACCTTTTATTTTGAAACTGTTCCCTCTAGTTCGAGATTCCCCCACGAGGGGAAACATCCTCTCAGCATCTACCCTGTACAATCCCCTTCCTCACAAGGCAGAACTACATCAAAGAACAAAGAAAATTACAGCACAGGAACAGGCCCTTCGGCCCTCCAAGGCACCCAATAGGAACAATGTTCTGCCCCAGAGGGAATGAGATCAACCTTTACAAACTCTTGAGGCAAGTCTATGATCATAATCTGCAGATGCCTGGGGGTCAGATTGCCTGTTGATTCATTTGGAACAAGGAGGAAAAACAATATAAAAATCAGATAAGGGAAAAACAAGTCCCTTGGAAAGATCAGAAATGCAAGAAGAAGCCGTTCTTGGCTAAAGAGTGGTGCACAGTTCTGGGGATTCTAGGTGAGAAATAAATCTACCATCTCTTATGTCTACCCAGTACTTCAGCAAGTTTGTTCAGTACCTATCTGAGCCATGTTGGTGGCAGGATCAATTTCTGCTCTGTGATGAGTTGTCTCATCTCTGCCAGGTCAGTGTCAGATGCTGTAAACTTCGCCACAGCAGGTCTGTGCGGGCAAGGTTACTATCCTGTGTGTGCATGTCGTGGGGAACAGGAACAACCTTGGCTATCAGGCCCCATTCAGCTGAACAGCTTCTGGAGACTTGCTCTCTTGGCTCATATATGAATAATGGCCATTACAGCAAAGTAGGGAAGAGCCAATAACACATATTGAACATTAGCACAATAAAGTATGGGTAGGATAGTGCAGTTGCTACAGCAACCCACATGGCATGAGTTCACATCTGAATTCAATAAATCTGGTAACTTATGAGTGAGCACCAGGAGAAATGCTGTCACACTGTTGTAAAACCCCAAGTACTTTATCAATGTCCTTTAGGGAAAGTGAGCTGCCAGGCATACCTGTTTGGCCTACACTTGTCTTGAGTTCCACAAGATGTAGTTGACTGTTAATGCCCTCTGAAGTAGCCCAGCCACTTGTAAAGAAGAAAGACTATTGGCACCTTCTCAGGAAAATGAGAAACAGGTAATGAAGTCTGCCTCTGCAGCATTAACCACATCCTGAGAACTCATAAAAAAGTTAATACACCTTCAGGAAAGAAAGAGGGGAGAAAATTGACCGTGTAAACAAAGAAAAACAATCTACCACAGCCAAGTGATCTTAGTAGAAGGTGTTGCCATGCACAACCTTTACTACTGATACCAAGTATTCTAGCAGCATATCCTCTGTACGTTAAAAGAACCACCAGTGGCGATTCGACAATAGCTTGCATATATGTTGTGCCTTTAATATAGAAAAACATCCCAAGGCGCTTTATAGGAACATAATCAGACAAAAATTGGCACTGTGCTGAAGGAGAAGATATTTGAATGGGAAACTAAAAGCTTGGTCAAAGAACTGGATTTTAAGAAATGTCTTAAAGGAGGAGAGGTGAAGAGGCAGAGTGGCTTAGAGAGGCAATTCCAGAGTTTAGTGTCTAGATGGCTGAAGGTACAGCCAGCAAGAGTGGGGTGAAGGGAGGCCAGAGTTGAAAGACAGCAGAGTTCTTGGAGGATTGTAAGGCTAATGAGGGATTTAAATATGAGGATGAGAATTTTAAAATTAATGTGTTGCTGGAATGGGAACCAACATAGGTCAGCCAGATTAGGGGTGATATGTGAGTTTGATAGGGGAAGATTAGGATACGGACATTGAAGTTTTGGATGGCTCAATTTTATGGAGGATTCTAGATGTGAGGGTGATCAGGAGATAGTCTGGAGACACTGGAATAGTCAAGTGAGCAGATAATAAAAACATAGATGGGGGTTTCAGCAACAAATCCCCTGAGGCAGAGGTGGAGGCAGCTGATGATATAGAGATGGAAGTAAACAGCCTTGGTGACGGCGAAGATATGGGGTTGGATGCTCAGCTTAGAGTAAAATAAGACACCGAGTTTGCAAATAATCTTGTTCAGCCTAAGACTGTGGCCAGGGAAAGAGATGGATTTGGTGGCAAAGGGATGGAGATCGTGGTGGGGCTTGAAGGCAATAGCTATGATCTTACCAATGTTTAATTGGAGGTAACTGTGGCTCATCCAGTGCTGAACGTTCAGACAAGCAGACTGACCACACAGAGGCAATGGAAGACCCAAGTGAAGTGGTGGTGAGGTAGCGCTGGGTGTCCCCAGTATTCATGTGTAATCTAAAGTCATGTTTTTTAATGATGTCGCAGAGGGGGAGAATGACGATCAGAAATAGAAGTGGGTCAAGGATGGATCCTTGTAATAGATCCAGAGGTAGGAAGAGAAACCAGGAGATTCTCTGGATACAACCGAATAGATGAGTGGAACCAGATGAAGGTTGTCCCACACAGCTGGACAATGGAGGAGTGGTGTTGGAGGAGTATGGGATGGTCAACTGTATCAAAGGCCGCAATCAGATCAAGAAGGATTAGGAGGGATAAGTTGGATGGTCAGCAGTTTGGTGAGGTTGGGTCTCATGGACAAAATTAGCTCTGAAAGAGCATGAGTAGAGATAGAAGAGAAACTAGACAGAGATGTGAGTTCAGGTCTAGCATAGGGAGGAATCTTGGGGAAGCATAGCTTGGTGGGAAAAAGAAGGGAGGGAAGCACCAGAGACAGATGAACTGCTGATAATATGAGTAACAATGTAGCCCATGAGCTTGTTGAGGTGAAGGTGGAGGGGCAGAAGGAAAGGCTGTAAGGCGATGGTTGGTAGTGGAGAAAGGAAGCTGTGGTTGTCTTTGCATTCCATGATAATTCAGTTTTGTCAGAGGGAAGTAAGGCACAATAGTGTTTGATGTGATTCAGCCAGATCTTGCGATGAATGGCTAAACCAGTTGGGAGCCACATTAATTCAACATTGCAATCCTTGAACTTATGGAAGTAAGCATGGGGGAGATAATATCAGTTTGGGAAGGAGTGAGTCTTTTACTGGGGTCAAGGCCATCAAAAGCAGAGGAGAGGGTGCAACTGAGCAGATCGATTGTTACAGAAGTATTGTGGAGAACACAGGGATAACTAGACATTCGGGAGCTTGAAAGTTCAGTCGCAAGTGGCTTGGGGGAGAGCTTTTTCGGAAGGTGGATACAGAAGCAAGTGGGTTTAGAATGGGGATGGAAGTGATCAGAGATGGCCTTGTCTGAGATTGAGACAATGGGAATAGAGAGACTATGTAAGATGACAAGGTTTGAGTGGATGGCCATGAATATGGGGGAGAGGTTAAGGGAGGAGAGGTGGGCAGTGAACTCAAAGGAGAGAGGGCAAGATGGGATAAGATGGAGGTTGAAATCACAGAGGATAAGATGTTGCTCAGTACAGTGGCTGAGGTAAGAAAAGGGGTGAGGAAATCTCAAGTGACAAACATGGCGTGTGGCTTGGATTGGTAGTAGAGAATAGTGATTTTAAAGGAGGGGTGGAACAAGGTGAGGTGCTGAAAGGAGATAAAGGTGCCAGAGGTGTAGGGGGCCAGACTAAGTTGAGATTTGGTGATAAGGGCCACAGTGGGATTGCTTCAGTTAAGAGCCAAGGGGTCATTGTGAGTCAAGTTACTATCAAGGCCATGAAATCAATGCAATCTAAGGTCATGATGGCAAGGGCCTTGTTTTCAAGCAAATAGACAATCTGAAGGGAGCTGCAGAGAGGGATGGTGATTGTTGATCCGCTGGAAGAGTCCATGGTGTCAGCACTCAGAGTGGTGAGGAGGACGGAATTAATTTTCTGATTCAAAAGAAACCTATTATGTAGCTGTTCAAAATCAGCTCTGTAGTCATCCTTTGTTAAAATTTATCATCATGTCGTATACATTTATCAGCACATTCAATAACAATGAAATGAAAATAAGATCTCACGGACTCTCTCAAACATAATAGCGCTCTTTTCTCTTTTAGAAATTACCATTTTAAATAGATCTGAAGGACTTAAATATCTACTTTCAAATACTGGACAGGAATTGCTTATGATGACTTAATGATTTTAACTTAGATATATTAGACTATGCATATTGAAATGGTCTAACCTTTTCATTGGTACCAGCCTAGAAAGCGACAGGTTTTCATCAAGCATTTGTAGGTGAATGATTTCATGTAATTTTTTTTAAAAACACATTGCATAATAGATAGCATCAACATAAACCTGTTTCATACACACACAACCGTACATGATTAAAATCTTCAACTAGTCGTTTGGTAGTACAGAACATAAGTATTACTGAAAACAGAGACATTTTGTCGAATCTTTTCATCTTGCACTCAACTGGACAATTTGCAAGAATACCAATGTAAGGGAAAGGAACAAACTTATACTGTATGAGAAGAGAGTGCTGATTGGTCGGCAAGTGGACTCTGATTGGCAACACCTCTACCAGAGTCCACTTGCCAACCAATCAGCACTCTCTTGTCATACAGTATAAATCCGTTGCTTTCCCTTACATTGGTATTCTTGTGAATTGTCCTGATGAGTGCAAGACGAAAAGCTTCGACAAAATGTCTCTGTTTTCAACAATACTCAAAATGTTCAACGTTTAGTGGCTCTACTCAAATGTAATTCACATTATACACTGCAAATCTTTCATGATTTTTTTTAAAAATTGATGATGCTTGACATGCATAGAAACTAAAGCAACCTTGTCAAGCATAGAACAATCATTGGATCAAACAAAAAAAACATAAATAATTCTAAGATTGATTTTTACAATTTCAAATTCCTTATGATGTCCACCGAACAAAATCTCAGAGGCTAAAATAGAAAAATATTTTGGTGTAAAAGTACAATTTTAAATCATTATAATCAGCAAGTTGAGACAGTTGAGGTAAGGACCCTGCCACCAGCTTCCTGCTTGACTATTACAAAGTGTAACTGTCAGCTTTTCCTCTCCTGAGTCGTATCTTCAAAGGAAAACTTAATTCTCAAGTCAATCTCCATGGAACATTTTCAAAGGCTCCCTCACTAAGATCAGCTCTCTATCTGCCATTGCTGTGCAGCAGAGCCATCACAAATTGCCATGGCGATGTATCCTTTGATGTCAGCAGGATCTACTACTTGAAGGCACTGCCCAGCTGACACTTGGTATATGCGGTTATTTTTCTGTGAAAAAACAATTTACAATTAAAAATCACTTTCCCAAATTTATTTCACTACCAAATGATGTCAGTTTACCGTGAGAATAATGGAACTATTTTGCCACTACACTACAAAGAAATACTGTCCTTGCTGCATTATGGATGGGAAGTACAGATTATGATCTTTAGCACAAGTCAGATAACATTGGGAAACCATCTTAGGATCTCATTGAAACATATAAAATTCTTAGGAAGCTTGACAGGGTAGATGCTAAGAGGCTGTATCTCCTGGTTGAAGAGTCTAGAACTAGGAATTCATAGTCTCAGGATAAAAGGGCGACCATTTAGGACTGAGATGAGGAGACATTTCTTCACTCAGAGGGTTGTGAATGCTTGGAATTCTCTGCCCCAAGAGGGCTGTGGATGCTCAGTTGATGAGCATATTTAAGACTGAAAGCAGTAGATTTTTGCGGTAGTAAGGAAATCAAGGGATATGGTGATCGGGTGGGAAAGTGGATTTGAGGTAGAAGGTCAGCCATGATCTTCGTGATGGTACAGCAGGCTCAAGGGGATGTATGGCCTACTCCTGCTCCTATTTCTTAGATTCATAACCAAATCTGGAAGAACTGGTGAAACCTGTTCCTTTGAGAATTTTTGGTTGGAATATGATCTTCCCCCTGTTTAGTGTGGTCTGGTCAGCAATCCAAAATTATTTTCCGCTGCTGAAGACATTAGTATGAGTTCACCAACTGACTGCAGAGGAACCCTGTACCTCTAGTTGTGGAGGGTGCGCCATGTGCGAGGTGGGGGCAGGGGTGATTTTACATATAAACTGCATCAGCTAATTGTTTTTAACTATGTGCGTACGAAAGGTAAGAAATGACAGAATAAGGAACTCCTGGAAATTGGGAAGAATCATTTTAGAACTGCTATGGGATGTCAATAAAGACAGTCCTGTTAAATTTTCTGCTTGCAGGAAAGTCTACATCAGACCAGTGGGAGTCATTCAAAAAGGAAATAGCAAGAGTTCAGGGCCAACAAGTCCCCATAAAGGTGAAGGGTAGGACCAATGTCCAGGGAACCTTGGGTGTCAAGGGATATAGAGGACTGGATAAGGAAAAAAAAGGAGGCTGATGGCAGATTCAGAGTGCTGAAAACAGCGGAGACCCTAGAGGAGTATAGAAAGCGTAGGGGGTACTTTAAAAAGTAATTAGGAGAGCGAAGAGGAGACATGAGAAAACACTGGCAGACAAGATAAAGGAAAATCCCAAAGCGTTTTATAAGTAAATTATAAGGGCAAGAGGATAACCAGGGAAGAAGTAGGGCGCATTAGGAACCAGAGTGGCAGTCTGTGTGTGGAGCCGGAGGACATTGGTGAGGTTTTAAATGATGATTTTTCATCTGTGTTCACTAAGGAGAAGGATGATGTAGGTGTAGAGATCAAGGAGGGGGATTGTGATATACTTGAACATATTAGCATTGAAAGGGAGGAAGTATTCGCTGTTGTAGTGGGCCTAAAAGTGGATAAATCCCCAGGCCCAGATGAGATGTATCCCAGGCTGTTATGTCAGGTAAGGGAGGAGATAACAGGGGCTCTGACATAAATTTTCAAATCCTCTCTGGCCACACGAGAGGTACCAGAGGACTGGAAGACAGCGAATGTGGTACCATTATTCAAGAAGTGATAAACCAGGTAATGACAGGCCTCACTAACATGTGAGTCTAACATCAGTGGTTGGGAAACTATTGGAAAAAATTCTGAGGGACAGGATTAATCGCCACTTGGAGAGGCAGGGATTAATCAGGGATAGTCAGCATGGCTTTGTCAGAGGGAGATCGTGTCTAACAAACTTGATTGAATTTCTTGAGGAGGTGACTAGATGTGTAGATGAGGGTAATGCAGTTGATGTAGTTAGTCTACATGGACTTCAGTAAGGCTTTTTGATAAGGATTATTTAAGAAGGTAAGAACCCATGGGATCCAGGGAAATTTGGCAAATTGGATCCAAAATTGGCTTAGTGGCAAGAAGCAGACGGCGATGGTCAAGGGTTGTTTTGCGAGTGGAAGCCAGTGACCAGTGGTGTACCGCAGGGATCGGTGCTGAGACCCTTGCTGTTTGTAGTGTACATTAATGATTTAGACGTGAATATAGAAGGTATGATCAGTAAGTTCGCAGATGACACGAAAATTGGTGGTTTCGTAAATAGTGAGGAGGAAAGCCTTAGATTACAGGACGATATAGATGGGCTGGTAAGATGGGTGGAGCAGTGGCAAATGGAATTTAATCCTGAGAAGTGTGAGGTGATGCATTTTGGGAGGACTAACAAGGCAAGGGAATATACAATGAATGGTAGGACCCTAGGAAGTACAGAAGGTCAGAGGGACCTTGGTGTACTTGTCCACAGATCACTGAAGGCAGCAGCACAGGTGATTAGGTGATTAGGAAGGCATATGGGATACTTGCCTTTATTAGCCGATGCATACAATATAAGGGCAGGGAGGTTCTGATGGGGCTGTATAAAACGCTGGTTAGGCCACAGCTGAACAACTGTGTACAGTTCTGGTCACCACACTATAGGAAGGATGTGATTGCACTGGAGAAGGTGCAGAGGAGATTCACCAGGAAGTTGCCTGACTGGACCATTTCAGCTATGAAGAGAGACTGGATAGGCTGAGGTTGTTTTCCTTATAGCAGAGAAGGCTGAGGGGTGACCTGATTGAGGTATACAAAATTATGAGGGGCTTTGATAGGATAGATGGGCAGAATGTTTTTTCCTTAGTGGAGGGATCAATAACTAGGGAGCATAGATTTAAGGTAAGGGGCAGGAGGTTTAGAGAGGATTTGAGGAAAAATCTTTTCATCCAGAGGGTGGTTGAAATCTGGAACACACTACCTGAAAGGGTGGTAGAGGCAGGAACCCTCACAACATTTAAGAAGAATTGAGATGTGCATTTGAAACGCCATAGCATACAAGGCTACGGGTCAAGTGCTGGAAAACGGAATTAGAATAGACAGTTGCTTGATGGCCGGCACAGACACGATGGGCCGAAGAGCCTGTTTCTGTGCTGTATAACTCTATGCTCCCTACCTCAAGTGGATCCCCACCCGCCCTCTCAGCCCAACTGCTGCTGAAACCGTTATCCATATATCTGTCATCTCTGGCTCAGTTTCTCCAATTGTAAACTCTAACACACTTGGAAGTCAGCCCCCATTTTCTGTCCCACATTAAGTCTCACTCAGTTATTAGTCCCGACCTACACAGGCTTCCTGTCCACCAAAGCTTGAATTTAAGATTCTTGCCTTAAAGCCATACCTAGATATTTTCAATATTCTACCTCCCATTGTGCGACGTCATACATGGTTTCAGCAACAAAACTTGAATTTATATAACACTTTTAACACTCCAAAGCCGAACCAGAAAAGGAAATATTATGAGAGATGGCTAACTGCTTGGTCAAAAAGTTGACTTTTAATGAAAGCCTTAAAGGACGAAAATGAGTTGGAGGTGGAGGAATTTAGGGAAGTAACTTCAGAGTGTTGGATCTAGGCAGTTGAAAGTACAGCCATCAACAGTGAAACAAAGGGAGGCAAGAATGAACAAGAGGTCAGAGAACCAGAGAGCTTAGGTGGAGGGTTGTAGCATTGGAGAACGTTACAGATTTAGGGAAGAGCAAAGCAATAAGTGGATTTAAAAACAAAGATGATATTTTAAAATTGAGGATCAGGAGCTATATTGTAGGAAAGTGAGGACAGGAATGACAAGACAAGCAGAATTTGGTGTGGGATAGGATAAGGCATCAGAATTTGAATGAGTTGAAGTTTACCAAAGGTGGAAGGTGGGTGCCAGCCAGGAAGGAATTGGAATAGTAAAACCTGGTGATGCTAGAGTGGGGGTGAGTATTCCAGAAACAGATATGCTAAGGTTGGGCCACAGGAAGACAATGTTACAGAGGTGCGAGTAGGCAGTTGCTGGTGATGGAAAGAATACCAGGTCAGAAGTTCAAATATAACTATGATTCAAATTGAGATGGTGGCTGGGGAGGGGGATGGAGTTTGTGTTGGAGGGGCACAAGGCAATGGCTTTGGCCATTCCAATTTTAACTCGAGGAAATTACAAAAAATCAGGTTAAGAAAGTGTGAGATGAGTCTCATGGATGAGATGAGCTTGGACAGAGTGTGGGTGAGATGAGAGAGAAACTAGAGAGATGGAGGTTCAGAGCTAGGAAAGTAAAACAGACGAGGCTGAACTGCAAAAGCTCATGTCATATTTTCATATATTTTGCTGTTTCCTGTTATCACTGGCCTCAACTCCACTTTCCTACCTGTTCTCCATAACCCTTCCACCCTTTACCAATTAAAAATCTGTCCATCCCCTCTTTAAATTTACTCAAAGTCCTGGCATCCACCACACTCAGGAGTAGTGAGTTCCACAGACTCACGACCCTTTGAGAGAAGTAATTTCTCCTCATCTCTGATTTAAATCTGCTACCCTTATCCTAAAACTATGACCTCTTGTTCTAGATTGCCCCACCAGAGGAAATATCTCTCTACGTCTACTTTGTCAATCCCCTTAATCATCTTATATACATCAATTAGATCTCTTCTCATTCTTCTAAACTCTAATCAGTAAAGGCCTAAACTGCTCAATCTCTCTTCATAAGACAAACCCCTCATCTCTGGAATCAATCTCGTGAACCTCCTCTGAACTGCCTCCAATGCAACTACATCCCTCCTCAAGTAAGGGGACCAAAACTGTACATAATACTCCAGGAGATGTCTCACTAATGTCTTGTACAGTTGCAGAAACATTTCCCTACTTTTATACTCTACTCCTTTAGCAATAAATGCCAAAATTCCATTTGCCTTCCTTGTTACCTGCTGCACCTGTATACTAGTTTTCTGCGATTCATGCACGACAAAAGATCCCTCTGCACCGAAGCTCTTTGAAGTTTCTCTTCATTTAGATCATTTGCCTTTCTTATTCTTCCGAAATGGATAACCTCACAATTATCCACGTTAAACTCCATCTGCCAAATTTTGGCCCATTCACCTAACCTATCCATATCCATTTGTAAATTTCTTATTTCTTTATTGCAACTTACTATCCCACCTATTTTAGTGTCATCTGCAAATTTGGCTATAGTACCTTCTATCCCTGCATCCAAGTCAATAACATAGATTGTAAATAGTTGGGGCCTGAGAACCAAACCCTGTGGCACCCCACTAGTTACATCTTTCCAACCAGAAAAGGGCCCATTTATCCCGACTCTCTGTTTTCTGTTGGTTAGCCAATCCTCTATCCAAGCTAATAAATTACCCCTAACCCCATGTGATCTTACCTTGCGTATTAACCTTTTGCGCGACACCTTATCAAATGCCTTCTGGAAGTCCAGATATACTACATCTACAGGATCCCCATTATCTACTTTACTTGTTTCATCTTTGAAGAACTCTAGCAAATTAGTCAAACACGATTTACCCTTCATAAAACCATGCTGATTCTGATGGATTGTGTTTTGACTTTCTAAATGTCCTGTTTGTACTTTCTTAATAATGGATTCTAACAATTTCCCTAAGACAGATGTTAAACTAACTGGTCTATAGTTTCCTCATTTCTGCCTCCCTCCTTTTTTGAATAAAGGTGTTATATTAGCATTTTTCCAATCCACTGGAATCTTTCCCGCATCCAGGGAATTTTGGAATTAATAACCAATGGATCCACTATCTCCGCTGCCACTTCCTTTAAGACCCTAGGATGTAGTCCATCAGGCCCTGTGGACTTGTCTGCCTTCAATCCCAATAGTTTGCTCAGTACTTTTTCCCTAGTGATGATAATTGTTCTAAGTTCCTCCCTTCCAATAACCTCTGCATTACTTGTTACTATTGGGATGGTACTAGTGTCATCCACTGTGAAAACTGAGGCAAAATACTGATTTAGTGTCTCCGCCATTTCTGCATTCCCCACCATTAACTCCCCAGTCTCATCCTCCAAGGGACCTACATTCACTTTAGCTACTCTCTTCCCTTTTATATACTTCTAGAAGCTTTTGCTACCTGTTTTTATATTTTGCGCTAGTTTTCTTCCATAATTTACCTTTGTTCTTTTTATTAATTTTTTAATAACCCTTTCTTGATCTTTAAATGTTTCCCAATCTTCCAGCCTGCCACTGGCCTTTGCAATATGGTATGCCTTAGTTTTTGTCCTATGTTACCCTTAACTTCCTTGCTTAGCCATGAATGTTTATTCCCCCTCTTACAATCTTTCTTCCTCTCTGGAATATATTTTAGTCGGGAGGATTTGAATATCTCCTTAAACATCTGCCACTGCTCATCAATAGTCCTACCTTTTAGTCTTCCTGCCCAGTCCACTAGGGCCAAATCTGTCCTCATGCCTATGTAATTACCTTTGTTTAACTTCAGAACGCTAGTGTGGGACTCCAGTTTCTTGCCCTCAAACTGAATGTGAAATTCTAGCATGCTATGATCACTCTTCCCTAGAGGATCCTTAACTATGAGATCATTAATTAATCACACCTCATTCCACAATACCAAATCTAGAATAGCCTGCTCCCTGGTTGGTTCCACAACATATTGCTCCAAAAAACAATCTCTAATATATTCAATGAACTCTCCCTCGAGGTTCCCCTTGCCAATATGATTAATCCAGTCTATATGCATATTAAAATCACCCATGATTATTGCCATACCTTTCTTACAAGCCCCCAGTATTTCCTGGTTTATACTGTGCCCCACTGCATATTCTGAAGAGCTTCCTTGTAACAAGCTAGTCTTACCCCCAAAATCCACTGTTGTGATCCCCCAGACCCGTGGCATTTCATGAGACGTGGAGAATCTGATGAGTGAGTCTCTGCCATGTCCAAGCAGAGAAGGTTGGCCAGAATCAGTTCATGTTCTTCATCATAAGTCCAAATCTGTAAATATCACCAGCAGTGAGAACAGAGAATGCAAAGTAAAGACACAATATCTTCTTGAGAGGGAAAAAAAACTTAATGTATGACTTGTAACTAAAATCTTTAAAAAAGGTACTTTTGCTTTAGAATACACTTTTATTTATACAGAAATTTCCTTTACACTCTTGGACAGCACCAAATTTAGCACTGAACTTTATCCTTTTTGTTCCTCACAAAGTCAGTTGCTTTCTTGTCACCTGAGAGGGTGAACAGATTGGGATGGTAACCATCAAATTATTAACAGGGAATACTGTAGTGAAAAGCTAATCCACTCCTTCAAACCAATTTGAAGCCAAGTAGCAATTATGACCTGCATCAAAGTGACAGAGCGAGAGCACAGGATGAGGAAATGGCCCAGCAAACTCAGCCCTTCCAGTGGGCTATAGTATCCTGGATGCTCCTTGATTCATATTAACACTTAGAAATATTAGAAATAACTGTGAAGTGGTTCCCGTATCTTGGAAAATCAAGAGTAAAAATCTTTGTCAGACTTATTGAATTCTACAAGTGACAATTCCATGATCACAAAGGACTGCAACCTTAGGGCTCCACACAGCACTTGATTATATTCCAGCAATGAAACAATGGTTGTCAATGTTACCACCCCCCTCAAATCTGTGTTCTGCTGCCGTAATGCAGTGTATGGTAAACAGTAAAAGAGTACCACGTTATTAGGCGAAACCTTGTGGCATGTATGCCTGAGGCAGTTGCTTACCTTGATAGCTTTCTGCCATCTTATTCCTTGGTTGAAGCCAAGTCCTCTGGGTGTTGCTGCTAGCATTCACTCTGTCAGCTATCTCCTGGCAAGCATTTCAGGCCATTCTTATGGAATCAGAATGATACAGCACAGAAGGAGGCCATTTGGCCCATTGTACCTGTGCTGGAGGGTGCTCTTTAGTACCAAAGAGGACATCCTTCTTTTGTCTTACTTCTTCCACATCACTTCAAAGACAGCATATTTAAACCAGGGTGTGCAGCTTCTATTGCCTCCCTTTGATGTTCAGGTAAGAACGCTGCTCTTTAAATGGCTCCAGCAGTGCTTTGGAACACCTGTCATCTGTGCAGGCTGGTGTTCATTCACTCACAGATTATGTATAAACAAGGGTTTCCACCTCTGCTCCTGTCAGTCATCCGCAGGTAAGAAGCTGGGCCTGCTGAATGTATTTGTTAATCTGTGATACTATGGAAATTGGGATTACAGAGTTTTTTTTCCCCTGACAAGCAGAGTCATTTCTTATTTTCTGAGTCAGGAAAGAAAATCCAGGAATTTGGGTGGGAATCAAAAACTTCTCAAAGGTTGCTCACCTGATCTGGATCTGATAAGTCACATTCTTTGACCACCACTATTCCTGCTTTCTGGCTCGGGTGGCTCTGGGCGCTGATGCACTTGGCTGTCTGTAGATGTCGTATCTGCAGAGATAGAGAACAAGGTTGGTCACATCAAAAAGTGATTTACCAATATGACTGCCCTATTACTCAGACTATGCTGGCTGTTCACTGCCTCACTATTCAACAATACTGAAACAGGCCATTTGGCCCAACCTATTGACATCAGTGTTTATGCTCCACACAAGCCTCCTCCCACCCTATTTCATCTAACCCTATCATCATATCCTTCTATTCCCCTCTCTCCATGTACTTATCTAGCTGCCCCTTAAATGCCTCTATGCTATTTACCTCAACTACTACATACGATAGTACCACATTCTAACTATTTTCTGGCCAAAGAAGTTCCTCCTAAGTTCCTAATTAGATTTAATAGTCACTATTTTATATTTGTGTTCTCTAGTTTTGGACTCGCCCATAACTAGAAACATTTCCTCTACGTCAACCCTATCAAACCCTTCATAATTTTAAAGATCTTTATTAGGTCACCCCTCACCCTCTCTTTTCAATATCAAATCACACAACGAACAGAACTAGTCCCAGAACAGAATCCAATGGGACATTACCAAATGCTTCCAACCACCATAAGAAATTGCCCTTAACTCCGACACTCTGCTTCCTCCCTTTCAGTCAATTTTTAATCCAATTTATTACACTCCCTCTAATTCCATGCCTCTTAAGCTTCTGCAATAGTCTCCTGTGTGGAACCTTGTCAAAGGTTTTCTAATAGTCAATTTATACGAAATCCACTCCATCCACCCTTTCTGCCATCTCCTCACGAAAATCCATGAAGCATGATCTTCCTTTCTGAAATCTGTGTTATCTGCTTCTAACTACCTTAATGTAGCCCAGGTGAACTAGATTAAAACTGGGGCGTTAGTAATTTCATCTTGAACTATAGATTCTCAATTTTTCCTGCCACAGATATTAAACTAACAGGCCTGTAATCACCTGGGTAAACAATACCTCCTTTTTAAAATATGGGTATTATACTGGCCAGTTTTCAATCCTCCAACACACACCCACTCTCAGTATAGGCCAGAAATAATTTGTGGGTCTTTGCTATTTCTCCCTTCATTTCCCTCAGGATTTTTGGATGTCAGGTTCCAGCACTTTGTCCTCTGTCAGTTTAAATAACTTTCTCTAATACTTCTCCTTTTATTCATCATATCTCCCATCTCAATGTTAACCAATTCAGGATTTACATCCTTCTTCTTTGTAAGATATATATTACCTGAAATAAAGTAGATTTCATTTTGGAACCTCACAGAGATTAATATTTTGTGTCTCAACCGGGGCCATTCTGGTGATGCAGGTAATGGGAAATGGCCTAGTGCATGCTGGCACAGATATCCAATTACTTTCATGAGTTGTTGCTTCAGACTGTCCTGGGAGCTGATCCAAAACTACTTGACCTCAGGAAGTTCATTTCACTCCATTCAGCTTCCAGCTCAGCTCATTTCCAAATATACTGAATGTTTTAACCTGGGGTTGAACACCTCAACTTTCCTTTCCCTTTAAGTCTAAGGTGTCACTACAGTGAAATTCAGAGCTAGCCAGAAACTGCACTTTAGGGAAACTCTTCCACTCTTGAATGTTCAAGGCGCTTTGTCTCAACAGCCAAACCACCATGTCTTATACTACTGTTTTACAGTGCAGTTTTTTTGGCTGCATATAGTGACACCACCAGGCCTGACTAAAATGGAGATAATTGTGTAATCCCACGGTGATCATGCCTGGAGACCATACTGCTTTAAGTAACTGGGATTGATTTTCCACACATAATTTATATTATTGTCACGAGAGTTTTTTTTTAAACTAAGAGGTCCGTGTGCCTTTAAGACTGAGAAAAAAGGTCTTTCTGTGAACACTGAATGCTGACTTGGTGTTTGAAGGGTGCTGGCTGTAAAATTTGTATCCAAGCAACAGGAAGATTTATGACTGTCTTGTGACTTGGTTGTTGGAGAGTTTCCGTTTCAGTTTTGCAGAGTGAAACAGACCAGGGAGCTGGAAGCAGCTAGCAGTGAACTGTAGCTGTGATTTGCTGATAGACCAGAGAAAAGACCTAGTCTCTCTGAAAAATAAGCCTTGCATCTCTTAGAAAGAAATACTACATTTAAGTTGTGATTTTGACCTGCCTGAAGAGAGAGAAAAAACCCAGGAAATGAGGGGGTGCTATACTCTGTGGAGGAACACTGCTTTGGAGAAAGGAAGCCTTATGTTTCGGATATGGCGGATTGCTGTTGCCTCCAGTCTCAAGAATCCCTGCCTCAAGAGTGAGTCCTGGTGTCTTTTGTGTTTTTGGGAGATCCTGAAATCTCAAGAAAATTTCTACTGTTAGACTTCTACTTAAAAATCCAAGTAGACCTGTTGCTACACCTTTTTGCTAAAAGATCTGTGTGACGCCTGCTGCAGACAAATTTCCTTGAATGCCTACCCATCACAGACTGTTCATTCACCTCCCTGGAAAAACTTCAAGTGGCATCCGACTATTCGACCCTGGGACACCTCACTGATCCGGAAATATCGGACTAGACTGTGACAACTAATTATTTCATTATTCCTAAGAAACCGTTGCAACTTAAAACAACCTTTTAAAACCAGTTAACTGTTGGTTTTTGAATGTATGTGTGTGTGCACGAGGGGTAGGAAGAATAAGACGTTATAAAATCTTTTATTCCATATAGATTTATCTCATTATCGTTTAAAACATGGTTTATTAAAAAATAGTTATTTCTGTTGCTGTTTAAAGAAACCTGGTTTGGCCCGCTTTATTCAGGGGGATAAATAAAGTGCTTAATTTGACTATTTTCCGGTAGGTGGGAAACGTTACTAATATGCTGTGAACTGTGGAGTAGTGGGACTGAATTAACAGTGCATTACTCCTGCCTTGGCTATAACATTAAGTAGCAATCTTCCACTCACTACATTTTGCTGGAGAAATAATCAATTAGTACTATCTAACTATCGTCCACTCACTGCATTTTGCTGGAGAAATAATCAATTAGTATTATGCAACCATCCTCCAGTCACTGCATTTTGCTAAAGAAATATTTTGAATTATGCAACTATCCTCCACCCACTGCACTTTGTTGGAGAATCACCCTGCTTTTATCAAGAGAAGTTTTTGTCGTTTTGATCATGAGTTCTATTTCCTCTAGACTCTAGGTTATTTGCTGTTTATAGTGCACTGTTTATATCAGCCCTGTTTTCTGAGTAAATAGACTTTGCTTGCTTTGCCATAAATTAGACTGTTTTCTGCTGGAGGTCCTAGCCCACCTCCATAGTGGGCAACATAGTGCAACTCACTGGCTGACACAGTGGTGTCAATAGGCATTTCCAAAGTGATGTCAAGTCGAAAAGGTGGTGGGAGCCCCACCCCGGCCTTTCAGACCCACCACCCCCACCCCAGCGCAATCTTAGGTTGTTCTGGCACTTATGTGGCCGGCTCCAGGATCCCTGTCCCTTTAAAGACGGGGATCTCGCCTCTGAGCTGCTGGCCAATCACAGGGCTGCAGCTCAGCAGTTGCAGTAGCACCACTGGGAGTGGTGCCCACTGCCAGTACTGCAGAGGCCTTGGACCCAGGCCCAGCACTGGAAACCTGGACCTCAGATAAGTGAGGTGGGGTGGCTGGGGTCAGTCCAGAAGGCCCTGGTGAGGCATGATGGAAGGGTGGGCGTTAAGTGTAGGGGCTACAGGAAGGTAGACTTTTTCCGGCGGGGTTTTTTCGTAGACCACAGATTGCCCACAGAGGAGGGATACACCCCCAAGCTCGCAGGAAGGGCGCCTCATATTACTGGGTGACCTCTCCGTGTGGCGTAGGCCCCCCCACCACCAACTGCCGCTGGTTAAATCCACATTAATTCTACATTAAGTTTGAAAGAGATATAGTTTATTCTGAGACGAGGGTCTTAAATCTGAACTAAGGAAACTATGAGGGTATGAGGGACAAGTTGGCTATGGTAGTTTGGGAAAATACATTAAAAGATTTGATGGTAGACAGGCATTGGCTAGTTTTTAAAGAAGTATTACACTGTTTACAACAAATATACATTCCTCTAAGACACAAAAACCCAACAGGAAAGATGAATCTACCGTGGCTAACAAAAGAAGTTAAGGATTGCATTAGGTCAAAGAAAGTGGCTTATAAGGTCACCAGAAAAAATGGTAAGCCTGAGGATTGGAGCAATTATGACTCCAACAAAGGAGGACCAAGAAACTGATAAAGAAAGGGAAAAGTGATTATGAATGTAAGCTAGGTAGAAACATAAAGGCGGACTGTAAAAGTAGGTATGTGAAAAGGAAACGATTAGCAAGGACAAATGTGGGTCCATTGCAGGTGGAGACAGGAGAGTTTGTGGTGGAGAATGAGGAAATGGCAGAGAGACCAAACAATTACTTTGTATATGTCTTCACTGAGGAAGACACAGAAAATCTCCCAGAAATACTAGGGAACCAAGGGACTTGTAAAAATGAGGAACTGAGAGTAATTAGTATCAATTGGAGACAGTACTAATTGGATTGAAAGTAGATAAATCACCTGGACCAGATGAGCTACATCCCAGAGTATTGAAGGAGATGGCCATAGAGATAGTAGATGCATTGGTGGTTATCTTTCAAAATTCTATAGATTCTGGAAGGGTTCCTGCAGACTGGAAAGTAGCAAATGTAACACCATTATTTAAGAAGACGGCAAGAGAGAAAACGGAGAACTACAGACCTGTTAGTTTGGTGTCAGTAGTAGGGAAAATGTTGGAATCTATTATAAAGGATGAGATAACTGGGCACTTGGAAATAATGATATGATTGGGCAGAGTCAACAACGATTTGTGAAAAGGAAAAACCTCTTGGAGTTTTTTGAGGATGTTACGTGTAGCATAGTTTTTTTAGTTTTAGTTTTGGAGATACAGCACTGAAACAGGCCCTTCAGCCCACCAAGTCTGTGCCGACCATCAACCACCCATTTATACTAATCCTACACTAATCCCATATTCCTACCACATCCCCACCTGTCCCTATATTTCCCTACCACCTACCTATACTAGGGGCAATTTATAATGGCCAATTAACCTATCAACCTGCAAGTCTTTGGCATGTGGGAGGAAACCGGAGCACCCAGAGGAAACCCACGCAGACACAGGGAGAACTTGCAAACTCCACACAGGCAGTACCCAGAATTGAACCCGGGTCGCTGGAGCTGTGAGGCTGCGGTGCTAACCACTGCGCCACTGTGCCGCTCTAACCACTGCGCCACTGTGCCGCATAGATAAAGGAGAACCAGTGGATTGGTGTATTTGGATTTTCAGAAGGCTTTTGATAAGGTCCCACACAGGAGGTGAATAAACAAAATTAGAGCACATGGGATTGGAGGTAATATACTGCAATTGATTGAGAATTGGTTAACAGACAGAAAGTAGAGGGTAGGAATAAATGGGTCATTCTATTGATGGCAGGCTGTTACTCGTGGGGTACCGCAAGGCTTGGGCCACAGCTGTTTACAATCTATATAAATGACCTGGCTATGGAGACCGACTGTAATATTTCCAAATTTGTGGATGAGACAAATCTAGGAGGGAACGTAATTTGTGAGGAGGATGCAAGGAAGCTTCAAGGGGATTTGGACAGGCCAAGTGAATAGGCAAGAACATGGTAGATGGAATATAATGTGAATAAGTGTGAAGTGATCCACTTTGGTAGAAAAAACAGAAAGGCAGAGTATTTCTTAAATGGTCAGAGGTTGGGAAGCGTTGATGTCCAAAGGGACCTGGGTGTCCTTGTTCATGAGTCATTAAAAGCTAGTATGCAGGTGCAGCAAGCAATTAAAAAGGCAAATGGTATGTTGGCCTTCACTGCAAGAGGATTTGAGTACAGGAGTAAAAATGTCTTGCTGCAATTGTATAAGCCTTGGTGAGACTGCACCTGGAGTATTGTGTACAGTTTTGGTCTCCTTATTTAAGGAAGGATATACTTGCCATGGAGGGAGTGCAACGGAGGTTCACTAGACTAATCACTGGGATGGCAGGATTGTCTTATGAGAAGAGATTGCTTGCTGCACCTGCATACTAGCTTTTAGTGACTCATGAACTGGGCCTGTATTCTCTAGAGTTTCGAAGAATGAGAGGTGATCTCATTGAAACTTTCAAAATTCTTACAGGGCGTGACAGGGTAGATGCGGATAGGATGTTTCCTCTGGCTGGTGAGTCTAGAATAAGGGGACACAGTCTCAGAATAAGGGGCAGGCCATTTAAGACTGAGATGAGGAGGAATTTCTTTACTCAAAGGGTGGTGAATCTATGGAATTCTCTACTCCAGAGGGCTGTGGAAGCTCAATCATTGAACATGTTCAAGACAGAAATTGATAGATGTCTGGATACTAACAACATCAAGGAATATGGGGATAGTGGGGGAAAATGGCATTAAGGTAGATGATCAGCCACGATCTGTTTGGCAGAGCAAGCTCGATGGGCCAAATGGCCTACTCCTACTCCTGCTTCTATTTCCTATGATCCTAGGCCCTTAAATGGCCGTTAATAGGCCACTTAAGGGTCTCAACTGGCCTCTGAGCAGAAAGGCCATTTTTGGCCATTCCTGCTCCCGACAAAATCGCTTGGCAATGGGGAGGCAATGGTCCCTCCGCCCCCTCGCCTCCTGTCACAATTCTATGGGCCTCCCCACCTCTGACCCTGTCTCGGGGGGCCCATAGAATTCAGCCTAAGGTTGGCCGTAAGAAGTAAGTAAAGAGTTTTCGGTAGATTCCAATGGGTCAAAAGAGCACTGTCAACATTATTTATTTATTTATTTTATTTACAGATACAGCACTGAAACAGGCCCTTCGGCCCACCGAGTCTGTGCCGACCAACAACCACCCATTTATACTAACCCTACAGTAATCCCATATTCCCTATCACCTACCTACACTAGGGGCAATTTACAATGGCCAATTTACCAATCACCAGCAAGTCTTTGGCGGTGGGAGGAAACCGGAGCACCCGGCAAAAACCCACGCGGTCACAGGGAGAACTTGAAACTCCGCACAGGCAGTACCCAGAACTGAACCCGGGTCCCTGGAGCTGTGAGGCTGCAGTGCGCGCCACTGTGCCACCCTTAGTTTTCTTGCTGCTTCTCATATCTAACACAAAACTGCCACACTTTGTTGCAAATGAAAAAAACAATCTTAAAAAAAGACAGAAAGAAAATCAGTCATTTTATGATTTTTTTTCTGACCTGCAACCAGAAATTTACAAGCATCTGATTGACCCCAGGAGTTATAAGCAGCTGTAATTAATTGGGTTGGAGTATTTTGACTACTTTCCCGGAGAGTATAGTTGGCCTCAAAGGGACAGGCCAGGTAAGCAGTTATGCATTGCAATCACACTTCAGATCGATGAGCATTGCCACAGGAAATCTGGAAGTTAATTTAAAATGCCTCAGTTTTTTAAACAATGATTTTAATCTATCTGATTTAAACACCTTCATTCTGTCATGGACTTGTATTTTTTTTTCTCCTCAGATTAAAACAAAAGTGCACCTTTAAGGAAGAGAAGATTCTAGAAATCTGGAGACACAGTGTACCACAGTTGCATTTTGGTTATCCTGAGCAACAGCAAGTCACATGGTACGATATGTCCATTCTGACTCATCGTTGAAGGAACTGTTTAATGCTACTGCAACCTAACTGTTTGCCTATAAAGAAGAGTATTTTCATCAAATCCAGATAAAGACTTCAAGTGAACTTTGATTATCTTCACCATAGAAGACCTCATTCACCAGGAACGTAAAACGCAAAGACTTTCTCATTTTTATTTATTCTTTACAGACAACTACTCTTAAAAACTCCCTTTTTGAAAACCCATTAATTGTTATTTTCGAATGTATGTGCGTGAATGCATTAGATTAAATTAAGTTATAAGTTCTTTATCTTAATAGTGTTTAAGATTTAGTTTTTTTAATAAATAGTTAATTTGTTGTTGTCTAAAGATACCTGGTTTTGTTTGTTTCATTCTGGGGGATACTAGAGTGTTTAATTTGGCTGTTTTTCCGATTTTGGTAAACATTAATAACTATGCTGCGACCTGTGGAGTGACAGGGCTGAATTAATAGTGCATTGCTCCTGTCACGGTCATAACAATTCAAATAGCAGGTAAGGCAATTTCACACAAACATTCATTAGTAATGTGGCAGGTACAAGATCTATTTGAGTGCGATATATGTGAATTAAAACAAATGATTTCTCCTTTCTTTCTATTTTGCACACCCTACTCTCCACTTTTCACAATAGTTAGCTTTTGATACAGATGCACGGTTATAAACTTGGGATTTTCAGGAGCTGAGCAGTTGGCTTGCACATGGGAACCAGAACACATTGGCAGAACAGCACAGCCACAACATTAAAAGATTTACATACATTTGAGTGCTGGATAGGAATAAGGAGAAGCAGAAGATTACTCAGGGAGTACAGCAGAAGCAAATATTTTAATTAAGCTAAAGGTTACTTACTTCTCTGCAAAACAGTGTAGCAATTTTATCTCTCAAGGGCTCTAAATTAATTGGAATCGCATTACAGCAAATTAATTGCTCTACAGTTATATTACGCATGGAATGGGAAAGTTGGCAGGGAAAAAATGAATGCCAAGTAGTAGTGAATGCTATAGAACTAATTTTCAGTTAAGTTGTCACTTTTCACAGAGAAGTCTGCAGCATCTTATGCAATGCAGAGCTTGGAATATTTTTGTTAAGAAAATGCACAGCACCTTTATCTGTGAAATTGTTGGCTGTGATTTTGAAAAGTTCCACCAAAGTAGCAGGTTTTAAACACATTTTACACAGTGCACTGACACACTGTACTGTGGAATGATAAAACACAGGGCTGTGATTGTGATTCCAGGAGTTCTAGACCTCAGGTGGACTATCCAGAAGTGTTCTCAAAAGGGAGGGGGAAGACTCAGCAGGTGAATGACCCAGGGTTATTATACCTCCCAAAGTTATCAGGTCTCTGAATACGTCACCTCGGCTGTGTACTCTTGGAAAATGCTGAAAACATTTGGGAGACATTCTTTTTTGTGTGTTTTTTTTTGCTGTTTAGACAATTTCAAAGTGCTTGTACTGGCTGTGCAACTTTCTGAACTATTATGGCGTTCTGATAATACACTTTTTTCTTCATGCAGTCCCTCTGGCAAGACAGGAGAGGCAACAGAAGGAGGAGGAAGCAGCAAAGACAGCTACTAGAGAACAATACATGTACTTGTGGGAATCCTTAGGTCTCAACAACAACAATTATATTGTGCCAAGGTGCTTCACAGGAGTGTTATCAGACAAAATTGGACACCAAGCCACACAGATATTGGACAGCTAAGTTTTAAGGATCGATTTAAAGAAGGAGAGGCAGGCAGGTGGAGAGGTTTAGAGATGAAATCCCAGAGCTTAGGATCTAGGCATCTGAAGACCTGGCCATCGATGCTGGAATGAAGGAAATCAAAAAAAGAAAAAAAGACCTGCATATACATAGCACCTTTAACTACCATCAGACATCTCAAAATGCCTTACAGTCAATGAACTACTTTTGAAGTGTAGTTACTGCTGTAATGTAGGAAAATCAAGATCCGCAAGAGACCAGAATTGTAGGAGCACAGAAATCTCAGAGGGTTGTAGGGGTGAACAAGGTTACAGAGATAGGGAGGGGCAAGGCCATGTAGGGATTTGAGGTGTTGCAGATCAGGAGCCAATGTAAAATGTGAGTACAGGGTTGATGAGTGAACAGAGTGGATATACCCAGAATAACATACGCAGGTTCTCTGAAGAGCAGTACAGAACAAGCTGTGGTTTTCTAGGAGGCTGCCACAGAGATGTGTTTTTTAAAAATTCATTCATGGGAATCTGGATTGCGCTGGGAAGGCCAGCATTTGTTGCCCATCCTTAATTGCCCTCAAGAGTGTTCTGATGAGCCACCTTCTTGAATCGCTGCAATCCATGTGGTGTAGGTACAGTGCTGTGAGGGAGGGAGTTGCAGGATTTTCACCCAGCGACAGTGAAGGAACGGCGATATCGCTCCAAGTCAGGATGGTGTATGACTTGGAGGGGAACTTGCAGGTGGTGTTCCCATGCATCTGCTGTCTTTGTCATTCTAGGTGGTAGAGGTTGTGGGTTTGGGAGGTGCTACCAAATAAGCCTAGGCGAGTTGCAACAGTGCATCTTGTAGATTAAAGGCCTGCTACCTGATCCAAACCCGACGGGACCTGACGACATATGCCGGGTTCGGCTCGGGTCAGGTTGCACTTCCAGGTCTGGCATTCGGGCTCGGGTCGGGCTGGGTCGGATTCGCTCTATCACAAGTAAGTGGCCCCAATGTTAATTTAATTTTTGGACTAGAAAGATGGTTTTGTTACAGTTATTTTAAGCTTGTGCAGACCAGCAACAAAGTGAAAAATGGAACGAAAGTCAACTGATAGTCAGGTTGCGTCGGGTCGGGCGGGGCTTAAAAAGGAAAGACTCAGGCCAGGTCGGGCTTGGGTCGGATGTGGTTTTGTCGGGCACGGGTTGGGTTTTTTTTTTTGCAGACCCAAGCAGGCCTTTATTGTAGACACTGCTGCCACGGTGCGTGGAGGAAATGAACGTTTAAGGTGGTGGATGGGGTGCTAATCAAGTGGGCTGCTTTGTCCTGGATGGCGTTGAGCTTCTTGAGCGTTGTTGGAGCTGAATCCATCCACGCAGGGTGGTGGGGTGCAGGTGGAGTGATGACGACAACCAGTGCTACTACTGGCAATTTTCTCGGGCCTTTAACATAGTAAAGCATTCCAAGGCACTTCACAGGAACGTGATGAACAAAATTTGACACCAAGCCACATAAGAAAATATTAGGGCAGATGACCATAGAAACATTAGAATATAGAAAATTTATGGTACAGAGGGAGGCCATTCAGCCCATCCTTTCTGTGCTCATCAAAAAGGTCAGCTTTAAGGTGGGTCTTAAAGGAGGAAAGAGGTAGAAATGTGGAGAGGTTTAGGAAGGGAATTCCAGAGCTCAGGACCTAGGCAGCTGATGGCATGACCACCAATGGTGGGGAATTAAAATCAGGAATGCGCAAGAGGCAAGAATTAGTAGAGTGCAGATATCTTGGAGGGTTGTGGAGCTGGAGGAGATTACAAAGACAGGGAGGGGTGATGCCATGGAGGGATTTGAAAACAAGGATGAGAATTTTAAAATCAAGGAATTGCTTAACTGGGAGCCAATGTAGGTCAGCAAGCACAGGGGTGATGGATGAAGGGGATATTAGTAATTACGTCAGGCTATAGCTCACTGTTGCATTAAGTAGGTGACTGATACCATGTTTGCCGAAGTAAATGCTTTTATCATTTTCCTCATGAAACCAGCAGGATAGGACTCTGGGGCTTCTGGAAATTGCAAGCTTGCTCTCCAAAGTCCAGGACGTCATTGATTGCATCTCATGGCTCCTTCTGATGAGCTGCTCTTTTAATGAATCGCAAGGGCTTCCATCTCATTAACGTGCAAGTGGTGCATGATCCTTCAGCCAGCAAATTAAGTAATTCTATGCCCACTTGCCAGGCTGCTGCTCCACTAAACTGTTTTACCCATGTATAGCAAGTGTGACATCTCAGCTGCTTGGGGACAGTTTGATCATGACTCCTCCTGGGAACTAGGCTCAGTAGTCAAACTGCACTACAATCAGAACCATGACTCAGTGAGAGCCCTCATCAAGCTGACTGTTGGGACTCCTCAAACAATAATTCTGATGTCTGGAAAGGTTTGATGTCTTCTTGCAATACAGCCCAAAATGAGTGTCCCTATTTTGTAGTGCTTTGTTGTATACTGCACAACTTTGCTCTGCAACAGAGACAACACATGGAGCCACCAAAGAACAGTACAGCACAGGAACAGGCCATTTGGCCCTCCAAGCCTGTGCCGATCTTGATGCCTGCCTAAACTAAAACCTTCTGCACTTCCGGGGACCTTATCCCTCTATTCCCATCCTATTCATGTATTTGTCAAGATGCCTCTTAAATGTCGCTATCGTACCTGTTTCCACCACCTCCCCCGGCAGCAAGTTCCAGGCACTCACCACCCTCTGTGTAAAGAACTTGCCTCGCGCATCCCCTCTAAACTTTGCCCCTCGCACTTTAAACCTATGTTCCCTAGTAACTGACTCTTCCATCTGGGAAAAAGCTTCTGACTATCCATTCTGTCCATGCCGCTCATAACTTTGTAAACCTCTATCATGTCGCCCCTCCACCTCCGTCGTTCCAGTGAAAACAATCAGAGTTTATCCAATCTCTCCTCATAGCTAATGCCCTCCAGACCAGGCAACATCCTGGTAAACCTCTTCTGTACCCTCTCCAAAGCCTCCATGTCCTTCTGGTAGTGTGGCGACCAGAATTGCACGCAATATTCTAAGTGTGGCCTAACTAAAGTTCTGTACAGCTGCAGCATGACTTGCCAATTTTTATACTCTATGCCCCGACTGATGAAGGCAAGCATGCCGTATGCCTTCTTGACTACCTTATCCACCTGCGTTGCCACTTTCAGTGACCTGTGGACCTGTACGCCCAGATCTCTCTGCCTGTCAATACTCCTACTGTTGACTTCCCACCTGCATTAGACCTTCCAAAATGCATTACCTCACATTTGTCCGGATTAAACTCCATCTGCCATTTCTCCGCCCAAGTCTCCAACTGATCTATATCCTGCTGTATCCTCTGACAATCCTCATCATTATCCGCAACTCCACCAACCTTTGTGTCGTCCACAAACTTACTAATCAGACCCACTGGAAAGCACAATGAGAGAAAGGACACTGATGATTTAGACAATGAAGAGGAAGCAGGAAGAACATAAGAAGTAGGAGCAGGATTAATCCATACAGCCCCTTGAGCCTGCTCCGCCATTCAATACAATCATGGCTGATCTTCTACCTCAACTCCACCTTCCCGCCCAGTCCCCATATCCCTTGATTCCTTTAAGATTCCAATATTTGCCTGCAGCCAGAGGACATCAGCAGCAATTCACTGAAGAGCTCTTCTTAATAATCCCTGCTATGGTGTATTAACAGTCATGTCCAACATCTCTTCCAGTCCTTCCACCCTCAAATAAACAGCATCTGGCCCAAAACCAATATTGATATTCATGTCACCTAACACTGCAGAGTCAACAGGAATGCCATCTGCATGTAAAGATTTTAGAATAGATTATTATTTTACTGCTATATATAAATGCCTAACATTAATTACCATCTTGGTGTGAGTCCCTAATGCTTTTTTATCTACTCTAGTGCTCCTAAGAGGTGCTCTCCCATTGTCTACAACTGGAAGGCTCATGCGGCTTAGTCAAATCTTGAGATGGTCGTATATTTCTAGGAGCTTGGCTCTGAGAGATCCTGGCTTCATGTTGCATCAACTCAGCATTTGGAAGGGCAGTTTGGCCTAGCTGCCTAGCTGGCATCAAGTGGGCAATGGTTGGGAGGGTCCTACTGTGCTGTCGTCCCAGGAAATGGCAACATACTCTATTCCCATTGCTTCCCTACTATGCAGCATTCCCACCAATCTTCAGGAGGAGACTGTAGGGAAATGTGAAATAGGATGGTTTGCTGGCCTGAAACTTTCACTTTCATACATATAAAAAGGAAAGTGGTCCATTGTTCCTCTGGTCCCAATTCTTCACGCTGATCTCTGCTTGGTTTTGCACCGGTTTCACAGGAAATTTCAGTATAAGTTGCGAATGGCAAGATCGGCCTGAATTTTGGTATAAATTATAGCTTGCACAATTTGAGGAAATTTCAGATCATGAATCGATAATTCAGTCAATTACAGTAATCGGTTAACGTACAGCATATTGCACAGTAAATCAAAAGATGCAAGAAGAGACTGATATGTACAATAAATATATTGATAACATTCTCAAAAATGACTGTATAAAGGTCGAACTGCATATTCTCTCAGATAGTTTGGCATCTTATCACTGAACCTTACCCTTCCACGTTGGAGAACCTTTGGTCGTTTCACAGATTTGTTAGCTGGGTGCTGCACTCTGGCTCTTTCATTTGGTCCAATAACTTGCATCTCTGGGTAGACATTGTCCAGATACCATTTGAATGATTTACAATCGAGCCTTTTTCTCAGCTGAACTCGTTCGCTGATGTCACCATAATTCTTGACTTTCAGCTCAGGCCTCAGGGCAAAGTATTGTTCCTGGAATTTAAAATATTTTTTGCAATTAACATTGAAGATAATTAGATTTTTTTTAAGCCTCAAGAAATTGAAAAACCCTGACATTCTTGTAAGAAGAGAACCAACCATCTCTGTAAAAAAACAAAGCCAATTTATTACAGGGCTAACTTTTATAGTAATCGTTCTGTGAGAAAAAGTTGTAAGATTTAGATTCCAATGTAGGAATTAAGATTGTAATGAGTGTTTATAACCAAACATGAGTGTAAAAAAAAAATTCTTCTTATCCTATCCGCGCTGTAACTTGATGACAGCGGTAGTAGCAACCCATTGATGTTGTTTATAACAGCTATGTAAAACTCATCAAAACAACTAACCGACTGCAAGGTGCTACTTGGTGCCAAATTCAGAGATTCTGGTCAAAGGTGACGTCCATTTTCATTCATATATTATGCCCATTCTCAATCATCAATTAAGTTGATAATGGAATTGGTAGCAAAGTGTGGCCTTGCACCTCTAGGATTTGGCATCAAACCTAGCCTAGAATGTATTGTAATAAATCAGATTTGTAGCTTTAGCCTCAGCTATATAGTCCATTGGAATTATGTTTTTTCCGTCCATTGAAGCGATCCAAAGTGTACAGTAGGCATCCCATAAACGTTTCAGCTGATTAACTTGTCAAAAAGGTCATCGTTAATACAATGGACAACCATCATATTCACCCTGTATACAAGGTTCTACTGCAGAAAACTCTCACATTCACACTGCATACATGGTTCATTAGTTTCAGTCATAGGAGGTGCAAGCCAGTCTGTGCCTTATTGCTGTCAATACAAATAAAGAGAGATGGGAGACTAACCAAATTTAGGATTAACCTAAGAGGACGTGGCCATGCAGAGGGAGAAGAGAAAACAACAAAAACAATCTAATTCTAAGCTTCCTTGAAAACAAACTGCACTGCAGGAAGCTAAATATTCACCAATTGTGATATCGCAAACTCTTTTCCTACATCTCGAGAAAAAAACAAAGCATGACATCTTGCCAATTAAAAAATACATTATCCCTGTGAATTCCTCCCATTTGTAGACTGGGCTGTAATTTTAGTATGCGACAAATATACCTTATACTCATCCATCCAAACGTGTGTCAGACGAAGAGAATTGTGTGCCATAGTATCCTGTCCTCCAGGTGAACCATATGGCCGGCGTTTCCGGAAAATATGTCCAACCCGGGAGCATGGAATAATTTCCAGCCGGCCACCACACATCCAAATCTGAAACAAAAATGCACAATCGGAGAATGTTATCTTACCTTATTTTTCCTGCCATGAATACAGTTAACAGTCAAATTTAAGATTGCTGAAACCAGAAACATTTTTAATTTTACACTATCAACGAGCGGTAATGTCACTTTTTAAAGAGGGGGATTGTCCCTACTCATTCACCCTCTGGACTCCATAGAAAACTATAATGAAGCTGCCTAAATTTATTTAATTCAGTACTCGAATAAAGAGACAAGCTGCAGTGTCCCAATTCAGCTGGCTAATAATGAATTGCAATTTCTCACGTCTTGAGCTCTTGATCTCAGGAAACCCATTGAGAGCAGAGGCCAGGTAGAGGTCAAGTGTTTTCCTACAGACACAAGTAGAAAATTCTGACTGCAGCAATGTCACTCTCAAAATGTTCTTGGCAACCAGTTATAGAGTGACACTGAGAGAGACCTGAATACAGCCTGCCTGTCTGTTTCTATTCTGGGTGTATGTCATAAATTCCACATTGTGGCAGTCTGTCCTTAAATGTATTTTCCAGTTTAGTTTTGTATTATGCTCTCCCCCCCCCACCCCACACCACCCCATTAAATCTTCCACCAAACTTCACCGTTAAAATGTCCTTCCAGATAGGAGACCTGTCACCTCTTATGATTCAGTTCATTCCATAAGTCACATAATATAATCCATGCAATAAAAGATGGAAATGGCATAGTCTTTTAAAGAAAGAAAAAGACTTGCATTTATATAGGGTCTTTCATGGCCTCAGGATATTCTGAAGTGCTTTACAGCCAATGAAGTATTTTTGAAGTGTAGTCACTGATGTAATGCAGGAAACACGGCAGCCAATTTGCACACAGCAAGCTTCTGCAAACAGCAATGTGATAATGACCAGATAATCTGGCTTTTAGTTATGTTGATTGAGGGATAAATATTAGCCAGGTCACCGCGAAGAATTCCCCTGCTCTTCTTCAAATTAATGCCATGGGATCTTTTATGTCCACCTGAGAGGGCAGACAGGGCCTCGGTTTAAAGTTTCATCCGAACATATCAGTGACATTTACCTGGGCAGAGGTACGAGAGGGCTGCCAGTGTCCAACACTACCAATGAAGAAATCAGCAGACAAGGGGAGGAAGTCAGAAAAGAAAAATAACTGAGGCAACGGACCTTGATTTGACTTAATTTTTAAGTGTTTTGACTGGCTACTTGGACCTGTAAAATTTCACATATATATTGTTCTGAAAGAATTATTTATCACTGAAAATTTGACTTTGTAAAAATGATGCTCTTAATATATTTTAATATACAATCACTGCTGTTTGAATGATGCAAGTGTGCTCTTGAAAATCTCTTGTTAGCAGAAACCTAGGTCTAGTTTATCTTTACTGTCAGCTGAGTAATAAAATGAGAGTGAAGTGCAATCTGGGCAGAGCTTATGAATCCTGCAATGAGACATATAACATAATCAAAAAAGAGTACTAAGAAAGAATTGGATATTACATAATGCTACTTCTGCTCGACATTTTTAGTATCTCAATTACGCTGGTACTACATATTTAATTAAAAAGAGGAAGAAAATTGAAATGTTTTGCACTTACTATGGTGGATTTGATATATAAAAATGATTTTTCCTCAAATTATTTTGGTATTCAGAGTGGCAGTCATGTTATTAAGCTGTCTTAGTCCTTCCAGTAAATGCCTTGTCACTGCACTTTATTCACTATGTTTCAAATATGTGAATTGTGCTTGTTTCGCATTCAATTTAAAAGTTCAGATGAGAACATCCAACTGAGAGATCAAAGGGGGTGTTTGATCAAAAGTGGCTGATTTTCACAGTAGATTGAAGAATTTATCAGAAATTGTTTTGCACTTTCACATGTAAGTTTGTACAGTTCTGTTGAGAAAACAATCACCAATGTTCCCCCTAATTTGTCTTTGTTGTGCATGGCCTGTTTGTTGCATTGCACAGTCCCTTGAAGACTGCTGCACGGCCAAGCACACCAGTTTAGGGGGAACATTGCCAATCACACATGTACATTCTAAACGTATATATTTTCTTTGTATTGTTGAATTGTAAACTTATTACACAACAACAATTAACTGCATTTATATAGCACCGTTAATGTAATCGAACGACCCAAGGCGCTTCACAGAAGGGATTCAGAAAAAATCTGACATCTAGCCACACAAGGAGCTATTAGGACAGGTGAACAAAGAGGTAGATTTTAAGGAACGTTTTAAAGGAGGAGACAGATGTAGAGAGGTAGAAAGGGATTAACTGTCCGTATATTCAGGAAACCCACCAACTGGTATATCTGACTCTTTCCTAGGCAATTTGTATAAAAGTCTTAGAGGGCTTGACAGGATCAATGCTGAGTGGCCGCTTCCCCTGATCAGAGAATCTAGAATTAAGGGTCATAGTCTCAAGAAAAGGGGTCAGCCATTTAGGACTGAGATAAGGAGAGATGTCTTTACTCAGAGTTCTGTATTTTTGGAAATCTCTACCCCAGAGGGCAGTGGACGCTCAGTCCTTGAGTACATTCAAGACTGAGACTGATAGACTTTTGGGCACTAAGGGAATCAAGGGATGTGGGAATAGGGCAGGAAAGTGCAGTTGATGCAGAAGATCAACCATGATCTTATTGAATGGTGAGGCAGACTCAAGGGGTCATATGGCCTACTCGTGCTCCTCTTTCTTATGTTTTTACAACACAACTTATTGTTTACTTCTGTTTGAGAAGGGCAGAAATTGTGAATTTGCAGGGTGCACGTTACTGAACAGGTTGAAATCACAACACTGATGTTTATGTTCAGCTTGTAAAGTTCCCAATGGAGATAAAAATAGTAAAGGTGATTACATTGCTTCAGCAAAGGTTATTGAAACAAGTATTTGCTGAATTCTTTTCTTCATTGTATTCTACCCTCCACAAACTCCAGCGAATCCAGAATGTTACAGCATGCAAACCATCTCTCCAAGTCTCAATGTATTATCTGAAAGATCCTTATTTTCACTTCTAAATCCTCAAACTAGATCAACAATCTCCTCCAGCCGTGCCCTGCATGTAGCCTCTGTTCCTCCACTGGGTTGCCCCTTATTCCAATGCTTCCCCATTGATGTCTGTTCTCTCAACCACTCTTTGTGAAGAACTCAGCCCGTCTATAATTCTCACCAAACATTTCTCCACTTTGCCACTTTTTGCGCTGCTTTTAATAGTCTCCCAAAAATCTTTTCCTCGACCCTGCTTTGGTCCCACCTATAAACATGTTTCCCTTTCTCTTCTGTTCATTTTTTAAAACTTTATTTCTGCCCTTTAAATGATTGAGATCTTTGAATGTAAGTTGGTGTCTTCTCCACAAGGGGACCATAAGACACTTATCAAGATAAATTACTCAAAACTTTTAATGAATCCCTGCATGATCATTTTAAACATTTACTAGCTACAATGAAAACAATTGTGGTTATTGTTGTCAGAACAGAGCACTGGCCCCCCCAGTCTACCAACGGGAGGCCACCTCCAGACAACTACACTGTTCCCCGATGGCTGCGGGGACCTGGAGACTGACTGGAAATTCTAGTCAGCCTCCAACAATAGGCTTTATTAGGCCTTTAACGAGGTCAGTTGACTACCCGCCCCAGCCCCCCCATTCCCCCCCCCCCCCCACTGTGCCCCCATCCTGCCTCTGGGAAAATGCTGGAGGGGTCGATATGCCAGCCGGCGATGCTAAGTTACGTCCTGGCCTGCCACCATGCCCAACAGGGCCTAAACATTCAGCCCCATGTCAATTTTTAAAAATTAGTTAGATAGGTTGTTGAAAGAAAGAGAAATAAAAGGGATATGGGAACAGTGTGGGCACATAGGATTGTCACTACTGTGCCTGTGGACGATAATTACTAACATGGACTGACATGAAAGTACAATACTACAGATGTTGGAAATCTGAAATAAAAACAGAAAATGCTGGAAATAGCAGGTCTGGCAGCATCTGTGAAGAAAGAAACGGAGTTAACGTTTCAGGTCCGTGACCTTGCCCTGCAAACATGGACTGACAGCTTGTATTGTATTATAATTTCTATGTAATTATGTGTAGGCTTTTTTAAAAATTAAGATCTGATCATTTGAAAAGGGTAAATTCATACAACTCAAATAACGTTACCCTAAATGAAATTTCCAGGTTTTCTCCTCCCCAAATATCCATACCACTGTCGTACTGTCCAAGCTCGTTAAAGTAATTCCTGTTCATTGCAAACAGTCCCCCTGCCATTGTGGGTGACCTGAATGAGAAGACAGAATTTTTAAAAAAACACTTGTTAATGTAACTATATACCACTGCTGCAGATCTCAGCAAAATTATTTTGGAGTTTCTTATGCTATATCTCCCCCGATGGCAAAATTGATGATGTGCTTTAATTATGTTAAAACATGATTCCCTCCTCCCATGCTGAAGGAGATGAGGGAAAAAGGTGAATGCTGAGAATGTAATCCAAGATTTTAAGATAATGAAAAGAACCAATAAAGTAAATATGAAAAAATTTGGATTTTCTATTTAGTGTTAAGCTTGTGGGCGTCTTTTTAAATTCAGTTATGATATATTAGCAATCAAGAAGCACAGTTCAAATCCCTGCTGCAGCAAACTTATTTTAATCCTATATTTTTTCATTTACATTCTAGAGAGAGAGAAATAATTCAAACTTAAACAATTGCATGCTTAGTTCAGTTTCTATATGCTCAACAGTTCCTTCTGAAATCCAATTGGCGGGATATTCAAAATCCAGCAGGGACTGATAACAGTGTTTTAAGATTTTAAAAAACTGTTCTGTTCAAATCATGGCCAGCTGGAAAATTCCAGGAGAGAAGCTAACAGAAACAAGCAGTCAGTATCTGTCAGTTAGATATTCCTAAAAGAGAGGAAACACACTTTTGTGTATTTTAAAGTTGTTTACACGGGTTGATTTAGATTTTATGACTTTTTTATTATTTTGCTTAATCCAGTAATTAGGTGGAATGATCTTTACTGTAAATGTATAGCTATATTATGTGACTGTTTTTTATGCTCTGGTTTATCTTGCTTTCAAAGAACAGAGCGACATCTTATGAAGACGTAAATCCAGTAGCTAAAAAACAATCACTGGGTAGGGTTTCCCAGGGCATATTATGGAAAGCTACCCTTGATCTGCAGACAAAAAGAAAGACTGTGGAAAGTATGGCGAGTTGAGACTTAATCATGAGAGGGATCTAAAATACAAGAATAAAATAATCCAGGGCAAGAAGGTTAGAAAATGCCTAACAGTCAATCATAGTAATAGCACCATAGGATTCTGCCCATCGTTGCTGTGTAAGATTCACACTGGGGATATCTACTCTAATCCCATTTCCTGTTTTTTCTTACAAATTGCCAACCATCCAGGATTCACATGCACAGCAAATATTTCCAAGCAAGCGTCCGCACAGCTATGTTCAAAGATGAAAATTAGCATGATCTACAACTCCTCCCCTCAGTGCTGCTCTTAGCTTCTATTCCCTTTGATTGCTGTTTATAAACAATTAAAAGTCTCTGTGCACTGTAGGCAGGAATTCTTACTGAGATCAGCAATTTCCATCGACAGCATGCAGAAGTATGCAACTGCTTAGAGCTGCAGCAACAGGAGGTAAGGAACCAGGAGCTGCTGAGAATGGCGAAGAGAATGGAAAAGAAAATGTGTGCATTGATGGGGGCAGGGAGGAGAGCACCAGGTTGAACGGATGGGGAAGAGGGGAAAGGAGAGTCCCAACATGTCTGGGAGCGGGAGAAGAGTGTCAGCATGATCCAGGGAGCAGGAGAAAGAGTACGAGCACTTATATATATGTGGCTATATAAGGGGAATTAGATGAATAATTTACTGATGAACGTTAATTATAGGGTATGGTGAACAGAGGGAAAGGGTTATAAGAGATTGCAGGAGGATATAGACAAATTAAAAGAGTTGACAACTAAATGGCAGATGCAGGTCAATGCAAAGAAATGTAAAGTAAAACAATTTGAGAAAAAAAATGTAAAAATAATACTCTAACTTGCAAGACTTTTAACATAATAAAGGAACACATAAATTTAGGGGTGTGAATGCATAGATTTTAGAGGTGAGAGGACCAACTTCTTAAGATAACTGGGAAAAGAAAGAGCTTGGATTAGAAATAATTTTATGCAGCAAGTTACTATGATCTGGAATGCATTCCCTGAAAGGATGGTAGAAGCAGATTTAATAGTAACTTTCAAAAGGGAAATGGATATAGACTTGAAACAGAAAGCTGTGCAGAACTATGGAAAAAGAGGAGGGAGTGGGACTAATTGGACAGCTCTTTCAAAGAGCCGGCACAGGCATGATGGGTAGATTGGCCTCTTTATGTGCTGTAAGAGTCTATGAGAACCACAAAAAGGCAAATAGAATTCTTGGTTTTATACGTAAAGAGTATAAATGCATGGAAACAATGTTGAATTTGTACCAGGCAATTGGCAGTACTGAATGATGTCTGGCAACTCATTATAGGAAGAATAAAAGGGTTCAGCAAAGACAAACTGGGATAATACCAAGAAGAAGAGGCTATTGTTATGAAGAAAGGCTTGATAGAATAGATAAGTTTAACTAGGACAGAGAAGGTTAAAGGAGGATCAAAGGAGAAGATAATGACAATTTTGAGATTGTAAGTAGTGCAGTAAAAAATGTTTCAACTGGTTGGTGAATTGTTAATGATGTCTTAAGAATTTTGTTTTCCTTTAAAAACTAAGAGGTCTGTGTGCCTCTAAGACTGATAAATAAGAATTTTTGTGAACAATGACTGCAGAGGCTTAGTATTTGAAGTGCAGGCTACAGGGCAATTTGTATCCAAGCAACAGGAAGATTTTACGACAGTCTTACGACTTCTCTGGAAAGACTGTAGTTTCAGTTCTGCTAAGGGAAACAGAACAGCTAGCAATGGCTGGAGCTGTGATTTGCTGATAGACCCGAGAAAAAGACCTATTCTCTCTGAAAATAAGCTCTGCATTTCAAGGGAAAAAGTGCTACATTTAAGGTGAGGTTTTGACCTACCTGAAGAGAGAGGAAGAGACCCAGAGAAAAGAGGAATTGCTACACTCTGTGGAGAAACACTGTTTTGGAGAAAGGAAGCCTGTGTTTCAGGTGTGGCAGGTTGCTGTTGCCTCCAGTCAAGAATCTCTGCCTGAAGAGTGAGTTCTGTAGTTACTGTGCTCTGTGGAGAAGGCTCCTTTGCTGAGAATAAGTCCTGTTGACTTTTGTGCTTTTGGAAGTTCCTGAACTCTCAAGAAAGTTTCTACTGTTAGACTGCTACTTTAAAATTTAAATAGACCTGTCGCTACAACCTGTTGCATGAAAGATCCATGTGATACCTGCTGCAGTCGAACTACCTTGAATGCCTACCCACCACAGACTGTTCATTAATTTCACCTGGAGACTTCGAGTGGCATCTGACTATTCGACTCTGGGACACCTCACCGATCCAGAAAATACTACCAGAAGTTACAACACAGTTATTTATTATTCCTATGAAAATATTATAAAGTCAATATTTCTGTTTTCCCCAGTTAACTGTTGATAATTGAATATATGTGTGTCCATGAGGGTTAGGAAGATTAAGGAGATATAAAATCTTTTCATACATATAGATTCGTCTCATTATCATTTAAAACCTGGTTTATTAATAAATAGCTGATTTTGTTGTTGTTTAAAGAAACCTGGTTTTGCGTGCTTTATTATGGGGATAAATAAACTGATAAATTAGGCTATTTTTCCCGTAGATGGGAATCTTTACTAATATGCTGTGACCAGTGGAGTAGTGGGACTGAATTAACAGTGCATTACTCCCACCTTGGTCATAACAACAAGAACACACACACTGAAGTTTATCACCAAAAGAATGAAGGAGTAGTTTGAAGTTCTTTTTCCCACAAAGTGTGATTAGAACATTGAACGCTTTATCTTAAGTGGCTTTGGGCCAGATACAAAAACATCAAAAAGGAACAGGGAAAAATATTTGAAAAGGAAGAATAGGATCTTAAAATCACACCACCACAGATCTCACCTGATGAAAGCAGTTGCAGTTTGAGTGAAGCAAAATTATATATCTCACATAGTGAAGTTTTAAGAAAGTACAAATATATATTAATATATATATATATAAAATAACAGGGTTACTACTTGATTGCTGCAGTCGGTCCCTCTGGTCCATTCAGCATTGAGGCAGGCACTGGATCCCACTTGAAATGCAGACCCCAGTTAAACCCTCCCCTCACAATTGGGGAAGAACTGTAGATTAGTGTGTCAGCATTGATGATGTCAATCACTGGACACACCACAGTCTTGCGATCCTGCTGAATTGGAGCCAGAAGCGGTTGTAACCACATCTCATTCACCTCACAGTGACTATCAAGAAACACTAGTACATCTCCTGTGGAAAACAAATGCTAAAAGTTAGGTTAGATAACTGATCTCTAAGCGTAACCAAGATCCTCTGATATTAATACCAAAGGTACACTTCACTTTCTAATTAACAGAACCTTTTAAAGTTATTTGGAACATCATAAAAAAATTACCAATTAGCTCACAAGTTTTTAACATCCGGAAGATTCGATGAAGTTAGTTCACAGAGGTAAATTGAGGCCATGCAGAATCTTGCGGCATTTAGCCAGGCAGCACAGAGAAAACAAACACTGAGGGTAATTTTCAACATTGCCAACTGGGCAATAATCTGGCAGAGAGGATTGCCCATCCAGTGTAAAATTCAGTTAACCTTTATCCCAACAATGGGAAACAAATTGGATGGGTTATACAATAGGGTGCTCCCCTCCGCCAGGCTCCCACCACCTTCGCAAGGGCAATTAGGGATGGGCAATAAATGCTGGCCTAGCCAATGATGCCCACATCCCATGAGCAAATAAAAGAAAAAGGCTACTGCTCAGGCAGCAGAGCTGAAAACGATCCCAGTTACATGTCTGAGTTACATCTATACTTGCAAAGCTGAAGTTTGCATAGATGCAGATTTGACTATTCTTATTAAATAATGAGTTTGTAAAAGCAGAATACAATTGCACACCAGGAACCTGTTTTATTAGAGTTCGGTATCTGCTAGAGGATCTCCTATGTAGTTGCTCACGGTAAGTTGGAAGAAACAGTCGCTCACCTGTCTGTTACCTATGTGTTGTTTCTGACTTGGTTTGACTTGAGAGAATCTAACCAGGTCCCCTTCACATTCAATGGCGTTACCATTGCTGAATCTCCCACTATCAACATCCCAGGGGCTACCATTGACCAGAAACTGAACTGGAGTAGACATATAAATACTGTGGCTACAAGAGAGGTCAGAGGCTAGGAATCCTGCGGCAAGTAACTCATCTCCTGATTCCCCAAAGCCTGTCCACCATCTACAAGGCACAAGTCGGGAGTGTGATGGAATACTCTCCACTTGCCTGGATGGGTGCAACTCCAACAACACTCAAGAAGCTCGACACCATCCAGGACAAAGCAGCCCGCTTGATTGGCACTCCATCCTCAAACATTCACTCCCTCCACCACCGACGCACAGTGGCAGCAGTGTGTACCATCTACATGATGCACTGCAGCAACGCACCAAGGCTCCTTAGACAGCACCTTCCAAACCCGCGACCTCTACCAACTAGAAGGACAAGGGCAAATGCATGGGAACACCACCACCTGCAAGTTTCCCTCCAAGTCACACACCATCCTGACTTGGAACTATATCGCCATTCCTTCACTGTCGCTGGGTCAAAATCCTGGAACTCCCTTCCTAACAGCACTGTGGGTGTACCTACCCCACATTGACTGCAGCGGTTCAGGAAGGCTGCTCACCACCACCTTCTCAAGGGCAATTAGGGATGAACAATAAATGCTGTCCTAGTCAGTGATGCCCACATCCCATGAATGAATTTTAAAAAACCTCTCCTCAAAGATTTCTCGAATTTCTTTTGCATTTGCTCTGAACATTTCTTTTTTGCGCCTCTCTCTAACTTTTGATCTTCTCTGTGTCACTCCCTGTCATAGTGGGGCTCACACCACTATTTCTACCATCTATGGTCCACCATCCCTGTATCCCTATCCTGTTTGTTACGTCACTGCCTCTCCCTCCCAACACCATTTTCTAGCTATTCCCTCGCCATACCATCTCTCTAGCTGAAACCCCTCTTTCCTCCCTCTGTGACTGATCCCCTGATGTCTCTTTTCTGCCTGATTTCCCCTGTGTCTCTTGCCCAAAACCTTCAATCTGTGTCCCCCTAGTCCTTGTACAATGATTTAATGGGAAGTTTTTCCTTGTCTAACTTATCTAAACCTGTCATAATCTTGTACACCTCTATCAAATCTCCCCTCAATCTCCTTTGCTCCTGGGAGACCAGACCCAGCTTTTCCAACCTAACCTTGTAACTAAAATCCATTATAGAGTCATAGAGAGATACAGCACTGAAACAGGCCCTTCAGCCCATCGAGTCTGTGCCGACCAACAACCACCCATTTATACTAATCCTACATTAATCCCATATTCCCTACCATTCTCCTACCTACACTAGGGGCAATTTACAATGGCCAATTTACCTATCAACCTGCAAGTCTTTGGCTGTGGGAGGAAACCAGAGCACCTGGCGGAAACCCACGTGGCCACAGGGTGAACTTGCAAACTGAACACAGGCAGTACCCAGAACCGAACCGGGTGGGCGGAGCTGTGAGGCTGCGGTGCTAACCACAGCACCACTGTGCCGTCCTGGAACCATTTTGGTAAATCTCCTCTGCACCCTTTCAAAGACCCTCATATCTTTCCTAAAATGTGGTGACCAGAGATGGACGCAATACCTAACCATAGCTTCATAAAGATGCAGCATAACTTCCGTGATTTTGTACTCAATGTCTCTAGTTACGAAGCTCATACACTTTGCTAACCAGTCTCTATATGTCCTGCCACCTTCAAAGATTGATGCACTTGAATCCCCTGGGTCCCTCTGCTCCTGCATACTCTTTAGAACTGTGCCATCAAGTCTATATTACCTCACCCTATCCCTTCTGCCAAAATGCATCACCTCACACTTGTCTTTATTAAATTCCATCAGCTGCAAGTCTACCCATTCTGATGGCCTGTTTTCGTATTATCCTCACTGTGGTACTTTATCAAACGCATTCTTAAAATCCATGCAGACAACACCTACCGCATTCCCTTCATCAACCTTCTCTGTCACTTCATCAAAAAATTCAATCAGATTAGTCAAGCATGCTATGGCTTTTACAAATACGTGCTGGCTATCCTTAATTAACTCAAACCTCTCCAAGTGCCTGTTGACGTTTCTCCCCTGATTATTGTTTCTAAAATCGTACCCACTACTGATTTTAAACTAACTGGCCTGCAGTTGCTAGGAGTATCTTTACACCCTTTCTTGAATAAGGGTGTCACATTTACCACTTTCCAATCCTCTGGCACCTTCCCCATATCTAGGGAAGATTAGAAGATTATAGAAAGCCCTTCCACTATCTCCACTCTCACTTTGTTTAGCAACATGGGATGGAGGCCATCTGGACTAGGTGACTTATCTACCATAAGCACAGCCAGCCTTTCCAGTACCTCCACCCTCTCAATATGTACCCTATCCACTGCCTCTACTCTCTCCACTTCTACCAATATTTTGTCAGATTCCACTTTCTTAGTGCACATCAATACAAAGTATTCATTAAGTATTCTAGACTTGCCCTGTGCCTCTGAGCATATATTACCCTTTTTGTCCCCAATAGGCCCCACTCCACCTCTTACTACCCACTTACTATTTACATACTGGTAAAAGATTTTTGTGTTTCCTTTTATGTTCACTGCCATTCTATTCTTATACTCTCTCTTTGCCAGTCTTATTTTTCTCTTCACCTCCCCTCTCCACTTATTGTATTTGGGCTGATTCTCACTTGGAAATTTCACCTGGCATGCATCATATACCCTCTTTTTGTGTTTCATCAGAATCTCTATCTTCCTCATCATCCAAGGAGCCCTGTTTTTGGTTCCCCTAGCTTTTCAACTTTTTGGAATGTACCTAGCCTGTATATGAAGCATCTCTTCCTTGAAGATAACCCATCATTGGTTCCATTTTAACCTGGCTAGATCCCGTCTCATCACATTGAAATTAGCCCTCTTTCAATCTAGCCATTCTACCTTATATTGTTCCTTGCTTTTCTGCATTAAAATTCTAAACCTTATGACACAATGATCACTCTTACCCAAGTGCTCCCCCAAAGACACTTGGTCCACTTGGCCACCTCATTTCCCAACACCAGATCCAGCAATGCTTCTTTTCTGATGAGTTTTTCCAGCACTTTTTGTTTTTGTTTCAGATTTCCAGCATCTGCAGTATTTTGCTTTTATTATTATACTTCTTTTCTAGTTGGGCCATGGACATACTGGTCTGAACACTTTTCAGAAATTCCTCCCGCCACCCCCCACCCCCCCCATTTCCCTTTACTATAATATTATCCTGACTGATATTTGGGTAATTAAAGTGCCCCAATATCACCACTCTATAGTTCTTGCACATCCTGTGATTTCCTGCAGATTTGCTCCTCCATCTCTCTTCTCTCTCTCGCTATTTAGAGGCCTATAGAATACCTTTAGTAGCTTGATCATACACTTTCTGCTTCTCAGCTCTAACCAAATGGATTCTGTCATAGTCCCCTCATGGACATTCTCTCTTTCCAACATTATAATGGCTTCCTATCAGTACTGCCACCCCACCTCCCTTTAGTTCTTCTCTATCTTTTCAGAACACTTTATATCCTTGTATATTAAGCACCCAGTCCTCACTATTTTTAAGCCACGTTTCCATCATTACCATTACATCATATTCCCACACGGCTATTTGTGCTTGTAGCTCACGAACCTTATTCACCACACTTTGTGCATTAACATACATGCATTGTAATCTTGCCTTTGCACTCCTTGTAGCCCTTCTCAGTTTACTCCAACTAATATGGAACTACTTCCTTCTCTAGTACTGTCCAACACTCTCACATTATGCACCTTATTCCTCTTTTCTACTTCTATATGCTGGTGCCAATCGACTCTGCCAATTTAAAAACCCTCCCCAACTACATGAGTGAACCTCCTCGTGAGGACATTTGTCCCAATCCTGTTGAGGTGCAACCCTTTCCTTTTGAATAGGTGCCATCCGCCCCAGAACTGGTCCCAATGCTCCAAGAATCTGAAGCCCTCCCTCCTGCACTATGCTTCAAGCCACGCATTGATCCTCCCCATCTACCTATTTCTACTCTCGCTAGCAAGTGGCACTATGAGTGTTATATGGATTTAACATACATACACAATATAAATGATACTGCATATTCTACAAAAGCCTGAACAAAATAAAGGCATGAGGAATGTGTCTAAGATTCCAATGTAGCCTTAAAAAAAACATAGAACAGAAGATTCCATAATATATTCATCCATGACCCAAATCCTTTTGCCAAAAAACTTTAAATCACAAATGAAAGAAAGAACTGGCATACAGCGCCAGTCACCTCAGGATGCCCGAAGTGCTTCACAGCCAATGAAGAAGTACTGTAGTCACTGTTGTAATGTAGGGAAACACAGTAGCCAATTTGCACACAGCAAGCTCCCACAAATTGCAATGAGATAAATGACAAGATAATCTGTTTTTTTAAGTGATGTTGGTTGAGGGACAAATATTAGCCAGGGCATTAGAAGAACTCCCTTGCCCTTCTCCTAATAGTGCCATGCTTCCCCAGAGGGCAGATGGGGCCTCAGTGTAACATCTCTTCTGAAAGACAGCATCTCCAACAGAACAAAACTCTTTTCGTACAGCACTCTGTCAGTACTACACTGAAGTGCCAGCCTAGGTTGAATGCTCAAGTCTTTGGACTGTGCCTTGAACACATGACCCTATGGCTCAGAGGTGAGCATGCTACCACTGAGCCAAGGCTGGCACCTATAAAATAAATTATTTATACTGCTACGGTGTATGTAGAAGTCCACAAGGAATGTGTTATGAAGAAATTGAAGGGCATATGTTCTAAGGATAACTATTTTTTACAAAGAGTTACTGCCATCGGAAAAACAGATGCTAAGACTGCTTTGAATGGTATCAATGCAATCAAGCTTTCACACAGCACTAGCACACTACTGCTGACAAATTTAAAACCAGATTCAGATTCATTAGGGTCAGATCAAATTAACTTAAGCTTTTTTTACCTTATTCCCACTAAACTGCTGACCACGCAACTTCCCTTCCTGTTCCCCGTGCTAGCTGATATTGTTAACAGTTCACGCTCAACATATTGTTCCCATCCCTTACAAATTACCTGTCATAAGCCCCTTCCTTAAAAAAATTCACTCTTGATCCCTCTGTCCTTGCAAACTACTGCCCCATTTCCAATCTTCCTTTCCTCTCCAAAGTCCTTTAACATAATGCAGCCTCCCAAATCCATGCCCATCTTTCCGCAATTCCATATTTGAACCTCTACAATAAAGTTTCTGCCTTGCCACAGCACTGAAATGGCCCTTATCAAAGTAACAAATTACATCTTATGTAACTGTGACTGTGGGAAATTATCCTTCCTCATCCTTCTCAACCTGTCTGCAGTCTTTAACATGGTTAACCATACCATCCTTCTTCAATGCCTCTCCTCCATTTTTCAGCTGAGTGAAACTGCCTTTACCTGGTACCATTCGTATCTACCCAGCTGTAGCTAGAGAATCTCCTGCAATGGCTTCTCTTCCTGCTCCCAAACCATTATCTCTGGAGTTCCCCAAGGATCTAGTTTTGGCCCCCCTCCTATTTATCATCTACTTGCTGCCCCTCAGCGAAATGATCCGAAAACACATCAGATTTCACATGTACACTTATGACGCCCAGTTCCACCAAACTACCACCTTTCTTGATCCCTCCTCTGCCTCTGATTTGTCACACAGCTTGTCCAACATCCAGTTATAGATTAGGAGAAATGTCCTCCAATTAAATACTGGGAAGCCATCGTCTTCAGTCCGCGCCACTATTTCTGTTCCCTAGCCACTGACTCCATCCCTCTCCCTGGCAACTGAGACTGAATCAGAATGTTCGCAACTCTGCTGTCCTATTTGACTGAGCTTCCGACACCAAATCCTCTTCATCTCCAGGGCCATATGCACAGGACTATCCCAATTATTGTTTATTCATATAAGTTAATTTGTACCATACGTATAGCTGAACCTTAGTGTCATGTTGAACTCAAGATTGACCGTGAAAGACATGGAAGAACTTGAGTGATTATAAGATATAACAGATTTGATTCTCAAGTCGAACTCCTCTCCCTCAATTTGATGAGTACCTTTGATTCAGTAAAAAATATTTCTGTCGACTAATGAAACTTTCCAACTAAATTTTTTAAGGTATAAAAAGTTGAATTTGATACCTGTTGCATGGGATGCTCCAATCATTCTACCTCGTATCAATCCTTCTCGTTGAGAGTTTCTAACCAGTGTCACTTTTCTAGGTAGGCTACTCCGAATATACTTCTCGAGCTCACCTTTTAGATTAACTGACAAAACAAATGAGAAAGCAGAGGTAGTTACAAGAAGGATTTATGAAGGATCACAGCTGAAATGTTAGATGTTGATTGATATGCTAAGCAAGTCCAGCATTTTGCATCATGGGGGTAGATGTCAGTTATCAGGCAGCTGGCCGCTCAATTGTTCAGGTCTGATTGCCTGGTCCATTTTGCTTTAGTGAAGTCCGATACTATCTTAAAATGACAATCGAGGATCAATGTTCATCATATGACAGCAATTTGCATTTTAAGAGGGACATACCGCCAAACTCAACGTTTGGCTTGTGAGGAATGATTGCGGAGTACACGGGAATATGGACGTGAGTCATTTTTGGGGTGCTGCAACCCCATTTCTGCTGGGCGGGAGGCCTCGAAATCCACCCTATTAGAGCTGCTCATTTATGGTCCTGGTCTAAGAAGGATTATATGGAATTCAACAACCACCAAGGTGCAGGAAAGGATGAAAAGAGGTGAAAAGTTACAGAAAGACTGAATATGACTCACTGAAATCACTATTGTCATCCACAAGGATAATTTCATGCAGCAGATTTACTGGAGAACGATTCAGCACACTCTGTACTGTCCGCAGCAGAGCTGATAAAGCTTCATTATAAAAACAGATAATAATGCTGGCAGAAGGTAAATTCATTGGGTAGCTTTTTTCTTTACACCTGACAACAAAAGACAGTCAATTAGGATCGAACACAAAGCAAAATTATCTTTGCTGAATAATACTTTGCAATTGTTTTTTGTGTTGTTTGACAAATGCTGCAAGAGGAAGCCATAATTTGCATCCAAATAAGTCATTGTGCTATGATAATATCTTTGCAAAGTAATACACTGTTGTTCTTCCTCCTAGTCTCAGAGACAATGTTTTTCTTCATAAAAATTAATTAGACGAGTAGATTTCTCATGACGCTCTTCATGGTAAGTTGCTGCATCAGGTCTCTCTCTCTCTTACCTGCCTGTGTCATCTTCACGTTACTGCTTCGATCTGTCTGCCTCCTTTCTTTATTATCTTTCATTTCTTTATGTCTTTTCTTTTGAGTGGGTGGCATTGGGTGGCATGCCATGTTAGGGATGGACACTGTGAAGGCTAGGGGTGAATCTCCCATTTTTTGCACCATTCACATTGCATTTTGTATTCCAATTGTTCACCTCCCTTTTCTGCCCCATATCCCTTCGCCTCGCATTTCCTTCACACAGATCTCCAACACTGTTTTGACATCTCCTCGCCATGCCCATTAACCTTTGTGAAGTCATTCTTGGAGTCTTATTCCCCATGTCACCTTCCCACTGCTAACTTCCACTTTCTTCGTTTTTGCTTGCTACCCTTTCCCTATTTGTCTCTTTCTGTTTGAGCCTTAAAATTCATGTCCCCTGTCAAATGAGGCGTACTGCTAGCACCTTGATCCATTCCAGCTAAATACGCCAGCTTCCTTTATCTTCTTTCCCACCATTCAGCCTCAACCTCCATTTTAACACCCCTCCCACATCCTCCTAAAATTATATCCCATTCCTATCCCTCCCAATGGTGTCACTCAAAGCTTTCTAGAAGGGATAATCCCCACATGCACTCAAATGCTTCATCATTGCGGGTTGGCAAAATCGGTCTGGGCCATTCCCTCCCACTCCTGTGACAACTCATAGTCATACAGTCATTATGGCACAGGAGGCCATTCGGCCCATCAAGTCCATGCTACTCTCTGTGGAGCAATTCACTCAGTCCCATTCCCCTGCTCTAACACTGTAGCCTTGCAAGTTTATTTCCCTCAAGGGCCCATCCGATTTCCTTTTGAAATCATTCATCATCTCCACTTCCACCACCCTCATAGGCAGCGAGTTCCAGGTCATTAACAGTCACTGTGTAAAAAGGTTCTTCCTCACATCCCCCCTGCATCTCTTGCCCAAAACCTTCAATCTGTGTCCCCTAGTGTTATGACCTCAATGAGACTGTTAAAGTGAAAATGCAAGATAAGAACTCCCCAGACCAATTTAAAGAATTACATGACAAGATTTCACATTGTACGACTTTTATTATAACAACCTAGCTAAAAGAAATTCCCATTAACCAAACAGTACTTTGTAAAGAGCTGATACACCAGATTACAAAAAAAGGTATTTTCTTTACTTATTAAAATAGTTGAAAACCTCACACCACTCTGACACACTACACAGTCCTTTTTGAAGGCGAAATCCTCTGCGGTTAAAAGTCCCAAACTCCTCCCCGTAACAATGGGTTGGATCTCCTGGACCTTTTCAAAAATCAACGTCCTCTTCGCTCACTTCACCAAGCACTTACGACCTGGGCGTCCGTGAATAAGGCCATTCCTGGTGATCCTGCTGGTCATAGAGTTATACAGCACAGAAACGGCCCATCATGTCCGTGCTGGCCATCAAGCACCTAACTATTCTAATCCCATCTTCCAGCACTTGGCCCATAGCCTTGTATGCTGTGGCGTTTCAAGTGCTCATCAAAATACTTCTTAAATGTTGTGAGGGTTCCTGCCTCTACCACCTCTTCAGGCAGTGTGTTCCAGATTCCAACCACCCTCTGGGTGAAATAATTTTTCCTCAAATCCCCTCTAAACCTCCTGCCCGTTACCTTAAATCTATGTGCCTTGGTTATTGACCCCTCCGCTAAGGGAAAAAAGCTTCTTCCTATCTAACCTATCAATGCCCCTCATAATTTTATATACCTCAATCATGTCCCCCCTCAGCTTTCCCTGCTCTAAGGAAAACAACCTCAGCTTTTTCAGTCTCTCTTCATAGCTGAAATGATCCAGCCCAGGCAACATCCTGGTGAATCTCCTCTGCATCCTCTCCAGGGCAATCACATCCTTCCTACAGTGTGGTGCTCAGAACTGTACAGAGTACACCAGCTGTGGCCTAAACTAGCATTTCATACAGCTCCAACATAACCTCCCTGCTCTTATATTCTATGACTCGGCTAATAAAGGCAAGTATCCCATATGCCTTCCTAACCACCTAATCTACCTGTGCTGCTGCCTTCAGTGATCTATGGACAAGTACACCATGGTCCCTCTGACCCTTTGTACTTCCTAGGGTCCTACCATCCATTGTATATTCCCTTGCCTTGTTAGTCCTCCCAAAATGCATCACCTCACACTTCGCAGGATTAAATTCCATTTGCCACTGTTCCGCCCATCTTACCAGCCCATCTATATCGTCCTGTAATCTAAGGCTTTCCTCCTCATTATTTACGACACCACCAATTTTAGTGTCATCTGCGAACTTACTGATCATACCTCCTATTTATTTTATTTAGAGATACAGCACTGAAACAGGCCCTTCGGCCCACCGAGTCTGTGCCGACCAACAACCACCCATTTATACTAATCCTACATTAACCCCATATTCTCTACCACATCCCCACCATTCTCCTACCACCTACCTAAACTAGGGGCAATTTACAATGGCCAATTTACCTATCAACCTGCAAGTCTTTGGAGGTGGGAGAAAACCAGAGCACCCGGTGGAAACCCACGCAGACACAGGGAGAACTTGCAAACTCCGCACAGGCAGTACCCAGAACTGAACCCGGGTCGCTGGAGCTGTGAGGCTGCGGTGCTAACCACTGCGCCACTGTGCCGCCCATATTCAAGTCTAAATCATTAATGTACACTACAAACAGCAAAGGTCCCAGCACCGATTCCTGTGGTACACCACTGGTCACAGGCTTCCACTCGCAAAAACAACCCGAGACCATTACCCTCTGCCTCCTGCCACTAAGCCAATTTTGGATCCAATTTGCCAAATTGTCCTGGATCCCATGGCCTCTTACCACTTTAACCAATCTCCCATGCGGGACCTTATCAAAAGCTTTACTGAAGTCCATGTAGACTACATCAACTGCCTTACCCTCATCTACACATCTAGTCACCTCCTTGAAAAATTCAATCAAGTTAGTTAGATACAAGCTTCCCCTGACAAAGCCATGCTGACTATCCCTGATTAATCCCTGCCACTCCAAGATTAGTCATTAGGAGATTAATCCTGTCCCTCAGAATTTTTTCCAATAGTTTCCCAACCGCTGATGTTAGACTCATCGGCCTGTAATTACCCGGTTCATCCCTGCTACCCTTCTTGAATAATAGTACCACATTCACTGTCCTTCAGTCCTCTGGTACCTCTCCTGTGGCCAGAGAGGATTTGAAAATTTGTGTCAGAGCCCTTACTATCCCCTCCCTTGCCTCATATAACAGTCTGGGATACATCTCATTTGGGCCTGGGGATTTATCCACTTAGAAGCCCGCTAAAACTGCCAAATCATCCTCCCTTTCAATGCTAATTAGATTAGATTAGAGATACAGCACTGAAACAGGCCCTTCGGCCCACCGAGTCTGTGCCGAACATCAACCACCCATTTATACTAATCCTACACTAATCCCATATTCCTACCAAACATCCCCACCTGTCCCTATATTTCCCTACCACCTACCTATACTAGTGACAATTTATAATGGCCAATTTACCTATCAACCTGCAAGTCTTTTGGCTTGTGGGAGGAAACCGGAGCACCCGGAGAAAACCCACGCAGACACAGGGAGAACTTGCAAACTCCACACAGGCAGTACCCGGAATCGAACCCGGGTCCCTGGAGCTGTGAGGCTGCGGTGCTAACCACTGTGCCGCCCTAATATGTTCAAGTATATCACAATCCCCCTCCCTGATCTCTACACCTACATCATCCTTCTCCATAGTGAACACAGATGAAAAATCATCATTTAAAACCTCACCGATGTCCTCCGGCTCCACACACAGATTGCCACTTTTGTCCTAATGAGGCCTACTTCTTCCCTGGTTATCCTCTTGCCCTTAATATACTTATAAAAAGCCTTAGGATTTTCCTTTATCTTGTGTTTTTTCATGTCCCCTCTTCGCTCTCCTAATTACTTTTTTAAGTTCCACCCTACACTTTCTATACTCCTCTAGTGTCTCCGCTGTTTTCATCGCTCTGAATCTGCCATAATCCTCCTTTTTTTCCTGATCCAATCCTCTATATCCTTTGACATCCAGGGTTCCCTGGACTTGTTGGTCCTACCCTTCACCTTAACGAGTACATGTTGGCCCTGAACTCTCACTATTTCCTCTTTGAATGACTCCCACTGGTCTGATGTAGACTTTCCTACAAGTAGCTGCTCCCAGTCCACTTTGGCCAGATCCTGTTTTATCATATTGAAATCGGCCTTCCCCCAATTCAGTACCTTTATATCCGGTCCATCTTTGTCCTTTTCCATAACTACCTTAAAACTTACAGAGTTATGGTCACTATCCCTGAAATGCTCCCCCACTTACACTTCTACCACTTGTCCGGCTTCATTCCCTCAGATTAGGTCCAGTACTGCCCCTTCTCTTGCAGGACTTTCTTCGTACTGGCTCAAAAAGCTCTCCTGCATGCATTTTAGGAATTCAGCCCCCTTTAAGCCTTTTGCACTGACTAGCCCAGTTGATATTGGGGAAGTTGAAATCCCCTACTATTATTACCCTATTATTTTTACACCTCTCTGAGATTTGCCTACATATCTGCTCCTCTATCTCTCCCTGACCGTTTGGAGGCCTGTAATACACTCCCAGCCAAGTGATTGCCCACTTTTATGTTTTTAAGTTCAACCCATATGGCCTCATTTGAGGAACCTTTTAAGATATCATCCCTCCTTACTGCAGTAATTGTCTCCTTGATCAACAATGCAATGCCACGTCCTCTTTTACCCCCCTCCCCTGTCACGCCTCAAGATTCTATACCCTGGACTATTGAGCCGCCAGTCCTGCCCCTCCCTCAACCATGTCTCTGTGATAGCAATAATATAATAATCCCATGTGCTAATCAACACCCTCAATTCATCTGCCTTACTAGTAAGACTCCTTGCATTAAAATAGATGCTATCCAGCCTTGCATTTTTCACTTGTGCCTTAACAGGTCTACATTTGCTCTGCCTTCCAGATTGACTCAGTTTCTCTTCCATATTTGACTGTGCATCACAGTGGCGCAGTGGTTAGCACCGCAGCCTCACAACTCCAGCAACCCGGGTTCAATTCTGGGTACTGCCTGTGTGGAGTTTGCAAGTTCTCCCTGTGTCTGCATGGGTTTCCTCCGGGTGCTCCGGTTTCCTCCCACATGCCAAAGACTTGCAGGTTGATAAGTTAATTGGCCATTATAAAATTGCCCCTAGTATAGGTAGGTGGTAGGGAAATATAGGGACAGGTGGGGATGTGGTAAGAATATGGAATTAGTGTAGGATTAGTATAAATGGGTGGTTGATGGTCGGCACAGACTCGGTGGGCCGAAGGGCCTGTTTCAGTGCTGTATCTCTAAACTAAACCCCCTACTGTACCGCCACTGTATCCCATCCCCCTGCCAAATTAGTATAAATCCCCCTAACAGCACTAGCAAACCTCCCAGCAAGGATAAATAAAAGCAAAATACTGCGGATGCTGGAAATCTGGAATAAAAACAAGAAATGCTGAAAATACTCAGCAGGACTGGCAGCATCTGTGGAGAGAAAAGCAGAGTTAACATTTCAGGTCAGTTCTGAAGAACTGTGGTGCCACAGACTTGGCTCTTGCTGCATTCCCCAGAGAAGCTATCTCCCCCAAGAGTATCCAAAGTGGAAAATCTGTTAGATAGGGAGATGGACCCAGGGGACCCCTGCACTACCTGCCTAGTTCTTTACTCTGCCTGGCAGTCACCTTTCTGTCTGAGTAGTCTTTACCTGCGGTGTGACCACCTCCCTGTACGTGCTATCCACAATGATCTCAGCCTCGCGGATGCTCCGCTGCAGACCCGAAACGTGGATTTCGAGTAGCTGCTGCTGGAGACACTTCCTGCACACGTGTTCGCCCTGGACACAGGAAGTGTCCATGACTTCCCACATTGCACAGGAGGAGCACTCCACATTGCTGAGCTGCCCTGCCATGACTTACCCTTAATTTATCCCCTTAAATTATCCAAAGATTACATCATTTACATTAGGGACCTTGATTCCCTAAAAAAAAACACTACCTACTATATTAAAAAAACTGTAGACCTTTCCCTTTACTTTTAGTTACTTACCCAGCTATTTAGAGTTATTCCTTAACAGCAGATACTCACCGACCAATCATCTTGCAGTTTTCCTGTGACGTCACAGCTCACTTTGTTTTCAAACTCCGGCGCAGTTGGACTCCTCTCCGCTCCCGGAAGGTAAGTGACTGGGCCTCGATCCTCGGGCTCAGTTTATTGGCTCTGGTCTCGGCATTCTCCCCACAGGTCCCCTCCTCTCTGCTCCACCCCCGGAAGGTAAGTGGTCTTCTACATCTCCGCAAGCTTCAACTTTCAAAACAGCTTCAAGTCTTCACAGTCTTTTACTGAATTAGGGATTCCGAGAGCAGGTGTTCCCTCTATCTCTTGAGGCTGCAACCGCTGGTTGTCTTCCTTACAGCCTGCCTTGAGGCCGCAGCCGCTGATTTCTTCTCTTACAGCCTGTCTGCCTTCAGAAAATCTGGTAATTTTATCTGAACTAAAGTAATAGCTCATTGTCCTGTTCCAGTATGCAGAGTTCAGAACTCTGGTTTCACAGAGCCACCTGGGTCTTCCACGGTTCCCTGGTGTTAACAGCTAATTCGCAACTTCAGAATCACTGAAATAAAAACAAGAAATGCTGGAAATACTCAGCAGGTCTGGCAGCATCTGTGGAGAGAGAAGCAGAGTTAACGTTTCAGGTCAGTGACCCTTCTTCGGAACTCAAGCATTTTTTGTTTTTATTTCAGATTTCCAGCATCCGCAGTATTTTGCTTTTATTTCAGAATCACTGACTCTGCTTTACAACCAAAAGTCTGGGAGGACAAAACCCATTGTTCTTCAGGTGTGACCCCTGCAGTCTCTTTTTTTCAAAAAAAAGTCTTTGATCTGTCTTGTCATTTAGCAGAGTCCAGCATTCATAACACCTAGTCCTTGTACCATCAGCTAATGGGAATAGTTTTTCTTTGTCTACCTTATCTAAATCTGTCATAATATTGTACACTTCTTCCCTCAATCTCCTTTGCTCCAAGGAGAACAACCCCAGCTTCTCCAATTAACCTTGTAGCTAAAATTCCCCATCCCTGGAACCATTCTGGTAAATCTCCACTGCACTCTCTCAAGGACCTGCACATCCTTCCTAAAGTGTGATGACGAGAACTGGATGCAATACTGTAGTTGTGGCCTAACCAGAGCTTTATGAAGGTTCAGCATAACTTCCCTGCTTTTGTACTCAATACCTTTATTTATGAAGGCCACAGACCCTTATGCTTTACTAACTAGTCTCCCAATATGTTCTGCCACCTTTAAGGATCTGTGCACATGGACCATAAGATCCCTCTGTCCCTGCCCACGCTTTAGAACTGTGCCATTAAGTCTATATTAGCTTTCCCTGTCCCTTCTGCCAAAATGCATCATCTCACACTTCTCTGTATTAAACTTCATCTGCCACTTGTCTGCCCATTTCGCTAGCCTATCTATGCCCTGTTGAAGTCAACTTGTATCATCCTCACTATTTGCCAAGTTTGGAATCATTGGTAAATTTTGAAATTTTATTCTATATTTCAATATCCAAGTCAGTTATATGCAGCAAAAAAAACAGCGGTCCTAACACTGAACATGGGGAATGCCACTGTCTACCATCCTCCAGTCTGACAAACAACCATTTACCACAAACTCACTGCTTTCTGTCCTTAAGTCAATTTTGTTACTATCCTTTTATGTCGTACTTTGTCAAATGCTTTCTTAAAATCCACGTAGACAACATCCATTGCATTCCCTTCATAACCTTTGTTTTAGATTATTCAAGCATGATCTGCCTTTTACAAATCCGTGTTGGCTCCCCTTAATTAGTTCAAACCTCTCCAGGTGCCTGTTGATCTTTTCCCTGATTTCTGTTTCTAAAACCTTACTCAACACTGATGTTAAACTGGCCTGTCTGTAGTTACTAGGAATGTCCTTACAAACTTTCTTGAATAAGGGTGTCACATTTGCCACTCTCCAATCCTCTAGCACCTTCCCGGTATCTAGGGAAGACTGGAAGATTATGGTAAGCCTTTCCGCTTTCTCCACTTCCTTTAGCAACCAGTGATGCAAGCCATCTGAACCAGGCGACTTACCCACTCTAAACATAGCTAACCTTTCCAGTACATCCAGCCCATAAATTTTCACCCCACCCATTTCCTCTACCACCCACTCCTACCAATGTTTTATCAGCATCCTCTTCCTTAGTAACACCGATACAAATTGCCCATTAAGTATATTAGCCTTGCCCTGCACCTCGAAGCATATATCATCCTCTTTGTACCTATTCGACCCCACCCCGCCTCTTAATACCCACTTACTATTTACATGCCGGTAGAAGATTTCTGGGTTCCCTTTTATGTTAACAGCGATTCTATTCTCATATTCTCTCTTTGCAAGTCTTATTTTCTTCTTCATTTCCCCTCTCAACTTATTGTATTTGGCCTGGTTTGCGCTTGCAGAATACAGCTGATATGCATCATACACTGTCTTTTGTGTTTCATCATATTCTCAATCTCTCTTGTCATCCAAGAAGTTTTAGCTTTGGTTCACCTACCTTTCTCCCTTGTTGCAATGTACCTAGCCTGTATCTGAAACATCTCATCCTTCAAGATCACCCATTGTTCCATTACTGTTTTTCCTGTCAGTCTTTGGTTCCATTTTAACCTGGCTAGATCCCTTCGCATCCCATTGAAGTTAGCCCTCTTCCAATTTAGAAATTTTTCTTTAGATTGTTGCTTGCACTTTTCCATTACTAATCTAAACCTTATGGTCCAATGATCACTCTTAGCGAAATGTCACATAGTCCACCTCATTCCCCAGCGCTAGATCCAGCAATACCTCCTTCTTCGTTGGACCGAGAACATACTGGTCAAGGAGGCTCTCCTGCACGCCTTTCAGAAATTCCTCCCCCTCCTTATCCTTTACTCTAACATTATCCCAATCGATATCACCACTCTACAGTTCTTGCACATCTCTGTGATTTCCCTGCAGGTCTGCTCCTCTATCTCTCACTATTTGGAGGCCTATAGAATACTCCCAGTAGCGTGACCCTTTTTTGCTTCTCAGCTCCAACCAAATGGATTCTGTCCTTGTCTCCACAAGGACATCCTCTCTTTCCAGCACTACAATGTCTTTCCTAATCAGTACAGTCACCCCACATCCCTTTTTTCCTTCCCTATCTTTTCTGAACATTCTGTAGTGCTGAAAATTAAGTGCTCAGTCTTCACCATTTTTAAGCCACATTTCTGTTATTGCCACTACATCATAGTCCCACATGGCCATTTGTGCTTGTAGCTCACCAACCCTTTTCATCACACTGTGCGTGTTTACATACATGTATTCTAAACCTGTCTTTGTATTCCTCCTAAGCCTTCTTAATCTGCTCCTATCTAATATGGTAGTACTCCCTTCTCTAATACTATCCAACAGTCTCACTCATTATACATCTTATTCCTCTTTTCTACTTCTATATACTGGTGCTCATCCCCCTGCCAATTTAGTTTAAACCCTCCCCAACCACACTCGTGAACCTCCCTGCGAGGACATTGGTCCCAGTCCTGTTGAGGTGCAACCAGTCCCTTTTGAATAGCTGCCCCCTGCCCCAGAACTGGTACCAATACTCAAGAATCTGAAGCCAACCCTCCTGTACCCGCCTCAAGTTATGCATTGATCCTCCCTATCTTCCTATTTCTACTCTCACTAGCGTGTGACACTGGGAGTAATCTAGAAATTACTACCTTCGAGGTCCTACTTTTGAACTTCCCCCCACCAGCTCCTGCAAATCTCACCACTGGACCTCGTCATTGGTACCGACATGTACCACAACTTCTGGCTCACTCCCTTCTCCCTGAAGAATATTCTGCACCCTCTCTGTGATATCCTTTACCCTGGCACCAGGGAAGTAACACACTATGTAGGACTCACAATGCCGGTTACAGAAACGCCTATCTGTTCCCCTAAGTATGGAATCTCCTGTAACGACTGCATTTCTACTCTTTCTGTTCCCTCCTGTGCAGTCCCTTGCCCATTGGTGACATGGTCTGGACTGCACTCCTTCAAGGTGTTGTCACTCCCAGCAGTCTCCAATGCTGAGTACCAGTTTGGGAGTGGCATACAACCCAAAGACTCCTGCACTTGCTGCCTCTTCCTACCCTTCCAGATGGCCTCCGAACTACTATCCTGAACTCCTACTGCCTTGGAATGGCCGCTTCCTGGAACGTCGATCCAGGAAACCCTCATCCTCCCTGATGCTCTGCAGTGTCTCCAGATGCCCCTCAAGCTCAGAACTCCTGAGCTCGAGCTCAAGCAGCTGGAGACACTGTGTATTCATCAGTTTCGGAAACACACACTTCAGTTTCAATGTGCTATAACTGCTAACATTATAAGCAATCGCAGTGCTTTGGAAGCCAGAGTGCTGCTGTCTGATACCTTGGAGGATCAGGCAGTCACTGGAGGGTGGCAACAGCCTGGGCTGGTTTCCCAAACATGAAGGTTAGAAAATGAGTGCAGGATAACAGCCCAGGAAAGGGATGAAGACAATATGATGGTGGGAAACTGTGGACCTAGGAAGTGGATGTGGGCAGGGAAGGCCAAGGGTCTAGGAGAGCAGGCAGCAAGGCAGTTGGCAGAAAATCAGAGAAAGGGTAGCAGGGGAAGAGACAATTGTGGAGGGCTAAGTTATGGGGAGTAGGCAGTAGTGTGGGGACTAGGAAGCTGTACAGATCATTAAAAAGCACTTCATAACCAATGAATTATTTGGTATTATCGGGGTTGTCCTATCTGCAAACGCAGCATAAGAACATATGAAATAGGAGCAGGAGTAGACCGTACAGCCCCTTGAGCCTGCTCCGCCATTCAATACAATCATGGCTGATCTTCTACCTCAACTCCACTTTCCCACCTGCTCCCCATATCCATTGATTCCCTGAGAGACCACAATTCTGTCCATTTTTTTTGATTCTTTCATGGGATGTGGGCATCGCTGGCAAAGCATTTGTTGCTCATCCCTAATTGCCCTTGACAACTGAGTGGCTTGCTAGGCCATTTCAGAGGGCAGTTAAGAGTCAACCACATTGCTGTGGGTCTGAAGTCACATGTAGACCATGTAAGGATGGAGATTTCCTTCCCTAAAGGACATTTATCTTAAATATATTGAACGATCTCTGGGTAGAGAATTCCAAAGATTCACAAACCTTTGAGTGAAGAAATTTCTCCTTATCTTAGTCCTAAATGATTGGCCTCTTATCCTGAAACTGTTCCCCTGTGTTTTACATTCCTCAGCTAGGGGAAACAACCTCGCAGTGTCTACTCCGTCAAGCCCCTTCAGAATCTTGTATGCTTACTGAGATAACCTCTCATTCTTCTAAACGCAAGAGAGTATAGGCCCCATTTACTCAGTCCATCATCACTGGACAATCCTCATACCCCAGAAACCAACCTAGACTGGTTCTCTGCCTCCAAGGCAAGTATATTCTTCTTTAGATATGGTGACCAAAACTGCACACAGTACTCCAAGTGTGGTCTCACCAAAGCCCCATACAATTATTTCAAGACTTCCTTATTCTTGTACTCCAATCACCATGCAATAAAAGCCAACATGCCATTTGCCTTCCTAACTGCTTGCTGTGCCTGCATGTTAACTTTCTGTGTTCCTTGTACGAGCACACCCAAGTCTCCCTGAACATCAACATTTAGAAGTTACACGTTTTAAAAAAAAATTCTGCTTTTCTATTCTTACCAGCTAATTGAATAACCTCATTCTTTCCCACATTATACTCCATCTGCAACCTTGTTGCCCGCTCACTTAAGCTGTCTATATCTTTTTGCAGCCTCTTGTGTTCACCTCACTCCTTACATTCCCATCTAGCTTTGTATCATCAGCAAACTTAGATACATTACTCTTTTTTTCTTCGTCTAAGTCATTAATATAAATTGTAAATAGCTGAGGTCCCAGCAGATCCTTGCCAACTTGAAAATGCCCCATTTATCCCTACTCTTTGTTTCCTGTCCATTAACCAAAGCTCTATCCATGCTAATATATCATCACCAAATCCATGAGCCCTTTTCTTATTGTTACGACCGACCACTCCAGTCAAAGCCCCCAATCAAAATATACGATTCTGATTGTGGTGGGAGAAATGCACTGTTAATTCAATTTCAACCCTCCACAGATCGTCTGATATATCAGGTCGTGCAGTGTCTTAGTTGTTGGGTTTATGTTGTGCATATATAGGCTTTGTTTTTTTGCATTAATGACAGATATCATCTCAGCTGATTAGTCTCAAACCAGTCCTTGTTGCAGGTTCTGCCTTTACCAAATTATGCTTCTATTGCTTCACAGATGACTGCGCTTAGTGACTTCCAAGCTTCATCGATGCCAGCATCAGTGCTTCCCATTAAGGGTTCCGAAGAAGGGTCACTGACCTGAAACGTTAACTCTGCTTCTCTCTCCACAGATGCTGCCAGACCTGCTGAGTATTTCCAGCATTTCTTGTTTTTACTTCCCATTAAGGCTTTGGTGGGTAACAAGCATCCTAGTGACATTGCGATGTGCTGGTGTTTGGCATCATTGCTTATGTAAGAGATGTTGATCTATGGCGGGTCATTGGGTTTGGAACTTTGGGGGTGCGCCTTCACTCTGCTGCTGAGAACAGAGTGGTCGGTGTCGCAATCTGCACGATGGTAGGTGCAGATGTGAAGAACATTGGACAGATCGCGCCTCCTTGTGATGACTAAGTCTAATTGGTGCTAATGTCCAGACCTTGGGTGACGCCATGATACCTTGTGGCGATGTCTGCCCTGGAAGAAGGTGTTGGTGATGGAAAGTCCCATCTATTGCCACAGCCTTTTGACCTTCTCCTTCTTTGCTGGAAAATAGGCTCCATTCCACAGGGGATGCATGACACCAAAATCATCACATGATGCAAAAACAAAGGCGACAGAGGAAATGGCAGCAACTACAGGGGCATCTTAGTCTTTAGCGTCACGGGGAAGGCCTTTGTTAGGGTCATACTGAAAAAATTCCATCTACATGCAGACCGACTGTATCCAGAAGCACAATGTGCTTTCTATGCTGGCAGATTTACTTGGACATGATCTTCTCCATACGCCAGCTACAAGAGAAGAGTAGGGAACAGAGTATACGTCTTTACCTTAATTCATAGATCTCACTAAGGCATCCGACACCATCAGCAGAGCAGGGCTCTATGTGTTTTTGGGAAAAACTGGATGTCCACCGAAGCTCTTCAGTCTCATCCAATTCTTCCACAACAACATGTACAGTTTGACGGCTCCATTTCTGACAGTTTCGGAATGAAGAATGGAGTGAAAACAGGGTTGTGTCCTAGCCTCACTCTGTTTAGCATCTTCTTCTCCATGCTCCTGACTATCGCCTTCCCTGCAGATTTGGAAGGTGTCTACTTGCACACAAGGTCAGACATCAAGCTCTACAATCCATCAAGAGTGAAAGCAAAGTCAAAAACACATCGCATCCTGATCAGCGAACTCCTCTATGCTGATGATGCTGCGCTAGTCGCTCACACAGAAACTCAGCTACAAAGACTCATGGACTGTCTCTCCCATGTCTGTAACTTGTTCTCCTTGACTATAAAATTCAAGAAAACCGTGGTCATGGATCAAGGTCATGGATCAACATCTCCACCCCTGATTGCACTAAATAACACCCCACTGGAAGAGGTTAGCAAATTCTGCTACCTTGGGTACATGGTAACAGACAATCTGTCCCTTGATGCAGAATTCGATACACGCATAGGGAAAGCAGCTACCAGCTTTGACTGACTCACAAAACGTGCATGGGATAACACCAAGCTGACCCTTAGGACTAAGCTGATAGTTTATAAGGCCTGTGTTCCCAGCACCTTGCTGTATGGCTGTAAAACATGGGAGACTTACACCTACCAGGAAAAGAAGCTCAATAATTTCCATCTTCGCTGTCTGCGACGCATTATGGATAATTCCTGGCAGGACAAAAATCACAAATGCGGCAGTCCTCTCAAAGGCAGAGCTCCCAAATGTGTTGGCACTAATCAAACAGAGGTGGCTTCAGTGGATCATACACATCTACAGGATGGAAGACAGTCGCATACCCAAGGACCCTCTGTATGGTGAGGTAGCCGGGGCCAGACAACCAGTGGGGTGCAAGCATGGCACGAAGGCCCTAAATGTCAACTATCGTATCTGGGAGTCATGAGCTGGCGAAAGAGGGAAATGGCAACACACCTTGTGGAGTGGTGTGCACTACCACAACAACCAGTTGCTACAGCAGCTTGGCAACAGGCGCCAATGTCAAAAACATGGCAACAGACGTCATCATCAAAAACAACTCATAGGGTTACTTGGCAGCTTCACGTGCAGCACTTGTGGCAGAACCTGCCTCTCAAGGATTGGCCTTCACAGCCATCAGCAAAGGTGCACCAAGAGATGACACCCCACCTAAATGGATTGTTTGCTGCGCATCCATCATCTTTCGTAGCTGGAAGGATGCCAATAAATTTGTCAAACACGATTTCCCTTTTGTAAAACTATATTGACTTTGTCTGATCATACTATGATTTTCTAAATGCATTGTTAAGACTTCCTCCATAATAAATTCCAGAATTTTCCCAACGACTGATGTCAGGTTAACTAGCCTGTCGTTCCCTGTTTTCTCTCCCTCTTTTTTTGAATTGCGGTGTTCCATCTACTAACTTCCAATCCGATGGGACTGTTTTTGAATCTAGGGAATTTTGGAAAATCATAACCAGCACATCCACTATCTCTGCAGCTACCTCTTTTAGACCCCATGGATGTAGGCCTTCAGGTCCTGGGGATTTGTCAGGCTTGTCTCTTAGATTTCTCCAATACTACTTCTCTGCTGATATGAATTACCTTAAGTTCCTCACTTTGATTAACCCCTCAGTTCCCTCTATTTCTGGTATGCAGTTTGTGCCTTCTACTGTGAAGATTGGCACAAAGTATTTGCCCATTGTCTCTGCCAATTCCTCATTCCCCAAAATAATTTCCCCTGTCTCTGCCTCAAAGGGACCAATATTTACTTTAGGTACTCTCCGCCTTTTTATATACTTGTAAAAGCTCTTACAATCTGTTTTTATATTCCTGGCTAGTTTACTGTCATTCTATTTTTTCACTTTTTATCAACTTTTTGGTCGCTCTTTGCTGGCTCCTGAAACACTTCCAATCTTTAGGTTTACTGGTACTTCTGTAACATTATAAATCTCTTCTTTTAATCTCTTCTTCCTGGCATTTCTTCACAGACAAAGATTTTGGGAAGGCTGTACTCATCGGTTGCTGGCCCGCTGGTGGCTAGTCAGGCCTATCCGTGACTGGCAGATTCTCCCACAGTGGGTGCAAGTGAAGGTGCAGTCGCTGCTGGGGGCAAATGGATCTATCCTTCTCCTCCTTTTCTCTTTCATGCTGGTTCTTCACTCAGTCTCTAAGGTGTCTCTAGCACTCCTGATGTAGCATCTCCAAGCATCACGATCTGTGACCTGCTTCCCATTGGCAGTAGTCGTTGTGGCACACAGAGAGGGAGTCCTTGAAACGTTTGCATGGGGCCCCTTCGTTCCTTTCACCTGTAGTCAGTTCTCCATACAACATGATCTTGGGAAGGCGACTGTCATCCATCCAGGCAACGTGACCCGCCCAACACAGTTGGCTTTGCAGGAGGATGGCCTCAATGTTGGTTATGTTGGCTGTTTTCAGGACTTCAATGTTTGTGATGTGGTCCTGCCAGCGGATCTTGAGGATGCTGCGGAGGTAGCGTTGATGGAAGCACTCTAGAAAGCATACATGACGGCGGTATAGGACCCATGACTTGGCCCCATACAGAAGGGTGGTGAGGACTACGGCTTTGTACACTTTGAGTTGGATCTATGCTCTGAGGCTGTGGTTGCTCCACACTCATTTGTAGAGTCTGCCAAATGTACTGTTTGCTAATCTAATACTATTCTTAACCTCACTAGTAAGCCACAGGTGGATCTTTCTTGTGGTTTTTTTGTATTTTCATTAGATTGTAATTTTGGTTAACATTTTGAATTGCTTCTTTAAATGTTTCCCACTGTGTATTTACGCTGTACTTTTTAGTTTATTTACCCAATCAACCACTCATATCTATATAATTGGCTTTGTTTAAGATTTGCATTTGGGACTGGAGTATGTCACTTTCAAACTTAATATGGAATTCAACTGTATTATGATCACTTTTCCCCAGGGATCTTTTACTATGAGATCACTGATTAATCCTGCCTCATTGCACAATACTAGATCCAAAATATCTTTATCCCCAGTTGATTCCACAATGTATTGCTCAGGAAACTGTTGCAAAAGCATTCTACAAACTCATCTTCCAGATTACCTTTCCCAATTTCATTTGCCCAGTCTATATGAAGATTAACGTCCCTCGCAATTATTACATTGCCTTTGTTACAAGCTCCAATTATTTTTTTGCTTAATGGTCTGTCCAATGGTATAACTACTGCTAGGAGGCCTATAAACTACTCCCACCTGTGTTTTCTGACCCTTGTTATTCATAATCTCTATCCATACTGATTCTATTTCCTGATCATTTGAGTGAAGATCATTTCTCATGATTGTCCTTTTTCCATTCTTTACTATCAGAGCTACTCCTCCTGCTTTTCCATTCTATATGTCTTTTCAAAATGTTGTGTACCCTGGAATATGTATTTGCCAACCTTGGTCAACATGTAAGCATGTCTCTGTAATGAAAATTTGATCTAAACCTTTTATCTCTAATAATAAAAGTAAAATACTGCAGATGCTGTAAAAACAGAAAGTGCTGGAACTACTCAGCAGGTCAGGCAACACCTGTGGGGAAGGAAGCAGAGATAATGTTTCAGGTCTGTAACCTTTCAACTCTATTTGTGCCGTTAGTTCATCCATTTTATTCTGAATGCTTCGTGCATTCAGATGAAGGACTTTTAGTATTTTTTTAGTACTATTTAGTCAGATTATTAGTACTATTAGTCAGATACAGGAGAAATGCCGTGAACAACAGACGCCCCTCTACATTGCTTTCATTGATCTCACCAAAGCCTTTGACCTCGTCAGCAGACGTGGTCTCTTCAGACTACTAGAAAAGATTGGATGCCCACCAAAGCTACTAAGTATCATCACCTCATTCCATGACAATATGAAAGGCACAATTCAACATGGTGGCTCCTCATCAGGCCCCTTTCCTATCCTGAGTGGCGTGAAACAGGGCTGTGTTCTCGCACCCACACTTTTTGGGATTTTCTTCTCCCTGCTGCTTTCACATGCGTTCAAGTCCTCTGAAGAAGGAATTTTCCTCCACACAAGATCAGGGGACAGGTTGTTCAACCTTGCCCGTCTAAGAGCGAAGTCCAAAGTACGGAAAGTCCTCATCAGGGAACTCCTCTTTGCTGACAATGCTGCTTTAACATCTCACACTGAAGAGTGCCTGCAGAGTCTCATCGACAGGTTTGCGGCTGCCTGCAATGAATTTGGCCTAACCATCAGCCTCAAGAAAACGAACATCATGGGACAGGACGTCAGAAATGCTCCATCCATCAATATTGGCGACCACACTCTGGAAGTGGTTCAAGAGTTCACCTACCTAGGCTCAACTATCACCAGTAATCTGTCTCGAGATGCAGAAATCAACAAGCGCATGGGAAAGGCTTCCACTGCTATGTCCAGACTGGCCAAGAGAGTGTGGGATAATGGCGCACTGACACGGAACACAAAAGTCCGAGTGTATCAGGCCTGTGTCCTCAGTACCTTGCTCTATGGCAGTGAGGCCTGGACAACGTATGTCAGCTAAGAGCGACGTCTCAATTCATTCCATCTTTGCTGCCTCCGGAGAATACTTGGCATCAGGTGGCAGGACCGTATCTCCAACACAGAAGTCCTCGAGGCGGCCAACATCCCCAGCTTGTACACACTACTGAGTCAGCGGCGCTTGAGATGGTTTGGCCATGTGAGCCGCATGGAAGATGGCAGGATCCCCAAAGACACATTGTACAGCGAGCTCACCACTGGTATCAGACCCACTGGCCGTCCATGTCTCCGCTTTAAAGACGTCTGCAAATGCGACATGAAATCCTGTGACATTGATCACAAGTCGTGGGAGTCAGTTGCCAGCGTTCGCCAGAGCTGGCGGGCAGCCATAAAAACGGGGCTAAAATGTGGCGAGTCGAAGAGACTTAGTAGTTGGCAGGAAAAAAGACAGAGGCGCAAGGGGAGAGCCAACTGTGCAACAGCCCCGACAAACAAATTTCTCTGCAGCACCTGTGGAAGAGCCTGTCACTCTAGAATTGGCCTTTATAGCCACTCCAGGCGCTGCTTCACAAACCACTGACCACCTCCAAGCGCGTATCCATTGTCTCTCGAGATAAGGAGGCCAAAGAAGAAGATTTTTTGCATGGACCTTATTCACTGATAGACTATTTACCTTTAAACTCTCTGTCCCTTCCTGTCCCACTCTGCTTGGCTTTACCCAAATTGTTGCACTCTTCTATTGCCTCGACTTTTCTCTTTAGATTTCTACATCTCCCTTCCACTGAACCCTCTCCCCCCAACCTTTTTAGTTTAAGCTCTATCCACTGCCCTATCTATACGACTCGTCAGGACTCTGATCCCAGTATGGTTTAAGTGAAGCCCATCCTGACACGATAACTCCCTCTTTCCCAAGTATTGGTGCCAGTTCCCCATGAATTAAAACTTCTTCCTACACCATTCTTTGAGCCACAGGTTTAATCCTCTAATCTACATGACCCTATGCCAATTGGCATGTGGCTCAGGTAACAATACAGAGATTATTACCTTTGAGGTTCTGTATTTTAATTTGGACCTTAACTCCTCAAACTCTCCCAGCAGAACATCATTCCTAGATCTACCTTTCAGTTAAAGTCCCGTAAATAGCAATTAGATAAATAACTAGTTGGTGGTGAATGGTTCAATACAGTGTGCCACCATGAAAGGTCCATATTGCATTTCCTTTGTGAATGCATGAATATGGATGTGTGAATTGAACACTTCAATCACTTTTCATCATTTATATAACAAAGACAAACACATTAATGTTACATTTTCCCATAAATTATAATGTTAATAATGATAAATTTGAATAGAATTGTTATTACATGGGAATTGGTGGGGCAGGGAGAGAATTATTAGTTTTGTTTTATATGCAGCAGAGTATATCACACAGGGGTATCTCACATTGGGTAATAACAATCCTAGAAATGACAGCCCAGTCATTCTTCTCCATTTCCATGACTGTTAATTTGTTGCGGAGACATTATAATTTAAAGTTCACTAAGTATACTAAATTAGTTACAGGATACCTTTTCATTATGATGAAATACCACAAAATTTAGATAGTTGTCTCTGCACAAAAAAGCAACTTGTATTTATATAGCGCCTTAAGCAGAGTGAAATGTCCCAACAGCTTCAGAGTTGTGGGTGAAAATTGAGCAAAAGCAATAAAGAGGGTGGTTGAAGGTACTGTCAAATTTTGAAGATGAGGAGAGATGGAGTAAGAGATATGGGAGGGAGTTCCAAGATGGCTGATAGTTCCGACACATGACAGAGCAAAGCGAAGGAAGGAGAGATGTTTAACAGTAGGAAGAGCTATTGGTGCAGACTTGAAATATGTTCAAGCAGGTTACAAAGGTAGGGATTTGAAGATAAGGATTTTGAAACTGATGGCAATGGAGGTCAGCAAGGTTTCGAGTGGTAAGGCCAGGAGGATTGTGTATAGCATAGTATGTGAGCGGAAGACTTCAAGATGAGTTAATGCAGGATGGAGATCAGGAAGCCAGAAAAGAGGACATTATTAAAGTCAAGTCTGGTGGTGATGAAGGTATGGTGACAGCTTTGGAATTTAGTACTTATACACATTGATATGTGCAAGTGGAAATTTGGAGTGATCAGGTGATATCTGAAAGTTAGGAACTTACTTTGGGTCTCTCGTATCAGGAACATCTCTGTTGTAGCCCAAACGATTACTGATGAGCACATTGAAAGCATGTTTCTGGTATCCTGCATTCCGAATCTGCTGATCTACTTCATTGAAAATCATGCCTGAGAAAAAGATACTTTTATTAAAGTAAATATGTTAGAACATTTACATTAACACGTCAATATGTTTTACAGGGAACAAATTTCAAAGTCAGAAAATCCACTAAACAGTGCATTTATTTTTGACCATTTGCTTTAATCTAAATTTCCCTCCATTTTTCTCTCCCAAGTTGAGCACTCCTGCTGACCAGGTCCTGAGGCAAGGCTGCACTGTACCAACTGCTGGGTTGGTATTTGGTTTGGGAGGTAGAAGATATTGAGTAGGGATAAAAGTAACATTCTCTGATTGGCAGGATGTGACAAGTGATCTGTACTGGGGCCTCAGCTTTTTAGTAAGATATTGTCTAATTCTGAGCACTACACTTTAGGAAGGATGTGAAGGCACGGGAGAGGGTGCAGAAAAGATTTATGAGAATGGTTCCAGGTTTGAAAGAATTCACTTACATGGATAAACTGGTGAAGCTGGAACGGTTCTCCTTAGAAAAGAGAAGGTTGAGAGGAGATTTAATAGAGGCGTCCAAAATCATGAGGTGGCTGGACAGAGTAGAGAGGGAGAAACTGTTCCCATTGGTGAAAAGATCAAGAACCAGCTGACACCAATTTAAAGTGACCAGCAAAAGAACCAGAAGCGACATGAGGAAAAACTTTTTACGCAGTGAGTAGATAGCATCTGGAATACACTGCCTGAGAGTGTGGTGGAGACAGATTCAATCGGGGATTTTAAAAGGGAATTGAATAATTATCTGAAGAGAAAAGATTTTCAAAACTATGGGAAAAAGGTAGGGGACTGGAACTAGCTGAGTAGCTCTTGTAGAGAGCTGGCACAAACACGATGGGCCGAAGGGACTCCTGTGTTGTAACCATTTCATGATTCTATCTTAACAACTTGATTGAAGGAATAGAAAGCTGTATTCCAACTCTGCAGATTACACTAAGTTAGGAGGGGCAGTCCGTTGTGTGGAAGAAAGCAGGACAGTACAAAGGGACATGTTCAAACTAAGTGATTGGGCAAAACTGTAGCAGGTGGAATTCAATGTGGGGAAGTGTGAGGTCATTCAACTTCAGATCCCAGAAAGACTAGGTGCTGTGGAGAAGCAAATCATTAAAAGCCAGTGCACCGATACAAATATATCCTCAAGATATTGCTTCCATCTAGAGTTTTCTTTTATTCATTCATGGGATGTGGGTGTCACCGGCAAGGTCAGCATTTATTACCCACCTAAATTGTCTTTGAGACACAACTGAGTGGCTTGCTGGGTCATTTCAGAGGCAAGTTAAGAGTCAACCACATTTCTGTGGGTAGCAGCCATATAGGCCAGACCGGGTAAGGATGGCAGATTTCCTTTAAGTGAAGCAGCTGGGTTTTTATGGCAATTTGGTAGTTTCATGGTCACCATCACTGATACTAGCCTTTTTATCCCAGATTTATTTAGTTAACTGAATTTGGATTTCCCAGCTACCACGATGGGATTTGAACACAAGTTGCTTGATCAGTAGTCCAAGCCACTGGATTACTAGCTCCGTAACATAACTACTGTCCTACTGTGCCCGAAAATGGAAGCAGCAGCTACCAATTTGGCGACATGGCTCAACGTTCTATTGGCTGTCAATTGTTTCGCTATACTGGTTACACATGCTGAACATTGAGCTAAATAAGACAGACAGCCAGAGGGACAAACAAAACATTTGTACTGCACCTTTCACGACCTCAGGATGTCCCAAAGCAATTTAAGCCAATGAAGCACTTTCTAAGTGTCATTACTGTTGAAATATAGCGAATTTGAGCACAAGAAGGCCCCACAAACAGCAATGTGATAATTACCAGATAATCTGTTTTTGTGATGTTGATTGAGGGATAAATGTTGGCCAGGACACCAGGGATAACTCCCCCGATTTTCTTTGAAAAGTGCCATGGGATCTTTTATGTCCAGCTGGGTGGGCAGACAATGCCTCGGTTTAACATCTCATTTGGAAGACGGCACCTCCAACAGTGCAGCACTCCCTTAGTATTGCACTGGAGGGCCAGTGTTGAGTTTTGTGCTCAAGTGCTGGAATGGGACTTGAACCCAGACACTCAGACCCATGAGTACTAATGACTGAGCCACAGTTAACACCTAAATCAGGAATAAAAGAATGACTAGAGTTAGATTAGGGCCAATCAAGGATAGTAGTGGGAAGTTGTGTGTGGAATCAGAGGAGATAGGGGAAGTGTTAAATGAATATTTTGCGTCAGTATTTACAGTAGAGAAAGAAAATGTTGTCGAGGAGAATACTGAGATTCAGGATACTAGGCTAGATGGGATTGAGGTTCACAAGGAGGAGGTGTTATCAATTTTGGAAAGTGTGAAAATAGATAAGTCCCCTGGGCCAGATGGGATTTATCCTAGGATTCTCTGGGAAGCCAGGGAGGAGATTGCAGAGCCTTTGTCCTTGATCTTTATGTCGTCATTGTCGACAGGAATAGTGCCGGAAGACTGGAGGATAGCAAATGTTGTCCCCTTGTTCAAGAAGGGGAGTAGAGACAGCCCTGGTAATTATAGACCTGTGAGCCTTACTTCGGTTGTGGGTAAAATGTTGGAAAAGGTTATAAGAGACAGGATTTATAATCATCTTGAAAAGAATAAGTTCATTCGCGATAGTCAGCACGGTTTTGTGACGGGTAGGTCGTGCCTCACAAACCTTATTGAGTTTTTCGAGAAGGTGACCAAACAGGTGGATGAGGGTAAAGCAGTGGATGTGGTGTATATGGATTTCAGTAAGGCGTTTGATAAGGTTCCCCACGGTAGGCTATTGCAGAAAATACGGAAGTATGGGGTTGAAGGTGATTTAGAGCTTTGGATCAGAAATTGGCTAGCTGAAAGCAGACAGAGGGTGGTGGTTGATGGCAAATGTTCATCCTGGAGTTTAGTTACTAGTGGTGTACCGCAAGGATCTGTTTTGGGGCCACTGCTGTTTGTCATTTTTATAAATGACCTGGAAGAGGGTGTAGAAGGGTGGGTTAGTAAATTTGCGGATGACACTAAGGTCAGTGGAGTTGTGGATAGTGCCGAAGGATGTTGTAGGGTACAGAGGGACATAGATAGGCTGCAGAGCTGGGCTGAGAGATGGCAAACGGAGTTTAATGCGGAAAAGTGCGAGGTGATTCACTTTGGAAGGAGTAACAGGAATGCAGAGTACTGGGCGAATGGGAAGATTCTTGGTAGTGTAGATGAACAGAGAGATCTGGGTGTCCAGGTGCATAAATCCCTGAAGGTTGCTACCCAGGTTAATCGGGCTGTTAAGAAGGCATATGGTGTGTTAGCTTTTATTAGTAGGGGGATCGAGTTTCGGAGCCACGATGTCATGCTGCAGCTGTACAAAACTCTGGTGAGACCGCACCTGGAGTATTGCGTGCAGTTCTGGTTACCGCATTAAAGGAAGGATGTGGAAGCTATGGAAAGGGTGCAGAGGAGATTTACTAGGATGTTGTCTGGTATGGAGGGAAGATCTTACGAGGAAAGGCTGAGGGACTTGAGGTTGTTTTCGTTGGAGAGAAGGAGGAGGAGAGGTGACTTAATAGAGACATATAAGATAATCAGAGGGTTAGATAGGGTGGATAGTGAGAGTCGTTTTCCTCGGATGGTGATGGCAAACACGAGGGGACATAGCTTTAAGTTGAGGGGTGATAGATATAGGACAGATGTGAGAGGTAGTTTCTTTACTCAGAGAGTAGTAGGGGCGTGGAACGCCCTGCCTGCAACAGTAGTAGACTCGCCAACTTTAAGGGCATTTAAGTGGTCATTGGATAGACATATGGATGAAAATGGAATAGTGTAGGTCAGATGGTTTCACAGGTCGGCGCAACATCGAGGGCCGAAGGGCCTGTACTGCGCTGTGATGTTCTAATTCTAATTCTAAATAGGTTGAAAATCTAGCCCATGTGGGTGAATGACAAAAGCATTTTAATAGGATTACTTATTTCAACAAAAAGACTTAAAATAAGTCATCCCTGGAAAACTACAGAGTTGAAGTTTAACACTGCAGTAACTAATACTAAAATGTTTTCAGTAACAAGATTCATCTTCCTCAGCAAAACTCCAAAAGCAAAATCTTGCCTAAAACTTTAGATTCCAGAAGAGGGTTTTTTCCCCACAGCCTCATGATTCTCAGCTTTTTATTTTTTAGAGATACAGCACTGAAATAGGCCTTTCGGCCCACTGAGTTTGTGCTGACCATCAACCACCCATTTATACTAATCCTACATTAATCCCATATTCCTACCACATGCCCACAATTCCCCTACCACCTACCTATACTAGGGGCAATTTATAATGGCCAATTTACCTATCAACCTGCAAGTCTTTGGCTGTGGAAGGAAACCGGAGCACCCGGCAAAAACCCACGCAATCACAGGGAGAACTTGCAAACTCCGCACAGGAAGTACCCAGAATTGAACCCGGGTCGCTAGAGCTGTGAGGCTGCGGTGTTAACCACTGCGCCACTGTGCTGCTCCAAAGTTGTCGATTTTAAGAACTGCACTTCACACACCATGACTGTGCAGTTCTTTGTTTTATTCCACATGGCTGGAAATCAGGCTGTTTTAATATTACTGAGTACTTTTGTATGAAATTTTTTGTTTATGGCAGAGTTAACCAGTTTATTTTAACTTTTTCATTAAAAATATGTATAAAGGATTTTTTTAAATTATTCTTTCACGGAATGTTAGAATCACTAGCAAGGGCAACGTTTGTTGCTCATCCCTAATTGCCCTTGAGAAGGTGGTGAATTGCTTTCTTGATCCGCAGCAGTCCATCTGGTGTAGTACACCACAGTGCTGTTAGGAAGGGAGTTCCAGGATTTTGACCAAGCATGAAAGAACAGCAATATATTTCCAAGTCAGGATGGTGTGTGGCTTGGAGGGCCACACTGAGTGTTCCCATGCATCTACTGCCCTTGTCCTTCAAGGTGGAAGATGTTGCAGATTTGGAAGGTGCTGTCGAAGGATGCTTGGCGAGTTGCTGCAGTGCATCTTGTATATGGGCAGCACAGTAGTTGGGTGGCACAGTGGCGCAGTGGTAAGCACTGCAGCCTCACAGCTCCAGCGACCCGGGTTCAATTCTGGGTACTGCCTGTGTGGAGTTTGCAAGTTCTCCCTGTGTCTGTGTGGGTTTCTGCCGGGTGCTCTGGTTTCCTCCCACAGCCAAAGACTTGCAGGTTGATAGGTAAATTGACTGTTGTAAATTGCCCCTAGTGTAGGTAGGTGGTAGGAGAATGGTGGGGATGTAGTAGGGAATATGGGGTTAATGTAGGATTAGTATAAATGGGTGGTTGTTGGTTGGCACAGACTCGGTGGGCTGAAGGGCCTGTTTCAGTGCTGTATCTCTAAATAAATAAATATGGTACACACTGCTGCCACTGTGTGTCAGTGGTGGAGGGAGTGAATATTTAAGGATGTGGATGGGATGCCCATCAAGCAGGCTGCTTTGTCCTGGATGCTGTCAAGCTTCTTGAGTGTTGTTGGAGCTGCACTCATCCAGGCAAGTGGAGAGCATTCCATCATACTTCGGACTTGTGCTTTGTTGATGGTGGACAGGCTTTGGGGAGTCAGGAGGTGAGTTACTTGCCACAGAATTCCCAGTATCTGGCCTGCTCTTGCAGCCACAATATTTATATGGCTTGGCTGGTCCAATTAAGTTTCTAGTCAATGGTTAAATCCCAGGGGGATGTTGATGGTGAGGGATTCAGTGATGGCAATGCCATTGAACGTCAAGGGGAGACGTTTAGATTCTCTATCTTTGAAGACGGTCATTGCCTGGCACTTGTATAGGGTGAATGTTACTTGCCACTTATCAGCCCAAACCTGAATGTTGTCCAGGTTTTGCTGCATGTCGACTTGGCCTATTTCAGTATCTGAGGAGTCGCAAATGATTAAAGAGACAATTACTGCAGTAAGGAGGGATAATATCTTAGAAGGTTCCTCTAATGAGGCCATATGGGTAGAACTTAAAAACAAAAAGGGGGCTATTACTTGGCTGGGAGTGTACTACAGGCCTCCAACAGTCAGGCAGTGGTAGAGGAGCAGATCTGTGGGCAAATCACAGAGAGGTGAAAAAATAATAGGGTAATAATTGAGGGGATTTCACTTCCCCTATAGTAGAGGGGATAGTATTAGCACAAAAAGCTTAAAGGGGGCGGAATTCTTCAAGTGCATTCAGGAGAGTTTTTTGAGCCAGCACGTAGAGAGTCCTACAAGAGGAGGGGTGGTACTGGACTTTAATCCTAGGGAATGAAGCTGGACAGTTGTAGGAGTGGCAGTGGGGGAGCATTTTGGGGATAGTGACCATAACTCTGTAACATTTAAGGTTATTATGGAAAAGGACATAGAGGGACTGCAAATAAGCGTCCTAAATTGGGGGAAGGCCGATTTCAATATGATAAAACAGGATCTGGCCAAAGTGAACTAGGAGCAGCTTCTTATAGGAAAGTCTACATCAGACCAGTGGGAGTCATTTAGAAGGGAAATTGTGAGGGTTCAGGTGCAGCATGTTCCTGTAAAGGTGAAGGGTAGGACCAACAGGTCAAGGGAACCGTGGATGTCAAGGAATATAGAGGATTGGATAAGGAAAAAAAAGGAGGCTTATGGCAGATTCAGAGTGCTGAAAACAGCAGAGGCCCTACAGGAGTATTCAAAGTGTAGGGGAGTACTTAAAAAAGTAATTAGGAGAGCGAAGAGGGGGCATGAAAAATCACTGGCAGACAAGATAAAGGAAAATCCCAAGGCGTTTTATAAGTATGTTAGGGGCAAGAGGATAACCAGGGAAAGAGTAGGGCCCATTAGGGATCAAAGAGGCAACCTGTGTGTGGAACTAGAGGCCAGAGGTGAGGTTTTGAATGATTACTTTTCATCTGTATTCACTATGGTGAAGAATGATGTAGGAGTAGTGATCAAGGAGGGGGATTGTGATATACTTGATCAAATTAGCATTGAAAAGGAGGAAGTATTAGCTGTATCAACGGGCTTAAAGGTGGATAAATCCCCAGGCCTAGATGTGATGGATCCCAAGCTGCTATGTGAGGCAAGGGAGGAGATAGCAGAGGCTCTGACACAAATTTTCAAATCCTCTCTGGCCACAGGAGAGGTACCAGAGGATTGGAGGACAGCGACTGTGGTACCATTATTCAAGAAGGGTAGCAGTGATAAACGAGGTAATTACAGGTCAGGGTGTCTAACATCAGTGGTAGGGAAATTATTGGAAAAAATTCTGAGAGATGGGATTAATCTATACTTGGAGAGGCAGGGATTAATCAGGGATTGTCAGCATGGCTTTGTCAGGAGGAGATCGTGTCTAACAAATTTGATTGAATTTTTCGAGGAGGTGACTGGAGGTGTAGATGAGGGTAAAGCAGTTGATGTAGTCTACATGGACTTCAGTAAGGCTTTTGATAAGGTCCCGCATGGGAGATTGGTTAAGAAAGTAAAAGCCCATGGGATCCAGGGTAATTTGGCAAATTGGATTCAAAATTGGCTTAGTGGAAGCAGGCAGAGGGTGATGGTAAAGGGTTGTTTTTGTGAATGGAGGCCTGCGACCAGTGGGGTACTGCAGGGATCGTTGCTGGGACCCTTACTGTTTGTTGTGTACATTAATGATTTAGACATGAATGTAGGAGGTATAATCAGTTAAGTTTGCAGATGATAGGAAAATTGGTGGTGTCGTAAATAGTGAGGAGGAAAGCCTTAGATTACAGGACGATATAGATGGGCTGGCAAGATGGGCAGAGCAGTGGCAAATGGAGTTTAATCCTGAGAAGTGTGAGGTGAAGCACTTTGGGGGATCTAACAAGGCAATGAAATATACAATGGATGGTAGGACCCTAGGGAGTACAGAGGGTCAGAGGGACCTTGGGGTGCTTGTCCATAGATCACTGAAGGCAGCAGCACAGGTAGACAAAGTGGCTAGGAAGGCATATGGGATACCTGCCTTTATTAGCCGAGGCATAGAATATAAGAGCAGGGAGGTTATGATGGAGCTGTATAAAATGCTGGTTAGGCCACGGCTGGAGTACTGGTCTGGTCGCCACATTGTTGGAAGGATGTGATTGCACTGGAGAGGGTGAACAGGAGATTCACCAGGATGTTGCCTGGGCTGCAGCATTTCAGTTATGAAGAGAGACTGGACAGGCTAGGGTTGTTTTCCTTGGAGTGGAGAAGGCCGAGGGGGGACCTGATTGAGGTATACAAAATTATGAGGGGCATTGATAGGATAGATAGGAAGAAACTTTTTCCCTTAGCAGAGAGGTCAATAACTAGGCGGCATAGATTTAAGGTAAGGGGCAGGAGGTTTAGAGGGGAGTTGAGGAGGAATTATTTCACCCAGAGGCTGGTTGGAATCTGGAACACACTGCCTGAAGAGGTGGTAGAGGCAGGAACACTCACAACATTCAAGAAGTATTTAGATGAGCACTTGAAACACCAAAACATACAAGGCTACAGGCCAAGTGCGGGGAAATAGGATTAGTTAGGACAGGTGCTTGATGGTCGGCGCAGGTGCGTTGGGCCGAAGGACCTGTTTCTGTGCTGTAAAACTCTATGACTCTATAACACTGTGCGATCATCACCAAACATGCCCACATCTGGCCTTATGCTGGAGGGAAGGTCATGTCGGAAGCAGCAGAAGATTGCTGGACATAGGACACTATCCTGAGGAGCGCCTGCAGCAATGTCCTGGAGCTTACTTGTTTGGCCTCCAACATCGATCTTCCTTTGTGCTAAGTATGAATCCAACCAGTGCAGACTTTTCCCCCCAATTCTCATTGACTGCAATTTTGCTAGGGCTCCTTGTTGTCACAGTCGGTCAAATGCTACCTTGATCTCAAGGGCATTCCCTCTCATCTCACCTCTTGAATTCAGGTCTTTTGTCCATGTTTGGACCAAGGCTGTAACAGGTCTGGAGCCGAGTAACCCGAGCTGAACCCAAAGTGAGCATCAGTGAGCAAGAGTAGGCACACTATAGCCTGCCAGACTGAATGTTGAGTTCAATAATTTCAGAGCATGACGGGGCCCCCATTTTACTTTCATTTTTAGTTATTTTTTTCTTTTTCCTTTTTTTGATTTTTTTTTGTGTTTATTTTATTTTATTTTATCTTAGTTTGTTCAGTTTGCTTACCCACGGTTTTTTTCATGTTTGTACTTGCGGCTGTTCAATTTTCAGTCCATTAACACCCTATCTGTACTAATGCTTTGTCTTTCAACACACCATTAACATTTTGTTTGCCTTTGCTCCACAGCCTTCTGGTCAGCTATTCTGTGACCTTGTCCTATTTACACCTTCTCCTTTGTTATCTCTTGCTCCACTCCCACTTTACTTGCTTATAACCTTTTACAGTTCTAATATTTGCTAGTTCTGAAGAAGGGTCACTGACCTGAAATGTTAACTCTGCTTCTCTCTCCACAGATGCTGCCAGACCTGCTGAGTATTTCCAGCATTTCTTGTTTTTATTTCAGATTTCCAGCATCTGCAGTATTTTGCTTTTATTATATCAGTGAGCAGGTTATTGCTGTGTAAGTGGCACTTGATGGTACTGTCGACAACAGCTTCCACCACTTTGCTGATGATCAAGAGTAGACTGATGGAGCAGTAATTGGCCGGATTGGACTTGTCATGCTTTTTATACAAAGGGCATACCTGGGCAATTTTCCACATTGTTGGGTAGATACCAATGTTGTAGCCGTACTGGAACAGCTTGGCTAGGGAGTGGCTAATTTTGGAGCACACATCTTCAGTACTACTGCCAGGATGTCGTCAGGGCCCATAGCCTTTGCTGTAGCCTTCAGCCGTTTCTTGATATCACGTGAAGTTGATCATGTTTGGAGGTTTTCTAGTACTACTTGGGAGGGTTTAAACTAGTCTTGCAGGGGGGTGGGACCCAAAGTAGTAGTCTCTCAGAAGAGATAGTTGATAGTTGCAAATGTATAGGTTAAAGCAAGCAAGTCCAGTAGGCAGGCTTTGCAGGGGCAGGACAGGGAGCGTGGAAGGTCTGGTAGGCTAAACTGCATTTACTTTAATGCAAGAAGCCTTACAGGTAAGGCAGATGAACTCAGAGCATGGATCGGTACATGGGATTGTGATATTATAGCTATTACGGAAATGTGGTTGAGGGATGGGCAGGACTGGCAGCTCAATGTTCCGGGGTACCGATCCTTCCGGCGTGACTGAGGTGGAGGTAAGAGAGGAGGGGGAGTTGCACTATTGATTAGGGAGGACATCACGGCAGTACTTAGAGAGGATATCCCGGGGGGTGGGGGGGGGGTGGCGTCCAGCGAGGCCATATGGGTAGAATGTAGAAATAAGAAAGGGGTGATCACTTTGATGGGATTATACTATAGGCCCCCCAATAGTCAGAGTGAAGTGGAGGAGCATATATGTAGGGAAATCATCGATCGGTGTAGGAATTATAGGGTTGTAATAGTATGTGATTTTAATTTCCCTAATATTGTCTGGGACTGCCTTAGTGCTAAGGGATCAGATGGGGAAGAATTTGTTAATTGTGTCCAGGATAGTTTTCTGAAGCAGTATGTGGATGGCCCTACTACAGAAGGGGCTACACTCGACCTCCTCTTAGGAAATGAGGATGGGCAGGTGGTTGATGCATCAGTGGGGGAGCATTTTGGGACCAGTGACCATAACTCTATTAGCTTCAAGATAGTTATGGAAAAGGATAGGACTGGTCCTCAATTTGAAGTCCTAAATTGGGGGAAGGCTAATTTCGATGGCATCAGACAGGAACTCTCAAAAGTTGAATGGGAGAGGCTGTTTACAGGTAAAGGGACGTCTGGCAAGTGGGAGGTTTTTAAAAGTGAGATAGGAAGAGTTCAGGGCCGGCATGTTCCTGTTAGATGGAAGGGCAAGGCTGGCAAGTTTAGGGAACTTGGTTGATGCGGGATATTGAGGGTCTGGTCAGGACAAAGAAGGAGGCATATGTCAGGAATAGGCAGCTGGAATCGAGCGAGTCCCTCGAGGAGTATAGGGGATGTAGGACTACACTTAAGAAGGAAATTAGGAGGGCGAAAAGGGGCCATGAGATTTCCCTGGCAGATAAGATAAAGGAGAATCCTAAAAGATTCTATAAGTTTATTAAGAGTAAAAGGGTAGCTAGGGAGAGAGTAGGTCCCCTTAAGGATCAGTGTGGCAATCTAGGTGTGGAGCCACGGGAAATGGGTGAGGTCTTAAATGAATATTTCTCGTCCGTATTTACCGTGGAGAAGGTCATGGAAGTTAGTGAGTTCAAGGGAGGGAACACCGACATCCTGGAGCATATCAACATTACAAAGAGGAGGTGTTGGAGGTTTTGAAGCACAATAAGGTGGATAGATCGCCAGGGCCTGACCAGGTGTATCCTAGGAAGCTAGGGGAAGCAAGGGAGGAGATTGCTGGGGCCCTGGCAGTGATTTTTGTATCATCGTTAGCCACGGGTGAGGAAGACTGGAGGATAGCTAATGTTGTGCCTTTATTTAAGAAAGGCAGCAGGGATAAGCCAGGGAACTACAGGCCGGTGAGCCTTACATCAGTGGTGGCAAAGTTATTGGAAGGGATTCTGACAGACAGGATTTATATGCATCTGGAAAGGCATGGTCTGATTAGGGATAGTCAGCATGGCTTTGTGCGTCGGAAATCATGTCTCACGAATTTGCTTGAGTTTTTCGAGGAGGTGACCAAGAGGACTGACAAGGGCAGGGCGATGGACGTTGTCTACATGGACTTTAGCAAGGCCTTTGACAAGGTCCCGCATGGTAGGCTGATCCAGAAGGAACACATGGGATCCAGGGTGAGCTAGCAGATTGGATACAAAATTGGCTTGGTGATAGGAGGCAGAGGGTGGTAGTGGAGGGTTGTTTTTCAGATTGGAGACCGGTGACCAGTGGTGTGCCGCAGGGATCGGTGCTGGGCCCTCTGTTGTTTGTCATATATATTAATGACTTCGATGTGAATGTAAGGGGCATGATTAGTAAGTTTGCAGATGACACCAAAATTGGTGGTATAGTGGACAGTGAAGAAGGTTGTCTAAGGTTATAACAGGATATAGATCAACTGGGAAAGTGGGCAAGGAAGTGGCAAAAGGAATTTAACGCAGACAAGTGTGAAGTGATGCATTTTGGGAAGTTAAACCAGAGCAGGACATATACAGTGAATGGCAGGGCCCTGGGGAGTGTTCTTGAGCAGAGAGACCTTGGGGTGCAAGTACATAGTTCCCTGAAAGTGGCAACACAGGTAGACAGGGTGGTGAAGAAGGCGTATGGTGTGCTTGGCCTTCATCGGCCGAGGCACTGAGTACAAGAGTTGGAATGTCATGTTACAGTTGTACATAACGTTGGTTAGGCCGCATTTGGAGTACTGTGTGCAGTTCTGGTCGTCGCACTACAGGAAAGATGTGAGTAAACTAGAGAGGGTGCAGAGAAGATTCACAAGGATGTTGCCTGGTTTGGAGGGCTTGAGTTATAAAGAGAGATTGGATAGGCTGGGTCTGTTTTCCCTGGAGCGGAGGAGGCTGAGAGGGGACATGATAGAGGTATGTAAAATTATGAGAGGCACAGATAGGGTAGATAGCCAGAGTCTATTTCCCATGGTAGGGTGACTAAAACTAGAGGGCATAGATTTAAGGTGAGATGGAGGAGGTCTAAAGGGGATCAAAGGGGTAAATTTTTCACACAAAGAATAGTGGGTATCTGGAATGAGCTGCCTGAGGAGGTGGTGGAGGCAGGAACAGTAGCGACATTTAAGAGGCATCTAGACAGGTACTTGAATGAGCAAGGCATAGAGGGATATGGAATTAATGCAGGCAGGTGGGATTAGTCTAGAAAGGCATTATGGTCGGCATGGACGCAGTGGGCCGAATGGTCTGTTTCTATGCTGTATGACTCTATGACTCTAAATTGACTAAAAACTGTCGTCTATGATGATGGGATCCTCAAGAGGAGGCCAAGATGGATCATGCACTTGGCACTTCTGGTTGAAGATAGTTGCAAATGCTTCAGCCTTATCTTTTGCCTCTTCCCTAACTGTCCCCCATCATTCATGGCTGCCTGTGGCAGGACTGCAGATCTTTGATCTAATCTGTTGGTTGTGGGATTGTTTAGCTCTGTCTATCGCATGCTGCTTACGTTGTTGCGCATGCATGTAGTTTTGTGTTGTAGCTTCACCAGGTTGGTATTTCATTTATAGGGATGCCTGGTGCTGCTCTCCGATACTCCTCATTGAACCAAGGTCGATCCCCTGGCTTGATGGTAATGGTAGAGTGAGGGATATGCCAGGTCATAGGGACACATTCAGCATTCATCCACTAGAATTTGAATAGGCTAATTTCAAGGTCATTGAATCCTTAGATCCATCAGCTATACCATTGTGGATTGCATATGCATCCCATTTATTCTTCTGTTGAATTTGCAGGATTCCCATTTTATAGGCAGTATTTGTTAATCAGTCAAAATTTGCAAGATTAGAAAGATGATTAGAAATGTGAAAGGTTAGAAATTAGTCTCGGCCTGTTTCTGGACCCAGTCTCAGGCCTGCAGAAAGCAGTGCATGTTCAAACACGGGGCCCAAGGCAGCATGGGAATCAGACCCCATCTACATATCCATGGTGAGCTGCAGGCGGCTGCCGCACCTCCACAGGCAGCTCCACACACTAGAAAAATAAATTTTGGGATGCTGGCAATAACCCTGAGGTAAGTCTCGGGATGGGGGGGGGGGTGAGAGGTAGATGGGACAATGCAGGGCCGACCGCCAGGACTGTGGAGTCAGAGCGTGGGGGAAGCAGTCATGATCCTCCTGCCTCCAAAAAGGGATTTTTCCTTGAAAAGCTTACACTTTGTCAGTACCCTGGGAGGGGGTGCTGTAAGGGTTTGAGCTTAGAAGCAATTTATAAATACTTTGAAGAGGTAACAAACTGAACACATCGTTACTAACCCATTAACCTAACAGGAAAAGATGACTCACCTAGTTCTGAAGACAGTACCAATTTTTTCTTGGAATTTCTTGGCAAATCTTTCATAACCTGGTTGCCTACATTGCCTTGGTGCTGGGATTCAAACAGTTGTTTGGGGCCTTTAGTAAATCGGTGCTGGAATCTCCACTGCGCCCGCTGGCTCCCCTGGAAGGGCACATTGCTGAAATGGTAGCCTTCGTTGTTCAAGTTGAAGTAGATGAACAGGAGTAGTGTCCAGGTCACGGACGTGAAGAGACACCCATAGCAGAAGTAGCGTAGCGTGACACTGCCCATGGTATCCCTAGCATTGTTAGAGGCCCATTTTCATTTCTCTGAAACAACACAAAGTTAAGCCGATTAGCCTGATGCAGAAGAGAACTGTTAGTGGCTCCCCACACACCAGTGAGCCACTTCAGCAAAATTCCTTTGGACAAACCATACGGCATTACAAAAACAGTCTTTTTCCAATGTAGCACTGTCAATATCACGATAAAGATGGTACCTGCTTAAAAACATGATTAACAACAACTTGCATTTATATAACATGTTTAACATAGTAAAATGCCGTAAATTAACACTGTAGAATGGTATAAGTGCTGTGGGGAGGATGGTTGACACAATTTGAATACATTAATACAGAAAATAAACATTGTGAAAAGCAAAAGCCTTGTTAACAATCTTATCTTGCAGTAACAATATAACCTTTAGTTCTAACAGTAGCGAGCTTAGTCAAGACAGAACATCCAGAGAGTTCAGTCAAAACAAAACATCCCATTCGAGTACCAAGATGGTCATCGAACAAAGTTCATTTGAAAGAGGATTAGCATATAAGGGATCAATTATTAACAGCATTTTTCTATGAAAATGTTGTTTATTCAACTTCAGGAAGCTATAACATGACACACAGGCCTTGATTTTCTCCATTACATTACCCTCAAGTCAGGTGGAAACAACTAGAAAGTCAGGCGGTGAGACTTAACATCCCATTCCTGCCCCAAACTCCATTCTTATCCTAATACATCTGCAAACCAGGCTACCACCTGCCTGCAACTCCCGCAGCCTCAATGCCCCACCCTGTGTAAAGGACGCTGGGAGGCAAGTTCAGGTATCCCACCAATTTCCCTGCCTGCCGCTGATCACGCTGACTCTGGGGTGTCCTCTAGGACAGGGAGGTTGCATTGTATTGCTTCTTGTAGTAGGGATCTCACCAGATCATGCTTTGGTAATGAGCCCCAACCCAAGAAGATGCACCAAGAGTCACAGTAGGCAGAAGTTGTACCTCGACCCTTCTCTGGTGGGAGAAAGGAAACCCAGCCCATACATTTTACATTGAAGTGTTCACCATTTCAAAGAGACAATAGTCATAGCACAACTGTAGTGTTGAAATAAGGCCGATCCTTGCTATTTTATGCAACCAAGAGCATTGCCTTATACTGTTACATACCAGGAGGAGGTGATGTGGATGACTTCCACTTTTGACCTCTCAACTGACTGGAGACAGTGATTTTTTTTACAAGAAATATTGTTTTAGTCTCTGAGTGTTTTAGAGGTCAAATAAACAGACAAATGACAGGTTTTCTCATAGGATTAAAAGAAAGATAAATTATTTATTAAACAATACCTAAAATATTCACAACCTCACCCACTCACATGTACACACACACAGGAAGAGATAGAGTTTAGAGGATAGCATGCATTTAAGCCCGATTGTTGTAAAACAAGTTCACTCTGAAACCTTCTTGGTTTTCCAGGAGGAATTTTTTTAACAGTGTTGCAGGCTTGGTGTTCCTTTTCTTGGCTCGCTGAAGTATTGTAGACTCCTCTGGTTAAGACTCCTTCCGTACTTACAAATCTAAAATAAACATTAAGGACCAATAGATAAGTACAAGATTCTGTTAACAACAAGACACGGTTTGGGCGCCAACTGAAGTGATTTATGACTTTAACCCCTTATAGGGACTAAACCAAATCAACTGTACATTCCTATAAGTCTCCTTTAATTAAGTTCCAACCAGACAGATTCCTACAGACACTTGTTTGGGTCCGAAGAACTGAACTAGTCTTCTCTCAAAGAAAGAAACCCAACACAGAATATTACTATCTTTCAGAAAGCCTATTTTTTAATAATTATAGCTAAGTCATAAATATCCCAGATATTAAAAGGTCTGGGAAACTCTTTTCAATAAGTATCTCCCCATTTAAGGAGACACAGAGAGGGGGTTCTTGTAGCTGTATACAGAATGCTACTTGAGATGATTTATTAACTTTTATATATTTATTAAAGAGTTGAACATACAATACACTTTAAGTGGCTAAGTATACTACAATATCAAAGATTATTAAGAGATATAAAACATAATCTTATTTCTAAAATAGAATCCAAAAGTTTAACCTTGACAGTGTTACAGCAAAATATGTTAGAATATCCATCAAAATTCAAAGTAAACCTTTACCTTAAATTCCCCAAGTACCATAGGTTGAGAAGCATTGATGAGGAATTTGCTTTTTGATTCAAAACTCTCATGTTTATACTGTTTCTAATCTTTCATCTCATCTTTTGGAATGTAGATGTTACCTTTCTGTGTGTGTTTTTCCTGCTTTTGAGATCCATATACGGTAATATCAATAGCTACTGTTCCCACTTAATGTATTTGCTGGAAATTACCTTGTCTTGAAGTTGTGAGCTTTTATCTGGTCAAAATGTTTGTAATTGGGTTTACTTGCGATCTGTTTTTGTAAGTACCATTTCATTTTGTAATTTATCTGTAGTTTTTTTGTGGTACCTTGTACCATCTTCTTGAGTCAGTCTGTCTATATCTCTAACACTATCAACTAATTAAGTTTATAGTTGTCAGTATTGGCCTCAGGTAAGATATCCCAGTGTGTTTCATTTTCTAATTTCATTGTAGCAGAGACTTTGGAAGACCTTGAAATGGATTTTTTAACTCTACCCTCTTAAAGGGAAATTTCAGTGAGTCTTGAAAACTGACCATTTATTCAATCTTTAATTCTAAAAGGTATAATGTATTAATTATATCTAAATTCTACCTAATTAAGCCTATTATACCTAAGTTTCATCACAACCTTGCAGTCTCTGCCTCTGTACTTACAAACATACGAATTAGGAGTAGGCCACTTGGCCCCTCGAGCCTGCTCTGCCATTCAATAAGATCATGGCCGAACTGATTGTAAACCCTGACCTGATTCCCGCCTACCCCCAACAACCTTCCACCCTCAAGAATCTATCTACCTCTGCCTTAAAAATATTCAAAGACACAGCTTCCACTGCCTTTTGAGCAAGAGCGTTCCAAAGAGTCACGACCCTCAAAGAGAAAAAATTTCTCCTCATCTCTGTCTTAAATGGGCAACACTTTATTTTTAAACAGTGACACCTAGTTCTAGATTCTCCCACAAGAGGAAATATCCTTTCCCCATCCACCCTGTCAAGACCCCTCCAGGATCTTATATGTTTTAATCAAGTCACCTCTTACCCAGAGAGGCTTCAGGGTGATTTGGACAAGTTGAGTGAGTGGGCTAATGCATGGCAGATGCAGTATAATGTGGATAAATGTAAGGTTATCCACTTTGGTAGAAAAAACAGGAAGGCAGATTATTATCTGAACAGCTATAAACTGAGAGAGCGGAATATGCAGCAAGACCTGGGTGTTCTCGTACACCAGTCGCTGAAAGTAAGCATGCAGGTCCAACAGGCGGTAAAAAAGGCAAATAGTATGTTGGCCTTCATAGCGAAAGGATTCGAGTACAGGACCTTGGTGAGGCCACACCTGGAATATTGTGTGCAGTTTTGGTCTCCTTATCTGAGGAAGGATGTTCTTGCTATAGAGGGAGTGCAGCGAAGGTTGACCAGACTGATTCCTGGGATGGTGGGACTGACGTATGAGGAGAGATTGAGTCGGTTAGGATTATATTTGCTGGAGTTCAGAAGAGTGAGGGGGGATCTCATAGAAACCTATAAAATTCTAACAGGACTTGACAGGGTAGATGCAGGAAGGATGTTCCCGTTGGTGGGGGAGTCCAGAGCCAGGGGTCATAGTCTAAGGATACGGGGTAAACCCTTCAGGACTGAGATGAGGAGAAATTTCTTCACCCAGAGAGTGGTGAGCCTGTGGAATTCGCTACCACAGAAAGCAGTTGAGGCCAAAACATTATATGTTTTCAAGAAGGAGTTAGATATAGCTCTTGGGTATAAATGGATCAAAGGGCATGGGGCAAAAGCGAGAACAGGTTACTGAGCCATAATCATAATGTATGGCGGAGCAGGCTCAAAGAGCCGAATGGCCTACTCCTGCTCCTATTTTCTATGTTTCTATGTTTCTAAACTCCAGCGGATACAAGCCTAGCCTGTCCGACTTTTCCTCATAAGACAACCCGCCCATTCCAGGTATTAGTCAAGTAAACCTTCTCCGAACTGCTTCCTTCCTTAAATAAGGAGACCAATACTGTACACAGCAGTTTTAAAGATGTAACAGGCATGGTTTTCGTCTTGGCTGGAATGGATCTCTCAGCTTTCCTGACTGTCTGGCATTCTGTTTCTGTCTTTCAGAGAGCTATTTTTAAAGAAAAAACCTTATCAGGCTTGATTGCAGTCAGGTGACCATAGCTGCACTCTCCTGGTGTGTTCATACAATGGGCTGGATTTTAATAGCCTGCCGTCGCTCCCGGCGGTGGGCTCAGAAAATGCTAAACCGCACATGAGGGCCACACGACAAAGAGCCACTGCAATCTCCTGTGTGGCAGCCTGCGCCTCCCCCAATCAGGTGGAGGGGCGAGCTGTCCAACGCCAGCAATGGCATCAGCTGCATGTGCGCAGTTGCTGGTGCCATTTTTAAAAGGCAGCTAGCCCTACTGGCATATTTAAATTTTAAAGATACACTTCCTCCCCAAAAGTTATCAAATAAAAATTTAACACCCCTTTCCCACCCCCAATAACAATTACATTAACTATTTGCCCTTTCCCCCCAAAACACCTTTTAAATCTGACCTTCAACCCACCCCCCCGCCACCCGCCAGACTGCACAAAGTTTAAAGTTCGCCTCTTTCCACCATCCCTATACTCATTATGTTTATTTGACCTTGTCCTCCCCGCTGCGCAGGAAATGTTCACTCCTCTCCCCCTCCCCACCAGTGTCACGCCGGCTTTCCCCAGATGGGGAATTGAAGGCACGGGAGTGCTGATCGCCACACTGAGGATCACAGCGGGCCACGAAGATTGCAGATTGCAGGTAAGTTCATTTAAATTTATTCATTTCATTGATTTAAATATGTAGATGCAGGTCCCGTTGCCCAGCGGCGGGGAGGCCACCACGGAGCCTCGCCGCCTCTGAGAGGATCGGGCCAGGCCCTCCTGGTGTCGAGCTCCGTGGTGAGCTTCTGCTGCAACCATCTTCCAGCACCCCCTGTCACGGAGCCCGACGTCGTGGACTTGGTAAAATCCAGCCCAACTGTCTTTTGAGTGTGGCTTATCTTGATGAAGTGGTGTTATGTCCTACCTATTGGGCTGGATTTTATGTTGCCACTGCCGAGTGCGGCGGCAGCCGTAAAGGATGATGACCCGCACGCGCAGCTTTCACTCCACAGAGTCGGTGCTATCTTATATGCGGCGCCTCACTAACATGACTGGGGCAGACCGCCTCCCCACTCAACCCCCGATGACGTGGAGGGGGCGGGCGAGCCGTTCCCGGCAACGGCGTCCGGCGCCACTGCGCAGGAGCCAGTGCCATTTTTAAAGGGCTTAGAGCCCTAAATGACAACTTAATTTTTTGAAGGAAAAGTGAATTTAAAATTAACAATAATTTAAAAAATCTTTACAGCCCCTCTCCCACGCCCCCAATAGCACTACATGTCATTCCTGCCCTTCACCCCACCCCACCGAAATACTTACCTTGAATATATGACCATCGCCCCCTCGCAATGTTCAGAACTTTTTACCTTTACCACTTCTCATCACCCCCTAGACCAATCAAGTAAGTTTGACCCCGCTTCCCACTATTGATAAACGTCCCTCCTCCCCCCTCCCTACATGTGGTGTGACTCGTTTCCCCGGACAGGGATTTGAAGGCACGGCAGTGTCAGCTGCCGGGATGAAGATTGCAGCGGCACATCAGGAGGTGATGGGAACTTCATTAACATAGGTAATTAAATTAATCTGAATAGTTAAATGACCGTCCCGTCACTGCCGTCAAGATCGGGACGGGCCTTGCTGGCGCTGAGATCGGTGACGGGTCTCATCCAGGGCAATCTTCATGTCTCCCACCTGCCACAGATCCCAACGTCGAGGCCCCTATAAAATTCAGCCCATTGTCTTGGCTTTGAAATCAGAAGCTCCCTGTATGCGAAGGCCTTTATCTTGACGATAGGAGCCATTTAGCATGGAATGGGCAGTTTAGCATTTTAATGTACCAGGACCAGTCCAGACGTGATGATGGGTTTAGTCTCCAACAGTCACTATGTATATTTGCAGTACAGGAGAGATCACCTGACATCTTACTCCATCTTGTCTGCAGTAAAAGTGTGTCCATTTTTTGGGGTTTAGTTCACTTTTAAAGTTCATAATTGCTACAGTTCACTATAGTTCGTAACTGTTCCTTGTGTGAGCTTAACAATACTCACAATATGTTTTCATGAAAAAGAGCAAATAGGTAAAACTGTATTTTATCGTGCCTTATTTGTACCTTGCATGTCTCTGGTCTTGATTCCATCAGCTTCCCTAAATTAGGAGATGTACTGGTTGATCGAGCTCAGTCTTGTTCTCCCATCTGCTGTTACCAAGAGCACTTTCTTCCATTTATGCAGCATTGCCCATCGCTGTTCCTTCCCGTTCTTCTGCGTTTCTAAAACCCTAGTCCACGCAATCATATCTTGAAGCTCAACTTCTCAAGTGCTCTCCCCACTGGCCTCCCGCTCTCAACACTCTGCATATGACAACCTATCCAAATGCTGGCTTCCTCAGTAACCCTCCATAATGTCCTCTCCAAGCCTCACTGCCTCCTGGTGCCCCAGAAGGTTGACATCAAAATTCCCATACTTGCTTTCAGAGCCCTTTATGGCCTTGCCCCACCCTACTTTAGTGATCTTCACCTGCCTTACGTCCCTTTATAATGCAATCTGACACTTCAATGTGGTACTGAAGGAGTGCTGCACTGTCAGAGGTGCTATCTTTCAGATGGGATGTTAAACTTAGGCATAAGGAGGGAGGAAGTGTTGGGTATTCTAAAGGGCATTAAGGTGGACAAGTCCCCAGGTCCGGATGGGATCTATCCCAGGTTACTGAGGGAAGCGAGAGAGGAAATAGCTGGGGCCTTAACAGATATCTTTGCAGCATCCTTAAACACGGGTGAGGTCCCGGAGGACTGGAGAATTGCTAATGTTGTCCCCTTGTTTAAGAAGGGTAGCAGGGATAATCCAGGTAATTATAGACCGGTGAGCCTGACGTCAGTGGTAGGGAAGCTGCTGGAGAAGATACTGAGGGATAGGATCTATTCCCATTTGGAAGAAAATGGGCTCATCAGTGATAGGCAACATGGTTTTGTGCAGGGAAGGTCATGTCTTACCAACTTAATAGAATTCTTTGAGGAAGTGACAAAATTGATTGATGACGGAAGGGCTGTCGATGTCATATACATGGACTTCAGTAAGGCGTTTGATAAGGTTCCCCATGGCAGACTGATGGAGAAAGTGAAGGCGCTTGGGGTCCAAGGTGTACTAGCTAGATGGATAAAGAACTGGCTGGGCAACAGGAGACAGAGAGTAGCAGTAGAAGGGAGTTTCTCAAAATGGAGACGTGTGACCAGTGGTGTTCCACAGGGATCCGTGCTGGGACCACTGTTGTTTGTGATATACATTAATGATTTGGAGGAAAGTATAGGTGGACTGATTAGCAAATTTGCAGACGACACTAAGATTGGTGGAGTAGCAGATAGTGAAGGGGACTGTCAGAGAATACAGCAGAATATAGATAGATTGGAGAGTTGGGCAGAGAAATGGCAGATGGAGTTCAATCAGGGCAAATGCGAGGTGATGCATTTTGGAAGATCCAATTCAAGAGTGAACTATACAGTAAATGGAAAAGTCCTGGGGAAAATTGATGTCCAGAGAGATTTGGGTGTTCAGGTCCACTGTTCCCTGAAGGTGGCAACGCAGGTAAATAGAGTGGTCAAGAAGGCATACGGCATGCTTTCCTTCATCGGACGGGGCATTGAGTACAAGAGTTGGCAGGTCATGTTACAGTTGTATAGGACTTTGGTTCGGCCACATTTGGAATACTGCGTACAGTTCTGGTCGCCACATTATCAAAAGGATGTGGATGCTTTGGAAAGGGTGCAGAGGAGGTTCACCAGGATGTTGCCTGGTATGGAGGGCGCTAGCTATGAAGAGAGGTTGAGTAGATTAGGATTACTTTCATTAGAAAGACGGAGGTTGAGGGGGGACCTGATTGAGGTGTACAAAATCATGAGAGGTATAGACAGGGTGGATAGCAAGAAGCTTTTTCCCAGAGTGGGGGTTTCAATTACTAGAGGACACGAGTTCAAAGTGAAAGGGGAAAAGTTTAGGGGGGATATGCGTGGAAAGTTCTTTACGCAGAGGGTGGTGGGCACCTGGAACGCATTGCCAGTGGAGGTGGTAGATGCGGGCACGATGGAGTCTTTTAAGATGTATCTAGACAGATACATGAATGGGCAGGAAGAAAAGAGATACAGAAGCTTAGAAAATAGGCGACATGTTTAGAGAGAGGATCTGGATCGGCGCAGGCTTGGAGGGCCGAAGGGCCTGTTCCTGTGCTGTAATTATCTTTGTTCTTTGTTCTTTGTACCTGCCCTGTCAAGTGGACAATTAAAGATCCCATGGCATTAAGAAGAGCAGGGGAGTTCTCCCCAGTGTTCTGGCCAAATGTTAACACACAATCAACATCACGAAGACAGACTGGTCATTATCTCACTGCTGTCTGTGGGAGCTTGCTGTGCACAAATTGGCTGCCAGGTTATCTACATTACAACAGTGACTTCACTTCAAAAGTACTTCATTGTTGTAAAGTACTTTGGGACATCCTGAGGTCGTGAAAAGTGCAATATAAATGCAAGTCTTTCTTTTTGCTTCATTATATTATACCCTCCGGTCCTCCTTGCTCTATATCCAGAGAGTGGTTAGAATGCAGAACTTGCTATCACATGGTGCAGTTGAAGCAATAGGTGCGCTTAAGGGGCAGCTATAAAAGTACATGAAAGAAAGGAATAGAAGGATATGTTGATAGGGCTGGACAAAGGAGGGTGGAAGGAGACTTGTGTGGAACATAAACATCGGCTTAAAACAGCTGGGCCGGATGGTCAGTTTCTGTGCTGTAAATTCCATATAATTCTTTTTATAAAGTGTCTCCTGACAACGCAGACCATGTGTAGAGCGATCGCTGACGTCATCAGTGCATTCAAACAGGTGCCAGCTTGCCAGTATGAATGTGCAAACGTGCGCGCCAATGTCAACATGTGGAAACATAGGAAAACAGCAGCAGGAGTAGGCCATTCGGCCCTTCAAGCCTGCTCCGCCATTCAATACAATCATGGCTGATCATCCAAACTCAGTACCCTGTTCCCGCTTTCTCCCCGTATCCCTTGATCCCTTTAGCCCTAAGAACTATATCTAACTCTTTCTTGAATATATTTGATGATTTGGCCTCAACTGCTTTCTATCGTAGAGAATTCCACAGGTTCACCACTCTCTGGGTGAAGAAATCTCTCCTCATCTCAGTCCTAAATGGCTTACCCCTTATCCTTAGACTGTGACCTGGTCTCCCCCACCATCAGGAACATCCTTCCTGCATCTAGTCTTGTTAGAATTTTATAGGTTTCTATGAGATCCCCTCTCATTCTTCTAAACTCTAGCAAATACAAGCCTAATCGACCCAATCTCTCCTCATAAGACAGTCCTGCCATCCCAGGAATCAGTCTGGTGAACCATCGTTGCACTCTCTCTCTAGCAAGAACATCCTTCCTCAGATAAGGAGACCAAAACTGCACACAATACTCCAGAAGTGGTCTCACCAAGGCCTTGTATAATTGCAGCAACACAGTCCTGCTCCTGTACTCGAATCCTCTCGCTATGAAGGCCAACATACCATTTGCCTTCTTAACTCCCTGCTGCACCTGCATGCTTACTTTCAGCGAATGGTGCACAAGGACACTCAGGTCTCGCTGCACCTCCCCCTTTCCCAATCTATTGCCGTTCAGATAATAATTTGCCTTCCTGTTTTTGCCACCAAAGTGGATAACCTCACATTTATCCACATTATACTGCATCTGCCATGTATTTGCCCACTCACTCAACCTGTCCAAATCACACTGGAGCTTCTCTGCATCCTCCTCACAGTTCACACTCCCACCCAGCTTTGTGGCATCTGCAAATTGGATATATTACATTTAATTCCCTCATCTATATCATTAATATATATTGTGAATAGCTGGGGTCCAAGCACTGATCCCTGCGGTACCCCACTAGTCACTGCCTGCCACTCGGAAAAGTACCCATTTATTCCTGTCTGCCAACCAGTTCTCTATCCATGTCAGTACCTTACCCCCAATCCCATGTGCTTTAATTTTGCATGCTAATCTCTTATGTGGGACCTTATTGAAAGCCTTCTGAAAGTCCAAATACACCACATCTACTGGTTCTCCCTTATCTATTCTGCTAGTTACATCCTCAAAAAATTCCAGTAGATTTGTCAAGCATGATTTCCCTTTCGTAAATCTATGGTAACCTTGTCTGGTCCTGTCACTGTTTTCCAAGTGCTTTGCTATTACATCTTTTATAATGGACTGTAGCATTTTCCCCACTACTGATGTCTGGCTAACTGGTCTATAAATCCCTGTTTTCTCTCTACCTCCTTTTTTAAATAGTGGGGTTACATTAGCTACCCTCCAATCCGTTGGAACTGTTCCAAGGTATAGAATTTTGAAAAATGACCAGCAATGTATCTACTATTACTATGGCCACTTCCTTAAGTACTCTGGGATGTAGATTATCAGGCCCTGGGGATTTATCGGCCTTCAATCCTGTCAATTTCCTTAACACCATTTCCCTACTAATACTGATTTCATACAGTTTCTCCTTCTCACGAGACCCTATGTACCCCAACATTTCTAGGAGGGAATTTGTGTCCTCCTTTGTAAAGACAGAATCAAAGTATGTATTTAATTGGTCTGCCATTTCTTTGTTTGCCGTTATAAATTCCCCCGTTTCTGACTGTAAGAGAACCACATTTGTCTTCACTGATCTTTTTCTCTTCACATATCTATAGAAGCTTTTACAGTCAATTTTTATGTTCTCTGCAAGCTTACTCTCATACTCTATTTTCCCCTTCTTAATCAATCCCTTTGTCCTCCTTTGCTGAATTCTAAACTGCTCCCAATCCTCAGGTTTGCTGCTTGTTCTGGCCATTTTATATTTCTCCCCCTTGGATCTAATATGATCCCTAATTTCTTTTGTAAGCCACAGTTGAGCCACCCTTCCTGTTTTACTTTTGCACCAGACAGGAATGAACAATTGTTGTAATTCATCCATGCGCTCTTTAAATGCTAGCCATTGCCTATCCAGGAGCGGCACAGTGACGCAGTGGTTAGAACCGCAGCCTCACAGCTCCAGCGACCCGGGTTCAATTCTGGGTACTGCACTGTGTGGAGTTTGCAAGTTCTCCCTGTGTCTGCGTGGGTTTCCTCCGGGTGCTCTGGTTTCCTCCCACAGCCAAAAGACTTGCAGGTTGATAGGTAAATTGGCCATTATAAATTGCCCCTAGTATAGGTAGGTGGTAGGGGAATATAGGGACAGGTGAGGATGTGGTAGGAATTTGGGATTAGTGTAGGATTAGTATAAATGGGTGGTTAATGGTCGGCACAGACTCGGTGGGCCAAAGGGCCTGTTTCTCTAAATCTAAAATCTAAATCACTGTCAACCCTTTAAGTAACATTCCCTAATCTATCATAGCCAACTCGCGCTTCATACCTTCTTAGTTTCCTTTATTTAGATTCAGGACCCTAGTCTCGGAATCAACTCTCTCACTCTCCATCTTAATGAAGAATTCTACCATGTTATGGTTGCTCTTCCCCAAGGGACCCCGCACAACAAGATTGTTAACTAATCCTTTCTCATTGCACAATACCCAGTCTAGGATGGCTATTCTCTAGTTGGTTCCTCAACATATTGGTCCAAAAAACCATCACGTACGCACTCCAGGAATTCCTCCTCTGCAGTAATATTGCTAATTTGGTTTGCCCAATCTATATGTAGATTAAAATCACCCATAATTACAGTTTTACTCTTATTGCATGCATCTCTAATTTCCTGTTTAATGTCATCCTTTACATCACCACCGCTGTTTGGGGGCCAATAGACAACCCTCACCAACGTTTTCTGCCCCTTGGTGTTTCTTAGCTCCACCCATACAGATTCCACATCAGGATTCTCTGAGCTAATATTGTATTGATTTCCTCTTTTACTAACAACGCTACTCCAGCTTCTTTCCCTTTTGCCTGTCCTTCCTAAATACTGAATATCCCTGGATGTTCAGTTTCCATCCTTCGTCACCCTGCAGCCACGTCGCCTTAATAGCAACTATATCGTATCCATTTACATCTATTTGCACGGTTAATTCACCTGCCTTATTGCAAATACTCCGCGCATTGAGATACAGTGCCTTTAGGCTTGTCTTTTTAACATTCTTAGTCATCTTAGCATTATTTCGCACTACGGCCCTATTTGTTTCTTTCCCTTGATTTCTATGCCTTCCACTTTTACCTTTTTGTTTCCTGTCTTTCGTTTCTATCCTTGTTTCCTCCTCCTCAGTCTCCCCGCTCAGGTTCCCATCCCCCTGCCATTCTAGTTTAAATCCTCCCCAACAGCACTAGCAAACGCACCTGCAAAGACATCGGTTCCGGTCCTGCCTGGATGTAACCCATCCTGCCTGGGTGTAACCCGTCCACGTAATGGGGAGGAAGGGGAAAGGGGGGCAAGTGGCCAGGGGGGGGGGAAGCTGCAAAGGGGGAGGAGCAGCAAGGCGGGGTGAGAGTGGCGAGCAGTCGTGAGTGGGAGATAACAGCGAGATGGAGGGGAGAGCAGACAGGCATGGGAGGGAACAATGAAGAGAAGCAGCGATCGCAGGAGGGAGCAGGGAAGAGAAAACAGCAATTGAAGTGGCTATCGCGGGAGGGACAAAGAACAAAGAACAGTACAGCACAGGAACAGGCCATTCGGCCCTCCAAGCCTGCGCCGATCTTGATGCCTGCCTAAACTAAAACCTTCTGCACTTCCGGGGTCCGTATCCCTCTATTCCCATCCTATTCATGTATTTGTCAAGATGCCTCTTAAACGTCTCTATGGTACCTGCTTCCACCACATCCCCCAACAGGAAGTTCCAGGCACTCACCACCCTCTGTGTAAAGAACTTGCCTCGCACATACCCTCTAAACTTTGCCCCTCTCACCTTAAACCTATGTCCTCTAGTAACTGACTCTTCCACCATGGGAAAAAGCTTCTGACTATCCACTCTGTCCATGCCGCTTATAACTTTGTAAACTTCTATCATGTCGCCCCTCCACCTCCATTGTTCCAGAGAAAACAATCCGAGTTTATCCAACCTCTCCTCATAGCTAATGCCCTCCAGACCAGGCAACATCCTGGTAAACCTCTTCTGTACCCTCTCCAAAGCCTCCATGTCCTTCTGGTAGTGTGGCGACCAGAATTGCACGCAATATTCTAAGTGTAGCCTAACTAAAGTTCTGTACAGCTGCAGCATGACTTGCCTATTTTTATACTCTATGCCCTGACTGATGAAGGCAAGCATGCCGTATGCCTTCTTGACTACCTTATCCACCTGCGTTGCCACTTTCAGTGACCTGTGGACCTGTATGCCCAGATCTCTCTGCCTGTCAATACTGCTGAGGGTTCTGCCATTTATTGTATACTTCCCATCTGCATTAGACCTTCCAAAATGCATTACCTCACATTTGTCCGAATTAAACTCCATCTGCCATTTCTCCGCCCAAGTCTCCAACCGATCTATATCCTGCTGTATCCTCTGACAATCCTCATCACTGTCCACAACTCCACCAACCTTTGTGTCGTCCGCAAACTTACCAATCAGACCAGCGACATTTTCCTCCAAATCATTTATATATACTACAAACAGCAAAGGTCCCAGCACTGATCCCTGCAGAACACCACTAGTCACAGCCCTCCATTCAGAAAAGCACCCTTCCATTGCTACCCTCTGTCTTCTATGACCGAGCCAGTTCTGTATCCATCTTGCCAGCTCCCCTCTGATCCCATGTGACTTCACCATTTGTATCAGTCTGCCATGAGGAACCTTGTCAAAGGCTTTACTGAAGTCCATATAGATAACATCCACTGCCCTTCCTTCATCAATCATCTTCGTCACTTCCTCAAAAAACTCAATCAAATTAGTGAGACACGACCTCCCCTTCACAAAGCTATGCTGCCTCTCGCTAATAAGTCCATTTGTTTCCAAATGGGAGTAAATCCTGTCCCGAAGAATCCTCTCTAATAATTTCCCTACCACTGATGTAAGGCTCACCAGCCTATAATTTCCTGAATTATCCATGCTACCCTTCTTAAACAAAGGAACAACATTGGCTAATCTCCAGTCCTCTGGGACCTCACCTGTAGCCAATGAGGATGCAAAGATTTCTGTCAAGGCCCCAGCAATTTCTTCCCTTGCCTCCCTCAGTATTCTGGGGTAGGTCCCATCAGGCCCTGGGGACTTATCTACCTTAATGCTTTGCAAGACACCCAACACCTCCTCTTTTTTGATAATGAGATGACTGAGACTATCTACACCCCCTTCCCTAGGCTCATCATCCACCAAGTCCTTCTCTTTGGTGAAAACTGATGCAAAGTACTCATTTAGTACCTCGCCCATTTCCTCTGGCTCCACACATAAATTCCCTCCTCTGTCCTTGAGTGGGCCAACCCTTTCCCTGGTTACCCTCTTGCTCTTTATATACGTATAAAAAGCCTTGGGATTTTCCTTAATCCTGTTTGCCAATGACTTCTCATAACCCCTTTTAGCCCTCCTGACTCCTTGCTTAAGTTCCTTCCTACTATCTTTATATTCCTCAAGGGATTCGTCTGTTACTAGCCTACCAGCCCTTACGAATGCTTCCTTTTTCTTTTTGACGAGGCTCACAATATCCCGCGTTATTCAAGGTTCCCGAAACTTGCCAGACTTATCCTTCTTCCTCACAGGAACATGCTGGTCCTGAATTCTAATCAACTGACGTTTGAAAGACTCCCACATGTCAGATGTTGATTTACCCTCAAACAGCCGCCCCCAATCTAAATTCTTCAGTTTCTGCCTAATATTGTTATAATTAGCCTTCCCCCAATTTAGCACCTTCACCCGAGGACTACTCTTATCCTTATCCACAAGTACCTTAAACCTTATGGAATATGGTCACTGTTCCCGAAATGCTCCCCGACTGAAACTTCGACCACCTGGCCGGGCTCATTCCCCAATACCAGGTCCAGTACGGCCCCGTCCCTAGTTGGACTATCTACGTATTGTTTCAAGATGCCCTCCTGGATGCTCCTTACAAATTCTGCCCCATCCAAGCCCCTAGTACTAAGTGAGTCCCAATCAATATAGGGGAAGTTAAAATCACCCACCACTACAACCCTGTTACCTTTACATCTTTCCAAAATCTGTCTACATATCTGCTCCTCTACCTCCCGCTGGCTGTTGGGAGGCCTGTAGTAAACCCCCCAACATTATGACTGCACCCTTCCTATTTTTGAGCTCCACCCATATTGCCTCGCTGCATGACCCCTCCGAGGTGTCCTCCCGCAGTACAGCTGTGATATTCTCCTTAACCAGTAATGCAACTCCCCCACCCCTTTTACATCCCCCTCTATCCCGCCTGAAGCTTCTAAATCCTGGAACATTTAGCTGCCAATCCTGTCCTTCCCTCAACCAAGTCTCTGTAATAGCAACAACATCATAGTTCCAAGTACTAATCCAAGCAGTAAGTTCATCTGCCTTACCTGTTATACTTCTTGCATTGAAACAAATGCACTTCAGACCACCAGTCCCGCTGTTCTCCGCAACATCTCCCTGCCTGCTCTTCCTCTTAGTCGTACTGGCCTTATTTACTAGTTCCCCTTCATTTATTTCACTTGCTGTCCTACTGCTCTGGTTCCCACCCCCCTGCCACACTAGTTTAAACCCTCCCGAGTGACGCTAGCAAACCTCGCAGCCAGGATATTTGTGCCCCTCCAGTTTAGATGCAACCCATCCTTCTTGTACAGGTCCCATCTGTCCCTGAAGAGATCCCAATGGTCCAGATATCTGAAACCCTCCCTTCTACACCAGCTGTTCAGCCACGTGTTTAGCTGCACTATCTTCCTATTTCTAGCCTCACTGGTACGTGGCACAGGGAGGAATCCAGAGATTACAACCCTAGAGGTCCTGTTTTTTAACTTTCTACCTAATTCCCTAAACTCCCCCTGCAGGACCTCATCACTCTTCCTGCCTATGTCGTTGGTACCGATGTGTACCACAACCTCTGGCTGTTCACCCTCCCCTTTCAGAATGCCCCCGTCCGTTCAGAGACATCCTTGACCCTGGCACCAGGGAGGCAACATACCATCCTGGAGTCTCTTTCACGTCCACAGAAGCACCTATCTGTGCCCCTGACTATAGAGTCCCCTATAACTATTGCTCTTCTGCGCTTTGTCTCTTCCTGCTGAACAACAGTGCCAGCCGTGGTGCCACTGCTCTGTTTACTGCTGTTTTCCCCTGATAGGCCATCCCCCTCAACAGTATCCAAAACGGTATACTTGTTAGAGAGGGGGATAGCCACAGGGGATTCCTGCACTGACTGCCTGCCCCTTCTAGCAGTCACCCATCTATCTGCCTGCACCTTGGGTGTAACCACTTCTCTAAAACTCCTGTCTATGACACTTTCTGCCACTTGCACGCTCCTAAGTGCATCCAGTTGCCGCTCCAACCGATCCATGCGGTCTGTGAGGAGCTGCAACTGGGTACACTTCCTGCAGATGTAGTCGTCCGGAACGCTGGAAGCGTCACGGACTTCCCACATCTCACAGGTGAAGCACTTCACCCCTCTAACTGTCATTTCTAGCACTAATTAGTTAATTAATATAATTAATTATTGTTCGGGGGTGGGGGGGATTGAAATGGAGGTGAGGGAGTTTGGGTTTAATTTCCTTTTGTTGTTAAATTGAGCAAGGCCATTTTTATTACTGGCAGCAGCCTGAGACATTGCCGACAGCGACTTTTCAGTCGATGAGGTTACATTCGCGCATGTGCCAGTAGTGTAGCATCTAGGGGTTGCGTTGTCAGCAAACGCAGCCTTCTCTCTAACCCTGGACTTCACATCTCTCACCCCTTCTACTGTACCATCGAGGCTGCTCATTTAGCCACTATATACCCGACCTGTGAGGTGACAGTGACTGCCCTTGACATCAAGGCAGCATTTAACCAAGTATGGCATCAAGGAGCCCCAGCAAAACTGAAGTCAATGGGAATCGGGGGAAATTTTTCCGCTGGTTGGAGTCATACCTAGCGCAAAGGAAGATGGTTGTGGTTGTTGGAGGTCAGTCATCTGAGCTCCAGGACATCACTGCAGGAGTTCCTCAAGGTAGTGTTCTAGGCCCAACCATCTTCAGCTGCTTCATCAATGATCTTCATTCAATCATAAAGTCAGAAGTAGGGATGTTCGCTGATGATTGCACATTGTTCAGCACCATTCGTGACTCCTCAGATACTGAAGCAGTCCATGTAGAAATGCAGCAAGACCTGGACAATATCCAGGCTTGGGCTGATAAGTGGCAAGTAACATTCACGCCACACAAGTGCCAGGCAATGACCATCTCCAACAATACAGAATCTAACCATCTCCCCTTGAAATTCAATGGCATTACCATCGCTGAATCTCCCACTATCAACATCCTGGGGGCTACCATTGACCAGAAACTGAACTGGAGTAGCCATATAAGTACCATGGCTACAAGAATGGGTCAGAGGCTAGGAATCCTGCGGCGAGTAACTCACCTCCTGGCTCCCCAAAGCCTGTCCACCATCTACAAGGCACAAGTCAGGAGTGTGAAGGAATACTCTCCATTTGCCTGGATGGGTGTAGCTCCAACAACACTCAAGAAGTTCGACACCATCCAGGACAAAGCAGCCCGCTTGATTGGCACCCCATCTAAAAACATTCACCCTCTCCACCACCGACACACAGTGGCAGCAGTGTGTACCATCTACATGATGCACTGCAGCAACGCACCAAGGCTCCTTAGACAGCACCTTCCAAACCCATGACCTATACCAACTAGAAGGACAAGGATAGCAAATGCATGGGAACACCACCACCTGCATGTTCCCCTCCAGGTCACACACCATCCTGACTTGGAACTCTGTCACTGTTCCTTCACTGTCGCTGGGTCAAAATCCTGGAACTCCCTTCCGAACAGCACTGTGGGTGTACCTACCTCCCATGGACTGCTGCGGTTCAAGAAGGCAGCTCACCACCACCTTCTCAAGGGCAATTAGAGATGGGCAATAAATGCTGGTAGGCTAGCGACGCCCACATCCCATGAATGAATAAAAAAAAATTGACAGAACAAGAACCTTCAGATATATTCACACCTCCCTTTAATTAAACAGAACCTACAAAAGGTAAGATTAGCCCACAGCTTGCCAGCATTGCTCTTAGTCACTGTGTCCAGTGCAACCTTAACAATGCTCAAATATAATTATGGATGAAGGTGGCCTTTCGGACAATCTTTGTCAACCTTTCATGAATACTTTCTGTTTCCTGCCACTCAGTCAACTTCGTATCCATGCTGTGACTTTCCCTTTTATTCAATGGGCTTCAACCTTGCTGGCAAGCCTATTATGTAGCACTTTATCAAACGCCTTTTGGAACTACAGCTCCCCCACTGCAGCATCAAACAGCTCTTAAATGTTTCCAGGGTTTTAACTACTCTGACTGTAAGTCTAGACCCTGTACTGATCGTTTTTTGAGGGAAGAACTCCCTGCTATCAGTCCTAAATGAGTCTTTTATTTGTTTGAATCTGTATCACCCAGTCTTATTCACACTACTTAAAGTAATTTGCTAGATTTTCATACTGATTGCATTTTTATAAACCTCTATAAGATCACCTCTCGAATGATTATCCAAGACGCGACATTAAAATTTTAAATATATACTGTTGTCTATCTGCACTCTAGACAAATTAAATTTAAAAAATAATTAGCTAATACAATCAAGATGTAGACAGTTTTTGATTACTAATACTAAAAAGTCATGCTTTTCATTGTAGCTTAATGCTTTATTGATTCATACAGCACTAGCTTCCCAAAATTATAGTTACTAGTTTCAGGTCCACAGTTAGTAGTCACTCAAATCCTCTGGGGCAAAGGGTAGAGAGTAGAGCAGTTCCTTGGTTGAAATTGTTAGGTGCAACATCTCTCAAACTGGAGAATTCCAGCCTATGAATAAAACATTTCAATTAGCAACCTTTTCAAACATTCAGAGATTCTTTGAGAAATTCTACAAAAGATTTATCCAAAAGTGATATAGCCTGCAGTTAAAAAAAAACACTTGCACTTTCTTAAAGTTTTTAAGTGCCATGCAGAACTTCATAGCAGAACTTAGAGTGCTTCTCATTCCGGTGGAGACCCAGTTACCTGTGTAAACTCTATTTTCGCCAATTATATCGAAGCATAGTGTGTACAACGCTGACGAAATTCACCCATGATTCTCAGTAGAAGAACCAAACAAAATACTCTGTGAAATACTCATATCAATATAGCACAGAAGGAGGTCAGTCAGCTCATTGCCTGTGCCAGCTCTTTAATAGAGCTATCCAATTTGTCCCACTCCTGCCTGCTCTTTCCCCTTGGCCCTGCAAATTCTGCCTTTTCGAGTATTTATTCAATTCCATTTTGAAAGTTACCATTGAATGTCCTTCCACCACCCTTTCAGGCAATGCATTCAAGATCTTAACTTGCTGCGTTAAAGACATTCTCCTCAGCACCTCTCTGGTTCCTTTGCCAATTATTTTAAATTGTGTCCTCTGGTTACTGACAACTCCTTCCAGTGGAAACAGCTTCTTGTATTTACTCTATCAAAACTCTTCATAATTTTAAACACCTCTATTAAATCTCCCCTTAAACTTCTCTGCTCTTATGGAGAACAATTTCAGCTTCTCTAGTCTCTTTTAAGAAACATTTAAGACCCGTTTGATGCTGCAATAGGGGAGCTGGACTTCCAAAAGGTGTTTGATAAGGTGCTACATAATAGTCCCTCATGTATGGCCCTTCTCACTGAAGCGGCCCAAAGATTCTGCAAGCCAAAGATAAATGTAAATTCTTGTTAACATTTAGTTTCATATTTATTATACTGACAGTTCCTGTTCCTCATCATTATTAGTTAATGCGGAGTCATTAAAAATAATGCATGATGATTGAGGTTAATTTATATAATGTGGATGCCAACTGTGCTCTGCCTGGAAACAAATTGCCAGACAACTGCTTGGGATTAGTAATCATTTCTTCAATCAAATCTCTGCTTACTCAGTTTAGTATGTGAAAGACGAGAGGGATGTGACAAGCCCTTACAGATGCGCAGAAATTGTACAAAATGTTACTGGGATATGGTAAGGAGGTAACAAAACCAACAAGAAAAACACCTTGCATTTATATAATTAGTGCCTTTAACACAGAAAAATGTCAAAAGGCACTTCACAGAAGCATAATCTGATGACAATGGACAGCAAGTAAATGTAATAGATATTAAGAAGGATGATTAAAAGTTTGATCAAAGAGGGTCGTTTGAAGGAGGAAAGGAAGGCGGAGAAACAGGGAAGTTCAGTGAGGGAATTTCAGAGCTCAAGGTCTAGGCAGCTGAAGTCATTCTCAATGATGGTTTGGCGAAGGAAATGCAGAATGCACAAGAGGCCAAAGTTGGAAGAATGCAGAGTTTTTAAAGGGTTGTAGGGCTGGAGAAAGTTACAGAGATCGAAAGGGCCGGAAGCCATGGAGGGATTTGAACATGAGGATAAGAATTTTAAAATTGAGCATTGGTGGACCGGAAGCCAATGCAGGTCAGTGAGCACAGGGGTAATGGGTGAGTGGGACTTGGTTCTGGATTGGCTCAAGATTATGGAGAGCGAAGGGTGGAAGGTGGGAGTCCAGCCAGGAGAGCTTTGAGTCTGGAGGTAACAAAAGCATGGATGAGAATTTTAACAGTAGATGGGCAGAGGTAGGAACTGCCAGTGTTTCCCAAGCTCAGGGCAAGGATTGGCAGATAGAATTTAATGTAGAAAAATTCACAATAACAAATAAAGAATATGCATACAACAGAAGAGATATTCAATGGGTGTAAACAGAACAAATTGATGATACAGCACAGAAGGAGTGCTTGTGCCAGTTTTGGTAGTTATTCAATTTATCCCACTCCCTTGCTGTTTCCCAACAGCCCATTAATTTTTTCCCCTTCAAATATTTATCGAATTCTCTTTTGAAAGTTACTATGGAATCTGCTTCTGCCACCTTTCAGGCAGGAGCTTTCAGAACACTATAATTATCTGTGTTTATTAATAAAACACACTTTCTTCATCTCACCTCTGGTTCTTTCGCCAATCACTTTAAATTTATGCCCTCTGGTAGTAAATCCTTCTGCCACTAGAAACATAGGAGCATAGAATGATACAGCATAGAAGGAGGCCATTCAGCCCATCATGCCTGTGCAATCCAATTAGATCCACTCCCTCGCTCTTTCCCTATAGCTCTATAAATTGCTTCACTTCAAGTATTTATCAAATTCCTATTTGAAAGTTACTATTGAATCTGCTTCCACCACCCTTTCAGGCAGTGCATTCCAGATCATAGCAGCTCACTGCATAAAATTAAAATGATGTCACCTCTAGTTCTTTTGGCTGTCGCCTCAAATATGTGTTCTCTGGTTCCCGCCCCTTCTGCCACTGGAAACAGTTTCTTCTTATTTACTCAATGATTTTGAACACCTTTTTCAAATCTGCTTTAAGGAGAACAACCGCATCTTCTCCAGTCTGTCCACATAACTGAAGTCCCTCATCCCTGGTACCATTCTAGTAAATCTCCTCTGCATCTTCTTGAGATCCTTCCTAAAATGAGGTGCCCAGAAACTCCAGCTGTGGTCTAATCAGTGTTTTGTAAGGTTTAGCAATAACTTCCTTGCTTTTGCACTCTCTTCCTCTGTTAATAAAGCCAAGGATCCTGCATGTTTTAAACAGCCTTCTCAACATGTCTGTCACCTTCGAAGACTTATGTACATAGATCCACAGGCCTCTCTGTTCCTGCAGCCTGTTTTCACCTTGTATTATTTAGTTCACAATGACTCTCCTCATTCTACATACTTGGAAATATAGTGCCACTCCTTCATCGTTGCTGGGTCAAGACCCTGAAACTCATGTCCTAACAATACTGTGGGAGCACCTTCAACACAAGGACTGCAACAGTTCAAGAAGGTGGTTTACCACTACTTTCTCAGGGGCAATTAGGATTGAGCGATAAATGCTGGCCTTGCTAGCAATGCCCATATCCCAAGAATAAATGAACAAAGAGATGTTATTCCCATCACAAATGGCCTAGGGAAGGGAACACATGAACTGGGATGTAATCCCTGATCTTTGTCTTTTTTTTTGCAAGTCACATTCTCCCTTACTGTATAGGGTGCCTTAATTCCTCTCCCTCCAAGATTGGTGTACAACTGACTGACTCTCTCTATGTGGTGGCCAACATGCACATCACGACCAGGATGCACCTGGGAGTACAGAGTTCATCAAATGCTTGCACTCAGTGGGATGCGCTCTACTGCTGCAGAGTAAAGGGAAACATGTGTAACGTTAAATAATATTTTGTGCTCCTCAATTTAATAATTGACTAAATCAAGGGGCTGAGCAGCATTACAAACATCAATGGCACATCTGACCACCAGGAATGCCTGCTCTTCTTTTGGGCAAGGGAATCCCCATTGGGAAAGGGAGACCGATTTTAACATTATTACTAACCAAACAGTGATAGTACCCAATTAATGGAAAGTTGTAGAGAACAGAGATAATCAAATGCTGTCATGCATCTCCAGAGTATTTAATTACAAGTTCCAATAGGTTATTCTAATCCTGTATAACAATTAGTGTATAAAATAATTGTGAAAATCAAAATGTTGAGTTATGGGAATAGGCTACTGCTGAAGGAATTAAAGGAGTTTTCAAAAGGACATTAAGTCTGTATAATATGGATCATGACAGGTTACTTAAATTGTAGAAGTTGAAGATCTAACAATAATGTAATGTTGGATTCATGGCCTGGACATTTTCACAGCTTCAGAGAGAAATTTTAAGTATTCTTGGAAGCTTTATCTATCTTAAATCACATCCTCTGAACTATAGTTAATGGATCATCCACTAACACTTTCAATGAACACCCAAATTCTCTAAGGTACTGTCCTTTCTCTCAATATGTACCTCATGTCACACTAATTATACTCTCTAGTCATCATCCAACCTTATCCATTCCTTCACTGATGGTTCCACTTTGCTTTCATCAGCTTCCTTTGGATCATGTGCCAAAAATGCACAATTCTCTCACAGTACAATGGATGAATCAACATGTTTTGATCTTCTCCACATCCTTTAATGAGGCAATCAAAATTTTATTTCTCAATTCTTGAAAGACATAGGTTCCACTCCCCGATAGCTCAATATGTTTAATCAGTGTGGTAAGTAGCTGAGCCATAAAACTAGGAAGGCCCTAGTTATTCCCAGTTTGTTCTGAGTTAACTGACCTCAGCCAGGCAGGTCTTGGATTTTGAAATAAAAACAATAAATGCTGGAAATACTCAGCAGGTCTGGCAGCATCTGTGGAGAGAGAAGCAGAGTTAACGTTTCAGGTCAGTGACCTTTCATCAGAACTTGGTACATCAGCAGGTCTTGGATTTTGGCTGTTCAAACAAGTAAATAAAATTAGAAACTTACTATTCACCCAATGAGCCCAACTGATTTTTCAGGTTTTTATTTTTCATGTCACCAATAATTTTTCAAGGTTGACCAGTACCCACAGATTAAGTCTAGAGTAACGCACATCTAATTTATCATAATCTCATGCTGGCCCCCACCTGCCAAGAATGAGGCACATATATTTTGCTGGATGGACATTAAATTTTAAAATTGTTACTGGTAAGAAAAGAAGGCCTATTACAAGGGGTTGCCAAGCCCCTGGTTGGAAAGACATTTTTTTTCATACTAGCAGACAGTGTTGGAACAAAGGAACCAGTCCCTGCCCCAATACACAGAAGAGAGCTGGTCAAATCAGTCGGTCACATGACCACCTGCTGGCCAATTAGGGGAGTTCTAAATTGGAGAAACAGTGTTTGAAAAGAAAGCTCTTTGATTCTGGACTGAGAACATCTCTCTCCTGTCTGCTCTCATCTCGTCCTCACCAGCTTCAGAATCCATTGAAGACATATGAACCCCGAGTGAAAAAAGTCTCCTACAGTACAGTACTGGGCCCAATGAAACGAAAGATCTGCCTACAAGCAAGGACTACAGCGAGCTCGAAGCACAGTAACAAAATACCCCACTTCAGAGATTGCCTCAAACCTCTCCACTATTTTTCTTCTGCTCTTTTCTGTCTCTATTTGCATGTGTGTATCGCGTATGCATGCTAGCGTGAGGCGCAGTATGTATCCGTAGGCGTTAACCAAATTAGAGTTTAAGTTTTAATAAATTTGACTTTTCTTCTTTAAACCTAAGAAAGCCTGTCTGTGCTCATTTCTTTGCCTTATAATTGGAAAGCGGTGAACAAGGATTTACCAAGGGGGATCTCAAAACACGGCGTGTTTAAAATTAAACCCTGTTACAGTAAGACCAGATGAAGGCTCAGAAAACCCCTAGACACCTTTCTCACCTGGTCGTAACAGTAATCAAAATAGTCCTCTGCAGTTTCTGCCTCCGGACAATAATTTAACTCCTTGTGAACAGGAGCTATTACACACCTTTTTAGCTCATTAACAGTTGAGTGAGTGGGCAAAAATCTGGCAGATCGAGTATAATGTGGGAAAAATGTGAAGTTGTTCACTTTGGCTAGAATATAAGGGGGTAGAACTCGTGTTTCAGTTATACAAAGTCCTGGTTAGATCCCACCTGGAGTTCTGTGAGCAGTTCTGGGCACCAGACCTTAGGAAGGATATACCGGCCTTGCAGGGAGTGCAATTTAGGTTTCCCCAGAATGATACCTGGACTCCAAGGATTAAATTGAAAGGAGAGATCACACAAACTAGAGTTGTATTCCCTGGATTTAGAAGGTTAAGAAGTAATTTTATCAAAGTTTTCAAGATATTAAGGGATACAGATAAGGTAGGGAGAAACTATTTCTGCTAGTTTGGGAGTCTAGAACACAGACACAAGCTAGACTTTTCAGGAGTGAAATTAGGAAATACTTCTACATGCAAAGGGTGGGAGAAGTTTGGAACTCTCCTGCAAATAACAATTGATGCTAGATCAATTGTTAATTTTAAATCCGAGAGTGATAGATTTTTGTTATCCAAAGGTATTATTAAGGAATATGGGTCAAAGGTGGGAATATGGAGTTAGGTCGCAGATCAACCATGATCTCATGAAATGATGGAACAGGGCTTGAGGGGTTAAATGGTTCAATCCTGTTCCTTTGTTCCTATTCCAGTTTAACAGATTGGGGAGGACGAGGGAACCTGAGTGTAAACTATGCAAAAGTAGGAATAGACTGCATGTTAGGAGGTCCGTCTTTTTCCAGAGAATAGCGAGCCTCTGGAATATATTGCCAGCTGGTGTGGTGGGTGCTGACTCTCTGCTGGCCTTCAAAAGGGAGTTGGACCAGGTCTTGACCAGGGCAGAGGTCTCAACATACAGAAGATCACAACATATAGAATTATCTTTATAGATAATACTTGGTCCCCATGATCTCCAGGACCTGTTTTGATCACCTTAAGGAATCTTCCAGGGTAATTTTTCCCTGTGTCTTTTCTATTTTTTATATTCTTTCATGGGATCTGGGCGTCGCTGGCTAGGCCAGCATTTATTGTCCATCCCTAATTGCCCTCGAGGAGGTGGTGGTGAGCTGCCTACTTGAACCTTGCAGTGTAGGTACACCAACAGTGGTGTTAGGAAGGGAGTTCCATTATTTTGACCCAGCAACATTGAAGGCACAGTGATATACTTCCAAGTCAGGATGGTGTGTGGCTTGGTGGGGAACTTGCAGGTGGTGGTGTTCCCATGCATCTGCTGCCCTTATCTTTCTAGGTGAAAGGATCGAGAACGAGGGGGCACAGATTTAAAGTATTTGGTAAGAGAAGCAAAAGTGACATGAGGAAAAACGTTTTCACGCAGAAAGTGTGGTGGAGGCAGGTTCAATTGAAGCATTCCAAAGGGAATTAGACTGTTATATGAAAAGGATAAATGTGTAGGGTTACGGGGAGAAGATGGGGGAATGGAACTGAGTAAATTGCCCTTTCAGAGAGCTGGTGCAGACACGATGGGCCAAATGGCCTCCTTCTGCACTGTAACAATTCTGTGATTCTGTGATTCTTATAAAGCAGTGGTTGCGCTCATTTCTATATTTACACAAAAATAAAACAAAAAAGTTTTTTGTTGCAAAAAGTAACAAAGAATTCTAGACTAGTTACATAACTTACAAAGAAATATCCCTCAAAGGATCCTCCACATAGTCACACTCTGGACGCATTGGTATTTCAGCCACAATGGAACTGGATGTTGGCCCAGCAATCTCTTTGGACTTTCCTTCAGAGGTCTTGAAGCAACTCCAAAGAGCTGTGAGAAAGAGCTGGGATTTTTTTTGCTAGTGTGGTGAGCCTATTAACTATGAGCCAACCTGCTTGACTAAATTGTACCCACCGAAACTGCATAATACAACACCATGTTATCACAGCACTGTGCAAAGGGTGAACCCACATTGTGGAATTTCAAAGACATTTTAAACAAGCTTAAGTTTGGAGCCTGTTCCTTCTCTCACACACAATGGGTGTTTAGGAGGGTTAATATAGCAATTTGAGGTACACTGTCAGTGCAGTTATTTACATTCATTCTAAATGAACTTTACAGCTTGTTTGGTGCAACAAACATGGCCATATGAAGAAACCTGCAACAGGTTGTGGTGTATTCAATGCACTGCACCAGAGAGAAAGAAAGAAGAAAGAACTTTCATTCATATAGTGGCTTTCACAACTTCAGGTCATCCCAAAGTGCTTCACAGCCATTGAAGTACTTTTGAAATGTAATCACTGTTGTAATGCAGGAAATGGTAGCTATTTGACCACATCAAGGTTCCACAAACAGCAGTGAAAAAATGACCAGATCAACAGTTTTAGGGGTTGGTTGAGGGATACAGTACATCGTGGAGAACTCCCCTGCTCTACTTCGAATAACACCCTGGGATCTTTTACATCCACCTGAAAGAGCAGACGATACCTCAGTTTAACATCTGATCTGAAAGATGGCGCCTCCATTAGTGCAGCATTTCCTCAGTACTGCACCGAAATGTCATATTTGACTAAAACTCAAAACTCTGGAGTGGGACTGGAGTTCCAAGGAGGGCGACGCTATATGGAACTGTGCCATGAATCTTCAAGACACAGCAGGGACGTTTTAATATGGCCCAATCACAGATGAGTAAAATAATCAGGTAAAGTACTGCATTACCAAGCAGAAGCACAATGCACTCCAAACTTTCAATTTCTTACGAGTATCCTCTATAAGACAATGCTCTTGGTTTCCATTTCTCCTCAGTATTACAAAGCTAGACCAACAAACTGCTTTACCTTTGAGTTGTACAGTCTCTGTCAAATGGTTTCAGTCATTCTGAACAGTTATGAATCAGCACCAGGCAGAACCAAATGAGCATCACCAATATGTAGCACCTGTGATCCCACTCCAATGAGTTGAAGGATTATGAGCCTTGCTAGACCCGATATAGGACATGCTCTTGGAATTAAATAAAAGCAAACTACAGCGGATGCTGGAAATCTGAAATAAAAACGAGAAATGCTGGAAATACACAGCAGGTCTGGCAGCATCTGTGGAGAGAGAAGCAGAGTTAACGTTTCAGGTCAGTGACCCTTCTTCAGACCCTTCTTCATGCTCCTGGAATTCTTGGATACCGGGATAGGGATCAGCTCCGACAGCGTTACATTACTTCAAGCTCCTCTCATAGATTCACTGTTATAGTAAAATCTAACTTGTAAAGATAGCTTCTCATCTCTGACATCTGACTCTTTACCTACCAGCAGGGAAGCTTGGACAGGGCGACTAAGTAGATGGGTTATATCAAAATAGGAGCAACAGAGTGCCCACTTGCAAACATAAGTATAGCCACAAATTTAGCACAAGGTTTGAAACTGACAGTTTTTTGCATAGCCACAGAATAATTAATTTAACTTTGTTTACAATGTAAAGCAAACCCATTAAGTTTCCAACACATTTAACCCCACAGGAATATGGCAGAGCTACTTTTGACAACAGGGAGAAAAAACAAAGTGTCAGGACAGTGAAGCTAATTTTATAAAGCGTCAAAAGAGGCAAACATGCAACCTGCCACCGTCACCAATGGCAACAGCATCTCATGAGAATTATATGCTCAGTTTCTTTTTTCCCTTGTTAGCCTGGACTTGCTCCTGCAATTTGTGCAGAATTCGGGAATGAAAATTAAATGTGTCATCGATTATTACTGCATGGTCTTTGCCCTGATGATAAAGAAATGGTGATACAGAAACCCATTTTAGTATTGCCTGTGTGACCCAAGTAAAAACAAGCAAAACTAAAATAATGAATTTATAAAATGGCATTTTGACAAAATATATAGATTTTGTTGGATTTTTAAAACTGAATAAAAGTACATTTGATTGGCATTAGTGAGAAAAATATTGTGCATCAAGCTAATTTTTTTAAGAAACCATTTTCAAAAATGCAGATAAACTTTTTTATGCATTGGTACTCAGGTTTGTTTCTATTTTTGTATGATAGAACCCTCAAAACACAATTTTATTTACCGCACAAAATCACCTTTCACGGTGCCAAATAAATATTAATAAGGTTGTTTAATATAATTTCTAGCATGATTTTCCATTGCTCCAGAGCACCAAAGACAAAATAGCTTCAACCATGTAAAAATGCCAGAACTAATTCCTCCAGTGCCTGCTGGAGCAATTACTCAATTTTTTAAATTATGTGACGTCAAGGACATATTAAGCCTTGGTTGTGCAGAATAGAAGGATATGTTTTTAGGATCAGATGGAGGAGGGGTGGGAGCTGGCTCATGTGGAGCATTAACACCAGAATAGGCTTGTTGGGCAGAATGGGGTGTTTCTGTGCTGTACATTCTAGTTAATTCCATGTACCTATGTACATTTACAGATATATATAGATTTTGATGGATTTTTAAAACTGAATAAAAGTACATTTGATTGACATAAGTGAGAAAAATATTGGGCAGCACAGTGGTTAGCACCGCAGCCTCGCAGCTCCAGTGACCCGGGTTCAGTTCTGGGTACTGCCTGTGCGGAGTTTGCAAGTTCTCCCTGTGACCGCATGGGTTTCCTCCAGGTGCTCTGGTTCCAAAGACTTGCAGGTTGATAGGTAAATTGGCCATTGTAAAAATTGCCCCTAGTGTAGATAGGTGGTAGGAGAATTGAGGGAAGGTGGGGATGTGAGAGGGAAAATGGGATTCATGTAGGATCAGTATAAATGGGTGGTTGATGGTCAGCGCGGACTCGGTGGGCCGAAGGGCCTGTTTCGGTGCTGTATCTCTCTATGACATTTAATAAAAAAAGAAACAAGTTAATTTTAGATTAGCTGGAGCTTTGTTGCATTTGTCCACCACTCAGTATACTGTGAGAAGCAGGGTCATTGTGCTTTCTTATTTCAATTGAAATAACAGCTCAGGCATCACAACACAAACACTGGCGGTTTATTATACACTTGCTGATGGGAGGGGAGAAAGGCTATATGACTATGCTCCATATAAGGCCAGGAAGCTGTGTGATATATATAAGGATAAGACAGTTGTCTATTGTTTAGATACAACAGGCAATGTTCTGCCCAAAGGTCAATAAATGATTGCAGTAATTCTCCAGCAATCTGATGCAGTTTCTCCCTTTCATCTCAATCAACCAATGCAATATTTTGTTTCCATTTGTTGGAATTTAAGTGTCATTGTAATTGTACAGGCAGTTTTAGGCCATTGGTATATGTCCACTCAGAACTAGATACTGAGCTAAATCTTTGTTGATTTATAAGTCACCAAGTGGAAAACTAGCTCACTACCCCAACAACTGCTCCACCACTGTAAACATTCACTCCCTCCACTGCTGGCGCACTGTGGCTGCAGTGTGTACCATCTACAAGATGTACTCCAGCAACTCGCAAGGCTTCTTCGATAGCACTTTCCAACCCCACAATCTCTACCACCTAAAAGCACAAGAGCAGAGGCGCATGGGAATACCACTACCTGCAAGTTCTCCTTCAAGTCTAAGACCATCCTGACTTGGAAATATATTGCGTTCCTTCACCTTCGCTGGATCAAAGTCCTGGAACTCTCTACCTAACAAGAGTGTAGGAGTAACTTTAGTGCATGGACTGCCAGCAGTTGAAGAAGGCAGCTCGCTGTCACATTCTCAAGGCCAACTAGAGATGGGCAGCGATCCCCACATCCCATGAACGAACAAATAAAAAATTTTATCTTCAATTTCAATATTCACAACCAAAGAGATTCTCTCTGAGTGATATTGGAGCCAAGGTTACCAAGTCAAAACTGCAGCATTCAAACACACAGACATTTTCTGCCTTGAGTGACAGTTATATTTGTTTCCCAACATTTATCATAAGAAATATGGAGAAGTTAACACAATTTGGACCATAAACTATTTTGACAGAAAGGCTAAATTGTGTGAAGAATTTTCTATAAGGCCTACATGGATAGAAAGCCAAGAAATATTTGAGGTAGTGATTCTTGCTGCTGTTACATTTCCTGTAATCTCTCTTGCAATAACTTTTTTTTTGCTAAGTGAAGCAACTTTCAAAAAATAAATGATGGGACATTTAAATATCCACCAAATTAATTACAGAAAGTGTAATCCCATTTTTAAAAATGAATTCATAAACTTGTATTTATGTAGCACCTTTTACCACTCCTAAGCACTGTACAGCCAAAATATTACAGTTTAATCAGATGCAAAATACCATAGATGCCGGAAATCAGAAATAACAAGAGAAAATGCTGGAAAACACTCAGCACCTGTGGAGAGAGAAACAGGGTTAATGATTCAGGTCAATGACTTTTCATCGGAACTGGCCAATGTTAGAGATTGACAGTTTTTAAACAAGTGCAGAGTTTGGGAAAAGGGGGAGGGAGGGAACAGGGAAAGGAAGGGTCGTCAACTGTTGCACAGGCAAGCGCAGCTGCCAATATGCACACAGCAAGTTCCCGCAAATCGCAATGAGCTAAGCGAGCACTCAATCTGATTTTAGTGATGTTGACGGTGGCATAAATGGTGGCCAGCACACCAGGAGAACTTTAAAATACAAATATTGGTTGTGTTTAAAAAAAAGATCTCGAACAGTTAAAAGTTTAAGCTTCACATAAAATGATGGCACTCTTGGATCTAGCAAGTAGTCCTAAGGAATTTTCTGTACAATGGGTTCAACAACAGCAACAACAGCAAGTGAAAACCTGTCTCCTACAGTAGCACCCCCTGCTGAGAACATTGGGGCCTCATCCAAATGTAATTGGCACATTTGAGCACCAGTCACTGCAGGGACATTAACCTTGGCACACAATGGTATAAACAACCAGGGAACAATGCTAATTGATGGCTTATGTGAAAACAAATTTAAAGAAAAGCACAAATAAACAGAAAATGCTTAAAATTCACAAAGGTCACTCAGTTTTAAAAAAAAAAGACAATGGCCTTCTATTTGCTTTTCAGTGTGTACTGAATAGGTATTTTCTGCCCAGCATTTCAAGCGTGTAAATTATAATTTAAATTGATAATCAAATTCCGATATCCAGCATGGACTCAATGGGCCAAATGGCCTCCTTCTGTGCCATAATGACTTTGTAGCTGGGATTTTTTTCCTCGGCAGACAGGAGCCGTCCACCGACTAAAAGGTTGGTGCGAACCCACTTCTGCCTGGCCTGGGGATCTGACCCGCATTTTGCGGTTCCTAGGCCTTTAATTGTTCTGAGGCGGGACTTCCACCCACTTGAGGCAGGAAGTCCCGCTTAATGGAGCTGCCGGCCAATTAGCGGGCCAGCAGCTCTTAGTCCTAGTAGCGCAACCAGGAGCGGTGGCCACTGCTGGGACTGCAGCCCAACTTCAAGAAGATGATGCTGGGGAGCCCCGGAACCAAGGTAAGTTTTGTTGCCTTGCCGGGGGTGACTGGTTGGACCCCGGCGAGGCAAGGATGGTCGATTGGGAGGACGGGGGCGTGTTGAGTGTTGGGAGTGGTTGGGGCAGTGGGGGCAGCCCTCCGTCAGGCACAGGGTGCCCGATTATGAGGGACCACCCCCCCACCCCACTTCAGGCCATCAAAGAGCCACCTGCTTTTGTCAGGCGGCTTTGCTCGGGCCTGGGCTGCCCGACTAGCCATGGGTAAAATCCCCATGACGGCAGGTGGAAGCCCTTAAGTGGCCGTTAAGTGGCCACTTAAGGGCCTTGATTGGCCTGGAGCAGGCGGGGTGTTTTTCACCGCTTTGCCTTGCGTAAAGTGGCGGCAGAGGCGGGAGTGGGTCGGGAAGGGCCCCGCCGAGCCTCCCGCTCCATTTTACACCCCGCGCTGCCACCAACCCCTTCTTTGGGGCGGGCGGAAAATTCCAGCTTATGACTCTAAATGAGTAAATCGTGCAGTGAATACGATGTTTTGCAAGGTACAGATGACAAGTTTCAGGCAGCCATAACTTTAAACTGTATTTTTTTTCTTAACATAACTGGTATGAAGATTCCTGTTTGAAAGCTTTCCTTTACTGTATCATGCAAGCACGTATGGTGTCTATTGTTGGAGCTACATGGGAAAAATTGCTTCCGGATTTATTGTTTGCCTTGAACAGATTACTTAGGCTATTTTCTCTTGAATATGTTCTGTTATTTCTACAATACAACTCTGAACAATTATTACTGGGCTGCTGTATTAACTGTATTAACCAATATCAAATTACTTTTCTTTATAATAATTACAGTCATGATCATGTTCTGACAATCACTTTCTAGAAATGTAATTTCAATCGACTGACACATACAGTAGTATACTCTGCAAAATATTTCATAGCAAAACCTCTCTGCTATACAAGAGGTTTGTCCTTGGCTCGGAAGTGAAACATGGAATACTCTTCTTTGGCCTCCTTATCTCGAGAGACAATGGATAAGCGCCTGGAGGTGGTCAGTGGTTTGTGAAGCAGCGCCTGGAGTGGCTATAAAGGCCAATTCCAGAGTGACAGGCTCTTCCACAGGTGCTGCAGAGAAATGTGTTTCTCGGGGCTGTTACACAGTTGGCTCTCCCCTTGCGCCTCTGTCTTTTTTCCTGCCAACTACTAAGTCTCTTCGACTCGCCACACTTTAGCCCGGTCTTTATGGCTGCCCGCCAGCTCTGGCGAACGCTGGCAACTGACTCCCACGACTTGTGATCAATGTCACAGGATTTCATGTCGCATTTGCAGACGTCTTTAAAGCGGAGACATGGACGGCTGGTGGGTCTGATACCAGTGGCGAGCTCGCTGTACAATGTGTCTTTGGGGATCCTGCCATCTTCCATGCGGCTCACATGGCCAAGCCATCTCAAGCGCCGCTGACTCAGTAGTGTGTATAAGCTGGGGATGTTAGCCGCCTCGAGGACTTCTGTGTTGGAGATACGGTCCTGCCACCTGATGCCAAGTATTCTCCGGAGGCAGCGAAGATGGAATGAATTGAGACGTCGCTCTTGGCTGACATACATTGTCCAGGCCTCGCTGCCATAGAGCAAGGTACTGAGGACACAGGCTTGATACACTCGGACTTTTGTGTTCCATGTCAGTGCGCCATTTTCCCACACTCTCTTGGCCAGTCTGGACATAGCAGTGGAAGCCTTACCCATGCGCTTGTTGATTTCTGCATCAAGAAACAGGTTACTGGTGATAGTTGAGCCTAGGTAGGTGAACTCTTGAACCACTTCCAGAGCGTGGTCGCCAATATTGATGGTTGGAGCATTTCTGACGTCCTGCCCCATGATGTTCGTTTTCTTGAGGCTGATGGTTAGGCCAAATTCATTGCAGGCAGCCGCAAACCTGTCGATGAGACTCTGCAGGCACTCTTCAGTGTGAGATGTTAAAGCAGCATCGTCAGCAAAGAGGAGTTCCCTCATGAGGACTTTCCGTACTTTGGACTTCGCTCTTAGACAGGCAAGGTTGAACAACCTGCCCCCTGATCTTGTGTGGAGGAAAATTCCTTCTTCAGAGGACTTGAACGCATGTGAAAGCAGCAGGGAGAAGAAAATCCCAAAAAGTGTGGGTGCGAGAACACAGCCCTGTTTCACGCCAATCAGGATAGGAAAGGGCTCTGATGAGGAGCTACCATGTTGAATTGTGCCTTTCATATTGTCATGGAATGAGGTGATGATACTTAGTAGCTTTGGTGGGCATCCAATCTTTTCTAGTAGTCTGAAGAGACCACGTCTGCTGACGAGGTCAAAGGCTTTGGTGAGATCAATGAAAGCAATGTAGAGGGGCATCTGTTGTTCACGGCATTTCTCCTGTATCTGTAGTCCTCATTTATGAACATTTTTAATACAGATACTCTTTTCAGACAGGCATAATAACTCACAGCAGCTTTCTCAATGTTTGTAATTGGAGTCTGAAATTATTGGTCTACAAATATAAATCTGGATGTAAAATCACCTTGAGATTTTCTCATTCAGAGGGCTGGAATTTTTTTTAACTATTACTAATGTTCTTGCGTTTTAAAGCATTACTGTATAAAGCACAGGAGTGCACATTTAAACCTGGAACTGACAGCAGGCTCAGGAAAACTCACATCTCCCTCGGTTGGCCAGCTTTATAACTGATGACCCAGTGGCACAATCTGTAACCTCATGGTATCCCCACTCTACCATTACCATCAAGCCAGGAGACCAAACCTGGTTCAATGAAGAGTGCAGAAGGGCATGCCAGGAGCAGCACCAGGCACACCTCAAAATGAGGTGTCAACCTGGTGAAGCTACAACACAGGACTATCTGCATGCCAAACTGCGTAAGCAGCATGTGATAGACAGAGCTAAGCGATCCCATAACCAACGGATCAGATCTAAGCTCTGCAGTCCTGCCACATCCAGCCATGAATGGTGGTGGACAATTAAACAACTAACTGGAGGAGGTGGCTCCACAACTATGCCCATCCTCAATGATGGGGGAGCCCAACACATCAGTGCGAAAGATAAGGCTGAAGCATTTGCAACAATCTTCAGCCAGAAGTGCCGAGTTGATGATCCATCTTGGCCTCCTCCTGAAGTCCCCAGCGTCACAGATGGCAGACTTCAGCCAATTCGATTCACTCCACGTGATATCAAGAAACAACTGAAGGCACTGGATACTGCAAAGGCTGTGGTCCCTGACAATATTCCGGCAATAGTACTGAAGACCTGTGCTCCAGAACTTGCCGCACCCCTAGCCAAGCTGTTCCAGTACCTCTACAACACTGGCATCTACCCTGCATTGTGGAAAATTGCCCAGGTATGTCCAGCACACGAAGGGCAGGACAAGTCCAACCCGACCAATTACCGCCCCATCAGCCTACTCTCAATCATCAATAAAGTGATGGAAGGTGTCATCAACAGTGCCATCAAGCGGCATTTGCTTAGAAATAACCTGCTCAGTGAGGCTCAGTTTGGGTTCCGCCAGGGCCACTCAGCTCCTGACCTCATTACAGCCTTGGTTCAAATATGGACAAAAGAGCTGAACTCAAGAGGTGAAGTAAGAGTGACTGCCCTTGACATCAAGGCAGCATTTGACCATATATGGCATCAAGGAGCCCTAGCAAAACTGAGGTCAATGGGAATCGGGGGAAAACACTCCGCTAGCTGGAGTCATACCTAGCGCAAAGGAAGATGGTTGTGGTTGTTGGAGGTCAATCATCTGAGCTCCAGGACATCACTGCTGGAGTTCCTCAGGGTAGTGTCCTAGGCCCAAACATCTTCAGCTGCTTCATCAATGACCTTCCTTCAATCATAAAGTCAGAAGTGGGGATGTTCGCTGATGATCGCACAATGTTCAGCACCATTCATGACTCCTCTAGTATTCCCTGTAGAGATGCAGCAAGACCTGGATAATATCCAGGCTTGGGCGGATAAGTGGTAAGTCACATTCGTGCCACACAAGTGCCAGGCAATGACCATCTCCAACAATACAGAATCTAACCATCTCCCCTTGACATTCAATGGCATTACCATCGCTGAATCGCCCACTATCAACATCCTAGGGGCTACCATTGACCAGAAACTGAACTGGAGTAGCCATATAAATACCGTGGCTACAAGAGCAGGTCAGAGGCTAGGAATCCTGTGGCGAGTGACTCACCTCCTGACTCCCCAAAGCCTGTCCACCATCTACAAGGCACAAGTCATGAGTGTGATGGAATACTCTCCACTTGCCTGGATGGGAGCAGCTCCAACAACACTCAAGAAGCTCGACACCATCCAGGACAAAGCAACCCGCTTGATTGGCACCCCATCTACAAACATTCACTCCCTCCACCAGCGACACACAGTGGCAGCAGTGTGTACCATCTATAAGTTGCACAGCAGCAACGCACCAAGGTTCCTTAGACAGCATCTTCCAAACCCGTGACCTCTACCAACTAGAAGGACAAAGGCAGCAAATGCATGGGAACACCACCACCTGCAAGTTCCCCTCCAAGTTACACACCATCCTGACTTGGAACGAGATCACCGTTCCTTCACTGTCGCTGGGTCAAAATCCTGGAACTCCCTTCCTAACAGCACTGTGGGTGTACCTATACCCCACATGGACTGCAGCAGTTCAAGAAGGCAGCTCACCACCACCTTCTCAAGGGCAATTAGGGATGGGCAATAAATGCTGGCCTAGTCAGCGACGCCCATATCCCATGAATGAATAAAAAAAACTTGAGGAAAACACTGATATTGCAATAATAAAGCTATTCAAACAGCAGCAAGTATTAACCTTGAACTACCATCAAAGATTCCCTCAAATGCCATCTTAAAGCAAAATAAAAACCACAAAATATACATTTTACTTTTGGTCACCCAGCTACCACTTTCTTTTTCCAATTGCTATTAATTTGACTTTTTTCTAATTAATCTGCACAGGATGTCAGGGCCTTATAGAGGGTGCAGTGGAGATTTACTAGAACGGTACCAGGGATAAAAGGCTTCGGTTATGTGGAGTCACTAGAGAAGCTCAGGTTGTTCTCCTTAGAGCAGAAAAGATGAAGAGGAGATTTAATAGAGGGTTTGATGGAGTAGAAAAGGAGAAACTGATTCCACTGGCAGTGAGTAGTTATAATCTGCAATGCAATGCATTGCCTGAAGTGTGATGGAAGCAGATTCAACAGTACCGTTCATAAAGAAATTGGATAAATACTTGAAGGTGAAAAATTTGCAGGTCTTTGGGGAAAGAGAGGGCGAGTGGGACTAATTGAATAGCTCTTTCAAAGAACCAGCACTGGTCTCCAGCTTTGCTGTATCATTCTATGATACTATTCCAACCCACCTTCCTTTTATAAAACATAAAATCTTTATCTTTTTCCTTCTGTCTTTCTGCGCTTACTGACTATTTTGTAAAAGTTATTATTTGATTGGTCAATGACATGAGCAATATCGGGCACATTTTCCTGCACTAGTGGAAGCAATTGCTGAATAACCTGTAAAGTCAGAAACTGTAGAGAAAAAGAGGTGGCTAGGAGAAAAAAAAACTGGTTCACAGTTCTCTAAGTGGATGACTTGGGCAGTTTGTTCCAATGACCAAGGATTCTACAACAATTTTTGCCCTTGGTTTTGTTACAATGCGTTTCTTACTTTTGTAGTTTTATTGGTTGAGCAATTATGTTTTTCCTGTGTGGTGTCGATGTTTTGTGGAGAGTTGTTTACGTGGCTGCATAGTGCTGGCAGCACACCAGCAATGAGAACAAGAACTTAGTTTAGTCATGTCAATAAACGCATAGGCTGGTTGGCTGTCACTTCAGTGGAATATCCTACCTGCTGCAGTTAGCATGAAGCCCAGAAGGTTACTTGGGTCCAGACTGGAAGTTTACTGTTGCAGACAAGTAAAAAACTCTCCACAAAATATAGAAACCACACTGGAAGAACATATTGTAAATTGCCCAACCAACAAAACTACAAAGTAAGGCAGGGGAAATTCAGTAGAATCCTTGGTTATTGGAACAAATTGCCAAAGTCACCCACTTAGTGAACTGTGGACCAGTTTTTTCTCCTAGCCATTTCTTTTTCTCCAGAGTTCCTGTCAGTCAGCAGTTGCAGGAAAATGTACCTAAGATTGCCAAACCTCAGATATTGCCATGTCATTGATCAGATTAGAAGTTCACTGGTTCCTGTAAAGTTTGCCAGTATAACTGGATTTTCCTGTATCATAACCACTAGGCAGATGGCAATATTCCAGTTATTTCCTCTGAAAGAAAGACTTGCATTTATATAGAATCACAGAATAATAGAGTGCAGAAGAGGCCCTTCGGCCCATCGAGTCTGCACCAATGCATTAAAACACCTGACCTGTCTACCTAATCCCATTTGCCAGCACTTGGCCCATAGCCTTGAATGTTTTGACGTGCCAAGTGCTCATCCAGGTACTTTTTAAAGGATGTGAGGCCACCTGCCTCTACCACCCTCCCAGGCAGGGCATTCCAGACCATCACCACCCTCTGGGTAAACAAGTGCTTCCTCAAATCCCCCTTAAACCTCCCGTCCCTCACCTTAAACTTGTGACCCCTCGTAACTGACCCTTCAACTAAGGGGAACAGCTGCTCCCTATCCACCCTGTCCATGCCCCTCATAATCTTGTACACCTCAATCAGGTCACCCCTCAGTCTTCTCTGCTCCAGTGAAAACAACCCAAGCCTATCCAACCTCTCTTCATAGCTTATGTTCCATCCCAGGCAACATCCTGGTGAATCGCCTCTGCACCCCCTCCAATGCAATCACATCCTTCCAATAGGAAGGATAGCACATTGCATGTCCCAAAAGAGTTTTTCAGCAAGGTCCACAAATAAAATGACAAGTGAACAGTTAATCAGTTTTGTGGGTATTGGTTGAAGGATAAGTGTTGGCTAGGTCACCGGGAGAACTCCCCTGCTCATTTTCAAATTCTGCCAAGAATCTTTTACATCCATCTGAATAGGCAGACCAGGCCTCAGTTTACTGTCATATCAAAGTCAGCACCTCCAACAGTGCAGCAGCACTCCTTCAGCACCACACAGTCATTGTCAGGCTAGATTAGGTGAAATCAGGTTTTAAAAAAAATCTATTCTTTACAAAGTGTAAAATGCAGGTGTTATAGGAAATTCCATTGTCAGGGGGACAGACAGGCATTTCTGTAACTGTCATCATGTGTCCTGCATTAGAGAAACTTCCAAGCCTGTTTGTGAAGAAGACAGAGATTAGGATGCTTTTGTGGAGACTGTTTATTGCGTGCCAGAGAGCTTACTACTCTACTCCTAACCATCTCCAGCCAGGGCTGGCTGGCTCTTCTTTATATATATACATCTGAGTACAATTAACTAATGAATACTCAAGACCTGTTCACCCTATTACCTGCAACTACTAGGTATTTAACATCCATCAACAGAACTTTAGACACTAACATCCTGCATGGTGTGTGTAGGATCAGAATTCCTCCCCGCACCAAACTGGATTTTAAAACTGGACTTTGTGGAGTATAGGGAAGGAACCCCAACCCCCACGGACAATAGTACTGTGAATAAGAGCCAAACCTCAACACAAAGCACACAGAGGCAGTCTGCATTTGATGGGTCAAATTCAAACATTCCAACATCACAACTGTCAAAGGACTGGGATTTGGGACATTATCATAACAGTGACACAGGATAACTGCCATCGTGTTAAGTAATTGGGGAGGCCATTGTTATAACCAACTGGCCCCAGATCACAGCATTCACTCCTGTCAAGTCTGGAGAGAAACCTTTGTCATGTATATCAGCTTTGGAGCCTGGGCTACCTCACCTTGGTGGAGTTCCGATGAAGGGTCGCTGACCCGAAACGTTAAGTCTGCTTCTCTTTCCACAGATGCTGCCAGACCTGCTGAGTGGTTCCAGCATTTCTTGTTTTTATCTCACCTTGGTGGAGTTCATTGTTCTCAGTCATGGAAATAACATCAGCCCTAAATGGATCTGTCTGGACCAGGCAAGTAACAGAGGAAAGAGATTAAAAGGTGCTAAGTGCTGACCATCCAGCAGGATGACTTCAGGACATGTGTTCATGATACTTCGATAAGGATCATCATAAAAAAGACAAGATCGAAGGGTTTGGCACTGCAGTTATGTGAAGAAGGATGGGGACTGGTCATCTTAGGTCAAGGCCTACAATCAACAATGGTAATGACCAGCCGTGTGGGTGACTGCAAGCTTTTCAGTCAAATCTTGAAGGGATTTGTACTGTGGATGCTGCAGTCAGAAGGTCAAGATTGGTCATCTTGACTCAGGACCTACAATCAACACCAGCCGCGTGGGTGATTGTAAATGTTTTCAGCCAATTCGTAGTGATCTTGGTCTGAGGGATTGGGACAAAAGCGTAGTGTTTTTGCCCGTATTTGTGCTCAGCCAATTCGTAGTGATATTGGTCTGAGGGTTTGGGACAAAGCGTAGTATTTTGCCCGTTTTTGTGGTTCAGCCAAATCATAGTGATATTGGTCTGAGAGATTGGGACAAAAGCGTAGTGTTTTTGCCCATATTTGTGCTCAGCCAATTCGCAGTGATATTGGTCTGAGGGTTTGGGACAAAACATAGTGTTTTTGCCTGAAATTTGTAAGTTTGAGCCAAGTCAATTTTGTTTTGGGTCACTGGGAAGTGAACAGCCAATCGTAGTGACTTTGTTTTGGGTAACTGGGAACAGTGGTCAAATCACTGAAGGGTTCAGCTGGGAATTGGGGTATCAATTTTAAGTTACTGCAGGAGGCTTTGTACTGAGGACAGTTTTGTTTTATTTCTGTTTCAACTAACCATAGAGGTGTCTGTATTAGGGATATTCTTGGATTTAATAAAACAACAATTCATAGTTAAGCCAAACCCTTGTCGCGTGCAATTTTGTTTTTGTAATTCCTAAAGTCCAAGAACTGTAGTAAGGGGGTACGGGAATGGAACTTCCTACATGTATTGCCTCCCTGGTGCCAGGGTAAAGGACATCACGGAGAAGGTGCAGGATATTCTGCAAGGGGAAGGGAGTGAGCCAGAAGTTATGGTACATGTTGGTACCAACGACATAGTGTTACAACAAAGGCGGGAGGAGTGCACTGTAAATTCAGTCCCACTTTTCCACAGGTCACAACGTATATTTAAATTTTCCCACATCAAATACTCTACTTTAACAACAAAATCATCTGTTTATTATAAACCCAAGACCAGTTCTGGGGCAGAAGGCACCTATTCAAAAGGGATGAGTTGCACTTCAATAGGACTGGGACCAACGTCCACAAGAGCAGGTTCACTGGTTGGGGAAGGTTTAAACTAAATTGGCAGTGGGATAAAAGTAAAAAAGAGGAATAAGGTGCATAATGTGACAGCGTTGGACAATACTAGAGAAGGGAGTAGTCCCATATTAGACAGGAGCAGACTGACAAAGGCTACGAAGAATGCAAAGACAGGAGTACAATGTAAATGCACAAAGTGTGGTGAATAAGGTTAGTAAGCTACAAGCACAAATAGCAGTAGGGAATATGATGTAATGGAAACATGGCTTAAAAATGGTGAGGACTGGGCACTTAATATACAAGGATATAAAGTGTTCAGAAAAGATAGAGAAGGAAAAAAGGGAGGTGGGGTGGCAGTTCTTTCTTTTCTTTTGGGCCTCCTTATCTCGAGAGACAATGGATACGCGCCTGGAGGTGGTCAGTGGTTTGTGAAGCAGCGCCTGGAGTGGCTATAAAGGCCAATTCTGGAGTGACAGGCTCTTCCACAGGTGCTGCAGAGAAATTTGTTTGTTGGGCCTGTTGCAGAGTTGGCTCTCCCCTTGCGCCTCTGTCTTTTTTCCTGCCAACTACTAAGTCTCTTCGACTCGCCACAATTTAGCCCTGTCTTTATGGCTGCCCGCCAGCTCTGGCGAATGCTGGCAACTGACTCCCACGACTTGTGATCAATGTCACACGATTTCATGTCGCGTTTGCAGACGTCTTTATAACGGAGACATGGACGGCCGGTGGGTCTGATACCAGTGGCGAGCTCGCTGTACAATGTGTCTTTGGGGATCCTGCCATCTTCCATGCGGCTCACATGGCCAAGCCATCTCAAGCGCCGCTGTCTCAGTAGTGTGTATAAGCTGGGGGTGTTGGCTGCTTCAAGGACTTCTGTGTTGGAGATATAGTCCTGCCACCTGATGCCAAGTATTCTCCGAAGGCAGCGAAGATGGAATGAATTGAGACGTCGCTCTTGGCTGGCATACGTTGTCCAGGCCTCGCTGCCGTAGAGCAAGGTACTGAGGACACAGGCCTGATACACTCGGACTTTTGTGTTCCGTGTCAGTGCGCCATTTTCCCACACTCTCTTGGCCAGTCTGGACATAGCAGTGGAAGCCTTACCCATGCGCTTGTTGATTTTTGCATCTAGAGACAGGTTACTGGTGATAGTTGAGCCTAGGTAGGTGAACTCTTGAACCACTTCCAGAGCGTGGTCGCCAATATTGATGGATGGAGCATTTCTGACATCCTGCCCCATGATGTTCGTTTTCTTGAGGCTGATGGTTAGGCCAAATTCATTGCAGGCAGACGCAAACCTGTCGATGAGACTCTGCAGGCATTCTTCAGTGTGAGATGTTAAAGCAGCATCGTCAGCAAAGAGGAGTTCTCTGATGAGGACTTTCCGTACTTTGGACTTCGCTCTTAGACGGGCAAGGTTGAACAACCTGCCCCCTGATCTTGTGTGGAGGAAAATTCCTTCTTCAGAGGATTTGAACGCATGTGAAAGCAGCAGGGAGAAGAAAATCCCAAAAAGTGTGGGTGCGAGAACACAGCCCTGTTTCACACCACTCAGGATAGGAAAGGGCTCTGATGAGGAGCCACCATGTTGAATTGTGCCTTTCATATTGTCATGGAATGAGGTGATGATATTTAGTAGCTTTGGTGGACATCCGATCTTTTCTAGTAGTCTGAAGAGACCACGTCTGCTGACGAGGTCAAAGGCTTTGGTGAGATCAATGAAAGCAATGTAGAGGGGCATCTGTTGTTCACGGCATTTCTCCTGTATCTGACGAAGGGAGAACAGCATGTCAATAGTCGATCTCTCTGCACGAAAGCCACACTGTGCCTCAGGGTAGACGCGCTCGGCCAGCTTCTGGAGCCTGTTCAGAGCGACTCGAGCAAAGACTTTCCCCACTATGCTGAGCAGGGAGATTCCACGGTAGTTGTTGCAGTCACCGCGGTCACCTTTGTTTTTATAGAGGGTGATGATGTTGGCATCGCGCATGTCCTGGGGTACTGCTCCCTCGTCCCAGCACAGGCATAGCAGTTCATGTAGTGCTGAGAGTATAGCAGGCTTGGCACTCTTGATTATTTCAGGGGTAATGCTGTCCTTCCCAGGGGCTTTTCCGCTGGCTAGGGAATCAATGGCATCACTGAGTTCCGATTTGGTTGGCTGTATGTCCAGCTCATCCATGACTGGTAGAGGCTGGGCTGCATTGAGGGCAGTCTCAGTGACAGCATTCTCCCTGGAGTACAGTTCTAGGTAGTGCTCAACCCAGCGGTCCATCTGTTTGCGTTGGTCAGTGATTATGTCCCCCGATTTAGATTTGAGGGGGGTGATCTTCTTGATGGTTGGCCCAAGAGCTCTCTTCATGCCATCATACATTCCTCTGATGTTTCCGGTGTCTGAGGCCAGCTGAATATGACTGTGGCAGTACTGATTAAAGAATACATTGTAGTGTTGGAAAGAGGGGATGCCCTTGAGGGGCAAGGACAAGAATCCATTTGGTTAGAGTTGAGAAGCAAAATGGGTATGATCATGCTGCTAAGGGTATTCTATAGGCCTCTAAATAGTGAGCGAGAGATAGAGGAGCAAATCAGCAGGAAAATCATAGCGATCTGCAAGAACTATAGAGTAGTGATATTGAGAGACTTTAATTACCCAAATATCGATTGGGATAATATGAGAGTAAAGGGAAAGGGGGAAGGAATTTCTGAAATGCATTCAGGAGAACCTCCTTGATCAGGATGTTCTCAGCCCAACTAGAAAGGAGGCATTGCTGGATCTGGTGCTAAGAAATGAGGTGGGCCAAGTGGACCAAATATCTGTGGAGGAGCACTTGGGTAAGAGTGATCATTGTATCATAGATTTAGACTCGTAATGCAGAAAATCAAGGAATGATATTAGGTAGAACGGCTAGATTGGAAGATGGCTAATTTCAATGCGATGAGAAGGGATCTAGCCTGAACAAAATGGAACTAATGGCTGACAGGAAAAACCGTAACAGAACATGAAGGAAGAGATGCTTCAAGTTATAGGCTAGGCTAGGTGCCTGGTCCAGAGAGCTTGCATCCCAGGTTGCTAAAGGAAGTGAGGGTGGAGATAGCGGAAGGGCTTGCCAAAATCTTCCAATCTTCCCTAGATACGGCGGAGGTGTCAGAGGATTGGACAGTGGCAAATGTGACATCCATATTCAAGAAAGGGTGTAAGGAATGAGCAAGGCATAGAGGGATATGGAATTAATGCAGGCAGGTGGGATTAGTATAGATAGGCATTATGGTTGGCATTGACGCGGTGGGCCGAAGGGCCTGTTGCTATGACTCTATGACAGTCCTAGCAACTACAGGTCAGTTAGTTTAACATTAGTGGTGGGTAAGGTTTCAGAAACAATAATCTGGGGGAAAAAATCTACGGGCACTTGGAGAGGTTTTAGTCAATTAAGGATAGCCAGCACGGATTTGTAAAAGGCAGATCATGCTAAACTTACCTAATTGAATTTTTTGATGAAGTAACAGAGAAGGCTAATGAAGGGAATGAGGTGGATGTTGTCTATATGGATTTTAAGAAAGCATTTGATAAAGTACCACATAAAAGGCTGGTTAATAACATTGAGGCTCATGGAATAGGAGGGTCAGTGTTCAATTGGATAAAAAAAATTAGCTTAAGGATCGAAAACAACGAGTCATGGCAAATGGTTGTTTTTCAGACTGGAGGATGGTAGACAATGGTGTTCCCCAAGGGTCAGTGCTAGGACCTTTTTTTGCTATATAGAAATGACTTAGATCTGTGAAGAGTAGAATTTCAAAATTTGCTGACGATACCAAACTTGGAGGAGTGGTAAACAGTGTGGATGATATGAACTGCCTGCAACAGGACAGAGATAGGCTAGCAGAATGGGCAGACAGGTGGCAGATGGAATTTAACACTGACAGGTGTGAAGTGATGCATTTTGGCAGAAGGGATAGGGTGAGGCAATATAGACTTAATGGTGCAGTTATGGAAAGTGTGCAGGAACAGAGGAACCTGGGGGTGCATGTGCACCAATCTTTGAAGGTGGCAGGACATATTGAAAAAGTGGTTAGCAAAGTGTATGGGACCTAGGGCTTCATAAGTAGAGGCATAGAGTACAAAAGTTGAGAGGTTATGCTGAACCTTTACAAAGCTCTGGTTATACCCCAAATAAAGTATTGTGTCCAGTTCTGGTCACCACACTTTGGGAAAGATGCAGACGAGATTTACCAGAATGGTTCCAGGGATGGGGGATTTTAGTTACAAGGTTAGGTTGGAAAAGCTGGGGTTGTTCCCCATGGAGCAAAGGAGATTAAAGGGAAATTTGATAGAGGTGTACAAGATTATGAAAGGCTTAGATAAGTTAGACAAGAAAAATTTGTTCCCATTAACTGATCACATAAGGACTAGGTGACACAGGGTTTTGGGCAAGAGATGCAGTGGGAATGTAAGAAAGAACTTTTTTACGCAGCGAGTGGTAATGACCTGAAACTTGCTGCCCCTGAGGGCGGTGAAAGTGAAGACAATCAATAATTTCAAAAGGAAATTGGATGGGCACTTGAAGGAAATAAACTTGCAGGGCTACGGGGATCAAGAGGGTAGTGGGACTGATTGGATTGCACCGCGGAAAGCCAGCATGGACTCGATGGGCCGAATAGCCTCCTTCTATGCCGTAAATGACTCTATGACTGTACATATACAGTTCTGTACATGTTCTACTTAATCAATGTCAAAGTGTTTTGTGATATTACACATTATTTTAAGCCATCATGTCGTCTTAGTGTTACATGTGATGAAAAAGTTATTTCCCAGAAACAATGCTAAATCAATTTGGAAAAGTCCTGCAGTATGTAACAATTTAAAGTTGTGAAACTTTGGAACTAATTTAGTACCTTGATTGCTAACCTGTCCCGTTCTTTGCTTATCTTTGTCATTAAACTGTCAGATGAAAGCATTTGAATGGTTTCAAAAATGATTAAGCCAAAAAAATGCAGTCATTAAGCTGAGTTATTATACTTTTTAATAAGTTAATGATCTGTGAAATTGAAATACAAAGGCAAAGAACAAGTCAAGATTATTAACACAGCGTGTAATTTAAAAATATATTACCAGCTGGAGCTCTCAACATTTCACTGCACTGCAAGTTCAATATACCTGGAAGTAGTTTAGTTTCTATACAACACGAAGAGAAAAAACAGTTACCAGGACAACAACAAAAATATTGCTGATGGGTTGTTTGAGAGCACACATTTTTCAGGATCCTTGAGGTTTTTAATGGTTTTCTGCAGTTTTAGCATTGTGGGATTTAACCAAGACTGATCAAAAACTGATTTCACTTATGAGCTTCAACAGAGTGGCAACTATTTTGTCACTGTCTGGATGACATTTGCAGAGATCATTAGGGACCAGTTAATGGGATATTATTTTTTTTTAATTTGATGGAAAGCAAATAAAAGTAGCAGTGTCGAAGTCTAAGGCCTGCTGTCTTGTCTTTTTGTAGATGCTGATCGACCTGTTGCAGTTCCAGTGTTTTCTGTTTTTCTTTTATTTGATGTTAAGCAGAAACAGTTTGCAGTGGCAGCACAGTCATTAACCAGAAGATAGATTTAAGGAGAAGGGTCGGTAACCAGAGCACATAGATTTAAGGTAACTGGCAAAAGAACAACAGGCAAGATGAGGAGAATTTTTTTTACGCTGCAAGTTATTATGCTCTGGAATGCATCGCCTGAAAGGAAGGTGGAAACAGATTCAACAGTAACTTTCAAAGGGGAATAATTTGCATGACTATGGGAAAGGGCAGGTGAGTAGGACTAATTAGATAGCTCTTTCAAAGAGCCAGTAGAGGCATAATGGGCCAAATGACCTGCTTCTGTGCTGTATAGTTCTATGATTCTCCATTCCCAGTATCTCTCATTTTATTCTTAGAAAGTAGAAGTCAGCACTGCCCCACAGCAGTGGTATTGGAGGCAAATTTATTAAGTGTTTTTTTTAAATGATAAAAAGTTGAAATTTAACAAGAAAAGCAATAACAGTATGCTAATGACATTGTGAACTGAAAATCCATTTATCCAAAATGTACTAAAATTTTATGGTTAAGGTCTCATATCACTAAATCTAAAACAAGATTTTGTGTATCACCACACAGCTACTTTCTCCAGTTGAAACTACTGGATGACATCTCAACCATTCAAACCAAAAAAGGTCCTGGGTCCCATTCCCACCCAACTTTTGCTGAAACAGCTTATCTGAGCGCAAATAGTAGTTTGCAGCAAGTGGTAATGACCTGGAACTCGATACCTACGAAGGTGGTGGAGGCAGAGACAATGATTTCAAAAGGAAACTGGATGGACATTTGAAGGAAATAAACTTGCAGGGCTATGGGGATTGCACAGGGAAATGGGACTGACTGGATTGCTGGCATGGACTCGATGGGCTGAATTGCCTGCTTCTGTGCGTAAATGACTCTATTTGGTTACTCTGTAAATAAAAAGCTTTCAAGCTTAAGCGATGGCAGCTTCTGACCTTTCTCTATAAATTTGCTGCAACTGGCCAGTTAGCATTTCCCCATTAATGGACACATGTAATGGTGCTCAGGCGGTTTCCAGTATTTCATTCTTTAAAAGGAATTGGGAAATTTGATGAGAAAGAGGAATTTTGTTGACAATTTTGAAAATAGTAGATAGAGGTTTAAAATTGTTGGGTAGTCTTTGCTATTCTTACCTGCATGTATACATAGTTGATAGTTTCCAGCGCATCCACTTTCAAAAGGAATTAAAATGCCAATTTTAGTGCCCATATCTAGGGAAGTAAGCATGGTGGGATTCCTGGCTGTCCAAATAAATGAGTGCCAACTCCACAGGAATTTCCTGCTTACACAACTGTAATAATCTTAAGCAAACTCCCCGCCCCTATTGGGCCTGATGCTGGGAGATTGCTTGGTGAGGGATCTTTAAAAGGCGACTGACAAAAGAATGGTGGAAATATTTAAACAAAATATAGCCTCCTAAAGATAAGTAGCCACATATGGATAAAATGAACAATTAAGTCCACCTTTAAAAATTCTTTAAATATTAGAGACACTGAGCTATTCCAAAGGTTGTTTGGGGCCAACAACAAAAGAATCTGCCAATTCTGTTGAACGGCACAATAACTGCAGGGCACGGAACACAAACTGTGATGGAGTGACAGCTGGCAAACTGCAGATGCTGCTGCGCAAGATAGATACAAGGACAGTTAACCCATTTGCCACTCTAGGGCAATCTTGTAAGTGGACAGCATGCTTGGCAGTAGGTGTAGCCCAGAGCTCAATGCTGTGTGCACTACCCACAAGACTTGGGCGCAGATGTGGAAGGTGATGACACACCTTAAGGACACTGCCAAGACTGCACAATGGAACTACTTACCAGGTACATGGTCGAATGATATATGCAAATAAGTATTGCAGGGTTATCTGTTGTACATTTACTTCTGGCCCATGTTCAGCCCTCACATGACTGACAACTCATCCACTACAGACAATGCATAAGGTACATATTACAGCTGTAAATTGGAAAGCTTTGATACACTAATATCATCAAAAGGCTTCATACATGAAAGCACAATAATGCAACCTAGCTACATGATAAAAGAAAAATACTATGGATGCTGGAAATCTGAAATAAAAATGGGAAGTGCTGGAAATACTCAGCAGGTCTGGCAACATCTGTGGTAAAGCCCACAACCTATATGATGAGGGGGGAGGGTGCTACCACACGCACCGCTCGTGACTATCCCACTGCATGGCAACCTAGAATTCAGTACTGGAGCTCTGACTACATGTGTCGGGTTCAGGTCGGGTCGGGTTGAAATTCCGAGTCCAGCATTCGGGCTCAGCTCGGGTCAGGCTGGACACTTCTTCTGGGAAGCCAAGGGATCAGGCTTACCCATGATTCCCCACAACTCCAGCTGCAGGAATAGCCTGCTGCCAGAACAGATGAAGGAGATTCATGTCGGGTCTGGTCGGGCCGGGCGCGAAAAAAAATTAAAGGGCTCGGGTTCGGGTTGGCGGTGATCGGGTCGGGCCCGGGTCGGGTTTTAATTTTATACCCGAGCCAGGCTTTAATCTGTGGAGAGAGAAACAGAGTTAATGTTTTAGGTCAATGACCTTTCAGGTTTCTCTCTCCACAGTTACTGCCAGACCTGCTGAGTATTTCCAGCACTTTCTGTTTTAAATCTAGCTACATGATGCCTCATTGCAGGGCGAGCCTTTGGCTTTGTGGCAGCATTTCTATCTATGAGTCAGACAGTCCTGGCAAGTGGATACTGGAGCTCCAGCACTGAATTCTGGGTTGCCATACAGTGGGATAGTCATGAGCGGTGCATGTGGTAGCACCCTCCCCCCTCATCATATAGGTTGTGGGAGCCCATAAAACCCTTCCAACATATATGACCTATCTGCTGGTATAAATGATAGTTACAGCCATAGAAGGAACATTTATCCTGTTGCCTGTCAGACTGTGAGGCCTGCGGATTCATATACTGCTTTAACACCATTTTCCAAGAGATGTGTGAAGATATGGAAACAACATTTAGGGCTACAGCTTCAGTGTTCAGTGCTCCTTACTTACTTAACAGTGTTCCTTTAACTTACATGGCAAAATCATTTCTCTGCTTTCAGGACAAGATGACATCTAGAAGAAAGGAAAGTATGCAACCAGAAATTACAAACACAAGAACCTTGGAAAAGGCCACCCTAGACAACCTTGCAAATAAGAACTAAATTCCAACATGGTACCTGAGGAGCTGTCTTTTCCTACCGAAAGCTTTTCCCTCCTCCAATTCTGGCCTCTTATGCATCTCCAACTTCTGCAATTCCAACTTCCTTTCCCCCACTATTGACGGCTGTGCCTTCAGTTATCCAGGCTCCAAGCTCTGCAATTCCTTCACTAAACCTCTCCACCTCTCTCTCTCCTGCTTTAAAATACACCTTGAAACTTTCCTCTTTGACTAAACTTTTGATCTACGCAAATGTCTCCTTCTTTGTCTCAGTGTCAATTTTTGTGACTGTTATGCTTCTGTGAAATCCCTTTGCTGTTTTACTATGTTAAAGATGCTATAAAAATGCAAGTTGTTGTTATTGTACATAGTTGTCTTTCAGATGAGATTTAAAACTGGGGCCCTTTTCATGTTCAGGTGGATGTTGAAAATCCCTTGGCATAATTCAAAAAAACAGAGTTCTCTTGACTAACACCTAGCCTTCAACTAATACCGCCACCACAGATTAACTGGTCACATCTCACTGCTGTTTGTGGAAACATGCAGTGTCCAAATTGGCTGCTCAGTCTGTTCACATAATAACAGTGATTACACTTCAAGATACTACACTGGATGTCAAGGCCTGAGGACATGAAAGACACTTAACAAAGACCAAGTTTGTTCTTATTTCTTTCACTTTCCTGCTCACACCCTCTGGAAATGATATCTAATGTTGGGAATCCAATGGATGATACAAAGAAATTAACGATCAGCTCAAATGTAACATTATATACTAAAGCAAAATACTGCAGATACTGGAACTCCAAAACTAAAAACTGAAAATGCTGGAAAAACTCAGTAGGTCTGGCAGCATCTGTGGAGAGAGAAACAGAGTCAACGGGCTGAATTTTACTGGCCCCCCCGAAGTCGGGGGGTCGTGGCGGGGGAGCCTGGAAAATGGCTCCAGGAGAGGCCCGCCAAGGGCTTTGACTCTCCTGCCACTCGTCAATAGGGCTGAAATTTTAATATTTAAATGTATGAAAATTATTGAATTAAGTACTTACCCGCTCCCACTGTCTGTTCAGTTGCCATACTGGTGGAGGTGGCCGTCACTCCTATGCCATCGGATCCCCTTTCAGAGATCTGATGCGGGACACTGATTGGGGGGGGGGGGGGCGGTGGTAGTGGGGAAAACGAATCCGATTGTTGGAGGGGATGGTGGGAATGGGTTGAAGCTGAAAGTTACTGAACTTTGCAGGGGTGGGGGGGGGGAAGGTCAGGTACTCAAGGTAAGTATTTCGGGAGGTGAGAAAGCAAGGGATGGGAGAGGGGATGGAAACATTTCTTTCATTGTTCAAATAAATGTTAACGTGCCTATTCCTTTAAATATTGAAATTCAATGTTAGGGCTGGAAGCCCTTTAAAAATGCGCCTGCGCAGTGGCGCCGGACACTGTTGTCGAGGACGAACTGCCCACCCACTCCAAAGTCATCGGGGGCGGGGGCAGTCCTCCCCGGCCATGTAATTGAGCTGCAGTGTATAGTATCGTGACGGCTCCATGGTGTAAATCCCGCGCATGTGTCTCGCCATCTTTGAAGCTGAGCAGGTAAAATTCATCATACTGCTAAATACTGCTCAGATTTAAACTTAGTTTTGCAATCATTAAAAGGTGGTTGTCAGAGTTGGAGAATAGAACATTCTTCCACTTTCTGGTCTCAGCATCAAGCAGTTCAGGTACAGCATTGGCAGATACTCTGCACAATTCCCTTTTCCGCTTCATCTGGGGATCTAAAATGGACTGGGTCCGGACGGACACGATGTTCAAACCTCTGGATAAGGGCGGAAAAAACGTACCCAACGTTGCCCTAATCCTGATGACCACCTTCGTGTGCGGCTGCATCAAGCTGTGTGTAGACCTCCAGCACGCAAACTCCAAGTGTCACTACGTGCTGAGGTTCTATCTGTCCCCGGTGTTGCGAAGGATGGGCCTGGTCACATTGCCACGGAACGCTCCATGCAGTTGGACCGTGCCGTACCACCTATCCTTCATGGAGCAGTTTCTGCGGGAAAACACCTTTGACCACTGATCCATCAGGCAGTGGGCTGCACGGAATGTCCTCAAGGCCCTACGGGAAAAGGAGACGGTGGATCCTGTCGGATGGTTCCCCGAGCAGACCGCCAAAGTCATTTGACGGAATGCCTCATCACCAGAACTTTCAAACAAGCACCAAGCTGTAGCTTGGCTGGTGGTGAGAAGAGCCCTCCCCGTCAGATCCTTCCTGCACGCCCGAAGTCTCACCACCTCCGCGCAATGCCCCCGTGGTGGCTGTGGTGGGGAAGAGATGGTTGCCCACCTCCTCCTGGAATGTGTCTTTGCAAAGCAGGTGTGGAAAGAGATGCAGTGGTTTTTGTCGAGGTTCATCCCAAGCAGCTCTGTAACACAGGAGTCTGTGCTCTACGGGCTGTTCCCAGGGATGCACACTGAGACAAACATCAACTGCTGCTGGAGGACTTTTGGTGAAAGTCGCCCTTTGGTCTGCCCGAAACTTGCTGGTCTTCCAGCGCAAAGAGTTGTCCACGACCAAATGTTGCAGTCTGGCACATTCCAAGGTCCAGGACTACGTGCTGAGGGACGCACTAAAGCTTGGGGCAGCCGCAGAAAAGGCTCAATGGGGAAAGACCACAGTGTAAGGTCCCACCACCAAGCTGAACTGAGGGGCTGGATCCATGGGAAACCCCTCGAACTGTATCGGGAAAATTTTCATTTACTGTAAAATGTAAAAATGTAATTGGATTGACAAATGTGAAATGGAAGGGTTGTGAGGCAACTCATGATTGTAATGAAGCAAACAGACCTCCTTTGCACTGTTTGTATTTTTTGACTTGGTGCTGTTTGAAACTGGCAATGTAATTTTTACAGATTTTTATGAATAAAGTATATTTTGGAAATAAAAAAAAAGATACTCTGCACAATTCAGTGTAAAATGAGAGCCCATAATATTATTTTACATTACTCACAACAGTTAACCTAATGACAAAAGAATGACACTGCCAATGTAGCTTTAAATTATAGGCAGGTTTACATTGGGAAATCCTGCACTTCAGAAGTGGGTTGTAACTATCTCAAATTCATTCCGCATAGCTAATCAGCGCACAGAGAAGACTTGCAAGCCATCAGTCTGGGACTCAGTATATCTCCTAAACTGGACAGCACTCTCATCACTAATACAAAAGCAAAATACTGCGGATGCTGAAAACTGAAATAAAAAAAACAGAAAATGCTGGAAATATTCAGCAGGTCAGGTAACAGCAGCAGAGAGAGAAACAGAGTTAACTGGCAGAATTTTCGAAACAAGATCAGGAACCCGACATCCAAATGATTTTCGGGTCTTGACCCGCATCTGAGCTGCATTGATAACGCAACGCGATCTTCAAATGTTAATGCCCTGGGCAGGAGGTGAGCTCAGTGCCCAATTAGGTGGCACCGAGCATCTGCAGGAGGGGGGAGCTGCATGCAGAGCGCAAACGGCAAAGGCAGACGGCAGCCATGATGGGGCCTGCCTTGCCAATGACAGAAGGCAAGGAATAAAGAGGTGAGGCAGCACTTCCAGAATATAAAAGATTCCTGCTCTTGGGCTTGCCAGAATCGCAAGTGAAAATTATTGTGCAGACACCAACCACCCCCCTCTGCCCCCAGCCCTTTAATGAGCTCCTGAATGAGCTTAATGCTCCAGTAATTGGAGGCGAGTGGCTTCCCTGTTCCCTCCCTCCCTGCCCTCACATTGAAAATTGTGGACTATCCTGGAGACGTGGTCGTGATTTTCAAATCATGTCCACTGCAGTTTCTGACCTTGGGGTCCTTTGAAAATCTGGCCCAATGTTTCAGGTCGATGACCTTTCATGACTTCTCACTATTTCTGACAAAACATCATCGACTGGAAATGTTAACTCTGTTTCTCTCCCACAGATGCTGCCAGGCCTACTGAGTATTTCCAGCATTTTTTTTTATTATCACTCCCATTACTCATATGCATTGCTTCCTCTCTTGAAGCCAATTGCTTTTATCCACCTCCAAATTTTTCTTGGTTTCTTAAACTTGTGTAGCAACTTTCATGTGGAACCTTATGGAAGGCTGCTTCACATTGAATATTTTATAAACAGTTAGTCCCATTTCTCTGTTCTTTCCCCATAGTTCTGCAATTTTTTTCAAGTATTAAACATGCATGAGAAAGTGGTGTGTACAATATATACACACAACTATTATCTTTCTCTTACCAATTTCTCAGTGTGAGTCAACCTCCAAGCTTTCAAACTCACTTTCTCCTGGATTCAGCACTTCTTTGACACATTGCTCAGGATAAAGCTGGAGCTAGTTCTGCTCTCCACAACCAGGCAAACCTCATAGCTTGCATCTCTTACTACAATTATACAGGGTATTGGTGAGGCCACACCTGGAGTACTGTGTGCAGTTTTGGTCACTTTACCTAAGGAAGGACATATTTGCCCTTAAGGGAGTGCAATGAAGATTCATAGACTGATTCTCGAGATGAGGGGATTGTCCTATGAGGAGAAATTGAGTCAACTAGGCCTGTATTCCTTGGGAGTTTAAAAGAATAAGAGGTGATCTAATTGAAACATATAAAATTCTTAAGGGGCTTGACAGGGTAGATACTGAGAAAATATTTCCCCTGGCTAGGGAATCCAGAACATGGGCGTACAGTCTCAGAATAAGCCATTTAGCACTGGGATGAGGAGAAATTTCTTCACTCAAAGGGTTGTGAATCTTCGGAATTGTCTACCCAGAAAGCTGTGGATGCTCCGTCGTTGAGTACATTTAAGTCAGACGTCAATAGATTTTTGGATACTAAAGGAATTAGGGGATACGGGAATAGTGCGGGTAGGTGGAGTTGAAGTAGAAGGTCAGCCATGATCATGTTGAATGGCGGAGCAGGCTTGAAAGGCCAAATGGTCTACTCCTGCTCCTATTTCTTACAGTCTTATATTCTTAATTAAATGTTCTCTACCCATCTGGCTTGCCACACCAACCAATCACTCCCTCCCATCACCAACAACACACTTTGAACTTCTGTGCTTCCAGCTTTACCACCAGGGTACATAGAGCCAGTTTGCAAGGTGCAGAATACTCAATTTCTGCTCCCAAATGAGGTACGACCACATCCCCACCCCAAACTTCCAGAGGTCTGGCTTCTCCTGGCCAAGTCACATCTGCCTCAGTGCCCCACATTCACTCCCTCACCCAAACTTAAGTACAACTGCCCCTGCTCCCAACACTAACTCTCCCCTATTCCCCACTATAACTGTAAACATACCCATCAGTTATAAAACAGAATGTGCTGGAAATACTCAGCAGGTCAGGCAGCAACTGTGGAGAGAGAAGCAGAGTTAACGTTTCAGGTCTGTGATGTGGGTCTCTGATGAAAGGTCACAGATCTGAAACGTTAACTCTTTGGAGTGGGACTTGAATCCACAATCTTCTAACTGAAGAGGCAAGAGTGCTACCATCTGAGCCACAGCTGACATTGGGGAGGTGGTAGGACAGGAAGTGAGTTTGATACATGGGGCCATGAAGTGGTGAAGAGGAGTTTGGAAAGGCGCCATAGAATATCTCCACAACTAGTTGCCAATTTTTTAATCAAATATCTCTCATAATGGTGTTAAACAATTGCATTTGAAATCACAATTTGCACCAAATTTTTACAGCAATATGCAGGTTTTAATTCAAGTTCATTTAGCAGAGGTAATTGATTAGTATAAAAGCAAAATACTGCAGATGATGAAAATCTGAAATAAAAGCAGAAAGTTGCTGGAAATACTCAGCAGGTCAGGCAGCAACTGTGGAGAGAGAAGCAGAGTTAACGTTTCAGGTCTGTGATGTGGGTCTCTGATGAAAGGTCACAGATCTGAAACGTTAACTCTGCTTCTCTCTCCACAGATGCTGCCTGACCTGCTGAGTATTTCCAGCAACTTTCTGCTTTTATTTCAGATTTTCATCATCTGCAGTATTTTGCTTTTATACTAATCAATTACCTCTGCTAAATGAACTTGAATTAAAACCTGCATATTGCTGTAAAAATTTGGTGCAAATTGTGATTTCAAATGCAATTGTTTAACACCATTATGAGAGATATTTGATTAAAAAATTGGCAACTAGTTGTGGAGATATTCTATGGCGCCTTTCCAAACTCCTCTTCACCACTTCATGGCCCCATGTATCAAATTCACTTCCTGTCCTACCACCTCCCCAATGTCAGCTGTGGCTCAGATGGTAGCACTCTTGCCTCTTCAGTTAGAAGATTGTGGATTCAAGTCCCACTCCAAAGACTTAAGCACAAAAAACTAGGCTGACACTCCACTGCATTACTGAGGGAGTGCTGTACTATCAGAGGTGCATTTTTTGGTAGGGAATTAAGCCAAGCTCCTGTCTACTTTCCCAGATGGATATAAAAGATCCCATGGCAATATTTCAAAGAAGAACAAGAGAGTTATTCCTGGTGTTCAGGTCAATACGTATTGCTCAATCAATATCACAAAAAACAAATTATCTGGTGCTTAATTAGCTGCAAAACACTTTGGGATGTCGTGAAAAGTGCTGTATAAATGCAAGTTTTTTTGGATGTCAGCTTCAACCTCAAGCTTCATCCAGAGACAGACAGACTCTTGACAAGAGTCTGACAACGGAGGAGAAGCAAAAACATAGCATTTAATTACTGGAAGTAGGCCAAGACTTCCTCAGAATAGAATTCAAAAGCACAAGCCCAAATTTTTACCCTGTACATTGCTGTCTGCATTTCTGTTATAGTTTGGGATTCTCATCCAAATGCCCTGACTATAAACTGGCCACTTACCTTACAGGCCAGAATTTTACAGTGGGTGGACAGGAGCCGGCCTCTGATGTAAAAGTCGGTGGCAACCCGCTTCTGCCTTGCCTGGGGATCCGTTCCATATTTTATGGGTTCCCAGGCTTTAATTGCTCTGAGGCGGGACTTCCACCCACTTGAGGGAGGAAGTCCTGCCTCATTGAGCTGCTGGCCAATCAGCGGGCCGGCAGCTCTTAGTCCCAGCAGTGCCACCGGGAGTGGCGGCCACTGCTGGGACTGTAGCCCAGCATGAAGAGAAGATGCCTGGGAGCCGGGAAAACAGGTCGGTTTTGGTTGCCTCACTGGGGGCAATCGGTGGCCGATGAACAGGTGGCTTTTCCCGGCTCCAGGACGCCCACTTGCCATGCGTAAAATCCATGTGGAGGCGGGCGAAGGCCCTGAAGTGGCTGTTAAGTGGCCACTTAAGGGCCTTGATTGGTCTTGGGTGGGTGGGCCGTTTTCCCCTCCCGCCCTACCTAAAGGGAGACACAGGCACGAGCGGGTCAGGAAAGCTTCCCGGAGCCTTCTGCTCCATTTTACATCGCCGCCCCCAGCCACCATCTGGCTCACTGGGGTGGCGTAAAATTCCAGCCACAATCTGAAATGTGTATCTTTCACTTTTTGTTCTCTTAGAGATAACCATATTTCTGGTCAACATAAACTTACGAACAAAATTCCAATCATACAATTTGTCACAGGATACAAGATTTCAAGGATCCCCAAGGACACATTGTACAGCGAGCTCGTCAGTGGTATCAGACCCACCGGCCATCCATGTCTCCGCTTTAAATTCGTCTGCAAACGCGACATGAAGTCCTGTGACAATGATCACAAGTCGTGGGAGTCAGTTGCCAGTGATTGCCAGAGCTGGCGGACAGCCATAAAAGCGGGGCTAAAGAGGGGCGAGTTGAAGAGACTTAGCTGTTGGCAGGAAAAAAGACATAAGCGCAAGGAGAGAGCCAACTGTGTAACAGCCCCAACAACCAATTTTATCTGCAGCACCTGTGGAAGAGTCTGTCACTCTAGAATTGGCCTTTATAGCCACTCCAGGCGCTGCTTCACAAACCACTGACCACCTCCAGGCGCTTACCCATTGTCTCTCAAGACAAGGAGGCCAAAGAAGACAAGATTTCAAAATGTATGAGGGCAGTCAGTACCTTAAAGAGAAAGGTGATATGAAAATCCTTGTTACATAGGCTCTCCCCCAGTTTCTGCAATTTCCCGGTTGCCTTGTAAGGACCTTGCAGAACTGACATTGAGCCCCTTACAAAGCTAATGGTGGTCAGAGGGCACAGACTCACTACACTGGGAGTTCGTACTCCTCAGGCTCCAGAAGGACTCAGCAGATCAGTGGGGCCAGTATGCGAGCAAGTGGAGGCATTTGAAAATATTTGCAGATTTGCCTCCTTTCTCAGGGGCCAAAGAAAAACATGGTCAGATTTCACCCCCCAGTAAATCCCACAGCGGTCCAAAAGACACGGCACTGCCAGGAAAGGGTTTTTAATCCATGATCAACATCAGAATAGATCAGCTAATCTTGTATGCTTTTCTCTCCCCCGCCTCTGCACTTTATGTTTTGCTGTTGTGAACTCAAAGGACTTGGGGGAAAAGAAAGAAGCAATCGTCTCTTGGTCCAGGCTCTCAGTGGGAGTTGTCTGGCAGGCATTCCCTCCTGGAGGTGAACATGGACATAAAAATGGAGACAGCGATGGGGGTCATCAGTCAAGTTTTTAAGTAAAAGTTCAGCAGCATGCTTTAGCCTGGCTCAGGAGGAGAATGGAAGAGAGTAGTTGAGAGGTATTAAATTAAGTCCAGCAAGATGATCCACTTGTGTGGGAAGGCATAACGTGTTCTTTATTTTTGTATTATTTTGTGAAGACAAGTTGTGCTGACCAGATTTACTTAATTCAATCATAACTTGCTATGAAATCCATGGCACCTATATTCTAAAAGCTGTTAGTGCTAATCGTGTTGCTCACAGGCAGCTCATCATTTGGGAGGGTGGGAGGCCGATCAACATGGGCCTACTGCAGCACCTTAAAGAGGAAGGGTGGAACTACTGGAAAAGGAAATGAAGGAACAGTTTTCTGCGGCAGGCAAATTGTAGAAGCAGCCTCAGCAGCAAGGTAATAAAATATTGGAAGCCTTTAAGTCTCAAAACACATAGGAGACTGCAGAAAAAAAGACAACTAGAAATAACATCCTCCCAATCTATACACCGACCCATTGTTTGTGGACAGTTGAGGATGCAAATGTAACAATGCGAGTTAACAATGGAGATCTTGACAATATCATTTGACCTCTATCCCTAAATATAAATGCGGTTCCTGCCCGTTTCTGGCAGGAGCGCTGGCTGCCTAAATCAAGGACCATTCAAGATCAGTAAAGGTGCATCTCTAGCATTTAAGTGGTGAGACGCCCACACCCTCCTCCCCATTTCCATGCAGTTTTAGTTCCAGCACCTAAAACAACGGCAATGATCAGACGAAAATCGGTCTCAATCACTGCTTATAACTGCACACATTGTTTTTCAGCTAAGGGAACTTGGATACATGGTGTCTCACTTGGCCTTGGATCAAATACAAGTCTTGAGAGGTTGCCCTTTTAATACACAAAAAAATGAAACAGCAGCAGGACCACAAAGCAGCAGAAGAGCTCAGTTCCTGTGCAATTTAAATATAATCTCATCTCTCAGCATGTATAATCAGTGCAGTTATCCAACATACCAGTCAAAATTAGCTTTTGCCATCACTAAATCAACAGACAGCGACACCAGTGAAAATAATCCCTTTAAATCAAGAGGAAAGTGACAGTGGAGAAAATTACACAGCACACCAGCCATCACTGGATTAATTAAACTGACCAAAAACTTGTGCCGACAGCTTTCAAGCAAGGACTGTTAGGTAAATTATGTTTGTACTTTTTAAATTACACTTGTCATGCACTATAAAACTCAAGATATAAAGAGACAGAATTCCATTTTCCTTGAAAACCTGGTTATAACTCAAAAGAATGAAAAAGATCCTATTCAATCCATCTTCGTGAAAGGGAACCTATATAACCCTAATTACCATAAAATATGGCATATAAGTTGCAGTATTTTTTATTTACATCAGGAAATCAAATTAATGCTGCAGATCCATCAGACAGGTGGTAACTAAAAATTCACTACTCTGCAATATCGATCAACTTTACAAAGATTACAGATGTACTAGCATTTAATTTTATACCCATATGTAAATTTTGGATGATTAACATTAACTGATTGGACCAAACAGTCTGTTTCCACACTGTAATTTCTATGGCTCAAATATTGTTCAAAACATAATGACGTTTGAACAACACACATAGTTATTAATGCACAAATTGGGCAGTAACTTGTGGTGAGGAAGAGATACCCCCATGAATTGAGAATCGCCACAAGTTGCTGGTTGATTTGTGCTTCTCCGCCCTTAGCTTTGCAAAAACAGCATCTTAGCCTTAACCTTCCAGTGATTTTCATAAAGTCGCTGTATTTGCTCATTCATAGCCCACTAAACTCGACACAGAAATTTAAGTCTAATAACTAACAGTGAAAGTACCCTTTTAATGACATGATAATTATTAATGACTGCCTAGAGGGAACAATAATAAATATGGAGTCTGATTCCTTTGGATTGTAAATTGGTTTGATTTTAAAAATGTAAAGTTTTAAATCTTACTTTTTCCCTTACATTTCCCCATCTCTTTTTTTCTTTCTTAATCCAATCATTATTTCTTTATCTGTACCTGATTTGAAATTGAATTTACCCACCTTCTCAGTCATTCTACTGTTCATTTCTCAATCCTGAAACATTTTGTCCCATTGTACACCAAGATTCCAGATGCACTGTTGTATATCACTGTTATCAGCTTGCAGCTCCAGCAACTTTGTGGACAAAAAATGTTAAAACCTAAACGTGCACTCACAAGTTTAACTAAAAGAGCATGCCAAGAGATGTTCCACTCCAGCAAAATATGAATGTAATTCTTTGTAAAAAACAACTACCAGCTTTCAATCCTAATATCAGTGGTCCATTAATAATTGTGCCAAAATTCCAAAGTTAATTTCAAGCCATTACAGGTACAGGCTTAAAAAGTAAACTGGTGTATTGATTCTTCTCCAATATCTAGAATTTGATTTCTGGTCCTGACTGGTAGAACTGTGAACTCCCAGGGAAATTTGCTTGTCAGAGCACAGTTTCTTCAACAGAGGAAAGCTCCATCTGTGAAAGGGATATTGCCTCAAAGAAAGCCCTGGTGGTTCTCATCACCTGAGCACAGAGCAACTTTAGCAAAGAAAGGGGCAAAAAAACCTTCCTGGAATTTGCAGGTGCCCTTCCTACCAGTCTGACCAAACAGAAGTACTGATAATATCTGGAGAAATATTAACTGACCAGGAAGGAAGCATAAAAACAGCATTAAATTGAGGGAGCAAAAAGAAAACAACATACCAGGTTTTAAATGGAAACACACTGGTCAGTAGAGACAATCCCTCAAACTATTATAGTTGCTTCCAAAACTAACTCATTGATGGAAGAACTCAGAGAGCTGGAGTTTCCACCTCAGGTGATATCTGGAACTAATGTGTAATCCTGCATCCCATAGAAAGCTTCTGTCTTATCATTTTGACACAGACTTGCATTGGCCTTGAACGCTAGGAAATTCAGAACAGTTGACTGAGAATCAGCGAAGACAATCTATGATTGTCTGCAGTAAATATTTTAAAATGCACATTTAAAAGTGGGTATAAGAACCTTGGTAATGTGTTTATGTTTTTTGTCCAACTGTGCACTGGTTCTGGTGCCAGAAATCATCTAATTTGAGGATGGATATATTTGTGCTTAAAACTTACACGAACATCTTTTTCAAATCCCGTGCTGCAGCTGAATAGAACCTGACAGTTATTGTGTAATTGTTTCCTATGAATATAATTTTAAATAGATAAAAGTACTGAATTGGGGGAAGGCCGATTTCAATACAATAAAACAGCATCTGGCCAAAGTGGACTGAGAGCAGCTACTTGTACGGAAGTCGACATCAGACCAGTGAGAGTCATTCAAAAAGGAAACAGTGAGAGATCAGGGCCAAAATGTTCCCGTAAAGGTGAAAGCTAGGACCAACACATCCAGAGAACTAAGATATATAGAGGATTGGATAAAGAAAAAAAAGGAGGCTTATGGCAGACTCAGAGGGCTGAAAACAGCAGAGGCACTAGAGGAGTATAGAAAGTGTAGGGGAGTACTTAAAAAAGTAATTAGGAGAGCGAAGAGGGGGCATGAAAAAACACTGGCGGGCAAGATAAAGGAAAATCCCAAGGCATTTTATAAGTATATTAAGGGCAAAAGGATAACCACGGAAAGAGTGGGGCCCATTAGGGACCAGAGTAGCAATCTGTGTGTGGAGCCGGAGGACATCAGTGAGGTTTTAAATGATTACTTTTCACCTGTGTTCACCATGGAGAAGGACGATGTAGGTGTAGAGATCAGGGAGGGGGATTGTGATATACTTAAACAAATTAGCATTGAAAGGTAGGAGGTATTAGCTGTTTTAGAGGGCTTAAAAGTGGATAAATCCCCAGCCCAGCTGAGATGTATCCCAGGCTGCTATGTGAGGCAAGGGGGGAGATAGCAGGGGCTCTGACACAAATTTTAAAATCCTTTCTGGCCACAGGAGAGGTGCCAGAGGACTGGAATGTGGTATCATTATTCAAGAAGGGTAGTAGGGATAAACCAGGTAATTACAGGCCAGCGGGTCTAACATCAGTGGTAGGGAAACTATTGGAAAAAATTCGAAAGGACAGGATTAATTACCACTTGGAGAGGCAGGGATTAATCAAGGATTGTCAACATGGCTTTGTCAGGGGGAGATCATGTCTAACAAATTTGATTGAATTTATCGAGGACGTGACTAGGTGTGTAGATGAGGGTAAAGCAGTTAATGTAGTTTACATGGACTTCAGTAAGGCTTTTGATAAGGTCCCGCATGGGAGATTGGTCAAGAAGGTAAGAGTCCATGGGATCCAGGGCAATTTGGCAAATTGGATCCAAAATTGGCTTAGTGGCAGGAGGCAGAGGGTGATGGTCGAGGATTGTTGTTGAGATTGGAAGACTGTGACCAGTGGTGTACCACAGGGATCGATGCTGGGACCCTTGCTGTTTGTAGTGTGCATTCATGATTTAGACGTGAATATAGGAGGTATGATCAGTAAATTCGCAGATAACACGAAAATTGGTGGTGTTGTAAATAGTGAGGAGGAAAGCCTTAGATTACAGGACGATATAGATGGGCTGGTAAGATGGGTGGAGCAGTGGCAAATGGAATTTAATCCTGAGAAGTATGAGGTGATGCATTTTGGGAGGACTAACAAGGCAGGGGAATATAAAATGGATGGTAGGACCCTAGGAAGTACAGAGGGTCAGAAGGACCTTGGTGTACTCTTCCATAGATCACTTAAGGCAGCAGCACAGGTAGATAAAGGTGGTTAGGAAGGCATATGGGATACTTGCCTTTATTAGCCGAGGCATAGAATATAACAGTAGGGAGGTTATGATGGAGCTGTAAAAAACGCTAGGTAGGCCACAGCTGGAGCACTGTGTACAGTTCTGGTCGTCACAGTATAGGAAGGATGTGACTGCACTTGAGAGGGTGCAGAGGATGTTGCCTGGGCTGGAGCCTTTCTGCTATGAAGAGAGACTGGATAGGCTAGGGTTGTTTTCCTTAGAGCAGAGAAGGCTGAGAGGGGACCTGATTGAGATATACAAAATTATGAGGGGCATAGATAGGGTAGAGGGGAGGCAGTGGCGTAGTGGTATTATCACTGGACTAAAAACCCAGAGACCAGGGTATTTCTCTGCAGACATGGGTGCGAATCCCACCACAGCAGAAGGTGGAATTTGAATTTAATTAATAAATCTGGAATTAAAAGCTAGTCTAATGATGGCCATGAAACCATTGTCGATTGTTGTAAAAGCCCATCTGGTTCACTAATGTCCTTTAGGGAAGGAAATCTGCTGTCCTTACCTGGACTGGCCTACATGTGACTCCAGACCCACAGCAATATGGTTAACTCTCACATGCCATCTGAAATGGCCTAGCAAGCTACTCAGTTGTACCTAACCACTACGAAGTCAATAAAAAGGAATGAAACCCGACGAACCACCCAGCATCGACCGAGGCACCGGAAACGACAATGGCAAACCCAGCCCTGTCGACCCTGCAAAGTCTTCCTAACTAACATATGGGGGCTTGTGCCAAAGTTGGGAGAGCTGTCCCACACACTAGTCAAGCAACAGCCTGACATAGTTATACTCACGGAATCATACCTTACAGACAATGTCCCAGACACTGCCATCACCATCCCTGGGTATGTCCTGTCCCATCGGCAGGACAGACCCAGCAGAGGTGGTGGCACAGTGGTCTACAGTAGGGAGGGAGTTGCCCTGGGAGTCCTCAACATCAAGTCCAGACCCCATGAAGTCACATGGCATCAGGTCAAACATGGGCAAGGTGACCTCCTACTGATTACCACCTACCGCCCTCCCTCAGCTGATGAGTCAGTACTCCTCCATGTTAAACACCACTTGGAGGAAGCACTGAGGGTGGCAAGGGCACAAAATGTACTCTGGGTGGGGGACTTCAATGTCCATCACCAAGAGTGGCTCGGTAGCACCACTACCAACCGAGCTGGCCGAGTACTGAAGGACATATCTGCTAGACTGGGTCTGCGGCAGGTGGTCGGGGAACCAACACGAGGCAAAAACATACTTGACCTCGTCCTCACCAATCTGCCTGCTGCAGATGCTTCTGTCCATGACTGTATTGGTAGGAGTGACCACTGCACAGTCGTTGTGAAGACGAAGTCCCGCCTTCACATTGAGGATACCGTCCATCGTGTTGTGTGGCACTATCACCGTGCTAAATGGGATAGATTTCGAACAGATCTAGCAATGCAAAACTGGGCATCCATGAGGTGCTGTGGGCCATCAGCAGCAGCAGAATTGTACTCAACCACAATCTACAACCTCATGGCCCGGCATATCTCCCGCTCTACGATTACCATCAAGCCAGGAGACCAACCCTGGTTCAAAGAAGAGTGCAGGAGGACATGCCAGGAGCAGCACCAGGCATACCTCAAAATGAGGTGTCAACCTGGTGAAGCTACAACACAGGACTACTTGCATGCCAAACTGCACAAGCAGCATGCAATAGACAGAGCTAAGCAATCCCATAACCAACGGATCAGATTGAAGCTCTGCAGTCCTGCCACATCCAGTCGTGAATGGTGGTGGACAATTAAACAACTAACTGGAGGAGGTGGCTCCACAAATATCTCCATCCTCAATGATGGGGGAGCCCTGCACGTCAGTGCAAAAGATAAGGCAGAAGCATTTGCAACAATCTTCAGCCAGAAGTTCTGAGTTGACGATCCATCTCGGCCCCCTCTTGAAGTCCCCAGCATCATAGATGCCAGACTTCAGCCAATTCGATTCACTCTGCGTGATATCAAAAAACGACTGAAGGCACTGGATACTGCAAAGGCTATGGGTCCTGACAATATTCCGGCAATAGTACTGAAGACCTGTGCTCCAGTACTTGCCGCACCCCGAGCCAAGCTGTTCCAGTACAGCTACAACACTGGCATCTACCCGGCAATGTGGAAAATTGCCCAAATATGTCCTGTACACAAAAAGCAGGACAAGTCCAACCCGGCCAATTACCGCCCCATCAGTCTACTCTCAATTGTCAGTAAAGTGATGGAAGGTGTCATCAACAGTGCCATCAAGCAGCACTTGCTTACCAATAACCTGCTCAGTGACGCTCAGTTTGGGTTCCGCCAGGGCCACTCAGCTCCTGACCTCCTTGAGAGATGGTGCAGGAGGGAGCAGTTCAGATTTTTGGGACATTGGGACCGGTTCTGAGGGAGGTGGGACTATTACAAATTGGATGGTCTACACCTGGGCCGGACTGGAACCAATGTCCTTGGGGGTGCTTTTGCTAACGCTGTTGGGGAGGGTTTAAACTAATGTGGCAGGGGGATGGGAACCAAATGAGGAGGTCAGTGGACAGTAAGGAGGTAGGAACTAAAGCCTGTAAGGAACTAGATAATGAAGTCAGCGTGACTAAGGGAAAGAGTAGACAGGGAGCAGATGATGAACGCAAAGGGACTGGTGGTCTGAGGTGCATTTGTTTTAATGCAAGAAGTGTAGTAGGTAAGGCAGATGAACCTAGGGCTTAGATTAGTACCTGGGAGTATGATGTTATTGCTATTACTGAGACTTGGTTGAGGGAAGGGCATGATTGGCAACTAAATATCCCAGGATATCGATGCTTCAGGCGGGATAGAGAGGGAGGTAAAAGGGGTGGAGGAGTTGCATTACTGGTCAAAGAGGATACCACAGCTGTGCTGAAGGAGGGCACTATGGAGGACTCGAGCAGTGAGGCAATATGGGCAGAACTCAGAAATAGGAAGGGTGCGGTAACAATGTTGAGGCTGTACTACAGGCCTCCCAACAGCGAGCGTGAGATAGAGGTACAAATATGTAAACAGATTATGGAAAGATGTAGGAGCAACAGGGTGGTGGTGATAGGAGATTTTAATTTTCCCAACATTGACTGGGATTCACTTAGTGTTAGAGGTCTAGATGGAGCAGAATTTGTAAGGAGCATTCAGGAGGGCTTTCTAGAGCAGTATGTAAATAGTCCAACTCGGGAAGGGGCCATACTGGACCTGGTGTCGGGGAATGAGCCCGGCCAGGTGGTTGAAGTTTCAGTAGGGGACTACTTTGGGAATAGTGATCACAATTCCGTAAGTTTTAGAATACTCATGGACAAAGACGAGAGTGGTCCTAAAGGAAGAGTGCTAAATTGGGGGAAGGCCAACTATACCAAAATTCGGCAGGAGCTGGGGAATGCAGATTGGGAGCAGCTGTTTGAAGATAAATCCACATTTGATATGTGGGAGGCTTTTAAAGAGAGGTTGATTAGCGTGCAGGAGAGACATGTTCCTGTGAAAATGAGGGATAGAAATGGCAAGATTAGGGAACCATGGATGACAGGTGAAATTGTGAGACTAGCTAAGAGGAAAAAGGAAGCATACATCAGGTCTAGGAGGCTGAAGAAAGACGAAGCTTTGAAAGAATATCGGGAATGTAGGACCAATCTGAAACGAGGAATTAAGAGGGCTAAAAGGGGTCATGAAATATCTTTAGCAAACAGGGTTAAGGAAAATCCCAAAGCCTTTTATTCATATATAAGGAGCAAGAGGGTAACTAGAGAAAGGATTGGCCCACTCAAGGACAAAGGAGGAAAGTTATGCGTGGAGTCAGAGAAAATGGGTGAGATTCTAAACGAGTACTTTGCATCGGTATTCACCGAGGAGAGGGACATGACGGATGTTGAGGTTAGGGACAGATGTTTGATTACTCTAGGTCAAGTCGGCATAAGGAGGGAGGAAGTGTTGGGTATTCTAAAAGGCATTAAGGTGGACAAGTCCCCAGGTCCGGATGGGATCTATCCCAGGTTACTGAGGGAAGCGAGAGAGGAAATAGCTGGGGCCTTAACAGATATCTTTGCAGCATCCTTAAACACGGGTGAGGTCCCGGAGGACTGGAGAATTGCTAATGTTGTCCCCTTGTTTAAGAAGGGTAGCAGGGATAATCCAGGTAATTATAGACCGGTGAGCCTGACGTCAGTGGTAGGGAAGCTGCTGGAGAAGATACTGAGGGATAGGATCTATTCCCATTTGGAAGAAAATGGGCTTATCAGTGATGGGCAACATGGTTTTGTGCAGGGAAGGTCATGTCTTACCAACGTAATAGAATTCTTTGAGGAAGTGACAAAGTTGATTGATGAGGGAAGGGCTGTAGATGTCATATACATGGACTTCAGTAAGGCGTTTGATAAGGTTCCCCATGGTAGGCTGATGGAGAAAGTGAAGTCGCATGGGGTCCAGGGTGTACTCGCTAGATGGATAAAGAACTGGCTGGGCAACAGGAGACAGAGAGTAGCAGTGGAAGGGAGTTTCTCAAAATGGAGACGTGTGACCAGTGGTGTTCCACAGGGATCCGTGCTGGGACCACTGTTGTTTGTGATATACATTAATGATTTGGAGGAAAGTATAGGTGGTCTGATTAGCAAGTTTGCAGACGACACTAAGATTGGTGGAGTAGCAGATAGTGAAGGGGACTGTCAGAGAATACAGCAGAATATAGATAGATTGGAGAGTTGGGCAGAGAAATGGCAGATGGAGTTCAATCAGGGCAAATGCGAGGTGATGCATTTTGGAAGATCCAATTCAAGAGTGAACTATACAGTAAATGGAAAAGTCCTGGGGAAAATTGATGTACAGAGAGATTTGGGTGTTCAGGTCCATTGTTCCCTGAAGGTGGCAACGCAGATCAATGGAGTGGTCAAGAAGGCATACGGCATGCTTTCCTTCATCGGACGTGGTATTGAGTATAAGGGTTGGCAGGTCATGTTGCAGTTGTATAAGACTTTGGTTCGGCCACATTTGAAATACTGCGTGCAGTTCTGGTCGCCACATTACCAAAAGGATGTAGATGCTTTGGAGAGGGTGCAGAGGAGGTTCACCAGGATGTTGCCTGGTATGGAGGGCGCTAGCTATGAAGAGAGGTTGAGTAGATTAGGATTATTTTCATTAGAAAGACAGAGGTTGAGGGGGGACCTGATTGAGGTGTACAAAATCATGAGAGGTATAGACAGGGTGGATAGCAAGAAGCTTTTTCCCAGAGTGGGGGATTCAATTACTAGGGGTCACGAGTTCAAATGAGAGGGGAAAAGTTTAGGGGGAATATGCGTGGAAAGTTCTTTACGCAGAGGGTGGTGGGTGCCTGGAACGCGTTGCCAGCGGAGGTGGTAGACGCGGGCACGATAGCGTCTTTTAAGATGTATCTAGACAGATACATGAATGGGCAGGAAGCAAAGAGATACAGACCCTTAGACAATAGGCGACATGTTTAGATAGAGGATCTGGATCGGCGCAGGCATGGAGGGCCGAAGGGCCTGTTCCTGTGCTGTAATTTTCTTTGTTCTTTCTTTGTTCTACAGCCTTGGTTCAAGCATGGACAAAAGAGCTGCACTCAAGAGGTGAGGTGAGAGTGACTGCCCTTGACATCAAGGCAGCATTTGACCGAGTATGGCATCAAGGAACCCGAGCAAAACTGGAGTCAATGGGAATCGGGGGAAAACTCTCTGCTGGTTGAAGTCATACCGAGCACAAAGGAAGATGGCTGTGGTTGTTGGCGGTCAATCATCTGAGCTCCAGGACATCACTGCAGGAGTTCCTCAGGGTAGTGTCCTAGGCCCAACCATCTTCAGCTGCTTCGGCAATGACCTTCCTTCAATCATAAGGTCAGAAGTGGGGATGGTCGCTGATGATTGCACAATGTTCAGCACCATTCGCGATTCCTCAAATACTGAAGCAGTCCGTGTAGAAATGCAGCAAGACCTGGACAATATCAAGGCTTGGGCTGATAAGTGGCAAGTAACATTCGCGCCACACAAGTGCCAGGCAATGACCATCTCCAACAAGATAGAGTCTCCTGACTCCCCAAAGCCTGTCCACCATCTACAAGGCACAAGTCAGGAGTGTGATGGAATACTCTCCACTTGCCTGGATGAGTGCAGCTCCAACAACACTCAAGAAGCTCGACACCATCCAGAACAAAGCAGCCCGCTTGATTGGCACGCCATCCACAAACATTCACTCCCTCCACCACCGACGCACAGTGGCAGTAGTGTGTACCATCTACAAGATGCACTGCAGCAATGCACCAAGGCTCCTTAGATAGCACCTTCCAAACCCGCGACCTCTACCACCTCGAAGGACAAGAGCAGCAGATGCATGGGAACATCACCACCTGCAAGTTCCCGTCCAAGTCACACACCATCCTGACTTGGAACTATATCACCGTTCCTTCACTGTCGTTGGGTCAAAATCCTGGAACTCCCTTCCTAGCAGCACTGTGGGTATACCTACCTCATATGGGTCAGCAGTTCAAGAAGGCAGCTCACCACCACCTTCTCCAGGGCAATTAGGGATGGGCAATAAATGCTGGCCTGGCCAGTGACGCCAACATCCCATGAATGAATTAAAAAAAAATAGGAAGAAACTTTTTTCCTTATCGGAGATGTCAATAACCAGGGAGGCAAGGGGCAGGAGGTTTAGAGGGGATTTGAGGAAAAAAATGTTTCACCCAGAAGGTGGTTGGAATCTGGAACACACTGCCTGAAGGAGTGGTAGAGTCAGGAACCCTCACAACATTTAAAAAGTATTTAGATGAGCACTTGAAACGCCATAGCATAGAAGGCTACAGGCCAAGTGCTGGAATATGGGATTAGAATAGATAGGTGCTTGATTGCCAGCATGGACATGATGGGTCGAAGGGCCTGTTTCTGTGCTGTCTAACTCTCGAACTGTGCAGTACTGGATAGTGCTTGTACATTGACAGTATGTGGAACTGATTACAGTGTTGGCTGGATTCACTCAGTAGTGAGGATCAACGCAAGGTTAAGGAGCATAAAAGTACTACCAGCTTTAGGTTTGGTGATGACAACACATTGAAGTCACTGAACAGAGTAGTAATCCTCTGTAAAATAGCTGGGCTAAGCCACTTTATCAGTACTGACGTAGTCTCCAGTGAGATACCTTTACTGTTGAGTAAGCCGTCAATGTAAAAGGCACAGATGAAACTTGATATGGAGCATAAGGCAAGTGTTTTTGGGAAGCCAGTGAATTTGCAATTTACCCAGTCAGAGCATTATTGTATCCCCTTAACAAAACCTGATATTTCTAGTCACAGTATTAGAGAAGTGTTGATGGCATCAGGTGTTATGAATCAGAGAGATAAAAGGCAAACTTGTCTTAAAGATGCACAGGCAATTTTCTCACCCTTCTTGTCAGAGATTAAAAACCCTACTAAAAGATGCAGGTGTGATTGATGGAAAGTATATGAGGATAACAGAAGAGATTAGTGAAAAGTGTGAGATTTGTAAAAAGTATCGGAGGACACCATTCTGTCCTATTGTCAGCCTTGCATTGGCACATGACTTTGACGAGGTAGTTGCCATGGATTTAAAGGGACAAAGACAGGAATATTTTCATTCTACATTTTATAGACCTAGCAACTAGATTTAGTCTTTCTACAATAATAAATAGTAAAGACAAAAGGATGATTATCGACAAAAGTATGGAGAAATGGATAGGGACTGGACTTGAGGCACCAGCTAAGTTTCTGACTGATAATGGAGGGGAACTTGCCAATGACGAGTTCAAGGATATGTGTGAAAACATGAACATTATAGTTATGAATACTGCAGCTGAAAGTCCTTTCAGCAATGGGCTTTGTGAAAGGAATCACGCAATGGTAGATGAAATGTTACATAAAATCTTAGCTGACAAGCCAAACTGCAAGTTGATGACTGCCCTGGCAATGGACGTTCATGCAAAGAATTCACTTCAGATGGTTGGAGAATATAGTCCCTATCAATTGGTCTATGAGCAGAATCCGAAACTGCCTTCTGCACTGTGCGACAGTCCTCCTGCTCTAGAAGGTACTACAATTAGTTCAATTTTTTCGACACATTTGAATTTTTTACATGCAGGGAGATGGGCTTTCATCAAGGCTTAGGTCTCTGAGAAATTTCGCAGAGCTCTGAGGCATCGTATAAGGCCATCTGAGGCACAATTTAGTTCAGGAGTAAAAACAAGAAATGCTGAAACCGCTCAGCAGGTCTGGCAGCATCTGTGGAAAGAGAAGCAGTTCAGAAAAGTTTAGTTCAGGAGGTTTGGTCTATTATAAAAGAGAAGGCCATAGGGAACGGAAGGGCCCTGGTAAAGTAATCGGATGGGATGGTAAGACCGTAGTTATCAAGCATGGAAATCAAACTGTTAAGGTTCATTCTTCACAATTAATCGGGGTTGATTACAAAATCTCAGAATCTGAGCAGCTGATAGAGGGAACAGAGGCACCTTGTATGTCAAATACTCATGTGTTTTGTGATGAAGGTCCTGAGGCACAGGTAGATCAAGAGTTGGATAGTAATGAAACCGATCATGATGCTTAGGAAAAAGCTATTGCATCCAAAAGCCAATTGCCTCGAGTAGGTACTCGGGTGACGTATATTCCAGAGGGGTCTGATAAATGGAGGGAGGCAACAAATGTGGGGCGTGCAGGAAAATCTACAGGCAAGTTTACATATTGGTTAAATGTTCAGGATGATGACCAAGAAGCCAGAGCCATGGACTGGCAGAATGGGGTGAAAGAGTGGAGGGTAAGAAAGCACAGTGCAAGTTTTGATAGTGGGTCAGGAAGTGACTCTTGCATAAGGGAGCGATCACGTACTGGAGAAAGAGCCTACGATAAAGTGCAAATGAGATCTTCTAGAAGTAGTTCCGAAAGACATCAAAGTGCTAATAGAGGCCATAGTATGAACAGATTATACAATGAAACGAAGGCTAGAGGGCAGTCTCAGCATTGAACTAGAAGCAGAAGTCCTCGTGATCGTAAAGTTTTAGTGGCTGCCAATAAACTTGAGGATAAACTAACAAGAGAAGCAAAACACAAGTAATTAGAGAGTTGGAGAGAGTTTGGAGTCTATTCTGAGGGATAAATGGGTCTTTTTCCGAATGGCAGGCAGTGACTAGTAGGATACCGCAGGGATCGGTGCTAGGACCCCAGCTACTCACAATATACATTAATGATTCAGATGAGGGAACTAAATGTAATATCTCCACATTTGCAGATGACACAAAACTGGGTGGGAGGGTGAGTTGTGAGGAAGATGCAGAGAGGCTTCAGGGTGATTTGGACAAGTTGAGTGAGTGGGCAAATGCATGGCAGATGCAGTATAATGTGGATAAATGTGAGGTTATCCACTTTGGTAGCAAAAACAGGAAGGCAGATTATTATCTGAATGGCTATAAACGGAGAGGGGAATATGCAACGAGACCTGGGTGTTCTCGTAAACCAGTCGCTGAAGGTAAGCATGCAGGTCCAACAGGCGGTAAAAAAGGCAAATGGTATGTTGGCCTTCATAGCGAGAGGATTTGAGTACAGGAACGGGGATGTCTTGCTGCAATTATACAGGTCCTTGGTGAGGCCACACCTGAAATATTGTGTGCAGTTTTGGTCTCCTTATCTGAGGAAGGATGTTCTTGCTATAGAGGGAGTGCAGCGAAGGTTTACCAGACTGATTCCTGAGATGGCAGGACTGACATATGAGGAGAAATTGAGTCAGTTAGGATTATATTTGCTGGAGTTCAGAAGAGGGGGATCTCAGAGAAACCTATAAAATTCCAACAGGACTTGACAGGGTAGATGCAGGAAGGATGTTCCCGATGGTGGGGGAGTCCAGAACCAGGGGTCATAGTCTAAGGATACGGGGTAAACCATTCAAGACTGAGATGAGGAGAAATTTCTTCACCCAGAGAGTGGTGAACCCATGGAATTCACTACCACAGAAAGCAGTCGAGGCCAAAACATTGTATGTTTACAAGAAGGAGTTAGATATAGCTCTTGGGTTTGAAGGGATCAAAGGGTATGGGACAAAAGTGGGAACAGGTTACTGAGTTGGATGATCAACCATGATCATAATGAATAGCGGAGCAGGCTCGAAGGGCCAAATGGCCTACTCCTGCTCCTATTTTCTATGTTTCTCTGTTTCTACCCAGATAGGGGACAGCCGACCTTGTCACATAGATGGGTTTGTACTGAAAAAGTCCCTCCCGATAAGGCTAAAGCAAGATTAGTTGCGAGGGGTTTTGAAGAGCAATTGGGGGATAACGATGTTAGAGTGGACTCTCCCACAGCTGGAAGAGTAATCTTGAAAATCTTTTTGGCTCTTTTGGCCACATATTCATGGGAATGTAGATCAATTGACATAAAAGCTGCATTTCTGCAAGGTGATACTTTTCAGAGAAGTGTATCTGAAACCACCTAAAGAGGCAGCAGATACAGAAGGGAAACTATGGAAACGGAACAAATGCGTCTATGGTCTTAATGATGTTTCCAGGGTATGGTATTTCTCGATGAGATTTGTTTTGTTGAAAATTGGTTGTGTTCAACTAAAAGCAGATCAAACGATGTTTTATTGGTATGATAAAGGGAAACTTTCAGGCCATCTGTATCGTTCTGTAATCTAAGGCTTTCCTCCTCACTATTTATGACACCACCAATTTTCATGTCATCTGTGAACTTACTGATCATATCTCCGATATTCACATCTAAATCATTAATGTACACTACAAACAGCAAGGGTCCCAGCACCAATCCCTGCAGTAAACCACTGGTCACAGGCTTCCACTCACAAAAACAACCCTCGACCATCACCCTCTGCCTCCTGCCACTAAGCCAGTTTTGGATCCAATTTGTCAAATTGCCCTGGATTCCAGGGCTCTTACCTTCTTAACTAATGTCCCATGTGAAGTCCATGTAGACTACATCAACTGTTTTACCCTCATCTGCACATCTAGTCATCACCTCGAAAAATTCAATCAAGTCAGTTAGACACGATCTCCCCCTGACAAATGCCATGATGACTATCCTTGATTAATCCTTGCCTCTCCAATTGGAGATTAATCCTGTCCCTTAGAATTTTTTCCAATAGTTTCCCTACCACTGATGTTAGACTCACCGGCCTGTAATTACCTGGTTTATCCCCGATACCCTTCTTGATTAAAGGTACCACATTTGCTGTCCTTCAATCCTCTGGTACCTCTCCTGTGGCCAGCGAGGATTTGAAAATATGTGTCAGAGCCCCTGCTATCTCCTCCCTTGCCTCACATAACAGCCTGGGAAACATCTCATCTGGGCCTGGGGATTTATCCACTTTTAACATGCTAAAACAGCTAATACGTCCTCCCTTTCAATGCTAATATGTTCAAGTATATCACAATCCCCCTCCCTAATCTCTACACCCACATCATCCTTCTCCATAGTGAACACAGATGAAAAGCAATCATTTAAAACCTCACCGATGTCATCCGGCTTCACACACAGATTACCACTTTGTTTAGTTTAATTTAGAGATACAGCACTGAAACAGGCCCTTTGGCCCACCGAGTCTGTGCCGACCATCAACCACCCATTTATACTAATCCTACACTAATCCCATATCCCCACCTGTCCCTATATTTCCCTACCACCTTCCGATACTAGGGGCAATTTATAATGGCCAATTAACCTATCAACCTGCAAGTCTTTGGCATGTGGGAGGAAACCGGAGCACCCGGAGGAAACCCACGCAGACACAGGGAGAACTTGCAAACTCCACACAGGCAGTACCCAGAATTGAACCCGGGTCGCTGGAGCTGTGAGGCTGCGGTGCTAACCTAATGAGCCCCACTCTTTCCCTGGTTATCCTCTTTCCCTTAATTTACTTATAAAATGCCTTAGGATTTTCCTTTATCTTGTCCGCCAGTGTTTTTTCATGCCCCCTCTTCGCTCTCCTAATTACTTTTTTACATACCCCCCTACACTTTCTATACTCCTCTAGTGCCTCCGCTGTTTTCAGCACTCTGAATTTGCCACAATCCTCCTTTTTTTCCTGATCCAATCCTCTAAATCCCTTGACATCCAGGGTTCCCTGGACTTGTTGGACCTAGTTTAGGCAGGCATCAAGATCGGTGCAGGCTTGGAGGGCCGAATGGCCTGTTCCTGTGCTGTGCTGTTCTTTGTACCCTTCATCTTAACGGGAACATTTTGGCCCTGATCTCTCATTATTTCCTTTTTGAATGACTCCCACTGGTCTGATGTAGACTTTCCTACAAGTAGCTGTTCCCAGTCCACTTTGGCCAGATCCTATTTTATCATATTGAAATCGGTCCTCCCCCAATTCAGTACCTTTATTTCCGGTCCACCTTTGTCCTTTTCCATAACTACCTTAAATCTTACAGATTTATGGTCACTATCCCCAAAATGCTCCCCCACTGACACTTCGACCACTTGTCCGGCTTCATTCCCTAGAATTAGGTCCAGTACTGCCCCTTCTCTTGTAGGACTTTCTATGTGCTGACTCAAAAAGCTCTCCTGTATGCACTTTAAGAATTCTGCCCCCTTTAGGCCTTTTGCACTAAGACTATCCCAGTTGATATTGGGGAAGTTGAAATCCCCTACTATTATTACCCTATTATTTCTACACCTCTCTGAGATTTGCCTACATATCTGCTCCTCTATCTCTCCCTGACTATTTAGAGGCCTGTAGTACACTCCCAGCCATGTGATTTCCCCCTTTTTGTTTTTAAGTTCTACCCATATCCCTCCTCTTCTTTGGCCTCCTTATCTCGAGAGACAATGGGTAAGCGCCTGGAGGTGGTCAGTGGTGTGTGGAGCAGCGCCTGGAGTGGCTATAAAGGCCAATTCTAGAGTGATAGGCTCTTCCACAGTTGCTGCAGAAAAAATTGTTTGTCGGGGCTTTACACAGTTGGCTCTCCCTTTGCGCTTCTGTCTTTTTTCCTGCCAACTGCTAAGTCTCTTCGACTCGCCACACTTTAGCCCCGCCTTTATGGCTGCCCGCCAGCTCTGGCGAACGCTGGCAACTGACTCCCACGACTTGTGATCAATGTCACAGGACTTCATGTCGCATTTGCAGACGTCTTTAAAGTGGAGACATGGATGGCCGGTGGGTCTGATACCAGTGGCGAGCTCGCTGTACAATGTGTCTTTGGGGATCCTGCCATCTTCCATGTGGCTCACATGGCCAAGCCATCTCAAGCGCCGCTGACTCAGTAGTGTGTATAAGCTGGGGATGTTGGCCGCCTCGAGGACTTCTGTGTTGGAGATACAGTCCTGCCACCTGATGCCAAGTATTCTCCGGAGGCAGCGAAGATGGAATGAATTGAGACGTCGCTCTTGGCTGACATACATTGTCCAGGCCTCGCTGCCATAGAGCAAGGTACTGAGGACATAGGCTTGATACACTCGGACTTTCGTATTCCGTGTCAGTGCGCCATTTTCCCACACTCTCTTGGCCAGTCTGGACATAGCAGTGGAAGCCTTTCCCATGCGCTTGTTGATTTCTGCATCAAGAGACAGGTTACTGGTGATAGTTGAGCCTAGGTAGGTGAACTCTTGAACCACTTCCAGAGCGTGGTCGCCGATATTGATGGATGGAGCATTTCTGACGTCCTGTCCCATGATGTTCGTTTTCTTGAGGCTGATGGTTAGGCCAAATTCATTGCAGGCAGCCGCAAACCTGTCGATGAGACTCTGCAGACACTCTTCAGTGTGAGATGTTAAAGCAGCATCGTCAGCAAAGAGGAGTTCCCTGATGAGGACTTTCCATACTTTGGACTTCGCTCTTAGACGGGCAAGGTTGAACAACCTGCCCCCTGATCTTGTGTGGAGGAAAATTCCTTCTTCTGAAGACTTGAACGCATGTGAGAGCAGCAGGGAGAAAAAAAATCCCAAAATTTGTGGGTGCGAGAACACAGCCCTGTTTCACGCCACTCAGGATAGGAAAGGGGTCTGATGAGGTGCCGCTATGTTGAATTGTGCCTTTCATATTGTCACGGAATGAGGTGATGATACTTAGTAGCTTTGGTGGACATCCAATCTTTTCTAGTAGTCTGAAGAGACCACGTCTGCTGACGAGGTCAAAGGCTTTGGTGAGATCAATGAAAGCAATGTAGAGGGGCATCTGTTGTTCGCAGCATTTCTCCTGTATCTGATGAAGGGAGAACAGCATGTCAATGGTCGATCTCTCTGCACGAAAGCCACACTGTGCCTCAGGGTAGACGCGCTCGGCCAGCTTCTGGAGCCTGTTTAAAGCGACTTGACAAAGACTTTCCCCACTATGCTGAGCAGAGAGATTCCACGGTAGTTGTTGCAGTCACCGCAGTCACCTTTCTTTTTATAGAGGGTGATGATATTGGCATCGCGCATGTCCTGAGGTACTGCTCCCTCGTCCCAGCACAGGCAAAGCAGTTCATGTAGTGCTGAGAGTATAGCAGGCTTGGTACTCTTGATTATTTCAGGGATAATGCTGTCCTTCCCAGGGGCGTTTCCACTGGCTAGAGAATCAATGGCATCACTGAGTTCCGATTTTGTTGGCTGTACGTCCAGCTCATCCGTGACTGGTAGAGGCTGGGCTGCATTGAGGGCAGTCTCAGTGACAACATTTTCCCTGGAGTACAGTTCTAGGTAGTGCTCCACCCAGCGGTCCATTTGCTTGCGTTGGTCAGTGATTATGTCCCCTGATTTAGATTTGAGGGGGGCGGTCTTCTTGATGGTTGGCCCAAAAGCTCTCTTAATGCCATCATACATTCCTCTGATGTTTCCGGTGTCTGAGGCCAGCTGAATATGACTGCATAGGTGTTGCCAGTAGTCATTTGCGCAGCGCTTGGCTGTTCTTTGTGCAGTGCTTCTGGCTGCTTTATGTGCTACCCTCCTTACTGCAGTAATTGACTCCTTGATCTACAGTGCATGCCACCTCCTCTTTTACCCCCTCACCTGTCTCGCCTGTCGAGTCTTTCCGCTGGAATATTGAGCTGCCAGTCCTGTCCCACTCTCAACCATGTCTCTGTGATAGCAATATCATAATCCCATGTGCCAATCATCACCCTCAATTCATCTGCCTTACTAGTAAGACTCCTTGCATTAAAATAGATGTAATTCAGCCTTGCATTTTTCACTTGTGCCTTAACAGGTCTATATTTGCTCTGCCTTCCAGACTCACTCAATTTCTCTTTTATATTTGACTGTGTATCACCCCCTACTGTACCTCCACTCCGTATCTCATCCCCCTGCCAAATTAGTTTACTACCCCCCCCCCCCCACCAATAGCACTAGCAAACCAGCAAATCTCCCATTCCGGTTCAGGTGCAACCCGTCCCACCTTTGCCAGAAACAGATCCAGTGATCCAGGAAACTAAAGCCCTCCCTCCTGCACCATCTCCTCAGCCACGCATTCATCTGTTCTATCCTCCTATTCCTATACTCACTGACACGTGGCACCGGGAGTAATCCAGAAATTACAGCCTTTGAGGTCCTGCTTTTTAGTCTGCTACCTAGCTCCCTAAATTCTTGTTGCAGGACCTCATCCCCCTTTCTACCTATGTCGTTGGTACCAATGGGTACCACGACCTCTGACTGTTCACCCTCCCCCTTCAGAATGTCCTGGGGCCTTTTAATATATTGGTTTAGATATTAAGTAGAATAAGTCTGGAGTAAGTTTGAATCAACAATCCTATTTAGAGAGTGTTATTCCCATTCCGGTTAATCGTGTTAGGTCATCACAGAAAGTTGATGATCTATCTAAAGCAGAGACTGAACAACTGCGAAGCCTGGTGGGTCAATTAAACTGGTTGGGCTCTCAGACTAGGCCTGATGTTCGTTTTAATGTGCTGGAGTTAAACACGATGATGAAACATCCAAAAGTTGAGAATGTTTTAAGGGCAAATAAAACGTTGAAAAAACAAAACCTGGAGAAATGTGTACTGAAGTTCCCAACCTTGGGTGACCCATAGAATATGAAGCTAAAAATTATTAGTGATGCTTCATATGCTAATCTTGCTGATGGGTATTCGAGAGCAGCTGGTTTCATAAATATTTCTGTTGGGCGAAAATGGGAAATGTTGTCCTTTAGCTTGGGAGGTGAAGAAAATAATACGGTTGTCAAAAGCACATTAGCTGCAGAAACACTGGGTCTTGTGGAGACAGTAGACATGGGATTCTATTTGCTAAGTATTTTGGGTAAAATTCTGAATAAGGGACATCCTGAAGTTAGGATACCCATTAAACGTTATGTGGATAATCGTTCTTTGTGGGACAATGTACACTCTACAAAATGTGAGTGAGAAAAGACTACGTATTGACCTCACTGGATTGAAACAAATGCTGGAAAGAAAGGAAATCTCCAAACTCCAATAGGTAGATGCAAGTCATCAGCTATCTGATTGTTTCACAGAGAAATGCGAGTGCAAAGAAATTGTTGAGGTGCTGGATGAGGGGCATCTCACAATGTAGAACAAAACTTTGTGCCCAATACAGAATTTAATTTTGATTTATTTTGAAATATTCTTTGAGCATGTTAATTTAAGCTGTATTGTAAAAGAAAGAAGGGAATCTGTTAATTGTGTGATTATATGCAGGTGAAGGGAGTTAATTGGGGTTTTAGTTATGCACTTAAAAGCAGCCACTCACTGGGACTGGTAGAGGGATTTGTATGTAGAGCTACATGTTTATAATCCTTTTATTCTGCACAATAAATGTGAAACTGAGTAAATATAGGCTCCAGCCTTATCCTTCTATAACAAGCTTTCTGGAGTTTAACAAATAGGGGTGCGTTCTGATTCAATTACCTAGAGTGGTTTTTTGTTAATAGTGGTTGTCAAAAGCCATTGACACCCTTTGACTGTGAAAGAGCCAAACCCCACCCCACCCACCAACTATGTTAGAAGAACTTTGAATTTCAAAAAACCTTCCAGAAACTTCTGTTTTCAAACAAAGAGGTGGTCATATGACATACCTGCCTGTGTAACTCTGAGAGTTTGTGAATTCGTTCTCAGAAGAGACAGTAACTGAGCTCCAAGGAATAAAATAGCAGCGCTCTCTCTCTTTCTCCCTCCAGCAAAGTCCCAGGGGAGCCTCGACTGCAGCTAAACCTCAAATCTATAGACCCTCAAAGGCAACAACCAAGAGGACGGATAAAGCCTCTCTTCGGCCTTCCAGAACCAGAGAAGCAAGCCCGAATTGTGCACCCAGCCTAGTGAGGGCTTCAAGACTTTAACTTCAACTTAGGACACAGAAACTCAGTATCTGAATTCCATTTATTACGAACTTTACTTCAACCTCCCAACTCTTTTCCCCCTCTGTATCTACTTGTGTGTGTGTGTGTGCCTCTCGTATGAATGTGAGTGTGGATGCATCACGTATTTTAGTAATTTTAACTTGCTTAGAGTGATAAGGTTAATAAACTTACATCTTTCTTGTTTAAACTCAAGAAAACCTGTCTGATTGGTTCATTTACAATTATAATTAGAGGAACAGTGAGTAACTGCTCACTGATAAACCCTGTTGCGGTCAAACCAGAGAAGGGGCGAAAGGGGAGCCTGAGACCCCTTCCTCACCTGGTCGTAACAGAAATTTGGGGGCTCTAGTCTGTTGTACTCATAGACAGATGAGAAATTGGAAGTGGGAAACCAAAGTAACCCCAATCAAAAAAAACTTCAAACCAGGTTTTCTTGTGCTTTGTGTTGTTAGAATACTAATATGTCCGCATCCGAAGCCAGTACCTTCCCAAGCCAGGGTGAAGTAACTTGGGATAAGTTATCTATGGAAGAGTTCAGGAATATGGTTGGGCAGTCTGGAATCACTTTCCGTGCCAAAGCTAAGAAATCTGAACTCCTAAGACTTGTGGCCAACCATTTTTCCTCGAACCTGAAGAGTCAGAGGCAGGGTTGGAATTGGATTCAGACAGGGTAATGTTAGCAAAAATACAATTAGAGCAGAGGAGACTTGAATTGGAAGACAGGGAAAAAGGGAGAGAAAGAGAAAAGAGAAAGAAAGAGAGACAGAAGAGGGAAAGGATTTTCTAGAAGGAGCAGGAGGAAAGGGAGTTATGGCAGCTTGAATTAGCTGAGGGGGTGGGGGGCAACAGAGTAACCCCAGTGAAAAGAAGAAATGCTGGAACCACTCAGCAGGTCTGGAACTGGAGTTCCGAAGAAGGGTCACTGACCCAAAACGTTAACTCTGCTTCTCTTTCCACAGATGCTGCCAGACGTGCTGAGTGGTTCCAGCATTTCTTGTTTTTATTTCAGATTTCCAGCATCCGCAGTATTTTGCTTTTATTAACCCGAGTGAAAACATGGCCAATATGGAAGCTACAATTAACTCAGGGCCATGTGCTGAACCCTTAAAATTCTCTTAACTGATCCCAAAGTTCAATGAGGGTGATGTGGAAGCATTTTTTGTAACTTTTGAAAATCTTGCAAGGTGCTTAAAATGGCCAGCCAAGAGCTGGACCCTCTTGCTGCAAAGCAAGCTAACCAGAAAAGCCCATGAGGTTTAGCCCCTGTTGCCAGATGAAAGTTCATCAAATTACAAATTGACTAAAAATGTTATCCTCGGGGCATATGAGCTAGTACTGGAAGCCAACTACCAGAAATTCCGAACCCTCCAGAAACAGCTGATCAAACTTACCTGGAGTTTGAGAAAAGTAAGTAGCTGACTTTTGACCAGTGGTTAAGGGTCTCGAAAGTGTAGCCCACGTATGAAAACCTCAGAGAGGTGATTCTTCTTGAGGAAAAACTCTCTCCCACTCTCAATAAAGACCCATGTGGAGACAAAGCAATGAAATAAAAAAAACAGCAATCAAAACAGCATAGGAAATCTGAAGGCCAAATCAACTGTATCTCTACAAAATAATTGTACATGAACTGCTTGCAATGAATTCGCTGTACAGACTGAAAGAAGATATAAATTATTTTACCGTGCTATTATTCATCATCTGACAGAATTCCTAGCAGCTCAAATTCCAGCTCCCACTCTGCAACACTTTCAATCAGTTGCAATAAAGTTGAGAGATATCTAGAATGGGGTCCACTTTCACACCCAGTGTCAGTATCCACATAATCTGACTCAGTTCAAAGTGAAGCTCACCTCACGTGACTGACAATGCACCTCAATTTCAACTCAGAGGAGCACCACGCACACCAGGTTAGCACATTATCCCATCACCTCTGGTATCTGTTCAGAAGCAACTTAGAGTGATCAGATTAAGGTCTCTTCTCTACTATGGTCGCAAGACTCCTATATGAAATAAGCTTGAACAGCTCAATCAAATCCACAGCAAAAAGTGTTAGGCATGTTTTCTAATAATGGTTTAACTCAGTATTAGACAGTTCCTAGCTGAGCACAAACGCCAAATTGGATCAATAAATTAGATGGTGGGTAGAACTGTTGCAATATTGAATCTTAGAGCATTGCTAGAACTACACAGCACCTACTTTATAACTCACACTGGGACCAGTTGTAAGATTGCTAGCATGAACAAATTTTACATTGGTATTTTGTTCCTTAGTTAGAATTTTCTATGTATAATTAGTTAGCATTTGCAAGATTTATACACAAGCTCAAATATAGATCCTGTAAGTGCTCAGTAAGCAAATATACTGATTGATATAAAAATGGGCACAACCGCAAATGACTGAAAAGAAAAAAATCTGCGTTTATATAGTGCCTTTCATGACCTCAGGTCATCCCAAAGACCTTTACAGCCAATGCAGTAGCGTGGTAACTGTTGTAAAGTAGGAAAAATGGTAGCCTATTTGCACATAGCCAGGTCCTACAAACAGCAATGTGATAATGAGCAGATAATCTGTTTTAATGATGTTGCTTGTGAAATAAATGTTGGCCAAGGGACTGAGGAGAGCTCATCTGCTCTTCAAAATAATGCCATGGGATCTTCCCCTACTGACACTTAATCCACTTAGCCCACCTCATTCCCAAGAATCAGGTCTAGTAGTGCCTCCTTTCTTGTTGGACTGGAAACATACAGCTGTAAAAAATTCTCCTGAACATACTCCAGGAACTCTTGCCCCTCTCTGCCCTTTACCTACTACTATCCCAGTCAATATTCAGATGATTAAAGTCCCCCATTATAACATAAATGACTTGGATCTTGAAATACAGAATAACATTTCAAAATTTGTTGATGATACCAAACTTGCAGGAGTGGCAAATAGAAATTTAATACAGAGAAGTGTGAGGTGATGCATTGTGGCAGAAGGGATGGGGAAAGGGAAAGGCCATATAGACTTAATGGCACAGTTCTAAAGAGTTTGCAGGGACAGAGGGACCTGGGGTTTATGTGCATAGATCCTTGAAGATGGCAGGACATATTGAAAGAGTAGTTAGCAAAGCATATGGAATTTTGGGCTTCATAAATAGAGGCATTGAGTACAAAAGCAGGGAAGTTATGCTGAACCTTTATAAAGCTCTGGTTGGGGCACAGCAAGAGTATTGCATCCAGTTCAGGTCACCACACTTCAGGAAGAATGTGAGGGTCCTTGAGAGGGTGGAGAGGAGATTTACCAGAATGGTTCCAGGGATGGGGGATTTTAGCTACAAGGTTAAGTTGGAGAAGCAGGGATTGTTCTCCCTGGAGCAAAGGATATTGAGGGGAGATTTGATAGAGGTGAACAAGATTCTGACAGATAAAAGCAAAATACTGCAGATGCTGGAAATCTGAAACAAAAACAAGAAATGCTGGATTCACTCAGCAGGTCTGGCAGCATCTGTGGAAAGAGAAGCAGAGTTAACGTTTCGGGTCAGTGACCCTTCTTCGGAACTCCTTCGGAAATCCTTCGGATTCTGACAGATTTGGGTAAGGTAGATAAAGAAAAACTGTTCCCTTTATCTGATGGTACAAGGACTAGGGGGACACAGATTTAAGGTTTTGGGCAAGAGATGCAGGGGGATGTGAGGAAGAACTTTTTTATGCAGCCAGTGGTAATGACCTGGAACTCACTGCCTACGAGGCTGCCGGAAGCAGAGACAATCAAGCATTTCAAAGGGAAATTGCACAGGAACTTGAGGGAAATAAACTTGCAGGGTTATGGGGATAGAGGGGGGAAATGCGACTAACTGGATTGTTCTATAGAGAGTCGGCACAGACTCAATGGGCCAAATGGACTCCTTCTATGCCATAATGAATCTATGGTTAAGGACGAAAACTTGGGAAAAAATTCTACGGACATCTTCTTATGGCACAATTATATTGATAGATAAAGTTGAAAAGGGATCCAGGAGTAATGGTTCACTCACCAATTTCCAATGTCTCGAACAAAGCAATTAAAAAAGCTAAAAAAGATAGTTAGATAATGTATAGTCAGAGCAGTAGAGTGTAAGGCCTGACTTTCTGGGAAGGAAGCCTACTTCACAGAGCCAAAGCCTCAGAGTAGGTATGTGTATTGAGGAGTAAGAGTGATAGTTAGGGAGCTGGTGGGGAAGGGAAGATGGGAGCAGACAGATCGTCATGGGGTTAGAGGGTTGATTTACAGGTAAGCTTACTGGCCCTGGAGGAAGCATTCCTGCTCCTCCTGGTCCAAAAGCAACGCTGGAAAGGCAATTACCTCATGGATACAGCCCTACTCGCCTTCCTTAATCTGCCGAGTTTCACGAGGCCCAGGAACACTGGCCACTCGTGTTAAAATTAGAATGACAGTTAAAATGAAGGCACGCAGCCTCATTAAACAACCAACCCACTTTCCACAAGAGGATTGTTGGCCACCCCTCATCCCGCCTCTGTTAAAACCAGAAGTGGGCGGGTTCAGTTCCTATTCCAGATTTTTTGCATTTTAGCCTCTGACAGACCCCAAGTCTCCAAAGGTTGCTGGGTCTGCACAATTCATCAAGTCACACTCTGCATATGTTCTGATTACCATACTACAAATAACATGCACAATATGTAATCATTGAAATCTTCATCCTCGAAGTGAAGAGCCATCATGCTGCAAATTTTGAAAGCAATTAGGAGTAATGTGCAGGAGGACAAGAATGACACGGGACACAAAGCTGATTAAAAATAATCTGTATATTGAAAGCGGTACAAGCAAATAAATCTACTTTTGTGGAAAATAAATGATAACGAGTACTAATAAATATAGGTCCTTGTTTTCTTAATATGATGCCCATAAGAAAGTTTATTTCACTGCAAATAATTTGTTAGACTTTACATGTATACAGCTCAAATGTTTCTCTAAAAATTCTTCAAATGAGGTGGTATTATTTTACATGCTTTACAGTAAAGTTCAAAATCCATACTAAACAGAAAAGTAATAATTATGCTGTGCATGATTTGATATTCTTTTTACATTAGTGTCTAACAATTGGCTGAACTCCTAGAAAATCCATCACTGTTAGGATCTTCGACTGAATAGCACTTAAGTTTGGGAGTGGGTGCAGGTTAGTCTGAAGACAACATACAGAAGTTCCACGAAAGCCTCATACACAAGCCACCAACTGATTTTTAGAGGTGTATAGAGGGCTTTACAACAAACTCCAGAGATACACAGAAGACACCTTCTGGTTTCTCATTAGTGTAATAGGTCAGTTGAGTAAACAGCCAACCATCTCTGCCAACTGTGCATAGCCAAACACTATAATGCTTTGTTTCATCATGTCACAATGCAAGTGAATGTTTTCAGACTCCACAATGGCAGATATATTTTGTGCTAACTCATGCAGCAGCCAAAAAGCTTCCTCAGTATGTTTCAAAAGTAAATGTTGTAGGGCGAACACTTGTCCACTCAGGATGATATATTCTCCCGAATTTGGAATATGACGCTTGTTCTGCAGAACCCAGAAAAGGTCCTGTGGAAGATCCAGCCACACAGTGGCCTGTCCTCCTGCTTCCTAGCATCACATTCACTTGCCACGTCCAACATATGTTTGCACTAGTCTTTCCTCTTAATAAAGAGATATCAATATCTGCAATCCTGCTGTCTTCACCATATCATTAAACTGTCACGGCCTATAACATTGATTTGGGTGACAGATGCGATGAATCCATCTGCAAAAGTGTAAAAGACAAATTATTAGACTTCAAGTTCTGCATGGACCTCTGATGTACTTAAATAATTTCATGGCACATGATGAATGAAGAATATTACCAACTGAAGAAATAACATTTATTAAATATTCTTGGCATACACCCTAGTCAACTTTATGCACTTTGCGATGGGAATATGTATACAACCACAAATGGCTAGGAAGTTATTCTTTAACACCAAATTGCATAACTGCCTCAGAAAAGGTAGTAGTGTTAATGTCACACTTCAGTTAACACAATGATGTTCTCTGGCCATGTCAGCAATCTTCTTGGTGGCCCTCTGTATACCAGATTGTATAGCTTTAGGCTTTCTATTGTAATTGACACTTCAGAATATTTATGGCTGCTTATTCTTCACAGAAGATAAAAGGCATTCACATGGATTTTACAGTAACAATTCACCCCAAGATTGCTGGTTTAAGCCTTTGCATAATTGTGTGATATGAATACTTTGCTGCCTTGCAAAGCCTTTTTTTCTTTTTCTCAATTACTTAACCAGTGAATTAAGTCCCTTTCCTTTGAAGATTCACTGTGTGTTGATTCTCACTCACCATTTTTGCACATTTACCATCATGAGATGAAACAAAATAATTTAGTTTATAGTTTATTTGCATTATGTTCAATATGGCTCATTTGTATCAGTAAATGAGATGAATTTGTATGTCAATCAAAATTGACTGAATTGAATTTGCACCAACTGGTTACAAAATCCAGGGGAATCAAAAATGGAGCATGATTGATCCAGTCTAAACTAAACTTGATTAACATTTTTAAAAATCTAAAGTGTTTGCTACATTTTGGCCATTCTTCTTTTTATTCAAAGTATTTTTAGTTTCTATGTTTCAGAGCACTTTCACAAGTGATACTGTTCCAGATACTTTCACTTACCAAGATATCCAAGTAAATTCATAGCCATGCACAGAGGATGAGCAGGGAATCCTCTTCAGTTTATTTCAGCTCCTGGTTTTATCCTGTGCTTTTGTGTGATCTTCTTTGTCTTCCGAAGGTGACAGATATGGCAGAATAACATTACACTAGATTTTGACTTAGGTTTTAACTGCCAAACAAATCTATTAAACAGTAAAATAGAAGGAAATTGTAGTAATATAAAAATAGTTTTAGTTTTACAGCAATTAAATTTAGCGACCCTCCTCACAGTAAAAAAAAGAGCTCACCATTATGTTAACTTGGATCAGCGGTAGCATGCTCGCCTCAGAGTTGGGTGTTGTGAGATCTTGTCCCACTACAAGACTTGAGCACATAATCAATAATGACACTTCAGTGCAGTACTCAGAAAGTGCTGCATTGTTGGTGATGCATGGTCTTTCTGTGCTGGTGGACATAAAAGATTCCATGCATTGAAGAACAGGGAAGTCCTCCCAGTGTAATAAAAACAGAAAATGCTGGAAATAATCAATGCAAAACATTAACTTTATTTCTCTCTCCACAGTGAGCTGTAATGTTCTAAAAAAAAAGATGCTGCCTGATCTCCTGAGTATTTCCAGCATTTTCTGCTTTTAGTTCAGATTTCCAGCATCCACAGTATTTTGCTTTTGTATTAGTTCTCCCAGGGTCTGGCCAACATTTGTCCTTTAACCAACATCACTAAAACAGAATAGCTGGTTATTTATCACATTACTGCTTGAGCGACCTTGCTAAGTGCAGAATATTTGCCCCACATCTAAAATAATTAATTGGTTGTGAAGCAGTCCAGGATGTCCGGAGGTGCTATATGAATGAAAATTCTTTGACTGCTGTACTAAACTATGGTGCCTGAAATATTCTTACATAATTACATAGAAGGTGCTCTTCTTTTTATCTACACAAGTTATTTGGCCTGACTACAGACAGATTGACACAAGAAAGACGGAGATTGCCGTTCAAATGGACAATAAATGAAGTTCCGTATACTGCAGTACCCAAATGATGCTTAAATATTTTCATCACAGCTGCCCTTTAACCATTTCCTGATTGCCACCATATTACTTTCTAGGTCAGAGTGTGTGCCTGTAGGTAGAGAGTTCCCCTCCCCATTTCTGATATTCCTTGTTCCATTCCTTCTTAAATGCTGTTCATACATAATACTTTTCAGCTCTGAGTGGGTTTATTCCTGAAACATCAACTGTTCCATGTTTCCTCAATGGATTCTGCCTGACCTGATCGGTTTTCAGCATTATTTGCTGCTCACATTATCAACATTTTGTTAATTCATTCTTGAGATGGGAGTGTCGCTTTATTGCCCATCCTTAATTACCCTTGAACACGTGGTGGTGGGCCGCCTACAACTGAGTGGTTTGCTAGGCCATTTCAGAGGGCAGTTAAGAGTCAACCACATTGCTGTGGGACTGCAGTCACATAGAGGCCAATTTCCTCTGAAGGATATTAGTGAATTAAATGGGTTTTTATGACAAAACAGTAGTTTCATGGTAACTATTATTGAGACTAGCATTTTATTCCAGATTTCTTAATTAATTGAATTTAAATTCCTTCAGTTGTCATGGTGGGATTTGAACTCCAGTCTCTGGAGCATTTATCTGGATTTCTAGTCTGGTAACATTACCACTATGCTATTGTCTCCCCGGTATTTTGCTTTTTAATCTTAAATATTCTGCTAAAATCGCATGTTATTTCTTTTGGCAGACATTTATGATTTGTTCACCTTTACAAAAACATTTTTCACATCAATATACCAGCTCATTTGTTTGGACTTCACCTTCTGTGTCAAGCCAGTTAATGGTGCGATAACATTGCTTGAATGTGAATGAACACGTGGTAAGAACACTGAGGAATGCCTGTATTTGTTACTTGGTCAAGAACAAGCCAAATGCAGTATGGTGCCGACCTTCTCTGCCTAGATCTCTTATTTCCCTTCCAGCTTCATGATAGACAAGAACATAAGAAATAGGAGCAAGAGTAGGCCATTTGGCCCCTCAAGCCTGCCCCGCCATTCAATAAGATCATGGCTGATCTGCACCAGACCTCAACTCCTCTTTCGTGCTAGTTCCTCATAGCCCTCAACTCCCCGATATTTCAAAAATCTACCTAACTCCTCTTTAAATACTTTGTGATCTAGCCTCCACAATTCTCTGGGGTAGAGAATTCCAGACATTCACTACCCTCTGACAGAAGAAATTTCTTCGCATCTCAGTTTTAAATGAATGTCCCCTTATTCTGTAACTATATCCCCTAGTTCGAGAATCCCCCACTAGTGGAAGCATCTTCTCAACATCTACCCTGTCGAGCCCCCTCAGAATCTTGTATGTTTCAATAAGATCAACCCTCATTCCTCTAAACTCTGATGAATAACGGCCTAACCTGTTCAGCCGTTCTTGATAAGTCAACCCCTTCATCCCAGGAATCAGCCGAGTGAATATCTTCTGAAGTGCCTCCAATGCCAGTATATCCTTTCTTAAATACAGGGACCAAAACTGTATGCAGTACTCCAGGTGCAGCCTCACCAACACCCTGTACAGTTGTAACAAGACTTCCCTATTTTTAAACTCCAATCCCATAGCAATAAAGGCCAAAATTCCATTTGCCTTCTTAATTACTTGCTGCACCTGCATGCTAACTTTTTGTGTTTCATGCACAAGAATACCCAGATGCCTCTGTGCTGCGCTATTTTGAAGTCTCTCCCCATTTAAATAATAGTCTGCCTTTTCATTCTTCTTACCAAAGTGCATGACCTCACACTTTCCTACATTAAACTCCATCTGTTAAGTTTTTGCCCACTCAACCTATCTATATCCCCTTGCAGATTCCTTATGTCCTTATCACAACATGCCCTCCCACCTATTTTAGTATTGTCAGCAAATTTGGATACATTACACTCTGCCCCCTCCTCCAAGTTGTTAATATAGATAGTAAATAATTGAGGCCCTGGGATCCACCTTGTGGCACTCCATTAGTTACATCTTTCCAACCTGAAAAAGACCCATTAATCCAGAGTTAACATCTTCTGCGAGTTAACCAATCCTCAATCCATGCTAATACATTACCCCCAATACTGTGATTTTCTTACTTGTGCAATAATCTTTTATGTGGCACCTTCTCGAATGCCTTCTGGAAATCCAAATATATTACATCTACCGGTTCCCCTTTATCAACTCTGCTGGTTATATCCTCTAAGAACTCTAGCAAATTTGTCAAACATGATTTCCCTTTCACAAAACCATGTTGATTCTGTTTGATTGAGTTAAGCTTTTCTAAATGTCCTGCTAGTTCTTCCTTAATAATGGACTCTAGCATTTTCCCAACGACCGATGTTAGGCTGACCAGCCTATAGTTTCCTGCTTTTCGTCTTCCTCCCTTCTTGAACAGGGGCGTCACATTAGCGGTTTTCCAATCCGCTTGGACCCTCCTGGAATCCAGTGAGTTCTGGAATATTTCGACAAATGACTCCACTATGTCTGCAGTCACTTCCTTTAAAACCCTTGGATGCAGGCCATCAGTTCTTGGCAACCTGTCTGCCTTTAGTCCCATTAGTTCATCAAATACATTGTCCCTCGTGATAGAGACTGTTACAAGATCTTTCCTCCCATTCGCTCCTTGCTTATCTGATATCTTTGGGATGTTTGTAGAGTCCTCCACCATGAAGACTGATGCAAAATATTGGTTTAAATTATCTGCCATTTCCCTATTCCCCGTTATCAATTCTCCAATCGCATCTTCAGAGGGTCCCACTCTCACTTTAGCTACTCTTTCTTTTTATATACCCGTAGAAGCTCTTGGCTGTTTTTATATTTCTTGCCAATTTACTCTCAATCAATTTTCTCCCCCTTTATTAGCTTTTTAGTCATCCGCTGCTGGTTCCAAAAAAATTCCCAATCCTCTGGCCTACCACTAGTTTTCGCCGCTTGACTTAAGTAGAATGCCTCAGTCATGTTGACTCATACCTTTCAACCTTAATAATCAACCTTGATTTGCTCAACCGGGTTAGAATATGGTAATGTAAAAACAGAAAATGCTGGAAATACTCAGCAGGTCTGGCAGCATCTGTGGAGAGAGAGGCAGAGTTAACATTTCAAGTCTGTGACCTTTCATCAGAACTGGCAAAGGTTAGAAATGGAATAGGTTTTAAGCAAGTGAAGCAGGGGCAGTGGGTGGGGGCGAGGGGGGAAGAGAACAAAAGCAAAAGGTGTGTGATAGAGCAGAGGGCAGGAGAGATTAAATGACAAAGATGTCATGGGACAAAGGCAAAGAGAGTGCTAATGGTGAAAGACAAAGCATTAGTCCAGAGAGTATTAATGACAGAATAATAGACAGCTCTGTCCAAAAATAAAAACATGAAAAACCAAGTTTAAAGCAGGCACATGGTTAAAAAATAAAATAAATAAATGGCCAGTCATGCTCTGAAATTGTTGAACTCAATGTTGAGTCCAAAAGGCCGTACAGTGCCTAATTAGAAAATGAGGTGCTGTTCCTCGAGCTTGCGTTGATGTTCACTAGAACACTGCAGCTTACCAAGGACAGAAATGTGGGTGAGAGTGCAGGGTGGCAAATTGAAATGGCAAGCAACCGGAAGCTCAGGGACATGCTTGCAGACTGAGCGGAGGTGTTCCGCAAAGGAGTCACCCAATCTACATTTGCTCTCCCCAACGTAGAAGAGACGGCATTGTGAGCAGTGAATACAGTATACTAAATTGAAAGAAGTACAAGTAAATCACTGCTTCACCTGGAAGGAGTGTTTGAGGCCTTGGATGGTGAGGAGAGAGGAAGTAAAAGGGCAGGTATTACACCTCCTGCGATTGCATGGGAAGGTGCCGTGGGAAGGGCTCGAGGTGTTGGAGGAGATGGACAAATGGACCAGGGTGTCCGAGGGAACGATCCCCTCAGAATGCTGACAGGGGAGGGGAAGACGCATTTGGTGGTGGCGTGCTGAGTCAAATATAGAAGAGAAACTGGAAGGCAGAGCAAAAATAGACCTGTAAAGGCACGAGGGAAAAATGCAAGGCTGGATTGCATCTATTTCAATGCAAGTGTTACTAGTAAGGCTGATGAATTGAGGGTGGTGATTAGCACATGGGATTATGATATTGTTGCTATCATAGAGATTGGTTGAGGGAGGGGCAGGACTGGCAGCTCAATATTCCAGGGTATAGAATCTTCAGGTGGGAAAGGGGAGGGGATAAAAGAGGAGGTGGCATTGCACTGTAGATCAAGGAGTCAATTACTGCAGTAAGGAGGGATGATATCTTAGAAGGTTCTTCAAATGAGGCCATATGGGTAGAAATTAAAAACAAAAAAGGGGAAATCACTTGGCTGGGAGTGTACTACAGGCCTCCAAATAGTCAGGGAGAGATAGAGGAACAGATATGTAGGCAAATCTCAGAGAGCTGTAAAAATAATAGGGTAATAATAGTAAAGGATTTCAACTTACCCAATATCAATTGAGATAGTCTTAGTGTAAAAGGCTTAAAAGGGGCGGAACTCGTAAAATGCATACAGGAGAGCTTTTTGAGCCAGTACGTAGAAAGTCCTGCAAGAGAAGGGGCAGTACTGGACTAATCCTAGGGAATGAAACTGGATAAGTGGTAGAAGTGTCAGTGAGATTTAAAGTAGTTATGGAAAAGGACAAAGATGGGCCAGAAATAAAGGTACTGAATTGGAGGAAGCCGATTTCATTATGATAAAACAGGATCTGGCCAGAGTGGACTGGGAACAGCTACTTGTAGGAAAGTCTACATCAGACTAGTGGGAGTCATTGAAAGAGGAAATAGTAAGGGTTCAGAGCCAATATGTACCCGTTAAGGTGAAGGGTAGGACCAACAAGTCCAGGGAACCCTGGATGTCAAGGGATATAGAGGATTTGATATTTGATCAGGGAAAAAAACAGAGGCTTATGGCAGATTCGGCGCGCTGAAAACAGCGGAGACACTAGAGGAGTATAGGAAGTGTGGGGGCGGGGGGGGGGACTAAAAAAAGTAATTAGGAGAGCGAAGAGGGGACATGAAAAAACACTGGCTGGCAAGGTAAAGGAAAATCCTAAGGCGTTTTCTAAGTATATTAAGGGCAAAAGGATAACCAGGGAAAGAGTGGGACCCATTATGGACCAAATTGGCAATCTGTGTGTGGAGCCAGAGGACATAGGTGAGGTTTTAAATGATTACTTTGCATCTGTGTTCATTATGGAGAAGGACGATGTAGGTGTAGCGATCAGAGAGGGGGACTGCGATATACTTGAACATATTAGCATTGAAAGGGAGGAAGTATTAGCTGTTTTAGCAGGCTTAAAAGTGGATAAATCCCCAGGCCCAGATGAGATGTATCCCAGGCTGTTATGTGAGGCATGGCAGGAGATAGCAGGGGCTCTGACACAAATTTTCAAATCCTCACTGGCCACAGGAGAGGTACCAGAGGACTGGAGGACAGAAAATGTGGTGCCATTATTCAAGAAGGGTAGCAGGGATAAACCAGGTAATTACAGGCCGGTGAGTCTAACATCAGTGGTTGGGAAACTATTGGAAAAAATTCTAAGGGACAGGATTAATCTCCAATTGGAGAGGCAGGGATTAATCAGGGATAGTCAGGGGGAGATCGTGTCTAACTAACTTGATTGAATTCTTCGAGGCGTTGACTAGATGTGTAGATGAGGGTAAAGCAGTTGATGTAGTCCACATTGACTTCAGTAAAGCTTTTGATAAGGTCCCGCATGGGAGATTGGTTAAGATGGTAACAGCCCATGGAATCCAGGGCAATTTGGCAAAGTGGATCCAAAATTGGCTTAGTGGCAAGAGGCAGAGGGTGATGGTCGAGGGTTGTTATTGCGAGTGGAAGCCTGTGACCAGTGGTGTACCGCAGGGATTGGTGCTGGGACCCTTGCTGTTTGTTGTGTACATTAATGATTTCGACGTGAATATAGGAGATATGATAAGTAAGTTTGCAGATGACACGAAAATTGGTGGTGTCGTAAATAGTGAGGAGGAAAGCCTTAGATTACAGGATGATATAGATGGGCTGGTAAGATGGGCAGAGCAGTGGCAAATGGAATTTTATCCTGAGACGTGTGAGGTGATGCATTTTGGGAGGACTAACAAGGCAAGGGAATATACAATGGATAGCAGGACCCGAGGAAGTACAGAAGGTCAGAGGGATCTTGGTGTACTTGTCCATCGATCACTGAAGGCAGCAGCACAGGTAGATCAGGTGGTTAGGAAGGCATATGGGATAGTTGCCTTTATCAGCTGAGGCATAGAATATAAGAGCAGGGAGGCTATGATGGAGCAGTATAAAACGCTAGTTGGGCCACAGCTGGAGTACTGTGTACAGTTCTGGGCACCACACTATAGGAAGGATGAGATTGCCCTGGAGAGGGTGCAGAGGAGATTCATTAGGATTTTCCCTGGGCTGGAGCTTTTCAGCTATGAAGAAAGATTGAAAAGGCTGGGGTTATTTTCCTTAGAACAGAGAAGGCTGAGGGGAGACATGATTGAGATATTCAAAATTATGAGGGGCATTGATAGGTTAGATGGGAAGAAACTTTTTCCCTTGGTGGAGGGGTCAATAACCAGGGTGCATAGATTTAAGGTAAGGGGCAGGAGGTTTAGAGGGGATTTGAGGAAAATCTTTTTCACCCAGAGGGGTGGTTGAAATCTGGAACGCACTGCCTGAAGAGGTGGTAGAGGCAGGAACCCTCAAAACATTTAAAAAGTATTTAGATGAGTTAGGGCAAGGGAAGCCTGTCGTGGTTCTGGGAGGGAGGGGAAGGAGTGAGGGCAGAAGTGCGGGAAATGAGTCATGAACATGGTTGAGGGCCCTGTCAAACACATTGGGGGGAATCCTCAGTTGAGGAAAAAGGAAGACATATCAGAAGTGCTGTTGTGGAAGGTTGCATCATCAGAACAGAGGCATCGGAGACAAAGAAACTGGGAGAATGGAATGGAGTCCTTACAAGAGGCAAGGTGTGCAGAAGTGTAGTCAAGGTAGCTGTGGGAGTTGGTGGGCTTATAATGAATATTATTGGACACCCTATCCCCAGAGATGGAGAGAGAAGTCGAGGAAGGAAAGGGAAGTGTCAGAGATGGAACATGTAAAGGTGAAAGAAGGATGGAAATTCGAAGCAAAATTGATGAAGTTTTCTAGTTCGGGGCTTTTGGACAGAGCTTTCTATTATACTGTTATTAAAAACAAAGGTGACCGCGGTGACTGCAACAACTACCGTGGAATCTCCCCGCTCAGCATAGTGGGGAAAGTCTTTGCTCGAGTCGCGCTGAACAGGCTCCAGAAGCTGGCCGAGCGCGTCTACCCTGAGGCACAGTGTGGCTTTCGTGCAGAGAGATCGACCGTTGACATGCTGTTCTCCCTTCGTCAGATACAGGAGAAATGCCGTGAACAACAGATGCCCCTCTACATTGCTTTCATTGATCTCACCAAAGCCTTTGACCTCGTCAGCAGACATGGTCTCTTCAGACTACTAGAAAAGATCGGATGTCCACCAAAGCTACTAAGTATCATCACCTCATTCCATGACAATATGAAAGGCACAATTCAACATGGTGGCTCCTTATCAGAGCCCTTTCCTATCCTGAGTGGCGTGAAACAGGGCTGTGTTCTCGCACCCACACATTTTGGGATTTTCTTCTCCCTGCTGCTTTCACATGCGTTCAAGTCCTCTGAAGAAGGAATTTTCCTCCACACAAGATCAGGGGACAGGTTGTTCAACCTTGCCCGTCTAAGAGCGAAGTCCAAAGTACGGAAAGTCCTCATGAGGGAACTCCTCTTTGCTGACGATGCTGCTTTAACATCTCACACTGAAGAGTGCCTGCAGAGTCTCATCGACAGGTTTGCGGCTGCCTGCAATGAATTTGGCCTAACCATCAGCCTCAAGAAAACGAACATTATGGGGCAGGACGTCAGAAATGCTCCATCCATCAATATTGGCGACCACGCTCTGGAAGTGGTTCAAGAGTTCACCTACCAAGGCTCAACTATCACCAGTAACCTGTCTCTAGATGCAGAAATCAACAAGCGCATGGGTAAGGCTTGCACTGCTATGTCCAGACTGGCCAAGTGAGTGTGGGAAAATGGCACACTGACACGGAACACAAAAGTCCGAGTGTATCAGGCCTGTGTCCTCAGTACCTTGCTCTATGGCAGCGAGGCCTGGACAATGTATGTCAGCCAAGAGTGACGTCTCAATTCATTCCATCTTCGCTGCCTCCGGAGAATACTTGGCATCAGGTGGCAGGACCGTATCTCCAACACAGAAGTCCTCGAGGCGGCCAACATCCCCAGCTTGTACACACTACTGAGTCAGCGGCGCTTGAGATGGTTTAGCCATGTGAGCCGCATGGAAGATGGCAGGATCCCCAAAGACACATTGTACAGCGAGCTCGCCACTGGTATCAGACCCACCAGCCGTCCACGTCTCCGCTTTAAAGACGTCTGCAAACGCGACATGAAATCCTGTGACATTGATCACAAGTCGTGGGAGTCAGTTGCCAGCGTTCGCCAGAGCTGGCAGGCAGCCATAAAGACAGGGCTAAAATGTGGCGAGTCGAAGAGACTTAGTAGCTGGCAGGAAAAAAGACAGAGGCGCAAGGGGAGAGCCAACTGTGCAACAGCCCTGACAAACAAATTTCTCTGCAGCACCTGTGGAAGAGCCTGTCACTCTAGAATTGGCCTTTATAGCCACTCCAGGCACTGCTTCACAAACCACTGACCACCTCCAGGCGCGTATCCATTGTCTCTCGAGATAAGGAGGCCCAAAAGAATACACTCTCTGGACTAATGCTTTGTCTTTCACCACACCACTAGCACTCCCTTTACCATTGTCCCATGACATCGTTGTCATTTAATCTCTCCTGCCCTCTGCACTATCACACACCTTCCCTTTTTTCTCTCCCCCCCCCACTTCACTAAAACCTATTCCATTTCTAACCTTTCCCAGTTATGATGAAAGGTCACAGACCTGAAATGTTATCTCTTGTTTCTCTCTCCACAGATGCTGCCAGACCTGAGTATTTCCAGCATTTCTGTTTTTATTTCAGATTTCCAGCATCCATAGTATTTTGCTTTTATTTTAGAATATTGGTGACTTCATCCCATGTCCAACTGATAATGGCAATACCATCAATGTATGCGAGAGTATATTTCCCAACATCTATCAGAATAGAATCCACCCACCATTGTAAAACTATAGCATATTCACATCTAGGCCCAGTGCTTGAGCACTCAATTGGGTATCTTGACAAAATAATCTACTTTGCTACACCTTTCTTCCACCATATATAGTTAGACTATAATTTATTATGCCTCCTTGGCCACAGAAACAAAACAAAACATCAAGATAGCAATGCAGTCATGCAAGAGTTTCTGGCGGCTCTAGGTCCTACTGTGCAAGTTCATCAACCTACTCAGTTTGCCTGCTAATTGCAGCATTCTCTAAGTTTCTGTCCCCATGATTAGAATCCCCCGAGTGTACCGCTTTGATTAGCATCAACAGATCCCACATGTAGGATCCATATAGTAATATAAACGGTGACAACCTCTCTAAATTTGGAGCAGCTCTCTGCAAGTAACCATTTTCCAGACTAACTTTCAACAAGAACGGGACCTACATGATTAGAATTCAGCCTTGTTCTTAGAGATGATGGGCAACTGAAAATGTTGCAAAATCTGTCCTTTGTGTGCTCTGCCCTCAAATGTCCTGAATAAGAAATGCCATGGCTGTACGCCTAGTAAATATTGTTGGTACACCCACAGTACCACTGCATGTTAGAATTCTTCCAATTCTTGTCCCATAACCAACTTTCCTCTGTAGTGGACTAAAAAGCAGTCAACATAGCGCCATTGGCTTAAAATTTATGTCCTTGCTACCTGGATGACCTGAGTGGGAGTTCATTGTGTCTCTGCTCTTTCATGGCTTTCTAGGGGTTTGGTCAACTGGATCATGCAAAATATGGGGCTGAATTTTATGGGCCTAGGGACAGGAATGGAGGCAGAGTAAGCCATAAAGTTTCATGGGAAGGCAAGGGGATGGGGGGGGGGGGGGGGGGGGATGGGGGTGGGGGGGGGGGGTGGTTGGAACACCTGTCACCTTTTTGACACGTTTGAATTTTATGGCCAATTAATGGCCTCTTCTCACCGCTGCTGACATTTTACCAGCAGCAGGGGGTGCCTCCGCCAAGTGAGTAACTTAAGGCAGCCTCCATGTGGGTAATCTGTGGCCCACCGCAGGCCTCTGGCAGCAAAGGCCGCCCTTGTGGCCCCCCGCCCTCGGTAACCCATCCATCTTCAGTCCAGGCTCCATGGTTCAGTAGCCCACCCACCTTCAGTCCAGGCTCCTTAGCTCTGTTCAAGTGCCTGCTGAAGTTCCAGCAGTGACCCTCTGATTGGCCAGCAGCTCTTGGAGGCAGGATCCCAAGACCCCGACGCTGGGCACTTAATTGTCCAAGTGTTGTTAAATACAGTCGAGGCAGGGCTCCCTTCATCCGGGTGTCCTTGTGCATGAATTGCAAAATGTTAGTATGCAGGTACAGCATGTAATTAGGAAAGTTAATAGAATGTTATTGTTTATCACGAGGGAATTGAATACAAAAGTAGGGAGGTTATGCTTCAGCTGTACAGGGCACTGGTGAGACCACATCTGGAGTACTGTGTACAGTATTGGTCTCCTTATTTAAGGAAGGATGTAAATGGGTTGGAGGCAGTACAGAGAAGGTTTACTAGACTAATCCCTGGAATGGGCAGGCTGTCTTACGAGGAAAGATTGGACAGGCTAGGATTGTATCCGCTGGAATTTAGAAGAGTAAGAGGCGACTTGATTGAAACATATAAGATCCTGAGGGGTCTTGACAGGGTGGATATGGAAAGGATATTTCCCCTTGTGGGAGAATCCAGAACTAGGGGGTCACTGTTTAAAAGTAAGGGGTCGCCCATTTAAGACAGAGATAAGGAGAAACTTTTTCTCTCAGAGGGTCGTGAGTCTTTGAAATTCTCTTCCTCAAAAGGCAGTGGAAGCAGAGTCTTTGAATATTTTTAAGGCAGAGGTAGATAGATTCTTGATAAGCAATTGGGTGAAAGGTTATCAAGGGTAGGTGGAAATGTGGAGTAATCAGTTCAGCCATGAACTTATTGAATGGCGGATCAAGCTCGAGGGGCCGAGTGGCCTACTCTTGCTCCTAATTCGTATGTTCGTATGTATGTTCACCTTTTGGGCCCGCCATTGGAACACCTGCTGGCTACATCACACGGGAGACCTTGGCACCCTTGCCTGCTCTTACTTTGACCAGCATCATTGCAGCAGTGAACTCCTCACCCCAGGACCTGACTGCTGCGTCAGGTGCTGTGTGGGCTGAGATCACCACTTTGGCCACATTACTCATTTTTAAGACCAGCTTGAATCCACAGCCTTTGCACAACTGCAAACTTTGTCCTCCTTAACCATATTTGCCATGATGTTCCCATCATTCATATAATTCCCAGCAGAACCTTGAACAACCTTTGATAATAGAACAATCTTAAAGGCTTTGTATCTGAATGCACGAAACATTCGGTATAAAATGAATGAGTTAATGGGTATGATTGAGTGGCAATTACCGAGATGTGGTTGCAGGGGAACCAGGTTTGGGAATTGAATATCCAAGGGTACTCAGTATTTCGGAAGGATAGGCAGGAAGGAAAAGGAGGTGGTGTAGCTTTGTTAGTAAAGGAAGAGATCAGTGCTGCAGTGAGAAATGATATAGGCACTGGAGATCAAGACGTAGAATCAGTCTGGATCGAAACAAGAAATAGCAAGGGAAAGAAGTCCCTGGTGGGAGTAATCTAGAGGTCCCCAAACAGTAGTTCCACAGTGGGACACAGTATAAACCAGGAAATACTGGGGACTTGTAAGAAAGGTACAGCAATAATCATGGGTGATTTTAATATGCATATAGACTGGATTTATCAAATTGGCAAGGGTAGCCTCGAGGGAGAGTTCATTGAATGTATTAGAGATTGTTTTTTGGAGCAATACGTTGTGGAACCAATCAGGGAGCAGGCTATTCTAGATTTGGTATTATGTAATAAGGTGGGATTAATTAATGATCTCATAGTTAAGGATCCTCTAGGGAAGAGTGATCATAGCATGCTAGAATTTCAAATTCAGTTTGAGAGTGAGAAACTGGAGTCCCACACTAGCGTTCTGGAGTTAAACAAAGGTAATTACATAGGCATGAGGACAGATTTGGCCCTAGTAGATTGGGCAGGAAGACTACAAGAAAGGACAGTTGATGAGCAGTGGCAGATGTTTAAGGCGATATTCAATTCCTCCCAACTAAAATATATTCCAGAGAGGAAGATTCTAAGAGGGGGGAGAAACATCCATGGCTAAGCAAGGAAGTTAAGGATAACATAAAGACAACAACTAAGGCATACCGTATTGCAAAGGCCAGTGGCAGGCTGAAAGATTGGGAAACTTTTAAAGATCAACAAAGGGTTACTAAAAAAAAAAGTAAGAAAAAGAGCAAAGGTAAATTATGAAAGAAAACTAGTGCAAAACATAAGAACGGATAGCAAAAGCTTCTATAAGTATATAGAACGGAAGAGTAGCTAAAGTGAATGTTGTTCTCTTGGAGGTTGTGACTGGGGAGCTAATAGTGAGGAACACTGAAATGGCGGAGACACTAAATCAGCATTTTGCCTGAGTTTTCACGGTGGAGGACACTAGTACCATCCTAATAGTAACAGGTAATGCAGAGGTTATAGAAAAGGGAGGAACTTAGAACAATCACCACCACAAGGGAAAAAGCACTGAGCAAACTATTGGGATTGAAGGCAAACAAGTCCACAGGGCCGGATGGACTACGTCCTAGGGTCTTAAAGGAAGTAGCAGCGGAGATAGTGGATCCATTGGTTGTAATATTCCAAAATTCTCTGGATACGGGAAAGGTTCCAGTGGATTGGAAAAAAAATAATGTAATGCCCTTATTCAAAAAGGGAGGGAGGCAAAAAGTAGGAAACTATAGTTTAACATCTGTCGTTGGGAAATTGTTAGAATCCATTATTAAAGAAGTAATAACAGGACATTTAGAAAGTCAAAACGCAATCCATCATTGTCAGCATGGTTTTATGAAGGGTAAATCGTGTTTGACTAATTTGCTAGAGTTCTTCGACGATGTAACAAGTAAAGTGGATAATGGGGATCCTGTAGATGTAGTATATCTGGACTTCCAGAAGGCATTTGATAAGGTGCCGCACAAAAGGTTAATACACAAGGTAAGATCACATGGGGTTAGGGGCAATTTATTAGCTTGGATAAAGGATTGGCTAACCAACAGAAAAGAGAGTCGGGATAAACGGGTCCTTTTCTGGTTGGCGAGATGTAATTAGCGGGGTGCCACAGGATTCGGTCCTCGGGCCCCAACTATTTACAATCTATATTAATGACTTCGATGCAGGGATAGATGGTAATATAGCCAAATTTGCAGATGACACTAAAAATCGGTGGGATAGTAAGTTGCAATAAAGAAATTTACAAATGGATATGGATAGGTTAGGTGAACGGGGCAAAATTTGGCAGATAGAGTTTAACGTGGATAATTTTGAGGTTATCCATTTTGGTCAGAAGAACAGAAAGGCAAATTATTATCTAAATAGAGAGAAACTTCAGAGTGCTTCGGTGTAGAGAGATGTGGGTGTCCTCGTACATGAATTGAAGAAAACTAGTATGCAGGTGCAGCAGATAATAAGGAAGGCAAATGGAATTTTAGCATTTATTGCAAAAGGAATAGAGTATAACAGTAGAGAAGTGTTGTTGCAACTGTACACAGCATTAGTGAGACCACACCTGATGTATTGCGTACAGTTTTGGTCCCCTTACTTGAGGAGGGATGTAGTTGCATTGGAAGCAGTTCAGAGGAGGTTCACTAGATTGATTCCAGAGATGAGGGGTTTGTCTTATGAAGAGAGATTGAGCAGTTTAGGCCTTTACTCTCTACAGTTGAGAAGAATGAGAGGAGATCTAATTGAGGTATATAAGATGATTAAGGAGATTGACAAAGTAGACATAGAGAGGATGTTTCCTCTGGTGGGGCAATCTAGAATGAGTGGTCATAGTTTTAGGATAAAGGGTAGCATATTTAAAACAGAGATGAGGATAAATTACTTCTCTCAAAGGGTCGTGAGTCTGTGGAATTCACTACCCCAGACTGCGGTGGATGCCGGGACATTGAGTAGATTTAAAGGAGGAGATGGACAGATTTTTAATTAGTAATGGGTTGAAGGGTTATGGAGTACGGGAAGGAAAGTAGAGGCCAAGATGAGATCAGCCATGATCGTATTGAATGGCGGAGCAGGCTCAAGGGGCTGAATTGCCTACTCCTGCTCCTAGTTCTTATGTTCAATTAGACATGGGAAAAACCCATTTTTTCCCTCCTTCCATTTGCCATGAGTAAAATTCTAGTCATATTTCAATGGTGCTAAATCAAGTGAGTGCAGACAGTTATACTGGTTGCTACACCAGGTGTAGTCAAAATAATACTAAGGTACACCCAGTATCATATAATCCTTCAATGAGTTGCCTCTGCCTTAAAAGTAGGCATGCTAATGCCATCAGTTAACACTACACTAGGTGAGGGGTAAGGCGGTGGGTTGATGGCGAACTGTCCACCTTTGCCCTCATTACCCCTCTGAAACTGACCTAAACTTCAGGATTTAGCGCATGGGCAGATTAATGGGGAAATCCTGAAGTTGCAGTCTGTCATTCACTGCTCCACCACAGATTGCGCCCCTTTCCCCACCCCCAGAGCCAGCAAGATACAAAAGAATAGAGCTATTGTAGAATATTTTATTTTTCTTTTGAAGAGTATGAGCACAGCTGACACACATTTGATTTAACCATCCATCAGCAGATCTATCTGGAGCTCCAACAGGCCTCACTCTGCTCTGCCAAAACAGCCCACTAGTCTAGGATCATCCTGGTGGGCATTAATTTCTTCATCTCCATTAACATCCTGGAGGTTAACCACTGACCAGAAACTAAACTGGGTTAGCAACCAATGAAATCACTTGATATGATGAGAACGTCCACTTTTCCACTCTGACATCACCATTAGAAACCCCATAAAAAGTTACACCTTGTTCAATCAGGAATAACTGGGTTTTTAATGGTAACCTTAGTAATAACTATTGCTGAACAACAGATCTAGCCCTGAAAAAGATACATTTTATATTTGTGGGGTGTTGTTAAATGTCTCCATTCTAAATTTCTTTAATTTTTTTCAAGTTTATTTTAGGATGTTTCAGCTTCACTTCATGGGTATGTCCCAATCTTTATTTTTCTCTATGTAAAATTTTTTTAAAAAGTGATTTGATTTTAGTGCTTTTCATTTCCCGGTTGGCTGTCTGTGAGAATTCTTTAATGTGACTGGCAACTTGGACAGTTTGATGACATTTCTGCAACTCCACACTAGGAATCCCCATGATGAGAAACTCCATTAAATAATTCCGCAATCCACCACGGCGAGAGAGTTAAAGTTCTAACCATACAGATCACTAAATCTCTCAGCGAGGCTTTCTTTGAGGTCAGCTGCTTCACTGCTGAAGGCAAACACCGGTCCATATAATTCTATGGTACCTAAGCTTACCTAGCTCCTTATGTAGTAGAAAATAATAAATATTTCACAACTAGTGTTCTAATCTATGATTACAAGGTATATTCACATTTAGAGGCTCTTGTTCTCTTTGCCTAGAGAAGTTATCTGGTTGGCTTTCTAGACTGACTTCAAGGTACCCAGTCAGGCACTTTGATTTGAGTGGGACAGGCTGATCAATACCTTCCAAAAGTGACCATGAATAAACGAATTTAAACAATTATCTGTGAACTAAAGAAAAAGCTGCCAGTCAAACACATGAACAAATTCTACAAGATGTTTATATTTGAATGGAATGGTTTGGCAAAACCAAACCTACAAAAATCTGCAACCTACAATTGCATCAAGACAGGATACGATTTTTGTGAGAAACTGTCTTTAACCACTTACATACTACAATAAAAATTTTTAAAAGCCAATATAATAGTAAAGTGTCACATTGCTGTATGTGGGAGTTTTCTGTGCGCAAACTGGTTGCTGCATTTTCTACATTACAGCAATGACTACATTTCAAAAAGTAAATTATTGGCTGTAAAACACTTTAGGACACCCCTTAGGTTATGAAAGGCCTATATAATGCAAATCTTCCATTATTTATGAAAAATGCTTTATTTCTTCACAGTGCCTTTATATTCAATGGTCTGAAAACAAACTAAAATGTTATTTTATATTTTAGTGTGCAGTAACTGTTATCCACCCCTAAGCTGTCGTGGCACCTCTCCATAGCAGCAGTGTTGAGAATGGGAACTCAGTGAGGTGCTTGAAATCAAATCTATTTTCCACATCAGTGCATGCTATTTGTCCTTTATGTTTAGCTACCACACTAAAATAAATTATAGGGTGTATATTTTTGAGATACAAGGATACACAAGAACAAAGCTATTATAGAATATGTTATATTGTTAAGTGTATGAGCACAGCTGACACACATCTGATTTAACCATCCATCAGCAGATCTAGCTGGAGCTCCAAAAGGCTTCACTCGGTTCTGCCAAAATTCTCGGATCACCGTGAAGGCCATTAATTTCTTCATCTCTCTTAACATCCTGGAGGTTAACCACTGACCAGAAACTAAACTGAGTTAGCCACATAAACTACTAGAGCAAACCAGAGGCTTTGCATTCTGAAGTGACTGGCTCACTTCCTAATTCTCCAAAGCCTCATCATCACCGATGAAGCACAAGTCATAAGGATGATGAAATACTTTCCACTTGCCTGGATGAGTGCAGCTGCAACATTTGAAAATCGTCACCATCTATGACAAAGCAGTCCATTTGATCAGTACCCCATCCACCAGTTTAAACATCCATTTCCTCCACCACAGTCATACCACTGTTGCAGTGAGTACTATCTACAAGATGCACTGTAGCAAGTGAGCAATGCTTCTCCGATACCACCTTCGAATCCCTCAGTCCCCACCACCTAGAAGAATGGCAGCAGGTACATGGGAACAACATCATCACCTCCAGGTTTCCCTCCAAGTCACACATCATATCGTCATTTCTTCATCATCACTGTGCCAAAACCTGAAACTCCTATCCTAACAGCATTATGAGAGTAGCTTCACCACATGGAGTGCAATGGTTCACCACCATGCCAGCAATGCCCATTTCCCGAGAATTAATTAAAAAGGATGCCAGCATCTAGCCAATCGGTTCACTTCACTTGATATTAAGTGCCTTTTTTTCTTATTCTTTCATGGGATGTGGGTGTCACTGGTAAGTGTACTGAACACAGAAAATGCTATTGACCCCAGATTCCTTCTGGTAATGCTGAAAATCTATGCACCAGAGATGGCCAGCCCTTAACCATAACCCTACTCCAAAACAGCTACAACACTAAGTTCTACTCAAAAATGTGGTCGGTTGCCCAGTCACATCTGATCCATAAAATACAATAAATCTAACCCAAATAGTTAGCTTTCTATCAGCCTCCTCCCAATCATCAGAATACCAATGAATGACATAGAATCATAGAAACTTTACAGCACAGAGAGAGGCCACTTGGCCCATCGCATCTGTGCCGACTGAAAAACGATCCACCCAGTCTAATCCCACCTTCCAGCATTTGGTCCGTAGCCCTGCAGATTACGGCACTTGAGATGCATATCCAGACATCTTTTAAATGAGCTGAGGGTTTCTGCCTCTACTACCCTTTCAGGCAGTGAGTTCCAAACCTCCACCACCCTCTGGGTGAAAATCTTTTTCTTCATCTCCCCTCTAATCTTTCTACCAAGCACTTTAAATCTATGCCCCCTAGTCACTGACCTACATACGAACATATGAATTAGGAGCAGGAGTAGGCCACTCGGCCCCTCGAGCCTGCTCCGCCATTCAATAAGATCATGGCTGAAGTGATTTCTCCACATTACCATCTACCCCCGATAACCTTCCACCCCCTTGCTCATCAAGAATCTATCTACCTCTGCCTAAAATGTATTCAAAGACTCTTGCTTCCACTGCCTTTTGAGGAAGAGCGTTCCAAAGACTCAAGACCCTCAGAGAAAAAATTTCTCCTCATCTCGGTCTTAAATGGGCGACCCCTTACTTTTAAACAGTGACCCCGGGTTCCAGATTCTCCCACAAGGGGAAACATCCTTTCCACATCCACCCTGTCAAGACCCCTCAGGATCTTATATGTTTCAATCAAGTTGCCTCTTACTCTAAATTCCAGCGGATACAAGCCTAGCCTGTCCAATCTTTCCTCACAAGACAACCCGCCCATTACAGGTATTAGTCTAGTAAACCTTCTCTGAACTGCTGCCAATGCATTTTGTATTCAATTCCCCTCGCGATAAACAATAACATTTTATTAGCTTTCTTAATTATGTGCTGTACCTGCATACTAACCTTTGGCGATTCATGCACTAGGACACCCAGATCCTTCTGCATCTCAGGGCTCTGCAATCTCTCACCATTTAGATGATATGCTTCTTTGTTATTCTTCCTGCCAAATTGGACAACTTTGCATTTTCCCACATTATACTCCATCTGCCAGATTTTTGCCCACTCACTTAACCTATCTATATCCCTTTGTAGCCCTCCTTATGTCCTCTTCACAAGCTACTTTCCTACCTATCTTTGTGTCATCAGCAAATTTAACAACCATACCTTTGGTCCCTTCTTCTAAGTCATTTATATAAATTGTAAAAAGTTGAAGCCCAAGCACAGATCCCTGTGGCACACCACTTATTTTCTTGCCAACCAGAAAATTACCCATTTATGCCTACTCTCTGTTTCCTGTTAGCTAGCCAATCTTCTATCCATGCCAATATGTTACTCCCTACACCATGAGCTTTTATTTTCTGCAATAACCTTTGATGTGGCACCTTATCAAATGCCTTCTGGAAAGCCAAGTACAATACATCCACTGGTTCCCCTTTATCCACAGCACATGTAACTCCCTCAAAGAACTCCAATAAATTGGTCAAACATGATTTCCCTTTCACAAAACCATGTTGACTCTGCCTGATTACCTTGAATTTTTCCAAGTTCCCTGCTATAACATCTTTAATAATAGCTTCCAACATTTTCCCTAAGACAGATGTTAAGCCAACTGACCTGTAGTTTCCTGCTTTGTCTCCCTCCCTTTTTGAATAAAGGAGTTACATTCGCTATTTTCCAGTCCAGCAGAACTGTCCCTGAATCTAGGGAATTTTGGAAAATTTAAACTAACCCATCAACTATGTCACTAGCCACTTCTTTTAGACCCTAGGATGAAGTCCATCAGGACCCAGGGACTTGTCAGCCCACAGCTCCAACAATTTGTTCAGTACCACTTCCCTGGTGATTGTAATTTTCTTGAGTTCCTCCTTCCCTTCCATTTCCTGACTTACAGCTAATTCTGGGATGTTACTTGTATTCTCTATAGTGAAGGCCAATGCAAAATACCTGTTCAATTCATCTGCCATCTCCTTATTATCCATTATTAATTCCCCAGACTCATTTTCTATAGGACCAACGTTCACTTTGTTAACTCTTTTTTTTTATAAATATCTACAGAAACTCTGACTATCTGTCTTTATATTTCTAGCTACCTTTCTCTTGTAATCTAATTTTTCCTTCCTTATCAATCTTTTAGTCGATCTTTGCTGTTTTTTATGTTCTGTCCAATCTTCTGACCTGCCACCCATTTTTGCACAAATATATACTTTTTCTTTAAGTTTGATACTATCTTTAGCTGTTTTAGTTAACCACGGATGACGAGTACCCCCCCCCCCCCCCAAACCTTGGAATTTTTCTTTCTCATTGGAATGTATCTATTCTGTGTATTCTGAAATATCCCCTTAAATGTCTGCCACTGCATCTCTATTGACCTATCCTTTAACCTAACTTGCCAGTTTACTTTAGCTAGCTCCGCTTTCATGTCCTCATAATTGCCCTCATTTAAGTTTAAAATACTGGTCTTGGACCCACTCTTCTCTCCCTCAAACTGAATGTAAAATTCAATCATATTATAATCGCTGCTATCTAGGGGCACCTTAATTATGAGGTCATTAATTAATCCCATCTCATTGCACAACATCAGGTAGAATATAGCCTGCTCTCTGGTTGGCTCCAAAACATAATATTCCAAGAAATTATCCCAAAAACATTCTATGTACTCCTCATCTAGGCTACCTCATGCCCATCTGATTTTTCCTGTCTATATGTAGATAAAAATCCATGATTATTGGCGTACCTTTCTGACAGGCTGCCATTATTTCTTCCTTTATAGCCTGTCCTCCAGTGTGGTTAGCGTTAGGTGGCCTGTACACCACTCCCACAAGTGACTTCTTGCCTTTATGATTTCTCATCTCTACCCAAACTGCTTCTACATCTTGGTTTCCTGAACTTAGGTCATCCTTCTGTACTGCGCTAATACCATCATTAATTAACAGAGCCACCCTTCCACCTTTTCCCAGCTTGCTAGCCTTCCTAAATGTCATGTACCCTTCAATATTCAGGTCCCAATCCATGTCAGCCTGCAGCCATGTCTCTGTAATGGCTATCAGATCGTACTTATTTATTTCTATTGGCGCTTTCAGTTCATCGGTTTTGTTTCAAATGCTACATGCATTCAGATACAGAGCCTTTAGTTTGGTCCTTTTACTATTTTTGTAACCTCTAGCCATATCTGTTGATTTACTTTTAGATTTGTACGCTCTGTCCTTTCCTGTCATAGTCTGTTTATCATTTCCCAGATTAATACCTTCCTCTCTACTCCTTGATTTACCATATCTTCCCAAATTTGATCCCTTGCCCCCACTATTCAGTTTAAAACCCTCTCCACTTCCCTAGTTAGACCTCTCACCTGTTCACTGATTCTCATTTTGCATCCTGCCAAAACCACTTGGCTCCAAACTCAAGACTGATTCCTGGGATGGTAAGATTGCCCTATGAGAAGAGATTGAGGAGACTGGGCCTATATTCTCTAGCGTTTAGAAGAATGAGAGGTGATTCCATTGAAGCATACAACATTCTTACAGGGCTCGAAAAGGTAGATGCAGGAAGAATGTTTCCCCTAGCTGGAGGGTCTAGAATCAGGGGACACAGTCTCAGAATAAGAGGTAGGCCACTTAGGACTGAGATGAGGAGAAACTTCATGAGGACGGTAAATCTGTGGAATTCTCTATCCCAGAGGGCTGTGGAGGCTCAGTCATTGAGTATGTTCAAGACAGAGATTGATAGATTTCTAGATATTAAAGATATCAAGGGATTATGGGGATAGTGTGGGAAAATGGTGTTGAGGTAGATCAGCCATAATCTAGTTGAATGGCAGAGCAGGTTTAAGGGGCTGAATGTCCTACTCCTGCTCATATTTCCTATGTTCCATCACATCCTTGATCCAGACACGGATACAAGAGCGGTGTTGCAGAAGAGAGGTGAGTGTAGCCACTCTCAACATCAAGACAGAATTCAACTAAATATGATACCAGGAGCCCTGAGATTATAGGAATAGAAAGGAAAACTCTCCAGAGGCCAGAGGCATACCTAGCACATGGAATAACTGTTGCAGCTGTTGAAAGCTAATCATTGCAACCCCAGAAAGCCACCGCAGGAGTTCCTCAGGGAAATGTATTCAGTCCAACAATCTTCAGTTGTTTCATTAATTACCTTCCCTCTGTCATGATGCAGGAGTGGAGCTGTTCATTGGTATTTCCATAGTATTCAGTTCCATTCACAAATCCTCCAATAATGAGGCAACCCATAGCTGCCTAGAGGAGGACCTAGTTAATATCCACGATTTGGCTGACAGTGGCAAGTAACATTCTTGCCAAATAAATGCAAGATAATGGCCATCTCAAAATAGAAAAAGCACAGCCATCTCTCCTAGCCTTCAACTGCATCATCATCATCACCTAGTTCCCACAAGAAACCTTGTGAGTCTTCTGCTGCCCAGAAGCTTAACTAGACTAGCTGCTAAACACTGGGTATTGTGCGACACATAGCTTACCTCTTGACTTCAAAAAGCCTTTCCACCAGCTACAAGACTCAAGTTAAAAGTGTGATGAAATACTCGTTATTCACCTGGTTGAGAGCAGCCATCACAGCACTCAAGCTCAACACCATTTAGGATAGGTATGATCTGCTCTTCAGCGACTTCAACAGCATCGCTCTCTCCTGTGACCTCTACCACTAAGAAGGATAAGAACAGCACTATAGTGGGAAGAACTTCACCTCCAAGTCGCATGTCATCTTAACTTGGACATACATCACTGCTTCTTCACTGCTGCTGGATCAATATCCTGGAAGTTCCTATCCAATTTTACTATTGTGAGAGCACCATAATGGACTGCAGTAGTTCAAGGCGGCCTACTACCACTTTCTTAGAGCAACTAAATATGGGTAATCGATATAACCGTGGCAACTTTGAGAATTTTTTTCTAAAACCCTCTTGGATCAAGTTTCTGGTCACCCCTGCCAAATATCTCCCTTTTTGTTTTGACAATTGTTTTCATTACACCACTGTGAATCGATTTGTAACATTTTCTAACTTAAAGGCACTACATAAATGCAAATTTTGGTTGTACTTCCCACTAAAGCTTTGACTCTGGGCTCATGCTCCAGCAAACAGATCGTTGCCAGTAACCAAAGACCCATACTCAGAATAGGTTATTACCTCAAGAAGTTGAAATAAGGGCAGAATATCAAATGGAAAAAGAGGTGGCGAAGGAAGGGGGGGGGGGTGGTAGATAGAAACACAACCCACATGAAATTCTGCTTGATGAGTTTAACAGAGTGACTGTAACACAGCAAATATTCCCAAATATGCGAGCAATTTACAACCTCTTATACTTATCACAGTCGATTGCTTTCAAAGCAGTGAGTTCACACCATTATACACTATTCAGATTGTTTCCTAAACAAAGATAGATTAATTTTAAAAATAGATTTTGTATGAAAGATCAGTGAATTTGGATCTTTTAATTAGGTTAGTAATTAATTCCAAGTTAACTAATACTTCTATAATGGACCATGCCTCTTTAAATGGAGCTACTGAAGTGCTTATAGGTTGGGTTCACTATATGGTTATTGCATTGAAAAGTATTTTCTAAAAGCACTTTAGAAAGTGCTTTAGTAACATTTAGGGACAGGGTCAAATGCTACATTTCGGAAAATGGCTACAATGCTGAGATGTACTTTGATCTTGACAAAAGTGCAATTTGCGCACATCATACACATTCATAATACAGGCTTTTCACTTTGCTGGAAAAATGAATAATACATGCCATATTTATCACACACAATACCTGTTAGTCATAACTGACTCAGTTCTTATTGACAAGTGATAAACATCTCCAATACAATGAATATCTTACACTGTTTAGCATAGCAAAAGCAGGTATATTTTAAGATTCATAACATAACTGAGAATTAAAAACTAATACAAATTATGCAAAATTAGAAAACGATTAGGATCAATTCAAATCATCACATGACTTACCCCAGCTATATATATTGCATTGTTTGTTTCCTTCAAAAAGCACCAAGCACAGCAAATCTTCTTTTCATCTGAAGAGAGAAACAAATGATATTATGAGATCACATGATCCAAGAATGGTCAAGAAGTATTTAAGATGCTATGAATAGCATGCCCCAGTTTGCTGCACAATACAACATTTTGTGTGAACATATTTCTAAGCATACAAACTTAATGTGCCAAGTGCAATTAGTATTTGTTTGGCAGAGTGCCTGAAGAATGTGAATTTCATTCTGTAAAATATTAACAATGTAACTTTACCAGTTGACGGAGCTTTACACCACAAATCAAGATGACAACAACTTGCATTTATATAGCTTCTTTAATATCCCTAGGCACTTCAGAGGTGAAAGGGAAAAATGAATACTAAGCCAAAGAAAGTGAAAGTAGGAGGTGTGACCAAAGTTGATCTAAAAGGTAGATTTTAAGGAGGGTCTTAAAGGAAGAGAGGTTTAGAAAGGAAATTTCCAGTCTAGGAACCTAGGTGGCTGAAGGCACAGCTATCAACGATGGGGTGAATGGAAGGAGGCAAGTACAAGACAGCAAACTCAGAGGAACAGAAAGTTCAGAAGGAGCGTTTGTGGGGCTGGATGAGGTTACAGAGATAAGGAGGTGTGAGAAGCACAGAGAGACTTAAATACAAGGCGAGAATTTTAAAATTTGTGGCTTGGGAGACTGGGAACTAATATAGGTCAGTAAGGACAGAGATGATGGATAACCAGGATTTTGCATGGGATAGGATGCAGGATATAGGAGCAGCAGAGCTTTGGATGAATGAATTTTATGGAGAGTAGAGAAAGGAAGGCCAGCCAGGACAAAACTTAAATAGTTAAGATTCGAGGTGATGAAGGCATGGATAACTGTTTCAAGTAGATGGTCTGAGATAAGGGTGAAAGCCCAATGTTACAGAAATGGGCAGTCTTTATGATGGACAGCATATAAACTTGAAAACTTAGCTCAGTGTTGAATAGTGTGAACAGTATGGCTCAGCTTCAGACAGTGGCTGGGGAGGGAGTATGGAACTGATGACAAGGGTGTAGCTTGTGATTTTCGGTCCACCCAGTGATTAGCGGAAGGAAATTGCAGCTCATCCAAGACTAGATGTCCATCAAGTAGTTTGATAACAGAGATGTAGTGGAGAGGTTGGGAGAAGTGGTGGTGAGTTAGAGCTAGGGGTCATCAGCATTCATGTGAAATCTGACCCCATGTCTGTAAATAATGTCTCTAAACAGCTAAATGTGGAACAAGAGGGGGCCACAGATAGTTCCTTGTGGAACAGAGCTAACAGTGCAGGGATGGGAAGAAAAGTAATTACTGGAGATACTCTGGCTGCAATCAGATAGATATGAGTGGAATGGAACAAGGACAGTGCCATTCAAGTGGACAGCAGAAAATAGAAACTGGTGAAGGATGTCATGGCAGAGAGGATGAGAGATAATGCACCACGGTCACAGTCATGGCGGATGTAATTTGTGACTTTGGTTAGTGCCAATCTATCTTTTCACAGATAAATGCAGATGGGGTAAGCTGTTGAGCTCATCTCACCCAAAGAAACCATTAGTTTATTTCTTGGATCATTAGGGATTTCTAAAAACAGTTTGCAACGAAGCTCCACTGATAAATTATCAGATTTAAATTCTGTGTAGTTAATTGGTAAAAACTAATTTCCTCTTTAATGAGGGGAAAAACAAATGTCATTTTTACTATAAGGTATGCAGAAGTGCACACCCTACATCCATAATGCCATGGTATGCATCGGAGAGGCCAATAAACTACAATTTTGTAATTAGAAAAATGGTAGACTATATACAATGAATGCATAAATCATTCATAGCACATGTTGCAAATATATGCCATATTGTAACTTTGCAACTATTTCATATTTCAAATTTTAAAAATTATTTGCACTTCATGATACGAAGATGCTGATGTGCTACTTTAAATGCTTTGTCAGTTAATATTTTGCAGTGTACAGTTCATTTATGAATGTATCTTACTGCTAAAATAGTTATCTGATCATGTAAATATAGAATACAGCGGGAAATGCCACAAAACTGATAAAAATGTCTACAAAACATGTAAATAATTGTTGAATGTCATTTAGCTTAACTCTATTTTTTTTAGGATTAGTGATGCTCAAAATAAAAGCATTTTTGTTTGCTGATTTACTCTGAATTTACCCTTTGGGCTCTAACTGCTTCGCCGCTCTCCCCCTCCCCCCCCCCCCCCCCCCCCGCGAAATTGCGACTTACTCCCAGTTTTTGCTTCTAAAAATAATGATCGAAAAACCTGGATTTTTACTGACAGTAAAACCTATTTTTTTTTTTAAACAAAAGGTTCGTATGAATCATTGTTTCCAAGATAAACTGAAATGCTGTGCTTCTTGCTAATTCAGCCTCACTGGAGAGGAGGAGTGAACACCAGAGATTTCAATTGGTGCTTCCATTAGCGTAACGGTCATTTGCTACGACCTTTGGAAACCTTTGCTGGATTCCAGCCAAACTCATGGAGTTACGTTTCAACAGTTTTACATATCTGACAAGTTCAACATTACACTAGAAACGGCTGATCATGTTAACACTTCATTCTTTATATCATCAGCTTCTTTTTCTTTTGGGCCTCCTTATCTCGAGAGACAATGGATACGCGCCTGGAGGTGGTCAGTGGTTTGTGAAGCAGCGCCTGGAGTGGCTATAAAGGCCAATTCTGGAGTGACAGGCTCTTCCACAGGTGCTGCAGAGAAATTTGTTTGTTGGGGCTGTTGCACAGTTGGCTCTCCCCTTGCGCCTCTGTCTTTTTTCCTGCCAACTACTAAGTCTCTTCGACTCGCCACAATTTAGCCCTGTCTTTATGGCTGCCCGCCAGCTCTGGCGAATGCTGGCAACTGACTCCCACGACTTGTGATCAATGTCACACGATTTCATGTCGCGTTTGCAGACGTCTTTATAACGGAGACATGGACGGCCGGTGGGTCTGATACCAGTGGCGAGCTCGCTGTACAATGTGTCTTTGGGGATCCTGCCATCTTCCATGCGGCTCACATGGCCAAGCCATCTCAAGCGCCGCTGACTCAGTAGTGTGTATAAGCTGGGGGTGTTGGCCGCTTCAAGGACTTCTGTGTTGGAGATATAGTCCTGCCACCTGATGCCAAGTATTCTCCGAAGGCAGCGAAGATGGAATGAATTGAGACGTCGCTCTTGGCTGGCATACGTTGTCCAGGCCTCGCTGCCGTAGAGCAAGGTACTGAGGACACAGGCCTGATACACTCGGACTTTTGTGTTCCGTGTCAGTGCGCCATTTTCCCACACTCTCTTGGCCAGTCTGGACATAGCAGTGGAAGCCTTACCCATGCGCTTGTTGATTTCTGCATCTAGAGACAGGTTACTGGTGATAGTTGAGCCTAGGTAGGTGAACTCTTGAACCACTTCCAGAGCGTGGTCGCCAATATTGATGGATGGAGCATTTCTGACATCCTGCCCCATGATGTTCGTTTTCTTGAGGCTGATGGTTAGGCCAAATTCATTGCAGGCAGACGCAAACCTGTCGATGAGACTCTGCAGGCATTCTTCAGTGTGAGATGTTAAAGCAGCATCGTCAGCAAAGAGGAGTTCTCTGATGAGGACTTTCCGTACTTTGGACTTCGCTCTTAGACGGGCAAGGTTGAACAACCTGCCCCCTGATCTTGTGTGGAGGAAAATTCCTTCTTCAGAGGATTTGAACGCATGTGAAAGCAGCAGGGAGAAGAAAATCCCAAAAAGTGTGGGTGCGAGAACACAGCCCTGTTTCACACCACTCAGGATAGGAAAGGGCTCTGATGAGGAGCCACCATGTTGAATTGTGCCTTTCATATTGTCATGGAATGAGGTGATGATACTTAGTAGCTTTGGTGGACATCCGATCTTTTCTAGTAGTCTGAAGAGACCACGTCTGCTGACGAGGTCAAAGGCTTTGGTGAGATCAATGAAAGCAATGTAGAGGGGCATCTGTTGTTCACGGCATTTCTCCTGTATCTGACGAAGGGAGAACAGCATGTCAATAGTCGATCTCTCTGCACGAAAGCCACACTGTGCCTCAGGGTAGACGCGCTCGGCCAGCTTCTGGAGCCTGTTCAGAGCGACTCGAGCAAAGACTTTCCCCACTACGCTGAGCAGGGAGATTCCACGGTAGTTGTTGCAGTCACCGCGGTCACCTTTGTTTTTATAGAGGGTGATGATGTTGGCATCGCGCATGTCCTGGGGTACTGCTCCCTCGTCCCAGCACAGGCATAGCAGTTCATGTAGTGCTGAGAGTATAGCAAGCTTGGCACTCTTGATTATTTCAGGGGTAATGCTGTCCTTCCCAGGGGCTTTTCCGCTGGCTAGGGAATCAATGGCATCACTGAGTTCCGATTTGGTTGGCTGTATGTCCAGCTCATCCATGACTGGTAGAGGCTGGGCTGCATTGAGGGCAGTCTCAGTGACAGCATTCTCCCTGGAGTACAGTTCTAGGTAGTGCTCAACCCAGCGGTCCATCTGTTTGCGTTGGTCAGTGATTATGTCCCCCGATTTAGATTTGAGGGGGGTGATCTTCTTGATGGTTGGCCCAAGAGCTCTCTTCATGCCATCATACATTCCTCTGATGTTTCCGGTGTCTGAGGCCAGCTGAATATGACTGCATAGGTGTTGCCAGTAGTCGTTTGCGCAACGCCTAGCTGTTCTTTGTGCAGTACTTCTGGCTGCTTTAAGTGCTGCGGATGTTAAATCGCTGGGGGCTTTCTTGTAGTTCAAAAGTGCAATGCGCTTAGCGGCTATGACAGGTTCCAGCTCTTCATTATGAGATTGAAACCAGTCTGCATTTCTCTTCGCACTTTTGCCGTAGGTGGTCAAAGCTGACTCATAGATGGCGTCTCTGATGTGGGCCCACTTGGTCTCAGCATCCCCTGTGGGAGTGTTTTGAAGGGCTGTTACAAGTGAATTTAGAAATTTTTGTAACAGCTGTGGGTGAGAAATTCTGCTCGTGTTGATGCGCGGGTGGCCCTTCTGCTTGGAATGATGCAACTTCTTTGGTCTGAGTCTAACCTTGCTGCACACCAGGGAGTGGTCGGTGTCGCAGTCCGCACTGTGGAAGCTGCGTGTGATTTGAACACTGTTTAAGGCGGCTCGCCTTGTGACAATGAGGTCTAGCTGGTGCCAACGACGTGATCTTGGGTGCCTCCATGAAACCTGGTGACAGGGTTTAGTGTGAAAGAACGAGTTGGTGATGCAGAGGTTATGATAGGTACACAACTCAAGCAGTCTCTGCCCGTTCTCATTCATCCTTCCAACGCCATAGCGCCCAAGGCAGGAGGGCCATGAGTCATGGTCGGCCCCAACCCTGGCATTAAAGTCCCCCAGCAGGAATAGGTGTTCGGTGTTGGGGATGCTGCTAATGATGTTATGGAGTTGTTCATAGAACTGGTCTTTAGCTTCAGGTGCGGAGCAGAGTGTTGGAGCATAGATGCTGAGTAGGTGTACTGGACCAGAGGTGGTGAGCAGTCGGATGGACAGTATGCGTTCCGAGCCATTTGAGGGAGGCTCTATCATGCTGTGCAAGGAGTTTCTGATGGCGAAGCCCACTCCATGCTGTCTTGGTTCTTCAGGATCCCTGCCCTGCCAGAAGAAGGTGTAGTCTTGCTCTGCTAGAGAGCCACTCGCGGGGAGGCGAGTCTCCTGAAGTGCTGCAATGTCCACATTGAATCTACTGAGCTCGTTGTTAATGATGGCGGTCTTCCGAGAATCGTTGATTTGTGTAAGGTCTTCCGACAGGCCAGGACACATAGTTCTGACGTTCCAGCTTGCAAAGCGAAGGGCTGGTACCTTCTTTCCTTTTTTCATGTTGTTTGGTGCGGTGTATCAGTCCACCTTTCGGGCAATGACCCTGAGCTCCAAGCACCCATTGAAGCAGGCAGACTGTGGCGGGACAGAACCTTATTGACCGGGGGCTGCCCGGTTTGAGGCGGGCGGTAGCTGTCCAGTGAGGTGCAATGACCTCTTCCACCGACAAAGGCAACCCGTGGCGCCCAGTTTCTACGCCAATTTATCTGGACTTATAACCCGTAACTGCTGCCTTCCGTGTTGTTTTAGTCGCTGTGAGGCAACTATGGAGTGACCTCTCCATGGCGCATGCCTGGGCAAATTTATGGAGGTTGAGAGTTGCCCAGTCGTCAAAACCCCCCTCTCGGCCTTTCTGGTGGGGTCCAAAGGAGTGCAGGACACGACGTTTGGCACCAGTATGGCTGCAGGAACTGCCGGAAACATGCCAAAGGTGACACATGACCGCCTACGGGGTTCCGCTCCGGATTTTCTGTTAGGGTTTACTCCCTTAGCCTTGGTCTCTCCCGAGACGCCCACAAGGCAGTGGGGTTGTTGGGGCCCCTACACAGGTGTAGGATGGTGCCGGTGGGAGGAGGGGATGCAAGGGGGAGGGGTAGGGGTGGGGTGGGGGTGCAGGGGAAGGGGGTGCGGGGTGAAGATGGTGCGAGGGGGGGGCGGGCTGGGACGGGGTTGTGAGGGGGTGAGCTGAGAGGGTGGAGCAGGGAAGGGGACGGGGGTGGGGGGGGTGGAAGGGGGGTAAAGGGGGGGGAGGGGGGGTGGAATCTGGTGCAGGTAATAAGCCATTTCCTCAGTGCCCACCATCGACGTCCGGAAAGCTCATCCACGTCCTTCGGGAGGTGAAGCATCATTTGGCAGACTTAGAGGTGGTTACATTTGCTAAGGGTTTTTTTTTGCAGTGGTTTAAATAAAGGCATGCAGCATTGCCGACAGTGCGCTGCAGATGCTCTCCGAGCCATCTCCCGCGGGCGCTTTGAAGTTGCGGCCGGGGGGGCCGTTCGTGGATGTTTTGGGTGTTCGGGGCACCTTTTCACAGGACTTCTCTCGGGTCCCGCAGCTCCTTCTTCACCTCAATGGACTTACCGCACGCCGTGGCTGCAGAAACTCTGGACTGTGAAGACAGCAGGATCGGAGATTAAAGTATCGGCAGCTGTTCTCGTCAGTTTCATCCGGATCAATTTCATTGAGAAAACAAAGAGCAGGTGTGGCTGGGGGAGGGCAGTGGGCCCAGGTAACATACACTAAACTAACTGTTAACTTTTAGATAGGGCTAAAATGAACTGATTTAAAGAGCCAGGGGAATTTAAACAGTTTAAGAGGGCAGATTGGGGGAGAAAACGTTAGGGATGGGAGCAGATGGCCATGGATAGATTTGAACAGCAAGGGAGCTTCCTAGGGAGCTTCCAGCCCAGGAGCCATCTTGGAAAGTATGTTCAGCAGAACTACAGTAAACATGTCAGGAAGAATCAAGGTTCTGTGCAGCTAAGACCTGTCAATTACAGCAACTTCTGCATTAGTCTCCCTATTGTTTTCATTGACACTTAACCAAGAACGATCAGAGGACCAATGATAAGAACTATTTGCTTTGCAAGTTTAAAAAAAACACATTGTTACACATCTCCAGTTAATGAGTACACAAAGAAAATACTTTAAATTATTAACACCTTCTCATGTCATCAAGACTTTTCAAAATGCCTCACAGATTGAATTATAAGACCTGCATTTTCATCCCAGTTTTCTGTGTTATTTGGTCACAGTTTAAAAGATAACTCTTTGAAGAAATGAAGTACAATGTCCCCAGTCTTGCTGTAATCTACACCTGCTAATAGTGATACCACAGGCCAGTCAAGGAACTGCAGTACTTATTTTAAAAAAGTCTACAAATTGTATCAGTTACTTCGCAGCTGACCATCTAAGTAGCCATAACAAGATTTGGCTCCCATGGAAACAGGAAGGATTACAGAGTCATAGAGATACAGCACTGAAACAGACCCTTCGGCCCACCGAGTCTGTACCGACCAACAACCACACATCTTTTTTTTAAAAACTCATTCATGGGAAATGGGCGTCACTGCTATGCCAGCATTTATTGCCCATCCCTAATTGCCCTTGAGAAGGTGGTGGTGAGCTGCTTTCTTGAACCGCTGCAGTCCATGTGAGGTAGGTACACCCACAGTGCTGTTAGGAAGGGAGTTCCAGAATTTTGACCCAGCAACAGTGAAGGAATGGTGATATAGTTCCAAGTCAGGATGTTGTGTGACTTGGACGGGAACTTGCAGGTGGTGATGTTCCCATGAATCTGCTGCTCTTGTCCTTCGAGGTGGTAGAGGTTGCGAGTTTGGAAGGTGCTGTCTAAGGAGCCTTAGTGTGTTGCTGCAGTGCATTTTGTAGATGGTACACACTGCTGCCACTGTGCGTTGGTGGTGGAGAGAGTGAATGTTTGTGGATGGCGTGCCAATCAAGCAGGCTGCTTTGTCCTGGATGGTGTCAAGCTTCTTGAGTGTTGTTGGAGCTGCACCCATCCCGGCAAGTGGAGAGTATTCCATCACACTCCTGACTTGTGCCTTGTAGATGGTAGACAGGCTTTGGCGAGTCAGGAGGTGAGTTACTCATTGCAGGATTCCTAGCCTCTGACCTGCTCTTGTAGCCATGGTATTTATATGGCTACTCCAGTTCAATTTCTGGTCAATGGTAGCCCCTAGGATGTTGATAGTGGGGGATTCAATGATGGTAATGCCATTGAATGTCAAGGGGAGATGGTTAGATTCTATCTTGTTGGAGATGGTCATTGCCTGGCACTTGTGTGGTGCAAACTAAATGCTAGCCATTGCCTATCCAGGAGTGGCACAGTGGCGCAGTGGTTAGCACTGCAGCCTCACAGCTCCAGCGACCCGGGTTCGATTCTGGGTACTGCCTGTGTGGAGTTTGCAAGTTCTCCCTGTGTCTGCGTGGGTTTCCTCCGGGTGCTCCGGTTTCCTCCCACATGCCAAAGACTTGCAGGTTGATAGGTAAATTGGCCATTATAAATTGTCCCTAGTATAGGTAGGTGGTAGGGCAATATAGGGACAGGTGGGGATGTGGTAGGAATGTGGGATTAGTATAAATGGGTGGTTGATGGTCGGCACAGACTCGGTGGGCCGAAGGGCCTGTTTCAGTGCTGTATCTCTAAACTAAACTAAACTAATACTAATCCTACATTAATCCCATATTCCCTACCACATCCCCACCATTCTCCTACCACCTACCTACACTAGGGGCAATTTACAATGGCCAATTTACCTATCAACCTGCAAGTCTTTGGCTGTGGGAGGAAACCGGAACACCCGGCAGAAACCCACTATCTAACTTGTTGAACTTAAATATAGCTCATTGAACAACCACAAAAAGCACACAATTGTAAAACAGAGTTTGATTTGGCATCCCCAAAAATGTTTTATTTAATTCACAGAAGCTATGTCTTCCATGAAAAGGCTTGGAAATTTTTAGGTTAACTCACTATGTAAATACAAGTTGTTGTTTCTATTCCTATGGCACGTCTATAGCGTAGCTCTCCAGGGGTCGGCGTTGGGACTCTTGCTCTTCTGGATATATAATCATGAGCTAGACTTTGGAATACAGGGCACAATTTCAAAATGTGCGGATGATACAAAACTTGGAAACACTGTGAACTGTGAGGAGGATAGTGTAGAACTTCAAAAGGACGTAGACAGGTTGGTGGAATGGGCAAACAAGTGGTAGATGAAATTTAATGCAGAGAAGTGTGAAGTGATTCATTTTGGTAGAAAGAACACGGAGAGACAATATAGAATAAAATGGTACAATTCTAAAGGGGGTGCTGGAGCAGAGGGACCTGGGCGTATAGCTGTATAATTCATTGAAGGTGGCAAGACAAGTTGAGAGAGCAGTTAATAAAGCATACAGCATCCTAGGCTTTATCAATAGGGACATAGAATACAAAAGCAAGGAAGTTATGTTAAATTTGTATAAAACACTGTTCGGCCTCGGCCAGGGCACTGCATCCAGTTCTGGGCACCATACTTTAGGAAGGATGTGAAGGCGTTAGAGTGGGTGCAGAAAAGATTCACGAGAATGGTTCCAGGGATGAGGAACTTATTTAGATAGATTGGAGATATTGGGACCATTTCCCTTGGGGAAGAGAGGAAATCATGAGGGGTCTGGACAGAGTAGATAGTGTTACGGAGATTTCTTCCGTTGTTTTAAATAAAAATGTTTTAAAGAACTTATGGTTGAATTATGGACATTGCTTCATCTGTAGATTGCTGAACTTTGTGCTTTTTTTAAAAAAAGGTCAACAGAAGGTTTGGGACTGAGTGAAATGTAAACAGACTGGAAGGCACGTGTGACCAAAAATTCCAGCAGGGGTTGTGCTTTTGACCAGAGACAAAATGTTTACAAAGGAGTGACAAGCCAAGATTTATGGTCGACGTGCAGCTTGCTTCTGAACCATTTTTGTTTCATTTTGAACTGTTAAAAAAGTCAATTGCTGCATGCCAGCCAGGAGAAGACAGCGGATATCTTTCTCTCTTGAAAAAGAATTCCCACATCAAGTGTGTTTACCATTTCCTCCTGTATTTGGAGAAACCATTGCTGCGATAAGACCGAGGAAAGTCCTTGTTGCTGCTTCCTACTGTAAAGCCTGACTGGAACTTTCTGTGCTACATCTCTTGGAAAGCCTACCCAGACTGATCATCAACATCGCCTGGAAAGAATTGTTCGAGGACAATCCCACTGATAGCCGCTAATTCACCTTTGGGACACCTCGCCAAAACAAAGGACTTCCTTCCATACCTTCTTTTCAGCCTAAGTGTATTTTTTTATTCCTTCTATTTCTTTGTAACAGCAGTAAACAAAAATCCCTTTTTTCCCGGTTAACAGCTTGTATATGTGTGCGTGAGGGCTAGGATAAATAAGGGGCTTTAGCATTTCAATTTGTATGTATGTTTTACTTCATTGTTAGTTTTAACCTGGTTTATAATCAACTGATAATTTTGTTGTTTATGAAAGAAACCTGGTTAGTGTGCACTATTCTGGGGACAAATTGAGTATCTAATTGACTGTTTCGGTAAGTGGAAAAATTTAAATATATGTTGTGACCTGTGGAGAAGTGGGACTGAGTTAACAGTGCACTCCTCACGCCTCGGTCGTAACATATTAATTGGGGGCTCCTGTCAGGATTTAAACCCAATGCTGACAACATTCAATTGTAAGTGGGGTAATAATAATTGAAAAAGGAAAATAAAGGAACCAGGTTTCTCGTGGAATAGAGTAAAGTCTACACCACCAGAATGTCCATTGCAATTGCTGAGACTTTTCTGGGGAAGGAGGATGTATTCCTGAGTGACTTGCAGAACTTAACCAAGGTATAGGGGTAGGTGGTGGCGTAGTGCTATTATCACTGGACTAGTAACTCAGAGACCCAGGGTATTTCTCTGGGGACATGGGTTCGAATCCCACCGCAGCAGAAGGTGGAATTTGAATTTAATTAATAAATCTGGAATTAAAACCATTGTCGACTGTTGTAAAAACCCATCTGGTTCACTAATGTCCTTCAGGGAAGGAAATCTGCTGTCCTTACATGGACTGGCCTACGTGTGACTCCAGACCCACAGCAACGTGGTTAACTTTTAAATGCCCTCTGAAATGGCCTAGCAAGCCACTCAATTGAACCTAACCGCTACGAAGTCAATAAAAAGGAATGAAACAGGACGGACCACCCGGCATCGACCTAGGTACCGGAAACGACAATGGCAAACCCAGCCCTGTCGACCCTGCAAAGTCCTCCTTACTAACATCTGGGGGCTTGTGCCAAAGTTGGGAGAGCTGTCCCACACACTAGTCAAGCAACAGCCTGACATAGTCATACTCATGGAATCATACCTTACAGACAATGTCCCAGACACTGCCATCACCATCCCTGGGAATGTCCTGTCCCACCGGCAGGACAGACCCACCAGAGGTGGTGGCACAGTGGTATACAGCAGGGAGGGAGTTGCCCTGGGAGTCCTCAACATCGACTCCGGACCCCATGAAGTCTCATGGCATCAGGTCAAACATGGGCAAGGTAACTTCCTACTGATTACCACCTACCGCCCTCCCTCAGCTGATGACTCAGTACTCCACCATGTTAAACACCACTTGGAGGAAGCACTGAGGGTGGCACGGGCACAAAATGTACTCTGGGTGGGGGACTTCAATGTCCATCACCAAGAGTGGCTCGGTAGCACCACTACTGACCGGGCTGGCAGAGTACTGAAGGACATAGCTGCCAGACTAGGGCAGCACAGTGGCGCAGTGGTCAGCACCGCAGCCTCACAGCTCCAGCGACCCGGGTTCAATTCTGGGTACTGCCTGTGTGGAGTTTGCAAGTTCTCCCTGTGTCTGCGTGGGTTTCCTCCGGGTGCTCCGGTTTCCTCCCACAAGCCAAAGACTTGCAGGTTGATAGGTAAATTGGCCATTAGCAATAGCCCCTAGTATAGGTAGGTGTAGGGCAATATAGGGACAGGTGGGGATGTGGTAGGAATATGGAATTAGTGTAGGATTAGTATAAATGGGTGGTTGATGGTGGGCCGAAGGGCCTGTTTCAGTGCTGTATCTCTAAACTAAACTAAACTAGACTGGGTCTGCGGCAGGTGGTGAGGGAACCAACAAGAGGGAAAAACATACTTGACCTCGTCCTCACCAATCTGCCTGCTGCAGATGCTTCTGTCCATGACTGTATTGGTAGGAGTGACCACCGCACAGTCCTTGTGGAGATTAAGTCCCGCCTTCACATTGAGGATACCGTCCGTCGTGTTGTCGGGCACTATCCCCGTGCTAAATGGGATAGATTTCCAACAGATCCAGCAATGCAAAACTGGGCATCCCTGAGGCTCTGTGGGCCATCAGCAGCAGCAGAATTGTACTCAACCACAATCTGCAACCTCATGGCCCAGCATATCCCCCACTACCATCCCCCATTACCATCAAGCCAGGAGACGAACCCTGGTTCAAAGAAGAGTGCAGGAGGACATGCCAGGAGCAGCACCAGGCATACCACAAAATGAGGTGTCAACCTGGTGAAGCTACAACACAGGACTATCTGCGTGCCAAACTGCGTAAGCAGCATGCAACAGACAGAGCTAAGCGATCCCATAACCAACGGATCAGATCGAAGCTCTGCAGTCCTGCCACATCGATCCATGAATGGTGGTGGACAATTAAACAACTAACTGGAGGAGGTGGCTCCACAAATATCCCCATCCTCAATGATGGGGGAGCCCAGCACATCAGCACGAAAGATAAAGCATTTGCAACAATCTTCAGCCAGAAGTGCTGAGTTGATGATCCATCTCAGCCTCCTCCTGAAGTCCCCAGCATCACAGATGCCAGACTTCAGCCAATTCGATTCACTCCGCGTGATATCAAGAAATGACTGAAGGCACTGGACACTGCAAAAGCTATGGGCCCTGACAATATTCTGAAGACCTGTGCTCCAGAACTTGCCGCACCCCTAACCAAACTATTCCAGTACAGCTACAACACTGGTATCTACCCTGCAATGTGGAAAATTGCCCAGGTATGTCCTGTACACAAAAAGCAGGACAAGTCCAAACCGGCCAATTACCGCCCCATCACCCTACTCTCAATCATCAGTAAAATGATGGAAGGTGTCATCAACAGTGCCATCAAGCGGCACTTACTTAGCAATAATCTGCTCAGTGACGCTCAGTTTGGGTTCCGCCAGGGCCACTCAGCTCCTGACCTCATTACAGCCTTGGTTCAAACATGGACAAAAGAGCTGAACTCAAGAAGTGAGGTGAGAATGACTGCCCTTGACATCAAGGCAGCATTTGACCGAGTATGGCATCAAGGAGCCCTAGCAAAACTGAGGTCAATGGGAATCAGGGGGAAAACCCTCCGCTGGCTGGAGTCATACCTAACACAAAGGAAGATGGTTGTGGTTGTTGGAGGTCGATTATCTGAGCTCCAGGACATCACTGCAGGAGTTCCTCAGGGTAGTGTCCTGGGCCCAACCATCTTCAGCTGCTTCATCAATGACCTTCCTTCAATCATAAGGTCAGAAGTGGGGATGTTCAATGATGATTGCACAATGTTCAGCACCATTCATGTCTCCTCAGATACTGAAGCAGTCCGTGTTGAAATGCAGCAAGACCTGGACAATATCCAGGCTTGGGCTGATAAGTGGCAAGTAACATTCACGTCACACAAGTGCCAGGCAATGACCATCTCCAACAAGACAGAATCTAACCACCTCCCCTTGACATTCAACAGCATTACCATCGCTGAATCCCCCACTATCAACATCCTAGGGGCTACCATTGACCAGAAACTGAACTGAAATAGCCATATAAATACCATGGCTACAAGAGCAGGTCAGAGGCTAGGAATCCTGCAACGAGCAACTCACCTCCTGACTCCCCAAAGCCTGTCCACCATCTACAAGGCACAAGTCATGAGTGTGATGGAATACTCTCCACTTGCCGGGACGGGTGCAGCTCCAACAACACTCAAGAAGCTCGACACCATCCAGGACAAAGCAGCCCGCTTGATTGGCACGCCATCTACAAACATTCACTCCCTCCACCACCGACGCACAGTAGCAGCAGTGTGTACCATCTACAAGATGCACTGCAGCAATGCACCAAGGCTCCTCAGACAGCACCTTGCAAACCCGCGACCTCTAACAACGAGAAGGACAAGGGCAACAAATACATGGGAACACCACCACCTGCAAGTTCCCCTCCAAGTCACACACCATCCTGACTTGGAACTATATCGCTGTTCCTTCACTGTCGCTGGGTAAAAATCCTGGAACTCCCTTCCTAACAGCACTTTGGGTATACCTACCCCAAATGGACTGCAGCAGTTCAAGAAGGCAGCTCACTACCACCTTCTCAAGGGCAATTAGGGATGGGCAATAAATGCTGGCCTGGCCAGTGTCGTCCACATCCCATGAATGAATTTTTAAAAAACTAGAGGATTTGGTAGCACAATTGGGGTTAGAATCAAAATCAGGGGCTAAAAAAGTACAGATAATTGAAGTAATAGCCCAACATTTGAAATTGAAAAAGTAAATCAGAGGGCAGTGCAGTTGAATTAGCTAAAATTCAGTTAGAAATGGAGAAACTCAAGCTTCAACAGAAAAAGGAACAGAAATAGGAAAACTTGAGTCGGAACAGGAAATCGAAAAACTTAAGCTTGAACAGAAAAAGGAGGAAAAAGAATTGAAAAATTGAGCTTGAAAAGAAGTGACAATGAAAAACTTGAGTTTGTGGAAAAGGAAAGAGCAAGAGAAAGAGACAGAAAAGAATTCAAATTAAAAACGATGGAACTAAGACAAAAAAAGCGTGGTCTTGACACCAGTGAAGATTCGGGTGAGGAAGAACCTGACACCAGCCCTGGACCTAGCGGAAAGCTATTTAAATTTATACAAGCTCTCCCCAGGTTTGAGGAAAGGGACGTAGAGGCATTTTTCATTTCTTTTGAAAAGATAGCCAAACAAATGAAATGGCCAAAGGAAAGCTGGACACTGCTTAGGCAAAGCAGGTTGATGAGCAGAGCTCATGAAGTTTATGTCATGCTTTCTGAGGAGGCTTCTGCAGATTATGAGACGGCAAAAAAGGCTATTCTTGCAGTGTATGAGTTAGTCCCTGAAGCTTACTACAGAAATTTTGGAACTTCCAGAGATTGTCTGGGCAGACTTAAATAGAATTTGAGAGGGTAAATCAAATTAATTTTAATTGTTGGAGACAGGCATTAAAGATGGAAGCCACCTTAGGGAACTAATTCGCCTGGAAGAATTTAAAAATTCACTCCCTCCATTGCTAAGAACTCATGTAGAGAACCAGAAGGTTTCAAGGGTCAGACGAGCAGCAGAAATCGATGATTCTGAGCTTGTGAATAAGCTCAAACCCTTTATCCATCACCCCCACAAACCTGAGAAGGATAGAAGGTGGGAGAGTGAAAGGAAGGCAAGTAGCCAGGGACAAGAAGGGACAGTTGGGAATGCCCCGAGATCTCCTCCTCAGGCCAGAAAGGAAGGTGCTGAGGGTGGAAGTGAGGTCCACAAGCCTAAGTGTTAATTTCACAAGGTGGGACATCTTTGTGCAGAATGCTGGAAGTTGCGAGGTAAACCCATGGGACTTATTGGGGTACACAAAACCAATGCAGAAAAAGGGGCCCTGACCGTGAGTACAGCAGATCAGGCTGTGGCTCTGACTGCAGATGTAAGGCCAAATACAAAAACCAATGAGAGTGTAGGGGTTGCGAATAAAATACCTGAGAGTTATAGGGAATTCTTGTCAAAAGAAAAAGTAACTCCTATCCCTCAAGTGAGGCAGGCTAACCTATTGTTAGACTTAGGGATACCAGGAGCAACCCAAACTCTTTTCCTGTGGAATGGCATAACACTTCCACCAGAGAGCGCATTGAATGCTGAAGTTTTAGTGAATGGTATTGGCGGGGAGTACATACCCATGCCTTTATATCAGGTGCTGAGAAGGAAAGAAGGTGGGAGAGTGAAAGGAAGGCAAGTAGCCAGGACAAGAAGGGACAGTTGGGAACGCCCTGAGATCTCCTCCTCATGGCAGAAAGGAAGGTGCTGAGGGTGGAAGTGAGGTCCACAAGCCTAAGTGTTATCATTGTCACAAGGTGGGACATCTTCATGCAGTGTGACCTAATGTCTGGGACGGTAACTGTACAGGAGTTGCCCATAGTTTGCCAGTAGAAGAAACTGACCTACTCCTGGGAATGATTTGGCTGGAGCAAAAGTATTAGTTTCTCCCATAATCACAGAAAAACCAAGTGAAGTTAAAGAGACAGGAAAAGGTTCCAGAAATTTTTTGTGTGTAGTAACCCGAGCAATGGCTAAACAAGTTCCATTGTCAGAAGTAAATGGCACCACAGACAGATAGCCGAATATCTGAAACTTTCTTTCGGGATCTGCATAATCCAAAGGAAATGTTTAATAAGTCTTCTCTGATCACGGCTCAGCAAGCTGATCCAGAGTTAAATAAAGTGACACAATCAGCTCTAATAGAAGCTGAGGCAAAAGGAGTTCCAGAAAGCTATTATATTAAAGATAGGGTTCTGATGCAGAAGTAGAGACTGCCTCACAGCCCTGTGGACAAAGACTAGATGGTTGTTCAGCAGAAAGTAATACCACTGGTAATTAAGGTTAGCGCACAAAATCCCTATAGCAGGACATGTGGGGATCCGGAAGACCAAATCGTGTAAAAGTCAACATTATTACTGGCCAAGTCTTTCCAAGGACATGGTGCAGTTTTGTAAAACATGCCATACATGCCAGATTGTGGGAAAACCGAAACCTGCCATAAAGCGGCACAGTGGTTAGCACCGCAGCCTCACAGCTCCAGCGACCCGGGTTCAATTCTGGGTACTGCCTGTGTGGAGTTTGCAAGTTCTCCCTGTGTATGCGTGGGTTTTCTCCGGATGCTCCGGTTTCCTCCCACAGGTCAAAAGACTTGCAGGTTGGTAGGTAAATTGGCCATTATAAATTGCCCCTAGTATAGGTAGGTGGTAGGGAAATATAAAAAGACAGGTGGGGATGTGGTAGGAATATGGGATTAGTGTAGGATTAGTATATATGGGTGGTTGATGGTCGGCACAGACTCGGTGGGCTGAAGGGCCTGTTTCAGTGCTGTATCTCTAAAACTAAAACTGGCACCTCTAATTCCCATACCAGTTACTGGAGAACCATTTAGTGGGGTGTTGGTAGACTGTGCAGGACCTTGACCAAAAACAAAGGCGGGACACCAATATATACTAACCATCATGAATATGGCTACTCGATTCCCAGAGGCCATTCCCTTGAGAACTATTACTGCTAAGGCAGTAGAGAAGTTAACGCAATTCTTCACTAGATATGGATTACTGATTAAAATTCAGTCGGATCAAGGTTCCAATTCTATGTCTAAAATATTTCAGGAAGTTATGGGGAATTTGGGTATAACACAGTTAAAGTATTCAGCATACCGCCCACAGACATAGGGAGCTTTAGAAAGGTACCCTCAGACCTTCAAAACAATGATCAGGGCATACTGTCATGAATATCGCCATGATTGAGATAAAAGGCTAGACTTTCTTTTGTTGCTACTAGAGATTCACCTAATGAGTCTAAAGGTTTTAGTCCTTTTGAATTAGTTTACAGACATGAAATAAAAAGGTCCTCTAAAACTAATTAAAGAAAGGTTTTTAGAACAGAGGAATGAATCTTCTATGCTAGATTATGCATCCGTGCTCCGGGAATGGCTCACAAGAGCTTGCAATGTGGCTCAGGAACATCGTTAAGCATCCCAAACAGCTATGAAAAAATGGGCAGCCAAGCATGCTGAAACCTGAACATTTCCACCAGGGGATGAAGCGTTAGTATTTTTACCTTTACAGGGTGAACCATTAAAAGCACGGTTCAGTCAAGAGAACTGGTAAGGTAAGTTATTTGATTGACACCCCAGATCGTCAGAAAAAGAATCAACTGTGTCATATCAATATGTTGAAACAATATTATTGCTGAGAGGAGGATAAGCAAGCATGGGTATGTCAGGTAGTAGGGACAGTAAAGAATGAAAGAGATAGTGAGGATGAGGCAGAAGGAGGCCTAGACAATTATCAAATTGAGCTTCCTACTATCTGGTTAGCTAATATTGAATTGCTGGGAAGACGGGGCATGAAGCTTTCATATTTAGATGCAGAACAACAAGAAGACATAACAAGGCTACTCACAGCATTTAAGAGTGTGTAGGAATAAGCTAGGATGTACAACCATAGCCACACATGATGCAGATGTAGGGGAATTTGTTCCTACAAAACTGCATCCTTACCGCTTAAGTCCAGAGAAACAGGCCCAGGTAAAAGCAGAAATCCAATACATGCTGGAAAATCACCTAATTGAACCTAGTCAAAGCAGCTGGAGTTCACCAATAATATTAGTGCCTAAACCTGACAGTTCAACTAGACATTGTATAGACTACAGAAAAGTTAATGCAGGAACAAAGGCAGACTCCTACCCAATCCCTCGTTTGGAAGATTGTATTGACAGAGTGGGCAGTGTCATGTTTTTTTTACAAAGACAGATTTGCTAAAGGGATACTGGCAAGCTCCTTTAACACCCCGAGCTAAAGACATATCAGCTTTTGTCACACTGAATAGGTTTTTCTAGTGTCAAGTGATAACATACAGGTTAGGGGGTGTTCCAGAAACTTCTCAGACGACTGAACTCAGTGTTAGCCAGTGTTCCAAACTGTGTAGTTTACCTTGATGATGTGCTGGTCAATAGTGACACTTGGAAGACACACTTAAAACAACTAGTTAAAAAAAAAATCACAAGCAGCTGATTTAGTGGTAAAGCTGGCCAAAAGTGAATTTGAAAAAGTGAGAGTGACCTACCTCGGGCATATAGTAAGGCAAGGACAAGTGTTGCCCAGAACAGCAAAAATACAAGAATTGGTGAGTTCCCTACACCCAAGACTAAACGAGAATTCATGAGATTTTTGGTGATGTGTGGTACCGAAAGTTTGTACGAAATTTCAGTACTGTAGCTGCTCCACTAACAGATTTGCTACAGAAAAAGAAAACCAAGGTAGTGTAGTCAGGGGAGTGCCAGTCATCTTTTGAAAAGCTGAAGGCCGTTTTGACTAATGAACCAGCGTTGGCTGCTCCAAATTTCACTAAGCCCTTCAAGGTAGCGACTGATGCTAGTGACCTGGGGATCGGTGCAGTCCTGTTACAAGACGGTGAATCAGGCATAGAAAGACCAGTGGGATACTTTTTTTTTTAAACTATATCGACACCAAAAAAGATATTCCATAGTGCAAAAATAAACCTTAGGACTATTATTGGCTCTTAAACTTTTTGAAGTCTATGTCCGCCACAACTACAGAGAGAGTCATCATAACCCCCTAACCTTTGTGGAAAAATTTAAAACCTAGAATGCCAGAATATTCTGTTGGAGTTTACTGTTGCAGCCCTATCACTTAAAGACTGTCCACATTTCGGGCAAAAATAATGTTATTGCAGATGCCCTATTGAGAATTTGATTTTGTTTGAATTATACAAGTGCAAAGACGGTACAAAGCAAAATTGTATTAACTACAGGTAAAGAGTGAATGGGGGGTGAGTGTGAGAATGTGTTGTATTTGGCTTGGTTCTCACTTGGAGAATTCACCGGATATGCATTATACATCCTGTTTTTTTGTTTCATCATATTCTCCAACTCCTTTGTTATCCAAGGAGTCATGGCTTTGGTTCCCTTACCTTTCGCCCTTGCTGGAATGTAGCTAGCCAATACCTGAAACATCTCCTCCTTAAAGATCAACCATTGCTCCATTACAGTTTTTCCTGTCAATCTACGGTTGCGTTTTACTCTGGCTAGATCCCCTCTCTTCCCACTAAAGTTAGCCCTCTTCCAATTTAGAAGTTCTACTTTAGACTGTCTTGCTCTTCTCCATTGCTAATCTAAACCTCATGATACAATGATCACTCTTACCCAAGTGTTCAAGCCTTTCCTCCTCCCCAATACTGAGCACCATTGAGAGGCTGGCTTATTCACAGCACCATGAGCACCATTTCCCCCCCACCTTCCCTTAGCAATATTTTGGCATTTTGCTTCTCCACCAAACTGCAATGCAGCGTGGCTCCCATCAACTAACATTTTGGTACATAAAAACAAGAAATGCTGGAAACACTCAGCAGGTCTGGCAGCATCTGTGGAGAGAGAAGCAGAGTTAACGTTTCAGGTCAGAGACCCTTCATCAGGGTTCTGTACTGGGGCCTCAGCTTTTCACTATACTTATAAATGACTTGGATGAAGGAATTGAAGTTTACTAAGTTTACTGCAACAGTACATTGGGTGGCATAGTAAATAGCAACATGGGTACAAATAGTTGCAAAAGGACACTGATAGGTCAAGTGAGTGGGAAAAACTGTGGGAGATGGAGTTCAATGTAGGAAATTGTGAGGTCATCCACTTTGGACCCAAGAAAGATAGATCAGAGTATTTTCTGAATAGTAAGAAGCTAGGAACTGAAGATGAGCAGAGAGCTTTAGGGGCCCAAAAGCAGAAATCACTAAAAGGTAGTAGACAGGTACAAAAAGTAATTAAAAAGGCTAATGGAATGATTGACTTTATAAGGGGGGTGGGATACAAAGAGGTAGAAGTTATGTTATAGCTATATAAAGCTCTTGTTTGCCTCCATTCAGAGTACCGCATTTAATTCTGGACGATGCATCTCAGGAAGGATATTCTGGCCTTGGAGAATATGCAGTATACATTCACTAGAATGATAATCAGGCTAAAAGGGTTAAATTGTGAGGACAGATGGCATAGACTAGACATGTATTCCTTTGGATATAGAGGATTCAAATTCACATTGAGGTGTTAAAAATGATCAGAGGTGTTGATCAAGAGAAACTATTTCCTCTAGTGTGGTAGAGTCTAGATCAAGGGGGCATCGGTGGTGGGGAAACTTCTAGGAAGAATAACTCGAAACAAAATCAACAGTCACATGGACAAATGTGGGTTAATTAAAGAAAGCCAGCATGAATCTCTTGAGGGAAAATCATGTTTAACTAACTTGAAGTTTTTTTATTTGAAGAGGTAACAGAGTGGGTTTCTCTCAGAGGGTCGCGAGTCTTTGGAATTCTCTTCCTCAAAAGGCAATAGAAGCAAAGTCTTTGAATATTTTTCAGGCAGAGGTAGATAGATTCTTGATAAGCATGGGGGTGGAAGGTTATCTGAGGTAGGTGGAAATGTGGAGTAATCAGTTCAGCCATGAACTTATTGAATGGAGGAGCAGGCTCGAGGGGTTGAGTGGCTTACTGCTGCTCCTAATTCGTATGAGGGCAATGCTGTTGATGTAGCGTACATAGACTTCAGAAAGACATTTGATACATTGCCACACAACAGACTTGTGAGCAAAGTTATAGCTCATGGAATAAACAGGACAGTAGCAACATGGATACTGGATTGGCTGAGTGATAGGAAATAAAGATTAGTGGTTAATGGATGTTTTTCAGGCTGGAGGAAGATTTGTAGTGGAGTTCCCCAGGGGTCAGCATTGGGGCCCTTGCTCTTCCCGATATATATTAACGTTGCTGTACAGGGTACAATTTCAAAGTTTGCGGATGATACAAAACTTGGAAGCATTGTGCATTGTGAGGAGGATAATGTAGAACTTCAAAAGCACATAGACAAGTCAGTGGAATGGGCAGACAGGTGGCAGATGAAGTTCAATGTGGAGAAATGTGAAGTGATTCATTTTGGTAGGAAAAACATGGAGAGACAATACAAAATGAAGAGCACAATTCTAAAGCGGCTGCAGGAGCAGAGGGACCTGGGAGTATATGTGCATAAGTCACTGAAGGTAGCAGGACAGGGCGAGAGCGCGATTAATAAAGCATACAGTATCCTGGGCTTTATTAATAGGGGCACAAAGTACAAGAACAAGGAGGTTATGTTGAACTTTTAAAAGACACTAGTTCAGCCTCAGCTGGAATACTGCATCTAGTTCTGGGCACCGCACTTTAGGAAAGATGTGAAAACATTGGAGGGAGTGCAGAAAAAATTCACAAGAATGGTTCCAGGGATTAGGAACTCCAGTTATGAAGATAGATTGGAGAAGTTACGACTATTTTCCTTGGAGAACAGATGGTCGAGAGGAGATTTGATAAAGGTATTCAAAATCATGAGGGGTCTGGACAGAATGGATAGGGAGAAACTGTTCCCACTCGTGAAAGGATCGAGAGCGAGAGGGCACAGATGTAAAGTAATTGCTAAAAGAAGAAAAAGCGACACGAGGAAAAACATTTTCACGCAGCGAGTGGTTAAGGTCTGGAATGCACTACCTAAGTGTGGTGGAAGCAGGTTCAAATGAAGCATTGAAAAGGGAATTAGACTGTTCTATGTAAAAGGAAGAATGTGCAGGGTTACAGGGAGAAGGCAGGGGAATGGCATTAAGTGAGCTGCTCATTCGGAGAGCTGGTGCAAACACGATGGGCCAAATGGCCTCCTTCTGCACTGTAACAACTCTGAAATTATGTAATCTTAAAATTATTGTAATCTGGAACTCAGCCCCTAAAAGCAGTTGAGGCTAGGTCAATTGAAAATTTCAAAATGGGGAGATTGATATATTTTTGTTTGAGGCATTATGTATTATGGAATCATAGATGGCAGTTAAGGAACAAGATAGGTAATGAGAAAAGGAAGAAAAATAAGGAAAGTACTGAGCATTTTTACTATCCAGACATAAAACGCTCTGTCACTGTTGGCTGATCAATTAGTAGAATGTTTTTTTGAAATAAAATTTCGACCAGCAATTTTGTTCTTCAGTAACAGAAACCAAAAGTAAAGATTTAAACAAACATTTCAGAATAATAGGACTTTTTGTGCTTTTAATATGGTTACCTAACAGCATCAACCTCTCCCAAAAACACAAGCTTGGACTTGGACTTGACACTTTCATCAGAGTGGTGACTCAGGCAGGTTCTATAGTCTCAACATGTGCAATGCCTACAATTTTCCACCAGTATCACTTAAACAAGTCAAATCATAGAATTCTCTCTCTGTCTCTGTACAATCTATTTCATTGTTTTTCAACATTGTGCTGAAGGGTTTGGAAGAACCTTCTCAAGAGGAATTAAGGATGGGCAACAAATGCTGGCCTTGCCAGCAATACTCATAGGAACACATTTTTTTTTTAACAAACAAGTATCTAAGGCTGTAAATGCATAATTTCCTGACAGTGCAATGCAGGCAAATTAAGCTAAAAGATAGTCATCAGTATTTTGGGTTGATGAGTTGGGCCATAGGGTACAATTGTCAAGAGATGATCAATATGTGCAAGGCAATGGTTAGGCCAGTTAGAGAACAGGATGCAATGTTTGGGCACCCCATTATAGAAAAGTGTACAGCACAGGTTTACTTAAACGATAACAGGATGATAAACTCCAGTTATGAAGAGAAACCTCAAGATGCTAGAACTATTTCTACAAGAATGGAAAAGGCTAAGTGGAGATTTAACAAAGAACAAAGAACAGTACAGCACAGGAACAGGCCATTCGACCCTCCAAGCCTGCGCCGATCTTGATGCCTGCCTAAACTAAAACCTTCTGCACTTCCAGGGTCCGTATCCCTCTATTCCCATCCTATTCATGTATTTGTCAAGATGCCTCTTAAACGTCGCTATCGTATCTGCTTCCACCACCTCCCCCGGCAGCAAGTTCCAGGCACTCACCACCCTCTGTGTAAAGAACTTGCCTCGCACATCCCCTCTAAACTTTGCCCCTCGCACCTTAAACCTATGTCCCCTAGTAACTGACTCTTCCACCCTGGGAAAAAGCTTCTGACTATCCACTCTGTCCATGCCGCTCATAACTTTGTAAACCTCTATCATGTCGCCCCTCCACCTCAGTCGTTCCAGTGAAAACAATCCGAGTTTATCCAACCTCTCCTCATAGCTAATGCCCTCCAGACCAGGTAACATCCTGGTAAACCTCTTCTGTACCCTCTCCAAAGCCTCCACGTCCTTCTGGTAGTGTGGCGACCAGAATTGCAGGCAATATTCTAAGTGTGGCCTAACTAAAGCTCTGTACAGCTGCAACATGACTTGCTAATTTTTATACACTATGCCCCGACCGATGAAGGCAAGCATGCCATATGCCTTCTTGACTACCTTATCCACCTGCGTTGCCACTTTCAGTGACCTGTGGACCTATACGCCCAGATCTCTCTGCCTGTCAATACTCCTAAGGGTTCTGCCATTTACTGTATACTTTCCACCTGCATTAGACCTTCCAAAATGCATTACCTCACATTTGTCCGGATTAAACTCCATCTGACATTTCTCCGCCCAAGTCTCCAACCAATCTATATGCTGCTGTATCCTCTGACAATCCTCATCACTATCCGCAACTCCACCAACCTTTGTGTCGTCCGCAAACTTACTAATCAGACCAGCTACATCTTCCTCCAAATCATTTATATATACTACAAGGAGCAAAGGTCCCAGCACTGATCCCTGCGGAACACCACTAGTCACATCCCTCCATTCATAATAGCACCCTTCCATTGCTACCCTCTGTCTTCTATGACTGAGCCAGTTCAGTATCCATCTTGCCAGCTCACCTCTGATCCCGTGTGACTTCACCTTTTGTACCAGTCTGCCATGAGGGACCTTGACTGAAGTCCATATAGATAACATCCACTGCCCTTCCTTCATCAATCATCTTCATCACTTCCTAATAAGTTCGTTTGTTTCCAAATCCTGTCCCGAAGAATCCTCTCTAATAATTTCCCTACCACTGACATAAGGCTCACCGGCCTATAATTTCCTGGATTACCCTTCTTAAACAAAGGAACAACATTGGCTATTCTCCAGTCCTCTGGGACCTCGCCTGTAGCCAATGAGGATGCAAAGATTTCTGTCAAGGCCCCAGCAATTTCTTCCCTTGCCTCCCTCAGTATTCTGGGGTAGATCCCATCAGGCCCTGGGGACTTATCTATTTTAATGCTTTACAACACACCCAACACCTCCTCCTTTTTGATAATGAGATGACTGAGACTATCTGCACTCCCTTCCCTAGGCTCATCATCCACCAAGTCCTTCTCTTTGGTGAATACTAATGCAAAGTACTCATTTAGTACCTCGCCCATTTCCTCTGGCTCCACACATAGATTCCCTTGTCTGTCCTTGAGTGGGCCAACCCAGTTTTTTAAAGTTCAATAGGCCTTGATAAAGTAAATATGGAAAGATTTTGTCTGGTCGAGAAGATAGCGATCATTTATCATTAATTAACAGTCACTGAGTGTTATTTATATTTATTTATTTATTTTTATTTAGAGATACAGCACTGAAACAGGCCCTTCGGCCCGCCGAGTCTGTGCCGACCAACAACCACCCATTTATACTAACCCTACGGTAATCCCATATTCCCTATCACCTACCTATACTCAGGGCAATTTACAACGGCCAATTTACCTATCACCTGCAAGTCTTTTGGATGTGGGAGGAAACCGGAGCATCCGGCGAAAACCCACGCAGACACGGAGAACTTGCAAACTCCGCACAGGCAGTACCCAGAATCGAACCCGGGTCCCTGGAGCTGTGAGGCTGCGGTGCTAACCACTGCGAAATTCTTTTCTACTAGGGCTTGCTAGAGCATGGGATGTTTGCAATAGGAAGTTGCTGAGGCAGAGACCATGGTATATTTTAACGGACGAATCGCAAAGCATTTGAAGCACAAAACATTGGGATTCGTCGAATGAAAACTAGACACAATAAATTGAATGGCTTCCTTCTGTGTTGTAAAGGTTTATACTGACTGATCTTCTGAAGGTTTCTAACATTTCCTGTTTTTGTTTCATAAATACATGGGAATGGGATTGTCCATGATATATTATGAATGAGCTTTTAAAAGGAGCCTGCTTTCTGACATCGACATTAGCATTCAAACAGTGATTCTCAAGACATACCACGCGGTTTCAACAGACAAGTCCTGTCGAAAGTTAACTTTACCGGATTTTTTTAAAAAACTAGCTTCGGGTTGAGTGTAGTTTACATTGAAATTTAGCGCAAATTGCATTTCATTATCTCTCCTGTGTTTATTCGCAGTGAAAATTAAAAACGAGTGAAAGGATATTAAAATAGTATTACAAAACTGAACATTTAAATTCCTCCCACTCAGGAAAGAAGCCGTCTCTTTTGCACGTCATACGTTAATACGTGAACCTCCCTCCCTGCCCCTCAGGAGCAAGCCACTCACAGATCTGCCATCTTAGTAAAGGAGGGGGGGAAAGAAGAGCTCGGACGTCCCGGGAATCGTTTGTATTTTCCCCATCACTTTTTGGGGGGGGAGTGGGGAAGAGGAAAGGCAAGGGGGCGGGGGGAGGGTGAGGTGGTGGTTGAAAACAAATTGCAATAAAATGCCAACCAGTTGCGCGGCCTACGGATGTACAGCAGTGTACAGGAAAAACACCAATACCAGCTTCCACAGGTAGGCGAAAAGTGACCAAGGAACGTGGCGTCTCGGTTTAATAACCCCGAGTTAATGAGGGAGGGATGGGCTTGTTCACCACTGAAGTAGTTAACCTGGGTAGTTATGGCAGAGCTGCTGCCAGCCTGCGGCCTGTTTAACTCGGGCAGCAGCCGGCGTTCCCATGGCTCCCGCCAGTGTGGCCCCGGGTGGGGGTTTATTTTTCTCTCCCACCCCCCCTCACCCGCGTCGCTCATCCTTTATGCTGAAAGAGTTTAAAATTATCTTGCGAATTGCCGCCCAATCGCCAGTCCACATCCCCATCGTGCGGCGCCTACCTGCGGTCAGGGGTTGAAGTCTGCCGCTGGCCTGCCGAATGCGGCATATTAAATTTTTTCTCTCACTCCCAATATGGGGCGGGGGGGGGGGGGGGGAAGTGCTGGGCAAAGCCGGAAGTGCGGACCCTGGCGCGTGCCCGCTTGACAGCAGGATCACTTCCGGTAGGCGCTCTGTGGGCCGAAGGGTGTGGGAGGGGGCGAGGTGGCGCCCCGCCCCCACACTGCACTGCCCCTCCCCCACACTGCACTGCCCCTCCCCCTCTCCCTGGGACACGCGAGCCTGTGTTAAGAAAAGGCTGCAGCAACAATTCGTATACAGCTATAGCAACAATCTGCATTTAAACATCAACATCCTGCATTTATATAGCGACTTGTATTTACATAGCTATAGCAACAACTTACATTTATGCCATGCCTTTAAAATAAGGGGGGAAACAGCCTAAGGAGTTGCACAGATGTTTATTCTGGCAGAAATCTGCTCCCAGCCAAAAACAAGGATGTCACCAAGAGTGACTAAAAGCTTGGTCAAAGAGAGAGGTTTTAAAGAGGAGGGAGAGGCTAAACTGCGTGGGTACACCTGAAAGGTACTACACAGGCCTTGTTCTATTACAAATAACAAGGTTGTGCAAAAAAAATTAAAGGGACCACGCAAAACAACTACATTTTAAAGGGATGGTTATGGGTCAGCAAGATTGAGTATAGGATAGGATTCGTAAAGTAAAGCTTTAGGCAAGCTGAAGTTTATGGAGGATGAAAAGGCAGCCAGGAGGGTTTTTGAATACTGGAAACTGGAGGTAACAAAACCATAGGTGAGGTCTGAAGTATGATGGAAATAGGCTTTTGTAATGAAGAGGATATAAGGTCAGAAACTCAGCTTGGGTCAAATAAGATTAGTGGTTCCACACTTTCTATCAGGTTTATTGTACAAAGGAGGTTGTTGAGCGAGAAATGCTCAGCTATTTTGTAGGCGAAGAATTTGTCATTGCCAGCTACAACAAAATGAGTGTGGTTCCACTTGCAAAACAATATTGGAGAATTGATTCTGGTTGAGTTACGACTCATGAATATGTACAATTGCCAAGAATATAAATATGCTGGTGATCTCTTGCAATGCATCTTTCCACTAGCTTGCCACACCACAGACATAAAAACGTAAGAAATAGGAGCAGGATCAGGCCATATGGCCACGAGCCTGCTCCACCATTCTTTCGTATAACTTTCATATAGATTGGGATTATCAGACTAGCACATGTCAGAAACATAGTGAATTTCTTGAGTGTGCCTGGGGTAGTTTTCTGCAACAATGGGCAGGATAAAATCCTGCCCTTGGAGACGGGAACAGAGATGGGAGGGCACACAAAATGGCCAATGCCTCCCCCTCCCTGGGACCCCAACCCCACTTTCCTGCTTCCTGGGGCTGGTACTGCAGAACTGCCGGCCCTTTAATTGGCCGACAGCTCTGGTAGAGGGGGCTTGTCCCTTAATGTTTATCCCTTGCCATGACAGCAGGCAAATTAATGAATTTCCACTGGGAATCTGACAGAGGGCCGAGGCGGGGTCTCCCCCACCTTCCTGCCTGCCTCTGGGACCCCCGTCGCCAGGATTAGATCTGGCCCAATATGTCCTCGAGTCAACAAGGGGGCATATCATGTTGGATTTAAAAATGAATAATGAACCAGCATTAGTTAACAGTCAAATGGTGCATGAACATTTATCTAATAGTGTTCATAATACGATTAAGTTCAATGTAGTGTTTGAAAGGGAGAAATGCAAAACAGCTACTAAGATTTTAGATTTAGGTCAAGCTGATCTCAATACGATGAGAGAAGGACTGTCCACAGTAAGCTGGGCAAATTTGTAAATGGTTAAAATTGCCAGACGATCAGTGGAAAGTGAACGAAAATAATTTAATGTGGAACAGAACCAGTTTATATCTCTAAGAGGTAAGAACTCTACTGGCAAAAACAAATCAGGCATCAACAATGAAAGAGATTGCTGAAAATAGAGACTTTTTGTCAAAGCTTTTCATCTTGCACTCATCAGGACAACGCGCAAGAGTACCAATGTATACTGTATGAGAAGAGAGTGCTGATTGGTTGGCAAGTGGACTCTGATTGGTAGAGGCATTGCCATGGAGAATGCACCAGTTTATGGTGACTGACAGTTAATTGCCAAGCTTTGTTTGTAATTTAAACCAGACAGCTTGGCTTTGATTGGTCAAGGCATTGCCCTGAGGAATGAACCAGCGAATGGCTGTCACTTATTTTGTTTAGCTGAAACAGGCTCAATGTGTGTACATGTTCTTTCTATCTGCAAAGAACAGGGCCCTGTGCATTAATATATGTAGCTTCCAGTACGTGCAAATACGCCACGCTGCAAGCCTAACTGACAATCTTAAATTGATGGTCAGCGTAATGCTGACCTCTTCCTGAACTCAGTGGCGCAGTGGTTAGCACCGCAGCCTCACAGCTCCAGGGACCCGGGTTCGATTCCGGGTACTGCCTGTGTGGAGTTTGCAAGTTCTCCCTGTGTCTGCGTGGGTTTCCTCCGGGTGCTCCGGTTTCCTCCCACAAGCCAAAAGACTTGCAGGTTGATAGGTAAATTGGCCATTATAAATTGTCACTAGTATAGGTAGGTGGTAGGGAAATATTGGAACAGGTGGGGATGTTTGGTAGGAATATGGGATTAGTGTAGGATTAGTATAAATGGGTGGTTGATGTTCGGCACAGACTCGGTGGGCCGAAGGGCCTGTTTCAGTGCTGTATCTCTAATCTAATCTAATCTAATCTAAGTATTGGGGCAAAGTAATTTTTCAAAATGTCCATTATTTCCTTATCTTTATTGACAATATCACAGTTATCCATTTTTAAGTGGACAATGGCTACCCTGATCAGATAATTTCTCGCTGTATATCGCGCAAACTTATGTGTGGGCCTAAGGCCGTCATTTTCGGCCCTGAAAAGTGCCCTGTCTACCTCAGATTACCCTGGGAATATGGAGGTAGGTTGCAATTTGTCCATAATCTCATTGAATAGCAGAACAGGCTCAAGTGGCTAAATGTCTTACTCCTGTTCCTATTAGCCTTTTTTGACTATTTTCTGTACGTATCCATGGCATATTAATGATCTATGTACACAGAGGTATAGAGTCATTATGGCTTTTGTATTCAATACCTCCATTTATGAAGCCCAAGATCCCATATGCTTTGCTTACTGCTGTCTCAATATGTCCTGTCACCTTCAAAGATCTGTGAACCCCCTGGTCCCTCTGTCCCTGAGCACTCTTTAGAACTGTGCCATTAAGTCTATATTGCCTCTCTTTATTCCTTCTGCCAAAATGCATCATCTCGTACTTCTCTTTATTGAATTCCATGTGCCACTTGTCTGTCCATTCTGCTAGCCTATCTATGTCCTGTTGCAGTCGATTGGTATCATATTGTTATGATGTTTGCCACATCTCCAAGTTTGGTATCATGGGCAATTTTTGAAATTTTGAAATTTCACTGTATTCCAATATGCAAGTCATCTATATATATCAAAATCGGCAGTGGTTCTAGCACTGACCCTTGGGGAACGCCACTGTCTACCATCCTCCAGTTTGGGAAGCAACCATTTACCACGACTCACTGTTTCTGTCCTTAAGCCAATTTTTTAATTCAAACTAACACTGACCCTCCTATTCCATGAGCCTCAGTTTTGTTAACTAGCGTTGTGTTGTACTTTCTCTAATGCTTTCTTAAAATCCATACATACAACATTTATTGCATTCCCTATTTCAACCTTCTCTGTTACTTCATCAAAAAATTCAATTAAATTAGTCAAGCATGATCTGCCTTTTACAAATTCGTACTGGCTTTCCTTAATTAACTTAAACCTCTCCAAGTACCTGTTGATTTTTTTTCTTTCCCTGATTATTGTTTCTAAAACCTTGCCACCATTGATGTTAAACTGACTGGCCTATAGTTACTAGGACTGTCCTTACGCTCTTCCTTGAACAAGGGTGTCACATTGTACAAACCCTGTCACCTCCCCCCCGTATCTAGGGAATATTGGAAGATTATGGCAAGCCCTTCTGCTAGCTCCACTCCCCTGTCCTTTAGCAACCTGGAATGCAAGCCATCCGAACCAAACAACTTATCCAGTCTAAGCATCGCCAACCTTTCCAGTACATTTTGCCTATCAATTTTAACCCCATCCATTACCTCTGCCATCTCCGCTTCTACCGATATTTTGTGAGCATTCTCTTATTTAGTAACCACTGATACAAAGTAGTCGATAAGTATTCTAGCCATGCGCTGTGTATATAAGCATAATAGAACCCACCCTGTCCCTTACTACCCACTTAGAAGATTTTTGGGTTTCCTTTTCATGTTAACTACATTCTATTCTCATATTCTCTCTTTGCCAATCTTATTTTCCCATTCACTTCCCCTCTTAACTTCTTGCATTTGGCCTGATATTCGCTTGAAGAATTCACCTGACATGCATCATACACTGTCTTTTTTTTAATTTCATCATATTCTCCATCTCCCTCGTCATCTAGTCTCTTGGTTTCCACTGTTTCTAGCTTTTCACCATTTAGAAAGTACCCTGTTCTATCCTTTTTAGATCCGAAGTTGAAGAAATTCACATTTGCTTACATTGAAGTCAATCTGCCACACCTTCCTATCTTCCCATATATTTAGTCAAATGCTATATTTTCCTCCTTTGCGTAGGTTACACCTTCTACTCATACCTCACAAAGATCCCACAAATACTGCTAAGCAGTACCATGATATGGATGGATGTTATCTAGACCAATGAATTATGTATTCAACTACAAAGACTGTCTCATCAATGCTGTCGTTATTTAGTTTCATTATTCGATTAATTGGCATTTACAATTATAGAATCGTACAGCACAGAAGGAGGCCATTCGGCCCATTGTGTGAGTATCAGCTCTTTGAAAGAGTTCCCTACTGTTTTCCCGTAGCCCTGCAAATTTTTCCTCTTCAAGTATATACCCAGTTCCCTTTTTGAAAGTTACTATTGAATCTGCTTTCATCACACTTTCAGGCAGTGCATTCCCAATCATAACAATTTGTTGGGTAGTAAAATCTCCTCATCTCCAACTCTGGTTCTTTTGCCAATTACCTTTAATCTGTGCCCTCTCCTACCAGTAGAAACAGTTTCTCCATTTTTGCTCTTATGAAAACCCCTCATAATTTTGACAGAATAATACTTTTAGAATGTCTATAAATTTACAGAACTACAGACCACAGAATGATAACCTGTTTTCTATGTGTTTTTTGAATTTAAGGTTTCCCTCTAATCCTCGGAGACGGACAGAGTGGATTCGTCTTGTTCGGCGTGAAAACTTCAAGCCGAGCAAACACACCTTCCTTTGTTCAAAACATTTTGAGCAAACGTGTTTTGACCGGACAGGACAAACCAGGCGCCTACGAGAAGATGCTGTCCCTACAATATTTGACTTCCCACCACATATTCAAAATGTAAGACTAGGATCTCACTAACATTATGGTATAAAAATCATGTACTTGTTGTTCCAAGAACTATTAGGTTTATGGTAATTAAAAAATGACATCATATTCCCTTTCTTTGAGGTAAGTGCCCACCTCTCTGGGAATGATTTTGTTTTCAAGTCAGGTTTCTTTCTGCCCCATTCATTTTTACTTTTTTTGCTAATCCTTTTGGCATGTGGCAAGCATGTACAGGGTGGATAGGAAAATATGTCTAAGGCAGGAAAAAGAAAGCAAGAGATTACTGAGACTGCAACAGGGGGAAAATAGGGAGGCAGTGAGAGATGAACCAAATTATAATTGGATACCTTGACCAGCGGTTACATTATTCCATTCAACAGCAACCTGACGACCATTATTACATAAACTCCTGTGGGACAGTTGTGATAAGCTTGCCTCTCTCCCATAGGCTTCATCTCCCCCTCTCGCTCTCTCTTTCTCTCTCTTCCCATCTCATCCTGTCCCTCCAGCCTTCCATCTCCCTATCCTTTTGTCTATCAGATGCTCTCATCTGCCTTCTCTCCTCCATCTCTTTTACCCCTCTACCGCACACTCTCTCTCTCTCTCACACACTTGTCATCCATCACACTCCTCTCCTTCATTTCTCCCCTCCTCTCTTTCCTCTTTCACCTCACTGCTCTTTTACTTCATTTAATTTTCCTTCTTTCAGACTTAGCTTAATTGTTTTGCCCCTCCCATCTCTGTCTGTCTGTCTCTCTGCACCCCTCTGGCCCCTTCCCCCATCGTTCTCGTCCCCTCCCTCCTTTCACTCACCTTTCTCCCCCCCCCATCCCCCACCTTACCTCACTCTGCTCTTTTAATTTGTTTAATTTTCCTTCTATCAGTCCTAGAGTAATGCTTTTGCTTTGCATTCATTGTCATTAGGTGGGATGATGGTGCTGTAGTGGTAATGTCACTTGACTAGTAATCCAGAGGTCCAGGCTAATTTCCTGGGGAAATGGGTTCAAATCCCACCATAGCAACTGGTAGAATTTAAATTCATACAATTAATTAAAATCTGGAATTGAAAGCTAGTCTCAGAAATGGTGCCAGGAAACGTCATCGATTGTTATAAAAACCTATCTGGTTCACTAAGGTCCTTAAGGGAAGGAAATCTGCCATCCTTACATGGTCTGACCTGCATGTGACTCCGGACCCACAGCAATGTGGTTGACTCTCTTAACTGCCCTAGCAAACCACTCAGTTGTCAAGGGCAATTAGGGGTGGGTAACAAATGCTGGCGCTGCCAGCAACACCCACATCTTATGAAAGAATTTTAAAAATCATTCCTTGTGCGTCACAGGTAGTTTTAGGAATATCATACAAATGGTTTTGCTAAATATAAATAATAATTATTTTGGATTAAGGTTAATTGGTGTTTGAAATAAACCATATACACTAAAAGAAATAGTATTGATCATTACCCTATAATAGATTTAGCAGTCAATTTTATAAACAATATTTGTACCAGTTAACATCGTCTTGAAAGATAAACGTTAATAATAAAACATAAACAATACAACTGGTTGAGGAGAAGAAATAGTCATGTTATAATCTGTTAGCTATTGAAAATTGAATGTTGTCCATCTTTGAAATACATTGTTAATTGAATCGCTAGTCTTGTAACCATACTATTCCATTACCAAATGCAAAATTAGTCACCCAAAATGTCGTGAATTCAAATCTAACCAGGGCAAGCTGTGAAATTGAATTTATTAAATCAGGCAACTTGTGGCTGACAACAGAAAAAAAATGATCATGACATCTCTCAGGTTATGGTAAAAACCCAACTGGTTCACTGATGTTTTTCAGGGAGGGGAGCCTGCCACCCCTACCCAGTCAGATCTGCACATGACTCCTGTCTCACTTGCTGTGGTTGACGCATAATGCCCTCTGATGTGGCTGAGAAAACCATTCCGTTGCTATGGATAGGCAATAAATATGAATCACAAACCAAGAACAACAACATTTGGAAAATGCTGTTGTTTAGATTTGGTGTGAATTTTCTCATTTTTTGTCCTCATCATAGATTGTATAGACTGTCATAGGAACAGGAGTAGGCCATTCAACCCCTCGACCCTGGTCAGTCATGCAATTACATCATGGCTGATCTATATCTCAGCTCCATCTACCCACTTTGGTTCTGTGACCCATATTACCCTTGCCTAATGATAATTATCAATCTCCGTTTTTTTTTTTAACTTTTCAATTGATGCCCAACCTCAATAGCTTTTTTGGGAGAGAGAGCACATTCCAGGTTTCCAGTATCCTTAATGTGAAGAAGTGCTTCCTAGCATCATCCCTGAACGGCCTAGCTCTAATCTTGAGGTCATCTATCTAACCTTGATTTTTTTGTTAATCAGTTGAATGATTACTACATTGATATTTATCTGAATAACTATCTAGCTATTAGTTGAGGTGAAGTGAATGCCAATAATGAATTCTCTAGGGGGAAGGGAACCTGTCAGCATAAGTGATAGACTTACATAAGAAATAGAAGCAGGAGTAGGCCTTACAGCCCCTCGAGCCTGCTCTGCCATCCCAGATCAGGGCTGATCTACCTCAATTCCACTTTCCAACCCTATCCTCATATTCCTTGATTCCCACCTCAATCTCAATCTTGAATATATTCAGTGACCAAGCATCCACCATTCCAAAGGTTTGCAAGAAATTTCTCCCTGTCTCGGTCCTAGATGGCTAACCCCTTATCCTGGGACTATGATTCCTAGTTCTAGACTCCCTGCCCTGGGGAAAAGCCTCTCAGCACCTGCCCTGTGAACCCCTTTTTAAAAATTTCTTATACATTTCAATAAGATCACTTCTCATGCTTCTAAACTCAGGAGAGTAAAGGCCCATACTACTCAATCTCTCCTCATAGGACAATCCTCTCAACCCAGGAATCAATCTAGTGAACCTTCGTTGCACTCCCTCTAAGGTGAGTATATCCTTCCTTGGGTAAAGAGACCTAAACTGTATATAGCACTCAAGGTGTGGTTTCACCAAAGTTCTATATAATTTCAGTATGACTTCCTTACTTCTATATTCCAACTCCCTTGCAATAAAGGCTAACATCCATTTGCACGCAACTGTGTGAATGTGGGAATTAATAAAAACAAATTACACACACACTGCTGCTGGCTGTCTAAGCAGGGATTCAATAGACTAATGCACACAGCACCCACCTCACCACCCATCCCAAAGGTGATGCTGTTTCCCCCTTTCAGTCAGGAATCCACTATGCCACAGGTCCCAACTCCCGGGAGAGTAGCTGGGAATCGAAGGTATATGTCAACCCAAACATTCCCACTGATTTTCTTTTTTTAAACATTCCCACTGCCCCACCACTAGATCGGTAGTAATTCAGAGGCCAAGCTAATACCTTTGGGACATGGGTCCAAAACCCACCATGGCAGCTGGTGGAATTTAAATTCAATTAACTTTTAATTTTAAAGTTCAATTAGTTAATAAAAATCTGGAATTGAAAAATGGTCTCAGTAATGGTGCCATGATTGCCAAAATCCAACGGGTTCACTAATGTCTTTTAGAGAAGGAAATCTGCCATCCTAACCTGGTCTGGCCGACAGGTGACTCCAGACCCACAGCAATGAGGTTGACTCTTATTTGCCCTCTAAAATGGCCCAGCAAGTCACTCAGTTGACAAGAGCAATTAGGGATGGGCAATAAATGCTGGCCTTGTCAACAACGCCCACATCCTATGAAAGAATTAAAAAAAGCTACTTCTGCCAATGGACTTTTGAGATGGGAGCCCATATGTTAAGTAGTGTTCACCACACTTAACAGTGCTTTTAGGTAGGTTGGATCAGAGATGGCATAAGTAAAATTGAGGAGCCATATTTTTCCCATGGGCCAGTAATTGGTCACGGTTGGAGTAAGAAAGGGGAAAAGTTGATGTTTTCAGGCGGCGGGGGATGTGTGAGGCTAATATCAAACAGAGACACCAGCACCCTTCAATGGCCTTTAATTGCCAGGACCTGAGCCATGACCTCTGATCAACAGTCAGAGCAGTACAGTCATCCACAGCACACCTTGGTAGGGAAGGGACAATCAGTTGGGGCTTCTGTTTGCTATCCACTGTCCATAAAGTGCCTATAAATGCACATGCGATAAGCATGGAATTGATCTTGACTGCAGCTGACCTCACTCTGTTGTATAGTGTCCCAACATCTGTGTCATAACACTAAGTCTGTGTGTGTTTTTTTTTATAGCAATTAGCATCCAGGAAAACCCCTCTGACCTCTGCGGGTATCAGTAACCAGCAGGACCCAGCCAAGTCTAGTACTAGCACTGGTACTTGTACAACTAGCACTAGCACCAGCACCAGTACTTGCATCACCAACAGCACAGAAGTTTTCCAAGAGCACAGCTACTGTTTGGCTAATCCTGTCGTAGCCAAGAGGAAGGTATTCCAGTTGCAAGATGAAGTGGACTACCTCAGACAACAAATAAAGATCAGCAAGCAAAGGGAACGTCGAGTGGTTAGGAAATGGAAAGGGATCAGCAACCTTCTCGAAGAGCTGAGAGAGAAAAACCTGTTGCCGAGTGGCAAGGGAGCGGAGCTTGTTCAGGCCGTCTTGAGTGACGATTCATTTAAAGGCAGATGAGCTCTCCAGACTTTCACTAGTGCAGAGGGTACAGTGACCAGTCAAGGCAGTTTTGCTTCACTTTACTGTCCATTTCTTTTGACCCTAAAGACAGGAATGAATGTTTTTAACAACTCTTTCAACGACCAAACTCTGCAATGCCTGGATGCTTTGGTTTATTGGTTTTTGTTTGCTTCAGCAGTCAACATAAACCATTCATGAGTGATGCACATTGCATTTGTAGACTTGAAATGTAACCAAGTAGTGCAGCTGTTGTTACAGGGGAGACTGGTGTTTGATTTAGTGACAATAGACATCTGCTCACAAAACATGGCCAGAATAAGTTCTTTCTCTATCATGGCTGGTCAGAAAGTATTGGCCAGTTAACTTGAGGAATGCCACGTCTATGTGTTATTCATTGGCTCCTGACAAATTACTAGCCGACTATGTGCCTTGATGCCAGCCTCAGAAGGACAACCCTTCTGAACCAGAGTAATGTTTTTGTTTGCCATACCAATTGCCCTCTGCGGTTGCCCATTAGTGCTCAAGATTGGGCAGTTTTTGTGCCGTGGACTTGCACACACTACGAACTGGATTGAGACTGCACCCAACCCATTTGATACAGGCTTCTTACAGCCAGCAGTAAGCGAGAGAAGGGGAGATGTTTATCCTACTAATTGAATAGAATATCATCACTAATAGGTACTGACCAGAAAATCAGACTCCAGATGTCACAAGCATGTACACCTGCTGTTGTTTGAGCAACATGAGGAACCCCAAGCAGATGCAGTCTTCTGTACTGACTGTGGCGGTAGGTCATTAACAACTTATAATTTTAAAAATCAATTAAAAATAAAGTAGCAAATAAACTATTATTTTGAATTTCAGGAAATCTATTAAGACTGCATTAGGTGCTTATGCCAATCCACAGGCAAGCCAGGTTAATGTGCAATCAGCAGACTGGAAAACCAACTCCTGACAGCACAAGATAATGCACAGACTTCAATTTCATCTATCTTTAGCGCTTGCCTGTGGGATTGAAGGAGCTCATGCCTAGATGAATTATTACCTTTCATTGAGCAACAGAGGTCATTGACAGTTCAAATGTCATCTAATAATGCATCAGCATTATGTATTTGATGAAAGCTTTTCAGTTTTAAGAGAGACCTCAGGAAGCTCAGCTGATGGCCTTACAGCCAAGGAAGTTTCCCAGTCTTGATTCTTTGTCTGTATGATAATTAGCCAATCTCAGTCAGGGAGGGTGTAGGAGCACACATAGTTGGTCTTATCGCTTCCCCAACCTCCCAGGACAGATGTGTGGAAAGCAACCAGGCTGCTGCCCTCTATCCAGGTACCCCTCCTGAAATTGTATGGTGTCGGTTGGTGAGCAAATTGTGGTTTCAACACAAAGCCGCCCTTGAGCAAATTGTCTGCTAACAATTAGAGTCTGTGGTCAGACCTGCAGAATGGCCACTTGCACAAGGCACTAGAGGGGGAACTGGCACCCTACAGACTTGTAACCCACCAATGGTTCAAGAAAAGAGTTGGCAGAAAAAAGAAGGAAATAAAACAAGTATAAAAACCTTCAGTGACCAAGGGGATTTTTTTTTAAGATTAATTTTAATATATGGTTCTCTTTAACTTAGATATTTACAAAGTTTTCCCCTTCTTTAGAAACCAAGTTCTTCTCTGTTTTTCTTGCTCACCTACTGAACTGCCTTTCATCTAAATTCCTACCAATGTGGTCAGGACCATTTCAATTGTTAATTTTTGAACATTCAAGGAAGAATGGACTAAGTAATGTTTGAACCTTGCTGTGGAATTTTCCCAGTGAGCCAGAGGCAGCTTTGGAGGCGGGCAGGTGGCAAACTCACACCTGAGGACGCTTGCTGGTTACCCAACATGTTGCCACCACCTCAGATTTTTCCAGAGGCAGCTTCACACAGATAATGGTTTCCTGCCTGGCAGCGGCGAGAATCCAATCAACCCAATTAAGGAGCCACTTGATTGCATTAATTGAAGGAGCAAAGCAATTTTGCCGGAGTTGTGCGGGCCCTCTACTGTGTCCGCACCCCAGCAAGTAAAAGGAGATAGCTGCACAGCAGGATGTGGAGGCTGTGTTACAGATGAAGGATATTTAAGTGGTTCAGGCAGAAAATGACAAGACTGCTGTCTTCCCATCTCACAGCTTTGCCATTAAGTGCGGAATTTCTGGAGACGGGTGTACCCGATCACCAGGGACCTCATGAGGTCTCAGCCACTCTCCTGATGGTGCTGGCGGCTTCAGTACTTCCCTGACACTCCTGCTGCTTGGGCCTCAACAGCACTGCCACTGGTCACATAGTAAGGGCTCCTGGCCTCCCTTGCAGTGGGCAATGTGGTCCTGAGCTCCCACTCCCACTCAGAAATGGTCCCAACTTCGGGTTCCTGACACTCGCGACAAAATTCAGCCCGTAGTGTCCCGAGAACTAGGAATAAGCTTTTTTCATTTAAAACTCTGATGTTGATCCAGAAGCAGATTAAATAATAACTTTGAAAGGGGAATTGGATAAATACTTGAAGGGGAAAAAGTTGCGTGGCAAGTGGATAGCTCTTTCAAAGAGTCAGCAGAGGAAGAATGGGCAGAATGGCCTGTGCTGTGTCAATGCCATGATTTTAAATAACTGCCTTCTCTTCGTTTCCATTGACTGCTGTATACTTAATGGGGGGGAAAAGAAAGTCATGGAAAAATATGGTTTGCTTAAAGCACTCTAGTCCCCCTCCCCCACCCCTCCTTTTTTTTTTTAGAGTAAATTACGCATTGGTTGTATTGTCAATTTCTCATCCCTGTTGTTCCGGTGTCATCAATTATGGGAAGTGTTCTGGAGTGGCTATGATTTAAACAGTGGAGGCCATAACTTCCAATATGCCAAATCATTGCTGACCATTCATGGGAAACTGCACTACAGGCAGATTTCTGTCTGTGAGTATGACTTCCTGAGGGCTCCAGAGCAGCTCTTACGCCAGTTTGTAGTCACTTTGCAATTGTTTGCAATTGACTTGAGCACCCTATCGTTCGCTACCACTTCTTCTCTGTGGTCCACTTAAACGGCTCCACTCTTGCCCCTTTCAGCATAGCTAGCATAGTGTCAGCTGCTATGCTCACACAGTCACCTTTGCCATTTCAGCATTGGTCCAGTCCGCCTCCTTTTCACCATCTCCATGCTGCCCCTTGGTGATGTTATGAGGTCACATTCTATATGCACGCTGACTACACCCTGCTTTGTCTCTCCATCATCACCCTTGGCTCCATAACTGTTACTATGCGGTTCATTTCCTCATCTGACATTGTCATGGATGAGACAAAGCTTTGTACAGCCTCAGCAAGACAAAATCTATCCCGTTCATTTCTTACCTAAAAAAAAACTCCACATTCTAGGCACTGTGTCCCTTTCTTTGACTGCTTGCTCAGGTTGAACCTGACAGTGCACAAGCCATGTCCACCCTGAGCTGAACTTCAAACGTCATTTCCTAGCTTTTACCAAAGCCCCCTATTTTTATGTAACGTTCCCTGTCTCTATCTCTTCTTCACCCCTGTCACTACCGAAATTCTCACCCCCACCTTGATGCCCAATCTTTCCCAACATTATCTGCACTAAATTCCTGAGTTCCATCCTGCACAAACTCCCAACACGCCCAAAACTCCACCACCCAGAACCTATTCCATACTGACACCTGTCCATCGATCACCCAGTCTTTACCAGTCTTCATTGGTTTGTCCTCCCTAAAGCATTAATTTTCAAAATTATCCTGATGTCTTTTCCCAACTTCAGAAGCCTGCCCAAAACCTTTCCATTTACTCATATCTCCCTTAAAATTTCTCTAACTTTAGTATCCCCACCCCCCCCCCACCAACTCCCCTCACCTCACTTTATGTGAAATGCCTTTTGATCATCTTACTATGTCAAACGTGCCATATAAATTCATCCTTGACCAAGTCTCAGATATTTCTGATGTTTCTTCATTCCCTCTTGAATCATTTATAGTTAATCCCACTCTTGTCTGCAAGGAAAAAATGCGCAGAAACAGCAGTACAAGTGCATGAATTAAGGAGTGACAAATAATAGACGGGAAATGTTACTGAATAGGCTTCAAGGAGAATTGGGCGGAAAAATTCTGTCGCTATGGGAAATGCTTTGTATTTATTAGTGTTACATGTGGATAAACATTAAGCTGGAATCTAATAGAGGTGTTCAAAATTTTTAAAGAATAAGTGAAATAGTGGCCTCAATATTAGCCCCTCCCCAACCCCCAAGATGTGGGTTAGGGGCGGGTGTTAAAAATTTAAAATCAAGAATATGTTCCCAACCCACCATGTATGCACCTGCTTTCTTTTTAGGGCAGCCAGTTTCAAGATGTGCGAGTGTCCCGTCTTGACATTGGTTAGTTCAGGCTCCCACAGTGTTCATGGGAGCCTGATTTTAAATATAATTCATTTAAATTTAAGAGGCGACGGGCATGTTTCCCAGGGCAGGGAAAACCTGGCAGCAAAAGAGAGGCAAGAGCCGCCAGCTCTAGCAGCTTAGCGCTTTTTAGAGCACTGCTTGTGGGCAAGGAGGAACAGGGGTGCTCCCTGTCCTGCCCCCAGCCCCCACAAAACACTCGAGGAAGACTTTGGCTTCACTCCTGTGATCTCCACCTCTCCTCACTGCTGCAATTGGTGACCCACCCCCATCTAACTCCGATCCCAAACCCCGAGCTCTCCCGATATTGCTGGACTCTGCCCTCCACCACTATACTTCAATCACTGCCATCCCCGGCCCCGGTTTCCTGCTGCTGGTTTTCCCACCTGGCAGCCAATCAGACTGTCAATTTAGCTGGCTGTTGGTGGGAAAGGGAAGAAGGAAAGCTTAAACATGCTATCGCCTTCCCCTGTACTCTCCTCTTAAATATCAGAGTCATTATTTCTCTGATCAGGTATTTAATAACAAGGGTGTGTAAACTTTGTACTATTACTAGAAGGACAAGAGAGATCAGAAGAGTTTTTCACACATCTGGTTAATAGATTATGGAATCTATTACCATAAGTGGCTACTGAAATCAAATCCCTTGTGACTAAGAGGGAATTAGATAAACATTTAAAGAGAAAGAGCTTGGAAATGGGAATGGAGTAAATGGCTCCAATGTAGAGCGAGTACCATCATTGGTATGGTGCGTTAAATGGCCATGCCTACAATTTTACCTGTTATTCCTTTTCTAGACTGAGAAATTTATTGATGAATTCGGCAATGACAATTTGTAACAGAGTTCCATTTATTCTTTCATAGGGCAGTGCTCAGAAATCCACAAAGTTCCACAGACTTACAGAAGAGCCCCAGCAAGCAGACGGTTATGACTGCTGCAGTTTATCCCCATTCCCAGCAAGGCAATAGTGTCTTCCTCTTACGTTTAACTGGCTTCCCTGCAGTTTATTGTACCTGCTGTAAATATGAAGTGTGTTGCAGAAGAAAAAGAAGATATGTTCAGGAAAAGTAAAAGGCAATGGAAACCTCTTAAGAATTTCAAATTAGTGAGTAAGTGTCCATAATTGTCAGGAAAAACCACAAGTGCACATAGGGTATGGGGGAAGGGAGAAATGAAGATAATGTCTATGAACAGTTTTAAAAAACATATTTCTGTTTTATTTGTTTGCCTTGTGTATATTGCAGCACTATTGGAACATTGGTTGTATAAACAAACTGTTTTTCAGCTGTCCTGATGATTGAATGACTCTACTATTTACTGGGTAGATTCATTCAGACCAGAAAGGTCCCAGGTTCAATCGCTGGGTTATCTAAGTCTCAACCAAGGCAGGAGCAGGAAGACTAAAATTGTCCACAGTGCACTTGAGTAACAGAAAAATCAACCAGGTTGCTGCCCTTGCTTCAGCAACCCCTACTGGAATAGCGCATATATGAACATCGGGTGAGGACGGCGTTGGATTTATTTTTGATGCCCTCTTTCCCCCGTTCCACTTTAGTCGGAAAACCGAATGGCGACCAGGTGGTTTCCAAGCCTTGAGAATGTATAATCGTTCTCAGTATATCCTGCAGGTAATTTTAAGGGAAGTCTGGAAACAGGTCAACTGCCTTTGTAAACCGAGCAGAAGATTGTACGTGGCACAGGGAGCTCCGGGAATCTAGCAAAGGGAGAGATAATCTCTTCATAGAAAGAGGATAACATTTCTCCAATGCCATGACACCCCTGGAGATTAGAGGGTCCAGGTACATAGTAACAGGAGCATATCATTCAGTCCCTCGAGCCTATTCTGCCATTCAATTAGATGTTGGGTGATCTGTATTCTTAATTCCATCTATCTGCCTTGGTTCCACAACTGTTAATACCCGCACCTAAAAAAAAAAATCTTTTATTCTCGGATTTGTAATTTTCATTTGACTGCCCTGTCCCCCACTCACCTCTACAACTGTTTAGGGGAGAGAGTTCCAGATTTCCACTACCCTTTTTGTGGAGATTATACAGGATTTCCACTGGTCAGCCTGATTTTGTTTTTTTACTCGTTGATGGGATTTGAGCGTAGCTGGCTAGGCCAGCATTTATTGCCCATCCCTAGATACATGATACAGTGTGCATTTGCAATAGCTGCTAAATGGAATAAATGTGAGCGATCATTCAGGTTTTAAAAAAAAATTACCAGCTAAAACATCATAGATCATGCCCAGAGTTTTCCTGAAGCTGTACAGCTCAGTTGCTTACTAAAAAGGGATGTTTGGAAGCACAAGATATGTTGAAAGAACAAAAAAAACTACATTGAAAACTATTAAAAGTTGTTCATGCTGATCATTTCAATCCAAAGGATTTTCCAGATCATAGTAAAATTCACAATGTGATAAACATGTATATGTTCATAATGTAACTATCTCACAACATTGAGGGATCAAACCGAGACAGTGACAGGTTTCAGCAAACAGGAATGGAAGGAGGTAGAGAATCTGAAAGTAAAAAAAGAAATGCGGAAATAGGAAATAATGGCAAAAATGAAAATTGATGAAATGCAAATAAGAGAAATAAGATTAATGTATTGAAAAAGCTAATTGAAAATTCTTTTTGTACAATCAGGCTGATATTGCAAAACTTGTAGCATAAAAATCACTTTTTGTACTGGAGGAATCAGGAAAAAAGTGATATGGACTAATAACGGCTACTAATTCTTTCGGGGGTTTCACATGACATTAAAAACTGCAAGAAAAAATCAACTAATTATCAAAATTTCAAGATTATTTCAGATTACAGGATTATTTGCCATCTGTTACATTATATATTGTATGATTTACCTTTGTGTGATACACTTAGACTGTCCATATTACTTGAGACTTCACACCATCTTCAAGAATTCATTTCCCTGCTCAACACAGTTTGCTCTACAGAGCTTGATCTATGAAATGATGCTGTATTTGTACATTAAAAAAATTACATTGAATGTACTTCATAAGTGTATCAATTTAAATTCTAACTGCCATTTCCACAGACAGTAAAAGTGCACAGAAGTATTTTCAAGTCCGTTCTTCCAAAATTTGTATTTTGCTCTGCTCCTGTTTATTCTGCAACCCACCCCACCCCATTTCACTATTGGCAGACAGGCCCTCAACCACTTGGGTTGTACTCTCTGAAATTCCCTTCCAAACCTCCAATTCTCCATCCAAATCACCTCCATAAAAAAGAAAGCTCTGGAACTTAAATAGAACACTACACTTAAGTGTGAATGCTTCAATAGAGCAGACCTCAGATTGACCTGTGCCAAAAGCCTGTGAACTGCCTGCTATTGATAATGATGATTTTGGAGCTCCTATTTCTTCATGGAAGCAGCTAACAGTTTAAGGAAACATCATGGATTACTTCAAATAAAGGAGGATGAAGAGTAGTGTGTGCATCCTCTTGGGTATGATGATTTGCAGCTGTACATGCATTATAGATCCTGGCATAGGATTTAATATGAATCTTATTTTGTTTCTTCATCATTGATGTTCAGAGCATTGTATAGTAATGTGACAAATTCAATAAAAAGTACTTTTTCAAAAAAAAGTTAGAATAAGTTCCTTCAGATTTTTAGGTTTGTGTGCCAGTACTTGTGCATATACATTGGCTCATTTTGTGGTTGCGGTCCCTCCTGTGCCAAAAAAAATAAACGTTTGCGTCCCAAACACAACTGCATGAGTACGATAAAAAGGAATAGAGTAAGTCAGCCAAGAAACTCTCCCACGCCTTGTCCAGCCCACTCTAAAAAGTGTTTTTTTTAACCATGGGCTGTGTTGCAAGTAAAACCAGTTTTGACTTGGCACTTTCAGGTGTTAAGGAACGCAAACTCCAACAGCTGATGGGGACTAATGCCCCACCAGATCCTTCTTCCCCTTCACTTCCCTCTAACCCCACCCCTTCTGATCTGACCCCTTGCCGTGTATTCACTATACCCTCTGACCTTCCCCTCTCTGACGCTGAATGTTCTGTACTCAGCAAAGGACTGTTTTAACCCCACCTCAATGAATTTCGCGCTCTGCATGATGTTGAGCTATTCTTCCGTCGCCTTCGCCTCTGAGCTCACTTCCTTCACCAGGAATCCTCCCCCCAACTAGCAGACCCATTCACCCGCCTCCAGCATTCTCCCTCAACCTGGACACCTCCCTCTGGCCTGTTACCCACTCTTGATCTTTTCATTGAAAACTGTCGGCGAGACATCGGCCATCTCAATTTCTCTGACCCCTCATACTCTAATTTGTCTCCCTCTGAACTTGCTGCACTCCGTTCTCTCAGTTCTAACCCTGACACTGTCATCAAACCTGCAGACATGGGTGGTGCTGTTTTGTTTGGTGTACTGACCTCTACCTTGCAGAGGCTCAGCGACAACTCTCAGACACTTCTTCCTACTTCCCCCTGGACCATGACCCCAACACTGAACATCAAGCTACTGTCCACAGGACCGTCACTGACTTCATCTCCTCGAGAGATCTTCCCTCTACAGCTTCCAACCTCATAGTCCCGCAACCCTGGACAACCTAATTCTACCCCCTTCCTAAAATCCACAAACAAGACTGTTCTGGCAGACCCATTGTTTCAACCTGTTCCTGCCCCACTGAACTTAATCCTTCCTATCTTGACTCTATCTTTTCTCCCTTTGATACAGTCTCTTCCCACCTACATCAGTGACTCTTCTGATGCCCTACCTCATTTTGACAATTTCCAGTTTCCTGACCCTAACCACCACCTCTTCACCATGGACATCCAATCTCTCTACACCTCCATCCCCCACCAGGACGTTTGAGGGCTCTCCGCTTCTTTCTTAAACAGAGGCCCAACCAGTCCCCATCCACCACCACCCTCCTCTGCCTGGCTGAACTTGTTCTCAACTCCACTCACTTCCTCCAAATAAAAGGTGTTGCTATGGGTACCCGCATGGGTCCTAGTTATGCCTGTCTTTTTGTGGGATATATCGAACATTCCTTGTTCCAGTCCTACTCAGGCCCCCTCCCCCAACTCTTTATCCGATACATTGATGACTGTATCAGTGCCGTTTCCTGCTCCTGCCCTGAACTGGAAAACCTTATCAACTTTGCTTCGAATTTCCACCCTTCTCTCACCTTTACATGGTCCATTTCTGACACTTCCCTTCCCTTCCTCGCCTTCTCTGTCTCCATCTCTGGGGATAGGTTGTCTACTAATATTCATTATAAGCCCACTGACTCCCACAGCTACCTCGACTACACTCCTTCACACTCTGCCTCCTGTAAGGACTCCATTTTCCCAGTTTCTCCGTCTCCAACGCATCTGCACTGATGATGCAACCTTCCACAACAGTGCTTCTGATATGTCTTCCTGTTTCCTCAACCGAGGATTACCCCCCACTGTGGTTGACAGGGCCTCAACCTTGTCTGGCCCATTTCCCACACCTCTACCTCCCCCTCCCTCCCAGAACCGCGACAGGGTTTCCCTTGTCCTCACTTTCCACCTCACTAGCCTCCATCCTAAGGATCATCCTCCGCCATTTTCGCCACGTCCAGCGTGATGCCACTACCAAATGTATCTTCCCCTCCCCTGTCAGCATTCCCTCCGTGACACCCTGGTCCACTCCTCCATTACCCCCACCACATCGTTCCCTTCCCACGTCACCTTCCCATGCAATCGCAGGAGGTATAATACTGCCCTTTTACCTCCTCTCTCCTCACTATCCAAGGCCCCAAACACTCTTTTCAGGTGCAGTAGCGATTTATTTATTATTCTTTCAATTTAGTATACTGTATTCGATGTTCACAATGTGGTCTCATCTATATTGGGGAGACCGAACGCAGATTGGGTGATCGCTTTGCAGAACACCTCCGCTCAGTCTGAAAGCATAACCCCGAGCTTCCGGTTGCTTGCCATTTCAACACACCCCCCTGCTCTCATGCTCACATCTCTGTCCTGGGATTGCTGCAGTGTTCCAGTGAACATCAACGCAAGCTCGAGGAATAGCATCTCATTTACTGATTATGTACGCTGCAGCCTGCTGGACTGAACATTGAGTTTAATAATTTCAGAGCGTGACGGCTCCCCTTTTTATTTTCAGTTATTTTTTATTTTTTATTTTTATTTTATTTTAGTTTGTTTCATCATTCATTTTTTTTTACCATATTCTTGCGCACTTTTTTTCATGTTTGTGCTTTGGGCCTGGGCTGTTAATTTTTCTGTCAATTAACACCCTCTCTGTACTAACGCTTTGTTTTTCAGCACACCATTAACATACCGTTTGCCTTTGCTCCATGACCTTCTTGTCAGTTATTCTCTGTGACCCTCTGTCCTATTGTTTTCGACCTTCCCTTTTGTTATCTCTTGCCCTACCCCCGCTTTATTTGCTTAAAACTTATTACATTTCTAACTTTTGCCAGTTCTGATGAAAGGTCACTGACCTGAAACATTAAATTAAAAGCAACATACTGCGGATGCTGGAAATCTGAAATAAAACCAAGAAATGCTGGAAATACTCAGCAGGTCTGGCAGCATCTCTCTCCACAGATGTTACCAGACCTGCCGAGCATTTCTAGTATTGGTTGTTTTTTTTTCCCGGATTTCCAGCATCTGCAGTATTTCTCTTTTATTGACTTAGCATGGTATCAATAGTACAATTGCACACGCCCAACAGTCATCTATCCAGCTTGTACCAAGGCAAATGGAGTGATGTGTTTGACGAGGATGTTTAAGAAACCATAATCATGGAGCTATCCCGCTGGCTGTCAGTTGCCCAAATGCTGGACGCCAAATACAGACCCGACCCAAACCGAACCCGACACATACAGTCGGGTTTCGTTGGGCTCAGGTCGGATCGCCAGCAACACCTTTTACTTGAAAGAAGTGAATGGAGTTGAAGGAGAAGTTGTTCAATGTGAGAACATGTTCAGTCAGGCAGAGGAGGGTGGTGGTGGATGGGGACTGGTTGGCCTCTGTTCAAGGAAGAAGCGGAGAGCCTTCAAACCATCTTGCTGGGGGATGGAGGTGTAGAGAGATTGGATGTCCATGGTGAAGAGGAGGAGTTTGAGGCCAGGAAACTGGAAGTTGTCAAAATGAGGTAGGGCGTCAGAAGAGTCACTGATGTAGGTGGGAAGAGACTGGACCAGAGGAGAAAAGATAGAGTCAAGATAGGAAGAAATAAGTTCAGTGGGGCAGAAACAGGCTGAGACAATGGGTCTGCCAGGACAGTCCTGTTTGTGGATTTTGGGAAGGAAGTGGAAGCGGGCTGTCCGGTGTTGCGGGACTATGAGGTTGGAAGCTGTAGAGGGAAGATCTCCAGAAAAGATGAGGTCAGTGACAGTCCTGTGGACAGTAGCTTGATGTTCGGTGGTGGGGTCATGGTCCTGGGGGAGGTAGGAAGAAGTGTCTCAGAGTTGGCGCTGAGCCTCTGCAAGGTAGAGGTCAGTACGCCAGACAAAACAGCACCACCCTTGTCTGCAGGTTTGATGACAATGTTGGGGTTAGACCTGAAAGAACGGAGTGCAGCAAGTTCAGAGGGGGACAGGTTAGAGTGAGTGAGGGGGGGCAGAGAAAATGTCTCGCCGACAGTTTTCGTAACAAGCCAGAGGGAGGGGTCCAGGTAGAGGGAGAATGCTGGAGGTGGGTGAATGAGTCTGCTGGTTGTGGGGAGGACTCCTGGTCAAAGAAGTGAGCCCGGAGGCGAAGACGACGGAAGAACAGCTCAACGTTATGCCGAGCGCAAAATTCATTGAGGTGGGGCGTAAGGGGATGAGTCCTTTGCTGAGTACAGAACATTCAGCGTCAGAGAGGGGAAGGTCAGAGGGTATAGTGAATACACGGAAAGGGGTCAGATCAGAAGGGGTGGGGTCAGAGGGAAGTGAAAGGGAAAAAGTATCTGGAGGGACATTAGTCCCCATCAGCTGCTGGAGTTTGTGTTGCTTAACACCTGAAAGGAAGAAAAAAAGCCCCTTGAACCTGCTGTGCTATTCAATTATATCATAGCTAATCTATACCTCAATTCCATTTATCCACCTTCACTTCCTATCCCTTGATACTCTTACCTTATAAAAATTAAAATATAAAAAGAGTATTGCTCTCTGCATGTTGTACAACTTTATCTTAAAAATAGGTCTCATCATGAAGGCCCTGGAAAAGAAAGGCACCCTCAGCAGCAAATGCCTGATGACCAACCTCTTTTCAGTTTCCATCAGCTCCTTGGGAAGTCGATTCCAAGCAATCACCATCCTCTGTGTGAAGTAGGTATATTTAAATGCAATATTATTAATATGCTAGTTAATTTCCCACAAAGCATGCATTCCACACACTCATTACTTCTCAAGCACTCTGATACACAGCAAGCTGCAGTATTGAAGAATAGAGGTCATTCATTGATAACATATCACCAGCCACTTGCACACATTGTTAGGTACTTATGTCAACCTAACATATTGAGCCAGTACACAAGACTACCTATGGAGGACCAAACATGCGTTAACATGACCAGGTAAAATACAATCATTAAATCCATTTTTTTCAAAATATTTTTTGCACAGAGAAAAGTAGGTATGGGCTGTTAATTCACTTGCTTCACACCCAAACTCATTTAGAGGAAAATTATGTGCTGTACTTGAATAAAAATTATAGGGATTTATGGGTTACAGAAGGAAAAACTGTTGGTGTGTCAGAAAACCAACGTGAATCGGTCGATTTCCACATTTAACTGGTGCGCGTTTCGAGATGCGTTGGAAACACTCATGGGACAGACATGTCTGCAATTTAAATATGTAAAGTGGCAATTAACTGAATATTTAACCGAGCATTCTGGCTTTTAACTGCAGCGCATCGGTTTCCTGGGCTGTTTGAAACTCACCAGTGTCACTGACCCGAAACGTTAACTCTGCTTCTCTTTCCACAGATGCTGCCAGACCTGCTGAGTGATTCCAGCATTTCTTGTTTTTATTCCAGCCCCACTGAGGTGTGTGTATCTGAGCTGGTGGAGGGTGCGTCTGAGTACTGTGTCGGTGCTTCTTCAGGATACGCAACCTCTTCTGAGGACTCCTTGGCCTCCTCCCGCTCCGGCTCCTGCATTACGCTTGAAGGACCTGTGAGAGATGAAAGGTATGAATTAGAACTGACAAAGGGAAGGGGTTCAATGTCATCATTGTGCAAATGATCATATTTCAGTTACAGGTGAAATTGAACCAACGTGAGTGATTGTTGTGTTTCATTTGCCTGTGTGATATCTAATTCTGTCAGGTATCTGGAAGATTCCCATCACTCTATCTCCAGTGACCATGCCCTCTGACCCTCTGCTGATTTCCAGTGTGGTCAGGGTGACATTTACTGGAGGGCCACCTCTGGTTCTCTGCCTCTCCCTGATGCTCTGCGCTCTCTTCTCCTGCAAGGAGAGAAAGCAGAGAATTGGGAGTGTGAGAAGAGATCTGACCCAAATTAACTAGAAGCAAAAGTTAGCAAACAAGACAATAGATCAGCAATGTGAAATCATCAAGCAAGAGATGGATAGAGAATGAAATAAGTATATTCCTATAGGGCAAAAAGAGGGTGCATCAAAGAATAAAGTTCTGTGAATAAATAGAGAGATTAAAATGAAATTAAAAGGGATATACTTAAGGCTAATAATACTAAAGGTAACCATGAGGATTGTAGAAAGTGCAGTAGAGAGATGAGTTAAAAAGGCTTTATAGAGTATGAAAAAAAACAGATAATGAGCCAGTATTTGCTGAAAAAGTAACAGCGTGTGAACAATGCACGCCATTATTAAACGTGCAATTAAATGTGCAACTTGTGATAAGGAAGGAATACTTGGTGAATTCCGAATCACTACAAGTTGCTGGACAATTTGCACTTTTTCGCAGTTAGCTTTATGAAAACAGCAACTCGCATTTAACTATCCTGTGATTTTCATGAAGTTGCTGCATTTGCACATTAATTACCCATGAAATGCACCACAGAAAGTTACGTCTAGTAATTAATAATGCAAGTACCTTTTTAACTATGTGATAATTGTTAATGATTTTCTGGATCTGCCTGGCACTGAAATTGAACCATTAAAACTGTGGAATCCTATTCCTTCAAGTAGTGCTGGAAATTTTAAAAATGTAAAATTTAAATTTTTATTCTTACTTTTTCTTTTCTCTCTCTCTTAATCAGAGACGGGGAATTCTGCAGCGAGTAACTCACCTCCTGACTCCCCAAAGCCTTTCCATTAACTACAAGACACAAGTCAGGAGTGTGATGGAATACTCTGCACTTGCCTGGATGGGTGGCAGCTCCAATAACATTCAAGAAGCTTGACACCATCCAGGACAAAGCAGCCCACTTGATTGGCACCCTCTGCACTACCTGAAACATTCACCATTCACTCCCAACTCCACCGGCACACAGTGTCATCCACATGTACTGTCTACAAGATGCACTGCAACAACACACCAAGGCTCCTTCGACAGCACCTTCCAAATCTGTGACCTCTACCACCTAGAAGAAAAAGGGCTGCAGGTGCCTGGGAACACCACCACCTGCAAGTTCCCCTCCAAGTCACACACCATCCTGACTTGGAACTATATTGCTGTTCCTTCATCATTGCTGGGTCACAATCTTGGAAATCCATCCCTAACAGCACTGTATGAGGACCTACACCACATGAACTTCAGCAGTTGAGGAAGGCAGCTCATCACCGCCTTCTCCAGGGCAATTAGGGATGCACGATTGACTTGCCAGTGATGCCCACATCCCATGAACAAATAAAAAAATCTTTCTTTACCTCACTTTATTTCTCTCTCTCTACGTAGTTCGGCACTGCCACCCTCTTTATTTCACCTTCCTCCTCATTCCTTCCTCTGTTTATTTATTAATCTTTAAAACTGATTGCTGAGGGAAATACACTTTTTTTATTCATTCATGGGATGTGGGCGTCACTGGCTATGCCAGCATTTATTGCCCATCCCTAACTGCCCTTGAGAAGGTGGTGGTGAGCTGCCTTCTTGAACCGCTGCAAACCATGTGAGATAGGTACACCCACAGTGCTGTTAGGAAGGGAGTTCCAGGATTTTGACCCAGCGACAGTGAAGGAATGGTGATATAGTTCCAAATCAGGATGGTGTATGACTTGGACGGGAACTTGCAGGTGGTGATGTTCCCATGCATCTGCTGCTCTTGTCCTTCGAGGTGGTAGAGGTCACAGGTTTGGAAGGTGCTGTCGAAGGAGCCTTGGTGCGTTGCTGCAGTGCATCTTGTAGATGGTACACACTGCTGCCACTGTTTGTCAGTGGTGGACGGAGTGAATGTTTGTGGATGGGGTGCCAATCAAGCGGGCTGCTTTGTTCTGGATGGTGTCGAGCTTCTTGAGTGTTGTTGGAGCTGCACCCATCCAGGCAAGTGGAGAGTATTCCATCACACTCCTGACTTGTGCCTTGTAGATTGTGGACAGGCTTTGAGGAGTCAGGAGGTGAGTTACTCGTTGCAGGATTCCTAGCCTCTGACCTGCTCTTGTAGCCATGGTATTTATATGACTATTCCAGTTCAGTTTCTGGTCAATGGTAGCTCCTAGGATGTTGATAGTCATAGAGCCATAGAGTCGTACAGCATAGAAACAGGCCCTTCGGCCCACCGCGTCCATGCTGACCATAATGCCTATCTATACTAATCCCACCAGCCTGCATTAATTCCATATCCCTCTATGCCTTTCTCATTCAAGTACCTGTCCAGATGCCTCTTAAATGTTGCTACTGTTCCTGCCTCCACCACCTCCTCTGGCAGCTCATTCCAGATACCAACTATTCTTTGTGTGAAAAACTTACCCCTTTGATCCCCTTTAAACCTCCTCCCTCTCACCTTAAATCTATGCCCTCTAGTTTTAGTCACGCCTACCATGGGAAACAGACTCTGGCTATCTACCCTATCTATGCCTCTCATAATTTTATATACCTCTATCATGTCCCCTCTCAGCCTCCTTCGTTCCAGGGAAAACAGATCCAGCCTATCCAATCTCTCTTTATAACTCTAGTGGGGGATTCAATCTCAGTCTTGAACATACTCAACGACTGAACCTCCACAGCCCTCTAGGGCAGAGAATTCCAAAGATTCACCACCCTCTGAGTGAAGAAATTCCTCCTCATCTCAGTCCTAAATGCTCCTTATTCTGAGACTGTGTCCCCTGGTTCTAGACTCCCCAGCCAGGAGAAATATTCTTCCTGCATCTACCCTGTTGAGCCCTGTAAGAATGTTGTATGTTTGAATGAGATCACCTCTCATTCTTTGAAACTCTAGAGAATAAAGGCACAGTCTATTTAATCTTTCCTCATAGGACAAGCCCTCCATCCCAGTAATTAGCTTGGTGAACCTTCTTTGCACTTCCTCTATGGCAAATATATCTTTCCTTAGGTAAGATAGTAGGAACATAGGAGCAGGAGTAGGCCATTCAGCCCATCGAGCCTGCTCCGCCATTCAATATGATCATGACTGATCATCCACTTCAATGCCTTTTCCCCCACACTATCCTGATATCCCCTTATGTCATTGGTATTTAGAAATCTGTCAATCTCTGCTTTAAGCATACTCAATGACTGAGCTTCCACAGCCCTCTGGGGTAGAGAATTCCAAAGATTCACAACACTCTGAGTAAATAAATTTCTCCTCACCTCGGTCCTAAGTGGCTTCCCCCTTATTTTGAAGTTGTGTCCCCTGGTCCGTGACATCTTAGCTGCCTCTACCCTGTCTATCCCTTTAAATATTTTGTAGGTTTCAATGAGATCACGTCTCATTCTTCAAAACTCTAGAGAATACTGGCCCTGTTTCCCCAATCTCTCTTCATAGAATAGTCCCACCATCCCGGGAACAAGTCTGGTGAACCTTCAACACACTCCCTCTATGGCAATAATATCCATCCTAAGGTAAGGGGACCAAAATTGCACACCATACTCCAGGTGCGGTCTAACCAAGATTCTATACAATTGAAGCAAGACTTCACTACTCCTGTACTCAAATCCTCTTGCGATAAAGGCTAACATACCATTAGCCTTCTTAATTGCTTGCTGCACCTGCATGTTAGCTTTCAGTGACTTATTGACGAGGACATCCAGGTCCCTTTGTACATCTACACTTTCTAATCTCTTACCATTTAAGAAATACTCTGCACATCTATTCCTCCTGTCAAAGTGGATAACCTCACATTTTTCCACATTATATTCCATCTGCCACATGCTTGCCCACTCACTAAGTCTTTCCAAATCCCCTTGAAGCCGCTTTGCATATTCCTCACAACATACATTCCCACCTAATTTTGTATCATCCACGAGCTTGGAAATACTATATTTGGTCCCCACATCCAAATCATTGATATATATTGTGAACAGCTAGGGCCCAAGCACTAGTTCCTGCAGTACCTGACTAGTCACAGTATGCAAACATGAAAATTACCCATTTATTCCTACTCTATGTTCTCTGCCTGTTAACCAATCCTTAATCCATATTACCTCCTATCCCATGTGCTTTAATTTTGCTAACCAACCTCCTGTGAAGGACTTTATCAAAGGTCTTTTGAAAATAGTAGATGCATTGGTGGTGATCTTTCAAAAGTCTACAGACTATGGAATGGTTCCTGGAGATAGGAAGGTGGCAATTGTAACCTCACTATTGAAGAAAGGAGGGAGAGAGAAAACAGGAAACTACAAACCTGTTAGTCTAACACCAGTCGTAGGGAAAATGCTAGATTCTATTATAAAGGATCCTTTATCGAATGTAATATTTCCAAATTTGCTGATGATACAAAACTAGTTGGGAATGTGAGTTGTGAGGAGAATGCAGAACCTTCTAACTCAGAGGCAAAAGTGCCACCAACTAACCATGGCTGATACAACTATAACAAAGATGAAGTGCCTGTCTTTCTGGCTGGCAGCAAAGAATATCATAATTATTTCCCTTAAGATTTTTTTTTGTCTTACAACAATGCATTTTTAATTAACTGTTTCCCCAAGATATATTAGTTCACATTGGGTTCAGTTGAATTGAGTGTGCCTGTATTCGACTGAATGCATTTATTACCAAAGAAGCTCCAATTTATATCAATGATTTGGATGTGGGGACCAAATGTAAGTTTGATGCTATCTTTAATTTTTTTAGTTAACCACGGATGGTGGGTCCTCCCCTTGACCCACTCTTCTCTCTCTCAAACTGAATGTAAAATTCAATCATATTATGATCAATGCTGCCTAGAGGCACCTTCACTATGAGGTCCTTTATCCAGTGCCTTTAGCTGTTTCTTGATATCACATGGAGTGGAACCCAATTGTCTGAAGACTGTCATGTGTGATGCTGGGGACCTCAGGAGGAGGCTGCGATGAATCATCTACTCGGCACTTCTGGCTGAAGATGGTTGCAAATGCTTTCTCCTTGTCTTTTGCACTGATGTGCTGGGCTCCCCCATCATTGAGGATGGGGATGTTTGTGAAGCTTCCTCCTCCAGTTAGTTGCTCAAGTGTCCAACACCATTCATGACTGGATGTGGCAGGACTGCAGAGCTTTGATCTGATCTTTTTGTTGTGGGATTGCTTAGCTCTGTTTACAGCATGCTGCTTCCTCTGTTTAGCATGCAGTCCTGTGTTGTAGCTTCACCTGGTTGGCACCTCATTTTTAAGTATGCCTGGTGCTACTCCTGGCATTCTCTTCTATGCTCCTCATTGAACGAGGTCTAGCCCTCTGGCTTGATGGTAATGGGATAGTGAGGGATATGCTGGGCTATGAGGTTACAGATTGTGATTGAATACAATTTTGCTGTTGCTGATGACCAAGAGCACCTCATGGTTGCCCGGTTTTGAGCTGCTAGATCTGTTCTGAATTTATCCCATTTAGCACTGTGGTAGTGCCATGCAACATGATGGGGGTATCCTCAGTGTGAAAATGGACTTCACCTCCACAAGGATCATGCAGCGGTCAATCCTACCAATACTGTCATGGACAGATGCATCTGTGACAGGTAGATTTGTGAGGATGAGGAATAAGTTTTTCCTCTTGTTGGTTCTCTCACCATGTACCGCAGGCCCAGTCTGGCCGCTACGTCCTTCGGGAATCGGCCAGTGGTGGTTCTACTGAGCCACTCTTGGTGATGGACATTGAAGTTCTCCCACCCAGAGTACATTCTGTGCCCTTGCCACCGTCAGTGCTTCTTCCAAGTGATGGAACTTGCTGCTCACAAGGGTGGTGGAAGTGGAGACAATCAATGACTTCAAAACAAAATTGGATGGCCACTTGAAGGAAATAGACTTGCAGGGCTACAGGGATTGAGCAAGGGAGTGGGACTGACTGAATAGCACCATGGAGAGCTAGCATGGACTCAATAGACCAAATGGCCTCCTTCTGTGCTGTAAATGTTCATCAGCTGAGAGACAGTGGTAGGTAGTACTTCACAGGAGGTTTATGCCCTGTTTGATGTGATGTCATAAGACTTCAGGGGGGCCAGAGTCAGTGTTGAGGCCTCCCAGGGCATTCCCTTCCAACTGTATACCACAGTGCTGCCACCCCTGATAAACAAAGAACAAAGAAAATTACAGCACAGGAACAGGCCCTTCGGCCCTCCAAGCCTACGCCGATCCAAATCCTCTATCTAAACCTGTCGCCTATTTTCTAAGGGTCTGTATCTCTTTACTTCCTGCCCATTCATGTATCTGTCTAGATACATCTTAAAAGACGCTATCGTGCCCGCGTCTACCACCTCCACTGGCAATGCGTTCCAGGCTCCCACCACCCTCTGCGTAAAGAACTTTCCACGCATATCCCCCCTAAACTTTTCCCCTTTCACTTTGAACTCGTGTCCCCTTGTAATTGAATCCCCCACTCTGGGAAAAAGCTTCTTGCTATCCACCCTGTCTATACCTCTCATGATTTTGTACACCTCAATCAGGTCCCCCCTCAACCTCCGTCTTTCTAATGAAAATAATCCTAATCTACTCGACCTCTCTTCATAGCTAGCGCCCTCCATACCAGGCAACATCCTGGTGAACCTCCTCTGCACCCTCTCCAAAGCATCCACATCCTTTTGGTAATGTGGCGACCAGAACTGCACGCAATATTCCAAATGTGACCAAACCAAAGTCCTATACAACTGTAACATGACCTGCCAACTCTTGTACTCAATACCCCGTCCAATGAAGGAAAGCATGCCGTATGCCTTCTTGACCACTCCATTGATCTGCGTTGCCACCTTCAGGGAACAATGGACCTGAACACCCAAATCTCTCTGTACATCAATTTTCCCCAGGACTTTTCCATTTACTGTATAGTTCACTCTTGAATTGGATCTTCCAAAATGCATCACCTTGCATTTGCCCTGATTGAACTCCATCTGCCATTTCTCTGCCTAACTCTCCAATCTATCTATATTCTGCTGTATTCTCTGACAGTCCCCTTCACTATATGCTACTCCACCAATCTTAGTATCGTCTGCAAACTTGCTAATCAGACCACCTATACTTTCCTCCAAATCATTTATGTATATCACAAACAACAGTGGTCCCAGCACGGATCCCTGTGGAACACCACTGGTCACACGTCTCCATTTTGAGAAACTCCCTTCCACTGCTACTCTCTGTCTCCTGTTGCCCAGCCAGTTCTTTATCCATCTAGCTAGTACACCTTGGACCCCATGTGCCTTCACTTTCTCCATCAGCCTACCATGGGGAACTTTATCAAACGCCTTACTGAAGTCCATGTATACGACATCTACAGCCCTTCCCTCATCAATCAACTTTGTCACTTCCTCAAAGAATTCTATTACGTTGGTAAGACATGACCTTCCCTGCACAAAACCATGTTGCCTATCACTGATAAGCCCATTTTCTTCCAAATGGGAATAGATCCTATCCCTCAGTATCTTCTCCAGCAGCTTCCCTACCACTGACGTCAGGCTCACCGGTCTATAATTACCTGGATTATCCCTGCTACCCTTCTTAAACAAGGGAACAACATTAGCAATTCTCCAGTCCTCCGGGACCTCACCCGTGTTTAAGGATGCTGCAAAGATATCTGTTAAGGCCCCAGCTATTTCCTCTCTCACTTCCCTCAGTAACCTGGGATAGATCCCATCCGGACCTGGGGACTTGTCCACCTTAATGCCTTTTAGAATACCCAACACTTCCTCCCTCCTTATGCCGACTTGACCTAGAGTAATCAAACATCTGTCCCTAACCTCAACATCCTTCATGTCCCTCTCCTCGGTGAATACCGATGCAAAGTACTCGTTTAGAATCTCACCCATTTTCTCTGACTCCACGCATAACTTTCCTCCTTTGTCCTTGAGTGGGCCAATCCTTTCTCTAGTTACCCTCTTGCTCCTTATATATGAATAAAAGGCTTTGGGATTTTCCTTAACCCTGTTTGCTAAAGATATTTCATGACCCCTTTTAGCCCTCTTAATTCCTCGTTTCAGATTGCGCCTACAATCCCTATATTCTTTCAAAGCTTCGTCTTTCTTCAGCCGCCTAGACCTTATGTATGCTTCCTTTTTCCTCTTAGCTAGTCTCACAATTTCACCTGTCATCCATGGTTCCCTAATCTTGCCATTTCTACCCCTCATTTTCACAGGAACATGTCTCTCCTGCACGCTAATCAACCTCTCTTTAAAAGCCTCCCACATATCAAATGTGGATTTACCTTCAAACAGCTGCTCCCAATCTACATTCCCCAGCTCCTGCCGAATTTTGGTATAGTTGGCCTTCCCCCAATTTAGCACTCTTCCTTTAGGACCACTCTCGTCTTTGTCCATGAGTATTCTAAAACTTACGGAATTGTGATCACTATTCCATAATAATGGAGGAGTCTGGGACTTTGTCTGTAAGGTATGATTCAATGACTATGACTATGTCAGACTGTTGCTTGACAAGTCTGTGGCATAACTTTGGCACCAGTCCCTAGATGTTAGTGACGAGCAAGATGTGTCTTTACTGTTTCTGGTGTCTAGATCAATGCTGTGTGATCTGTCTGCTTTTATTCTTAGTTGACTTTTTTGTGGCAGTTTGATACAACTGAGTGGCCTGCTTGGCTATTTCAGAGTCAACCACATTGCAGTGGATAAGACCACACAAGGGGGGCAGATTTCCTCTCCTTAAGGGCGTTACTGATCCAGATGGGTTTTTACAACAATCTGGTAGTTTCATGATCAGTATTAATGAAACTATTTTGTTCCAGATTTATTAACTAATTTAATTTAATCCCCTCAGCTGTCATGGTGGGTTTTGAACACATATCTACAGACCATGAGTCCAGATGTATGGATTACTAGTGCAGTAACATTACCATTATGTTACCATCCCCTTACATTACCACTATGCTCCAATGCCACATGAGGAGCATAAACACCTGGCAGGGACCAGAAAATGACCTTTTTCTCTGTATAATATATTTCCCAATCACACTTATCAGATAAGGCTACATTTTTAAACAAGGGGGGAATTTGGGTAATTTTGAGGATCTTAATTGGAAAATGATAGTGGGGCTCCTGACCAGGCCCTTGCTCCCTGTGCCATTCCTCTGGGCTCTCCTGTTCCTACGTCTGGGTCACACCTTGTGTCTTGCCTTTCCCGCCCTTCATGAGGCGGAGTTCTGCGCCTGCGCTCCGGCGGATTCCTCTGGAGCTGTCAGTCAGGAAACATGTAACAAAACTTTGCAACAAAGAGTTACAGCACTCTAGCACATCTCAAACCTTTCATTATGGACTGGAAACGTGATTTAAAAGGTGCTATTCTGGAAGATGATTGCAACCAGGTCAGTTTGAAACGAGTGAAGCTAAAATATGAAGGTTTTTAAAATATATATGTATATATATTAGAAGTTCCTCTTCCTTGCTCGAGGAAGTGAATGAAAATGTGAATCACAGCTCCCGTTTGAATTTGTGCTGGTTGCTTATGATACTTTTATGTTTTAAAAAATATTTTATATTTAGCTCTTTTAATGCTTGGATCTGTGAATGTCTCACTCGATGCACTGAGTCCCTGCTGGTGCAGACACGCTGGGGGGACGTGGGAGCAGGAAAACTGTTCTCGTTTAGCGCACACTTTCAACTTTTCTTGTTTGGACTAAGCGAGAAAAAGCCTCGGGGGCGGGGTGATGGAGCTCTGGATGCGAGAGAGAGAGAGAGGCGTCTGTTCAAGAGGCCCCACAGTGATTGGTGATACCGCTGACCACCACGTCAATAATGTTTCTGTCGATCTAATGTAATCTCGAAAAGCCTAATGTTGGAAAGTTTTTCTTTCATCCATTGTACGTTACCGTCCAGCCCCTACCGACTTCTAAACAAAGAAATGTTAATCTGCCTTGAGCAAAGGAACCAGGGGTAGGCTATTTTCCACATCACCCTGCCCAGCCATCAATTCACCCTGTCAGATTTGTACATCAACTCCATTTACCTGCCTTTGCTCCATATCCCTTGACATCCATACTTGACAATTATCTATCAATCTCAGTCTTGAAATCTCCAACTTTCTCAGTATTCACAACCTTTTGCAAGAGAGAATTCCTGTCTTTTGCAACTCTTTCTGTGAAAAAGTGTGTGATAATTTCCCTCCTAAATTGCCCTCGTGGAGCTGCCCTGATATTAAACTCGTTAACTCATTTAAATGGCCAGGGCGGACCACCCTCCCCACGATGACGTGGAGGGAACGGGCAGTCCGTTCCCGGCAATGCCATAGGCTGCCTTTGTGCAGGCGCTGACGACTTATTTAAAGGGGCTTCAAGCCCTATTGTTAGATTTAAATATTTAAAGGAGAATGAATTTTAGAAAATTAAATTAATTGATCTTGCCCCTCTCCCAACCCCCCAAAAACCATAGAATTAATTCCTTGCCCTCTCCCCCTCCCAAGATACTTACCTTGTGCACCTGACCTTCCCCCACAATGTTCATAAATTTTAAACTTTGCCCCTTCCCACCATCCCCTATACCAATGAAATGACTATGATGCCGCTGCGGATGAGGATCCGAAGGCACGGGAGTGCCAGCCACCGGCACCAATATCACTCCAGGATGGATGGCGGGGGTACAACAGTAATCAATTCATTTATTTGCATTAATTGACATATTTAAATTGGGCTCCCATCGCCGAGTGGCGGGGGGGGATTGCCACAATGCCTCGCCTTCGCCAGTAATATGAGGCTGGGCCTTCCCGGTGTCGAGGTCCATGCCGGACCTCTCCCAGAGGCATTTTCCAATCCTCCCCGTCATGATTCTCGACATCGGGGGGGGATGGTCTGTAAAATTCAGCCCTATATCCGCTCATTCTTGATTTCTCCCACCAGAGGAGGTAGTTTCTCTGTATATATGTTATTGAATCCTTTTAACATTTCAAACATCTCAATTAGATCACCCCTCAATCTTCTGTACTCGAGATAATACAAGTTTATGTAACCTGTAATCATAATTAACCCTCTGAGTAATGACACTGGGTGAAACTGTAGTGCCATTTTAAAATTGCTTCAGTTTTTGCTGTGTAGGTTCACAAAGATGACTGTATAACTTGGAAACAAGTCCTAACCTGACTTCAGAAGGGAGCAGTATTTCTGGTTGATATTCAATGGCTGTATGATTCTGGTGCACTGTTTCACCTGGAATAAATGTGCTGAGAGAGTCCATTGTATAACCTAAATACTTTACAAATTAACAAGACTTACTGTATGCTTTTTAAAAAAGTTATTCAGGGGATGCGGGCATCGCTGGCAAGGCCTGCATTTATTGCCCATCCCTAATTACCCTGGAGAAGGCCTTCTCGAAATGCTGCAGTCCATGTGGTGTAGTGCCATTAGGGAGTTCCAGGATTTTGACCCAGCGACTATGAAGGAATGGTGATATATTTCCAAGTCAGGATAGTGTGTGACCTGGAAGGCAACTTGCAGGTGGTGGTGTTCCCATGCACCTGCTGCCCTTGTCCTTAACCTTGTAAGAGGTTGCATACAGGGGAGGGGTTATTACTATTTGGTCAAAGCTTCCTAAGATCATTTTTGGCCAGTTGGTCTTCACATGATTCTGGGTAATGTCATAGTGTCCATAAAATGGGATGGAATTAATAAACATTGTGAAAGGCATGAGCTAATGTTGACAGTCACTATGGATTTCTAAGGAGCAGGTGATGTTTGACTAATAATTACATTCTTTGAAGAAAATCAATGTAATGATTAGGGGAATGTTATATCTCTATTACTTTCTTACCTTATGAGATTATGTGCCATATTAACAGGAATATGAATAGAGTGGATAGTGGACAAAGTAAGGGGGGGGGGGTTTCATGGGGTGAGGGTAGTGATATGCCAGGGATTTGCGCAGACACTTATTTTGTTGAATATTTAAGGCATTAATTCCCAAAATATTGATCAGGTTTGTTGGTGTGTGAGGCAAACTATAGAGAAAATGCAGTTGTTTTCTGGAGGACACGAACAGGTCAGTGGGCTGGACAAATAGATAGCAAATGGCAGTTGCAGTTCCATGGAGTGCAACGTGGGGGAAAAGGAACAGTGAAAACAAGTAAACCCCATCAGTGTGAGGTGAGCAAAATCTCTAGGTACAGAGATAGTAGATTTTTACAGAGTCATTGCAGATAAGAATGACCATAAAGCTAAAAAAACATTTGTGTTCATAGAAAACAAAGCACTGGGGTCCATTTGTAGAGAGAGCATTCAAAAGCAGAGAACAAAAGCAAAATACTGCGGATGATGGAAATCTGAAATAAAAACAGAAAATGCTGGAAGTATTTTGCAGGTCTGGCAGCATCTGTGGAGATAGAATAGAGTTAACGTTTCTACGGTTAGCTATGTCCTTGTGGGGCAGTTTGCTAGTGTATTGGGGAGGGTTAACGTGACGGGGTGTGGGAACCAGGAGGAAAAATTAGAGGAAAATCAAGGTGCATAGAGGATTATGAGAGACAGATAGCACTAGAGTAGGAAATAGTAAGCTATTAGGTGGGGTCAGTGTAAGAGGGAATGTAATAAGGTCTAAATTAGGTTTATTATGCATATATACGAATGCACGGAGTGTGTTAAATAAGGTTGGTGAGCTGCAGGCGCAGATAGCCACATTTAAATGTTATGTTGTGGCAATAACGGAGACCTGGGTCAAAAAAGGGCAGGACAGGATACTAACTATTCCTGGATACAAGGCATTCAGGAAATAAAGGGAAGGAAGGAACGGAAGGGAGGTAGCTGTATTGATTTAAGGAGAACATTACAGTGTTGGAGAGAGAGGATATCCTAGAGGGGTCCAGGACAGAATCTATTTGGTTGGAGCTAAGAAACAATAGAGGTACCATTACATTGCTGGGGGTATTATATCGGCCGCCAACTAGTGGGAAGGATATAGAGGAACAAATTTGTAAGAAAATTACAGAGAGGTGCAAGAATTATAGAGTAGTTATAATAAGGGACTTTTATTATCCTAATATAAACTGGGATAGTAATAGCGTAAAAGGCAGGGAGGGGCAAGAGTTTCTAGAGTGTTCAGGAGAATTTTCTACATCAGCATGTTTTCAGTCCAGTAAGGAAGGAGGCATTGCTGGATCTGGTTCTTGGGAATGAGGTGAGTCAAGTGAATTAAATGTCAGTAGGGGAACATTTAGGGGACAGTGACCATCCCATCATAAGGTTTAGGTTAGCTATAGAAGAGGACAAGGAGCAATCCAGAGTAAAAATAATTAATTGGGGAGGGCCAACTTCAATAGAGTGAGAACAGTTCTGGCCCAAGGTGGAATTAGATTGGGCGGCTAGTTTCTATTTTTTTTCTTCTCGGCTGGCACGAACACGACGAGCTGAATGGCCTCCTTCTGTGCCATAATTTTTCTATGGTTCTAAGTAAATTAGAAGCAAAGATTGATAGGCAAAACTAACTGAACAATATGCTGCTTTTAAAGAGGAGATAGCTCGGGTACAGGCAATGTACATTCCCACGAGGGGGAACGGTAGGGCAAACAGAACCAGAGGTCCTTGGATGACAAAAGAGTTGGAGAGTAAGATGAAACAGAAAAAGAGTGCATATGACAGATGTCAGGTGGATAGTACAATTTAGAACCAGGCTGAATATCGAGGTTCAAAGGGGAAGTGAAAAAACAAATAAGAAAAGCAAAGGGAGAGTATGAGAAGAGACTTGTGGCTAACATAAGAGGGAATTTAAAATTCTTCTATAGGCACATAAATAGTAAAAGGATGGTAAAAGGAGGAGTGGGGATAATTAGGGTCCTAAAAGGGGCTTTATGCATGAAAACAGAGGGCATAGTTGAGGTACTAAATGAGTACTTTGAATCTGTCTTTACCAAGGAAGAAGATGCTGCCCACATCATGGTGAAAGAGGAGGTAGTTGAGACACTGGATGGACTAAAAATTGATAGAGGAGGTATTAGAAAGGCTGGCATTAGTTAAAGTTGATAAATCACCAGGACTGGATGAGATGTATACAAGGATACCGAGGGAAGTAAAAGTAGAAATTGCAGAGGCACTGGCCATAATCTTACAATCCTCCTTAGGTAGGGATGGTGCCAGAGGACTGGAGAATTGCAAATGTTACATGCTTGTTCAAAAAAGGGTGTAAGGAGAAGCCCAGCAACTACACACCAGTCAGTTTAACCTCGGTGGTGGGAAAACTTTTAGAAACGATAATTTGGGACAAAATTAATAGTCAATCGGACAAATGTGGATTCATTAAGGAAAACCAACATGGATTTGTTAAGGGCAAATTGTGCTTAGCTAACTTGCTTGAGTTTTTTGATGAGATAACAGAGAGAGTTGATGATGGTAATGAGATTGATGTAGTGTACATGGATTCCAGAAGGCGTTTGATAAAGTTCTGCATAACGGGCTTGTCAGCAAAGTTAAGGTCTGTGGAATAAATAGGACAGTAGCAGCATGGATACGAAATTGACTGAGTGACAGAAAACAGAGAGTAATTGTAAGGGGTTGCTTTTCAGGCTGGAGGAATGTATATAGTGGGCTTCCCAGGAGTCTGTGTTGGGACTTAATATATATTAATCTAGACTTGGGTGTACAGGGCACATTTGCAAAATTTGTGGATGACACAAAACTTGGGCGTATTTTGAACTGTGAGGAGGATAGTGATAAACTTGAAGAGGACATAAACAGGCTGGTGGAATGGGTGGACAAGTGGCAGACGAAATTTATTGCAGAAAAGTGTAAAGTGATTCAATTTGGTAGGAGGAATGAGGAGAGGCAAGATAAATTAAGAATACAATTCTAAAGGGGGTGCTGGAACAGAGAGACATGGGAGTATATGTGCACAAATCATTGAAGGTTGCAGGGCAGGTTGAGAAAGTGGTTAATAAAGCATGTGGGATCCTCCCTTTATAAATAGAGGCATAGAGTACAAAAACAAGGAAGTTGTGATAAACCTGTATAAAACACTGGTTCGGCCTCAACTGGAGCATTGTGTCCAGTTCTGGGCACCAAACTTTCGAAAGGATGTTCAGACATTAGAGAGGGTGCAGACTGTGCTGACTGTGAGGATCTGTAGATTTGGGATTTAGCTGCAGCCAAGGCTCCCCTGGGATCTGCTGGAGAGAGAGAGAGAGAGAGGGGGAGGTGATTTCTTCCTTGGAGTTCAGTTACTGTCTGCTTTCAGAGAAACAATTCACACATACAGAAGTACACAGGCAGGCATGCCATGTGACCAGCTCTTTGAGACAGAAGTTTCTGGAAGGTTTTTTTTGAAATTCAAAGTTCTCCTCTCAGGCTGTGCAAACATACTTGATAGAGGAGTTTGGCTCTTTCAAAGTCAATGGGTGTTGATAGCTTTTGACGATCAACATTGACAAAATCATTCTAGGTAATTTAATCAGAGAGCACCCCATTGTTCTGGCTAGACTGGAAAATTACCTTTGTCTCCAGTCAGCCTTTGGCTTTTCATGTGCAAATTCGTGCATAGCCAACTTTGCTGCTCTGTTCTGCTTTTGTTAAAGTTATTTGGAACCATTTCGGTAAAAGTCTGAGGCAAAGTTCCATTCGATGAAATTAATATTTTTCATTTGGCATTTGGATTTCTGTCACATAGTATTCTGAATTTTATATGGTAGTTTGAATGCAAAAGCAAGGAAATGATGTTCAATTTATGCAGGACAATGGTTAGCCACAGCTGGGAGTATTGGGTGGGTTATTAGAACCTTGAAAAGATTCACTGAAATGATACCAGAAATGAGGATTTATAGTTCTAAAGAAAGGTTTGAGAAATGGGGGCTTTATGACGAGAAGATGAAAGGTTATCAGTAGGAACTGAAGTTTTTAGGATTATGATTGTTTCAAAGCATAGAATGAACAATTTCCATTGATTGGTGCATTGGAATTAAGAGAATTTAAAATGTGTGATTTTCAGCTGAGCAGTATGGCTCAATAAGGTCATACCTGCTAAACTACAAAACTTTGGGAAACTGAACAGTTGCAAAATAAAACTTAATGTCCCCAAACAGCTGACGATGCAAAATATACACAACTGAATAACAGTCCTGAATAAAGGTCTGTGGTCAAGGCCATTGCTTCAAGGTAGCTGAATTAGTTAAATAACCTTTGTATTATGCTGGATTTCAGGCTTATATCAGATTATCAGTTTATAAAGCCTGTGTTCTCAACACCTTTCTGAATGGCTGTGAAACATTGGCAACTTACAGCTGCCAGGAAAAGCTCAATAATTTCCATCTTTGCTGTCTGTGGCGCATTATTGGTGCATCCTGGCAGGACAAAATTACAAATGCAGCAGTCTTCTCAAAGGCAGAGCTCCCGAGTATGTTGGCACTAATCAAATATAGGAGGCTTCATTGGATCGGACACGTCCGCATGATGGGAGACGGACACATACCCAAGGACCTTCTGTATGCTGAGGTAGCCGGGGCCAGATGACCAGTGGGGCGCCCAAAGCTCCGCTTCAAGGATGCTTGCAAGCATGACATGAAGGCTCTAAATGTTGACTATTGTACTTGGGAGTCACTTGCTGGTGAAAGAGGGAAATGGCGACACATCCTGTGGACTGGTGTGCACTGCCACGACGACCAGTTGCTACAGCAGCTTGGCAGCAGTCAAGAACAGCACCTCTAAGCGTCACTTGACAGCTTCACGTGCAGCACTCTCAAGGATTGACCTTCACAGCCATCAGCAAAGGTACACCAAGAGAAGACACTCCACCTAAATGGATTTTTTGCTATGTTTCCATCATCTTTCATAGATGGAAGGATGGCAACCAACCAGCCAGTCTTAGATGCTTTGCAATTGCATTCTGCAATTTGGTTTGTTTTTCTATGGAAGCTTAAACGCAGTGGCCTCACATATGACAAACAGAAATAAGTCATTTCAATGGGAGTTAAATGATACGTATTCCTGTCATAACATAAGCTGCAGATATACTGACTTTTCCCTTTTTCTTCTTGGGGGGTGGTGGGGAGTGGGGTAATGAAGGAGACAAAATTACTGATTTTGCCTTGGGGAGTTTGGAAATTTTTAGTGAGGGATAAGAGGTCGGGTTCAGAATTTATTCCTAGGGTATTTTCACTCCAGAAGTGTTTTTTGACACCTGCAGTTTCCAGTATTTTGAAGTGTATAGTAGTTATGTACTCTAGAAAGGTTGTATAGATTAGTTACAAATCCCTTTGATTTCTGCATCATCAGAAAGCAATACTCAGTGATGATTACACAGCAACTCCATGTGTAAGCAAGTACCATCAAATCACGTAAATAATGGGCGTCAGCTTTGGCATAGCGATACCATTCTCATTTCTGAGTCAAATGGTCATGTGTTCAAGTCCTACTCTTGTGATTTCAGTACATAATCTAGGCTGACTTCAGTGCAGTACTGAGGGAGTGCTACACTGTTGGAGGTACTGTCTTTTGGATGAGATGTTAATTCAAGGTCTGTCCCCTCAGATGGATGTAAAATAATTCCATTGCACTATTTTCTCAGTGACCTAGTAAACATTTATTTCTTAATCAACAGTACTAAAACAGCTTATCTGGTCATTTTTCTCATTGCTGTTTGTGGGGCCCTTTTTCTGCATGATTGGCTGCTTCTCTGCTTTGCAACAGTGATTACAATTCAATAGTATTTCATTGGCTACAATGCACCTTATGATCTCCTGAGGACTTGAATGGTGCTAGATAACTGAAATTTATTTAATAATGGTGTTTAGGCATACAAGTAACATAAAACTATTGGAAGATGTAAAAAAATTAATGTAAAATGCATACATGTGAACAAAGCAACTTATATTAGTTGTGGCTCAGTTGGTAACACTCTCGACTCTTGTTTGTGGGTTCAAGTCCTACTCCAGAGAATTGAGTACAAAATCAAGGCTGATGCTCCAACGCAGTACTGAGTGAGTGCTGCAATGTTGGAACTTCATCTTTTGGAGGAGACGTTAAACCAAGGCCGCGTTCTCCCTTTCGGGTGGACATAAAAGATCTCATGGCACTATTTCAAAGAAGAGCAGGGGAGTTATCCCTGGAGTCAGAGATAATATTTATTCCTCAACGAACATTGCTTTAAAAAAAATCAGGTATTTTCTCAAGAAAACATATGCCAAATGAGAAATTTTTAATTCATCGGTGGAAAACTTACATTAAACTTTCAATGGGAAAACCCCTGCAGTTAACTTTTTTAAAAACTGTCAGCCAAGGTGGCCACTGCAATTTGCATCTGAAACACCTTTTCATATTCATAAGATCCACCCGGAGCCAGAAGTTTGAGCAGCATGGACCCAGGACAATGGCTTGCTCTAAGTGATTGAATTGCCTAAAATGGCTTCATTAGCACAACAGTCAAGGCAATCCTAACATATTGACTTCAAGAGCAAACCCCCTCCAGTGTAAATTGTCATCCTCAGACCTGTGGAGCCAATTCCTAACCTTGAGTTTCATTGGAAGGTTCCGGACAACCTGAAGCAGCCATGTGACCATCTGTCCATCTCAGGGGAGGTTGTTTTTTTTCCCTTGGACAAAGAGACAGGCAGTAACTCAGACTGTGCAGCAGGAAAAGGCTGCATGCCTCCCTTTCTCTTTCTCCCTGGATAACACAAGTTTGAAAACCGTCTGTGACAGTGAATCCCTCCAAGCCTACAGATGCTACAGACAGAAACTAGAGGAAGAGAACCAACTACAAATTTTCCTCCAGGAAAGCCTTGAGCCAGGCGGGCCAACCACAAAGTGAATGTTGACCAGCCAAGGACTTCAAGAATACAACTTCAGCTGGAAGACCACCAGATCATCCACTTAACAGACTGTGTATTTAAGTTCCATTTATTCTGGACTCTAACCCAACCACCAAATCTATTTTTCTCTCTATAATCTATTTATGTGTGTGTGTGTGTGATTCTTGTGTGAATGTGTGCATGAATGTCTAGCTTTTTTAATTTTTAAATTGGCGTTAGATTGTTAAGTATGATAAACATACCAATAGTCGTTTGGTAGTACAGAATTTGAGTATTGCTGAAAACAAAGACATTTTGTCAAAGTTTTTCGTCTTGCACTTGTCAGGACAATTCAAAAGAATACCAATGTAAGGAAACAACAAATTTATACTGTATGAGAAGAGAGTGCTGATTGGTTGGCAAGTGGACTCTGATTGGTATAGGCGTTGCCTTGGAGAATGCACCAGTGAATGGCTGTCACTTACTTTGTTTAGCTGAAACAGACGCAATGTGTGTACATGTTCTTTCTGTCTGCAAAGAACAGGGCCCTGTGTATTAATATATGTAGCTTCCAGTATGCACAAATGCGCCACACTGCGGGCCCAACTGACAGTCTTAAATTGATTGTCAGCGTAATTCTTAGCACACAGGATTATTTAGCAAATGTTGTCCGATCACATCTAATGTTGGACACTGTGCACTGTTGTGAGTTTTGCAAGCTCGGGCTGGTTGGGTATGGTCTGTACCTTGCCCATTGCAAATAGTGGAAGGTTCATGCTGTTTGATACAATCTGCCAGTCTTTGGGATGTACGGCCTATATACCAAGCATCATACTGGCATTAAAATTCATATATCACATTACTCATTTGTGTGATAGGCAAAATGTCTTTTTAGCTTGATGACAGCATCCTGTTAGTGGCGAACACCACCTGTGTTGCTACTGCATTAGTAGCAGCGTGAAACAGCTAGCTTTACCTGTTGCTCAAATTTTTGGGATACATTACCCTTCCAGGGTAATCTGAGGTAGATTGGGCACTTTTCAGGGCCACAAATGAAGGCATTTGGCCTGTTCATAAGTTTGTGCGATATACAGCGAGAAATGATCTGATCAGGGTTTGTCATGCAGAATGTCTTTGATTCGCCCTATTTCGACAAAATGTCTCTGTTTTCAGCAATAAACTTACCTCTTTCTTGTTTAAACTCAAGAAAACCTGTCTGATTGACTCTTTCATGATCACAGTAAAGGATAAAGGTAAAACACTCACAGGTGGTAAGCGCGACAACTGTTTAAAAGGAATAAACCCTGTTGCGGTCAAAATAAGAGGAAGGGAAAGAGGTGCAACTGTGACCCCCACCTCACTTGGCCGTAGCAATCTGGTCATTATCCCATTACTGTATGTGGGAGCTTGCTGTGCACAAATACCTGCATTACAACAGTGGCTACACTTCAAAAATATTTAATTGGCTGTAAAGTACTTTGGGACGTCCTGCGGTTTTGAAAGGTGCTATATAAATAATGGGCTCAAATGTGGGAAAATGTATCATTGTACGGAAGCACCAAGTAAACTTATAAATATTTTTAGCAGTCACTCTTCCCACTTCTACTTCTCCACCACCTCAGTTCATAAAGGCACTCTACCCCTTCCAGACCCAGTTCACAGAGAAACTGCATCCCATCTGACTCTCCATCATTTCACAGAGACAACAACAACATATTTATATAGCGCCTTTCGTCCCAAGGCGCTTCACAGGAGCATTAAAAAATAAAATTTGACACCGAGCCAATATTAGGGCAGATAACCAAAATCTTGGTCAATGAGGTATGTTTTAAGAAGAATCTTAAAGGAGGAAAGAGAGGTAGCGAGGTGGAGAGGTTTAGGATGGGAATTCCAGAGGTGAGGGCCTAAGCAGCTGATGGCACAGCCTCCAATGGTGGTGCAATTAAAATCGGGGATGCTCAATTCTGCTCGCCAGAATTAGAGGAGTGCAGGTATCCCAGAAGGTTGTGGGGCTGGAAGAGATTACCGAGATAGGGAGGTGCGAGGCCATGGAGGGACTTGAAAACATGGATGAGATTTTAAAATCGACTCATTGCTTGACCAGGAGCCAATGTAAGTCAGTGAGCACAAGGTTGATGGGCGAATGGGACTTGACCTGAGTAAGGACACAGTTAGCAGAACTTTTGATGACCTCATGTTTACGGAGGGTTGAATGTGGGAGACCAGCCAGGAGTGCATTGCAATTGTCAAGTCTAGAGGTGACAGAGGCATGGATGAGGGTTGCAGCAACAGATGAGTTGAGGCAGGGGCAGAGTCAGGTAACATTATGGATGGAAAAATGCAGTCCTCACGATGGTGTGGATATGTGGTTGTGAGCTCATCTTAGCCAAAGTTGTGTCTCGGGAATGGTGTTTGTAGTGGGGACTGAAGACAACGGCTTCAGTCTTCTCAGTGTTTAATTGAAGGAAACTTCTGCTCCTCCAGTACTGGACGCACTCTTAATCAACACTCAGTTCAAAATAGTTTTTTTCCCCTCTGCTTTGCCAATTCAACATGACTGTCCTCTTCTTCTGCAACCTTTTAAAGCTGGTACTCTTCTTTCAGTCTCCTCTGTTCAAGATGATACTTGTCTCCCCAGTGCCTCCTACCCCACACCCAGGGCTGGATATTATGCAGGAGGTGGGGTTCCTGGGGCCAGGCCGAAAAGTTGGATGGATTACCGCCTCTGCACTTTTTCAGGTGCCTGGAACGATCCTCCAGTCTTTGGCTGTCAAAGTTGAAGGAGACGGGACCCCCGTCCCTTTAACCCACGTAATAGGGATGGGGGTCCTGCCCCCAAGAGCTGCCGGCCAATCACAGAGGCCTTGGACCCAGGCCCAGCATTGGAACCCCAGACCCGAGGAAAGTGAGGCAGGGTTGTCGGGGCTGGTCTGGAAGGCTCCGGTGAGGGAGGTGCCGGGGGTTGGGCGTTTGGACCGGGGGGCGGGGGAGGGCACCGGGAGTAAAGTGATTCCCGAGGTGGGGGGGAGGTCCTCCGTGGGCCATGAATTGCCCAGGAAGGAGGGACCTCCCCCAAGCCCACAGGGAGGCGCCTTGTTTTCCAAGATGTCCTCCCCATGTGGTGGCGGCCCCCCCCCCTCCAACCGCTGATGAGATCCCAGAGGCAGCTGGAAGAGGCCCTTAATTGGCCGTCAATAGACCACTGAGCGGGAAGGCCGACATTGACCCGTCCTGCCCCCAGGAAGATCGGGTCCGGCAATCCTGGCATCAGGTTGCGTGGCGGTCACTCCAATTCTCTGGCTTTCCTCCCCCCCCCCCCCCCGCAGCCTCCCACCATGTCTGGCTGGAAACAGAATCCAGCCCCTAGAGTTTATGTTGCTATGTTTTTGCCATCCCCAAATTCATGTGGCATGCTGGTACTCTCCCTCTCTCTCTTCGCACATGCTATTTATGCTGGCATTTTCTTTCCTCCCTATCCCAAAGCACTGCTCCTAGTTTATGTCCTTTTCTCTCTCGCCTTCATTGCCATTAATATTGCCTTCCATTTACGACTATCCTCCTCCTTCATACACCACCTCCTTCACTGCTGTTGCTCCCCTCCCCCTATCTTTTGGTTCATTCAGTACTGACCCCATGCCAATTATGCTCCCTTTCATTGACATAGAGTCATAAAGTCATAGAGTCATTACGGCACAGAAGGGGGCCATGTGGCCCATTGAGTCCATGCTAGCTATCTATAGATGTCCCATTCCCTCACTTATCCCTGTAGTCCTGCAAGTTTATTTCCCTTAAGTGTCCATCTAATTTCCTTTTCAAATCTTTGACCATCTCTGCTTCCACCACCCTCGTGGGCAGTCAATTCCGGGTCATTACCACTCACTGCGTTAAAAAAAAGTTCTTCCTCACATTCCCCCTCATCTCTTTCCCAAAACTTTCAATCTCTGTAGCCTAGTCTTTGTACCATCAGTTAATGGGAACAGCTTTTCTTTGTCTACCTTATCTATGCCTGTCATAATCTTGTACACCTCTATCAATCTCTTCTCAATCTCCTTTGCTCCAAGGATAACAACCCCAGCTTCTACAACCTAACCTTGTAACTAAAATTAATTGAAATAAAAATTGGGAGAAAAGTAAAAAGGTCGCTGACTATACCTTTTTTACACTATCTCACAAAGTCAAGATCTACCTGGAGCACTCTTGCCTCTGAGTTGCTGGTTCAAGTCCAACTGCTGTGGCTTGAACTCAAAAATCTAGGCTTCTCCAACCTTTCCATGTAACTGCAGTTTCCCATTCCTCGAACCACTCTCATGAATCTTTTCTGCATCCGCTGTAATGCTTCACATTTGTGCCCAGAACTGGATACAATACTCCAGTTGAGGCCGCACCAGTGTTCTATACATGTTTATCATAACTTTGTTGTTCTTGTCCTGTATGCTCCTATTTACAAAGCCCAGGATCCCATATGCTTTATTAAACGCTTTCTCAACGTGCACTGCAACCTTCAATGAATTGTGCACATATACTTCCATGTCCCTCTGCTCCTGCACCGCCTTTAGAATTGTACCCTTTAATTTATCTTGCCTCTCCTCATTCTACCAAAATGAATCACTTCACATTTTCTTCAATAAATTTGATCCGCCACTTGTCCGCCCATTCCACCAGCCTATGTCCTTTTGAAGTTTATCACTATCCTCCTCGCAGTTCCTAATACTTTCAAGTTTTGTGTTAGCTGCAAATTTTGAAATTGTGCCCTATACACCCAAGTCTAGGTCATTAATATATATCAAGAAAAGCAGGGTACTGAACACTGACCACTGAGAAACCCCATGATATACCTTCCTTCGGTCTGAAAAACAAACATTCACAACTACTTTCTGTTTCCTGTCACTCAGCCAATTTCGTATCCATGCTGCTACTGTCCCTTTTATTTCATGGGCTCTAAGTTGGCTGACAAGTCTGTTATGTGGCCCTTATCAAAGGCTGCGTTTGTTGACAACGCAACCACTATGTGGTGCAGTACTAGCACATGCGCAAATGCAGCCTCATACACTGAAACGTCACTGTCTGTGACATTTTTAGCAGCTTCCATTAGTAAAGATAGCGCAGCTCAATTTATCACAAAAACAAATGAAACCCAAATGCCCACAATGGCTGCGATCACCACCTTCGTCCTACCCCCAATAGTATCCTGCTCCCTTCTGCCATCGCGATTCACTTTACCATTGCCTCCCACGCCCGTCTGCTTGCCGCTTGCTCCATGCCTCGCCACTTCTCTTGCCTCGGCCACTTGCTCCTTGCTTCACCCACTCCGCAACCTGTAGGCCACTTGTTGGGCGGCACAGTGGCGCAGTGGTTAGCACCGCAGCCTCACAGCTCCAGGGACCTGGGTTCGATTCCAGGTACTGCCTGTGTGGAGTTTGCAAGTTCTCCCTGTGTCTGTGTGGGTTTTCTCCGGGTGCTCTGGTTTCCTCCCACAAGCCAAAAGACTTGCAGGTTGATAGGTAAATTGGCCATTATAAACTGTCACTAGTATAGGTAGGTGGTAGGGAAATATAGGGACAGGTGGGGATGTTTGGTAGGAATATGGGATTAGTGTAGGATTAGTATAAATGGGTGGTTGATGTTCGGCACAGACTCGGTGGGCCGAAGGGCCTGTTTCAGTGCTGTATCTCTAATCTTGTTCCTGCCTTGCCGATTCATCCCCTCTGGTCTGCCTCTGCTCCCAGTTCCCTCCCACTTTGCTCCTCGCTCCATCCCGCTCGCAGTCTTCCTCTCCTCTGCTGCCTATCTTGTCACTCTCTCTGTCTGCCGCTTCCCCTGTGTGGGGAAGATAGGGGGCGATCATGGGAGGGATCGTGGACCAGAAGCGGGAGGGAGCAGTGAGCAGAGGTGTGAGGGAGCAGGGAAGCAGAGATAGAGCAAAGGGGAGGAAGCAGCTAGGCCGGGAGCGAGTGGCCCACAGGTAGGTGGGGGGATGAAGTGAGGAGCAAGCGGCTGAGGGGGGAGAAGTGGCGAGATGGGGAGCGAGCGGCGAGCAGACGTTGCAGTACGTGATGACGTTTTTGCGTGCATGTGCAAATTAGTCCTGGCATTACGGGTGCTGATGTAGGCTGCGCACGCACAGCACCATACTGACAGCAAGGGTCCATTCTGCGCATGTGCGAATCTGGGAGCGCTCTGATGACGTCGGCACTGGGCTGCATTGTCAGGAGTCACTTTGCTTGTCAAATGCCTTTTGTAAGTCCATATACACCACATCAACTGCATTACCCTCATCAACCCTCTCTATTACCTCATCAAAAAACTCAAGCAAGTTAGTTAAACCCGATTTGCCCTTAACAAATCCATGTTGGCTTTCCTTAATGAATCCACATTTGTCCAAGTGACTATTAATTTTGTCCCGAATTATCATTTCTAAAAGTTTTCCCACCACCCAGGTTAAACTGACTGGCCTGTAGTTGTTGGGCTTGTCATCACGCCCTTTCTTTGAACAAGGGTGTAACAGTTACAATTCTCCAATCCTCTGGCACCACCCTGTATCTAAACAGGATTGGAAGATTTTGACGAATGCCTCTGCAATTTCCACCCATAAGTATCCTTGGATGCATCTCATCTGATCCTGGTGATTTATCAACTTTAGATACAGCCAGCCTATCTAATACCTCCTCTGTCAATTTTTAGCCTACCCAGTATCTCAATCACCTTTTCTTTCACAATGACTTGGGCAGCAACTTCATCCTTGGTAAAAACGGAAGCAAAGTGCTCATTTAGTACCTCAGCCATGCCCCCTGCCTCCATGCATAAGTCCCCATTTAGGTCCCTAATCAACCCCACTCCTCCTTTTACCACCTTTTTATAGTTATATGCCTATAGATGACTTTTAGATTGCCTTTTATGTTAGCTTTTCTTATTTGTTTTTTCACTTCCCCTCTGAACCTTCTATATTCAGCCTGGTTCTCAATTGTATTATCTACCTGACATCTGTCATATGCACCCTTTTTCTGCTTCATCTTACTCTCTATCTCTTTTGTCAGCCAGCGAAATCTGGATCTGTTTGCCCTACCTTTCTCCCTCGTGGAAATGTGCCTTGACTGAAACCGATGATTTGGCCCAACTGGTCTGTGACGCTGTTCACGCTCCACACGAGCCTCCTCACAGTCTACTTCATCTATCCTTCTTATTCTTCTATTCCTTTCTTCCTCTTCTTACTTCCCCTTAAATGCATTTATGCTCTTCGTCTCAAACACTCCTTGTGGTAGCCATTTGCAGATTCTGACCACACTTTGGGTAAAGAGGTTTCTGCTGAATTCCCTATTGGATTTATCATCTTATATTTATGACCTGCAGTTTTAGACACCCCCACAAGTGGAAACATTCCCAGTATGTCTACCCTATTAAACCATTTCATTACCTTAAAGGCCACTAACCCTCACCCCTCAGCCTTCTCTTTTATAAAGGAAAGAGCTCAGCCTTTCCTGATATGTATATTCTCTTAGTTCTGGTGTCATTCTTGTGAATATTTTTTCCACCTTCATCAATGCTTTTTTGTAATATGGAGATCAGAACAATGCACAGTACTCCCAAGTGTGAATTCATATTTTTGGTATCTTCTAACTGCTGGAAAGTAGAGCAAATTGCATGAGAATTATGATAGTCCCCTAAAGCAGGAAGAAAAAAGGACTTGATTTAAAAAGGAATAGCCCCCTTTTTTTAGGAAATGAGAAAGTTCTCAAATATTGTGTCATATGAGGCAGTCACTGAGGTACAGTTATGTATTCACCCACCTCCCCAGTATTTTCTACCCTCATTTTGCTGGCAGCCCTTTGGCATTTTAACTAAATGATCATGTTCTGTTTGAGTCCATGCAATGAGTTAGATCAGGCTATTTAACTGTGAGGTATTGTCGCTGCACCTGATCTTCAGTTTACCCCACGTTCATTGGGATGGGTCAGAAGCCTGTCTGGTTTTGGGTCTCAATCTCCATATCAACGAAACTTTAACCAGGTGAATACTATTTGTTTTCCAAAATAGACTCCTAGGAGATGCTGTTACCTCTGTAGCTTGCTGTACAAAGTCAGAGCCAAGCAGATCCATATCCCTGATGAGTATTTAGCTGCTGTTCCAAAAGGAAGTTGTCAGGCCTGCATTTTATGCAGATTGCCCATCAAATGTTGAGATACACAAAGTCCAACCAAGTGATAGAAATACCCATCTCAAGGCTATCAATCCCTTATAGGCCTGTGCGTGACATTTGTAATTGTCCCATCAGGGGACTGTGTGAGTGAGACTTTCACAGTTTGGCTGCAACCAGAAGGCCTATTAAGTAAGACTGGCAGAAGCAAGAGTTGCTGAATTAATTGTCTGGTTTCCAGGGGGATTCTTTTGAAAGCCAGTTTTGATTGACAGAATGGTTAATTATGGAAGATACCCTTTGATGTTGCCTTCACCACTTGGGCTTCAAAGGGTAGAGAATCAGATAATTTATAGACCAGATTCTTTGGTGCTTTTTTTTTTGTTAACCTGGCTATGCTTGCTGTATATGTTAGAGCTCAAGGGAATGATCCGTGGAGCTGAGTGCTGAGGAATGTTTTTTGCTTGCAATAATGCATGATCCAGGTTACAAAGATTGTTGTGGCTTTGGGATTTGTCATTTCAATACCAAGTATTTTACTGCATGAAAACGTTGCAATCCTTGCAGTTAGGTTTTTATTCTTTCAATATAATCAGCGAACATTCAGGATGTTTTGAAGTGAAGATACAAGATGAGATCATTTTTGTAAGTGGTGAGTTGCCATGGTAGCAGTTACGTAAGGTGGTAGCAGTTATGTAAATTGCTTTCAGTGAAATAACCTAATGTCATTTTTAAAAATCTGCTTCACAGTGGATGTATCTTAAATTTTTATATTGAAAGCACTTTGAATATAACTGATGGCTGTTGTATAAATGGATCATGCAAAGTTGGATGAGTCATACATAGGTCAAAGAGTCCTGTTTGATTCCATATTCTATGCTGAATTAGCCAATCTGAATTTATGTGCTGGAGCATTAAATTTGGGAATAAGGATGGGGGGGAGGGGCGTTGGGAAAGGACCATCTAGCGTTCCTGCCGCTGCTCACTATCCCACTGTTGGATTAGTTTTGGACTGTGATTCCCACATGGTGAACTGTAATGCTGACATTGTCCCATGCACCACCCAAAGCCTTGCTCTGGAGTCACTGTGGCTTGGATTGACTCTTAACAGTGAGGCCCAGAGGATCTGACCCCATCAACTGACTGCAATTTACTACACAAGCAAAGTGTCAATCTAACCTAAGGGTGTTTCTGATGGACTTGTTTAATGCTATCTCCCAGCCTGTCTCAGTATATAGTCATATAATAATAATAAAAGCAAAATACTGCAGATGCTGGAAATCTGAAATAAAAACAAGAAATGCTGGAAATACTCAACAGGTCTGGCAGCATCTGTGGAGGGATAAGCAGAGTTATGTTTCAAGTCAGTGAGCTTTCATCAGAACTGGCAAAGGTTAGAAATGTAATAGGTTTTAAGCAAATAAAGCAAAAGATAACAAAAGGGAAGGTGTTGATAGGACAGATGGTAAGGTGTGGTAAGGGTGTGGCAAGTCAGTTGTTAGGATGGCCTATTGTTTTCCCCAGCACATATATCATTTATGAATAAAATAAAGAATTCTTTGTGAAAGGTCCTTCACACATATGCATTTGGATGAACCAGACTGATAATTAACCAAGTAAAAATATTTCTGCAGAGGTCCAATTAGTATTTTTGGATGAATCCCAATAACCTTTCCAAATGATTCTTTCGCTTAAAGGTGGAGTTAGTGCCGCCATGAATGTCTCTGAGCAATTTACAGATATCAGAGGAGAGTGAACCGTGAACACTGAGCAGCAGGGAAGAAGGAGGGGTGGTGGTGTGGGCAGGAAGAGAACTGTTGGTGACCTTGTGTGCTCAAATTGACCACACGTTTCCCTACCTTAAAATAGTGACAATTCAAAATAATTTAATTGGCTATGAAGCACTTTTTAAACTCATGCATGTGAGTGTTACTGGCAAGACCAGCATTTATTGTCCATTCCTAATTGCCCTTGAGAAGGTGGTGGTGAGCTGCTGCAATCCATATGGGGTGTAGGTACACCCATAGTGCTATTAGGAAGGGAGTTCCAGTATTTTCACCCAATGACAGTGAAGGTTCTGGTGCCTAGGTCAATGCTGGATGGTCCATCTGGTTTCAATCTTCTTCAACTTTTCCGTAACAGTTTGATACAACTGAGCGGCTTGCGAGGCCATTTCAGAGAGCAGTTAAGAGTCAACCACATTGCTGTCAGTCTGGAGTCATCTGTAAGCCAGATTAGGTAAGGACAGCAGACATTAATAAACCAGATAGGTTTTTATTACAATTTGGTAGTTTCATGATCATAATTACTGAGACTAGTTTTTTTATTCCAGATTTATTAACGAATTGAATTTAAAATCCCTCCCTGCCTTGGTGGGATTTGAACTTGCCTCCAAGCTATTAATCCAGGCCTCTGGATTACTCATCTAGTAATATTACCACTATGCTATTGTTTCAGATGGACTTTGTGAGGTTGTGAAAAGCACTGTATAAATACAACTCTTTTTAATAAAGTTCAGAAACAAACTCACCTTGGGGCCGAACCTTAATATTCTGAATCCAACATAAAATCAGCAGGGGAAGCAAAATAAGCGTTTCTTAGTATTCTTGAAGCTCTCCATTCCTTGCCTACAGTTAACCTTGTATACCAATATATTATCACTGCAAATGGGGGAAAAACTGTATTGAAGTTGATATAATTTATTTGGCCCGTCTGGAACTAAAATCAGCACATATAGTGTAGAGGTTTCGTGTTGAGGGTAATGTGCTTCTCTGTAGGATAAATTGTGCATTGTTGTGATTGGGGATTTGAGGCTCGCTCGTTCAGTTTTAGACCAGTTTGCCAATGGTTTATTGTTTACAACTGGCCAGATTGATCGCAGAATCTTTTTCTGGTTTGTGCTTTCCTATGCAATGATCTGCTGGGCCACTAGATGGGGGTGTCCTATTTTGGGAATTGATCAATCACTCTCTTTCAACTTGGTTTTGGAGAATAATTACTGTTACCTAAGTAACTATTCCTGGAGAGAGCTACATAGCTTTAACTGCTACATAACATGCCTACAATTGCTAAAGAAAAACTTCATCAACAGCAATGTGCAAATACAAGTCCCTCCCTGATTAGTTTGAGACATGCCAATTATTAATTCTGTATTCTTCCAGTTTTGGCCTAACCATCAGCCTCAAGAAAACGAACATCATGGGACAGGATGTCAGAAATTCTCCATCCATCAATATCGGCGACCACGCTCTGGAAGTGGTTCAAGAGTTCACCTACCTAGGCTCAACTATCACCAGTAACATGTCTCTTGATGCAGAATTCAACAAGCGCATGGGAAAGGCTTCCACTGCTATGTCCAGACTGGCCAAGAGAGTGTGGGAAAATGGCGCACTGACACGGAACACAAAAGTCCGAGTGTATCAAGCCTGTGTCCTCAGTACCTTGCTCTACGGCAGCGAGGCCTGGACGATGTATGTCAGCCAAGAGCGACGTCTCAATTCATTCCATCTTCGCTGCCTCCGGAGAATCCTTGGCATCAGGTGGCAGGACCGTATCTCCAACACATGAAGTCCTCGAGACGGCCAACATCCCCAGCTTATACACCCTATTGAGTCAGCGGCGCTTGAGATGGCTTGGCCATGTGAGCCGCATGGAAGATGGCAGGATCCCCAAGGACACATTGAACAGCGAGCTCGCCACTGGTATCAGACCCACCGGCCGTCCATGTCTCCACTTTAAAGACGTCTGCAAACGCGACATGAAGTCCTGTGACATTGATCACAAGTCGTGGGAGTCAGTTGCCAGCGATCGCCAGAGCTGGCGGGCAGCCATTAAGGTGGGGCTAAAGTGTGGCGAGTCGAAGAGACTTAGCAGTTGGCAGGAAAAAAGACAGAAGCGCAAGGAGAGAGTCAACTGTGTAACAGCCCCGACAACCAATTTTATCTGCAGCACCTGTGGAAGAGTCTGTCACTCTATTATTGGCCTTTATAGCCACTCCAGGCGCTGCTCCACAAACCACTGACCACCTCCAGGCGCTTACCCATTGTCTCCCGAGACAAGGAGGCCAAAGAAGAAAGAAGAAGATTCTTCCAGTCTATTGTTAACATGGGGATCACACAGAACTGTGTGGGATAATCAAAACTAATCGTATTTTCCCAATATTTTATACTGCTTTAAATATTGATGCAGCTGTTCACTTTGCTTGCATGATATTTTGTTAAGTATGTTGTTTATGGTCATGTGGAGGGTGGCGAACAGGTATTTCCTCACCTCAGTGTTCAGATTATTCACTGATCAATTCGTTGACCCATGGCTGGAAAATCTAATCCTGATCTAATTGTGCAAGAGACGAAACACACTTTACTAGAAGTGGGTTTTTTTTGGATTTGATGTTGTACTCACTTTTGTGAAGAAAATGCTTTAAGTACGCAACAGATCTATTTTGTGTAAAGCGAAAATATAGACTAATATTTGGATCTAAATCCTTTGTTAGATTTTTCTCAGTATTGTGTGTTTAGGTTCAGAATATGTCCTATTAAAAAATGAATGGCATGGATTTTGCAGTCATTGATGAACGAACAGTGCTGGTTGTTCATTACACTTACAGCTGCCCATAGACATTTAGTGGGTTTTTCCATGGCAACTTATGGTAATTAGAAATTCATTTCACTGCGGCGCCCATTACAGGGGATCTGTGGTGTGTGAGAGCAGGGCAAGCATCAGTGGGCAGGATTTACAGGCCCTGACAGGTATGGGAATGAAGGCAGATGGGGCCCAAAAATACTGGCTCGGGCCAGCATGCCAGTTTCCCGTTCCCAGTGGTGGCCATTTTAGCTGAGGTGGATTTGGGGCCAGCAGGGCTACCCGCCCCCATGAGGCAGCTGGCTGATCAGGCTCGTTAAGAGCCTTGTTAACAGCAACAGTGGGGGAGGGGGCGCAGCGCTCCAGGCAGGCCTAGAGGCCCTCTCTGTCTGCCTGGGTGCAAGAGCAGCTACAGGCTGCTCTGTAGAGATCCCCTCCCCCCCCCACCCCACCTTTCCCCACCCTTCCCCACAGTGGTGGCCTGGCTGCAGGAACTATTTTTATTTAAATTTCAAAAGAGTTGGCGAAAGGGCACCTCCATGTTGAAGTGCCCTCTCTGTTACTTACCATTCATTGCAGGCGGCTGGTTCTGTCAAGCTGGAAGGCCTCTGATCGACCCTCCAGCTTCGAGAGTCCACCTGCTGCCCTTATTTAGACAGGGAACCTGTCTCATTGCCAATTAAGGGGGCGCCTCCGTGAAAATTCTAGTGTGTGACTGATTCCTCCAGCTCAGTGTGTCTCTTCAACCAGATTAACAAATCTTCACTGAATCTAAACCAGGAAGTATAAGTTGGAGTATTTAATTCAATGTAAAATCATATACAGAAAAGGAAATAAAGATATGATTAAGGGAGAGATAATAGAGACAATACACAAGAACACAAGAAATGGGAGCAGAAGTAGATCATATGGCCCGTTGAGCCTGCTCCACCATTCAATACGATCATGGCTGACCTTGGGCTTCAGTTCCACTTTCTTGCCTGCACCCCATATCTCTTGATTCCCTGTGAGACCAAAAATCTATCTATCTCAGCCTTAAATGTATTCAATAATGGAGCATCCACAACAATCTGGGGTGGAGCATTCCAAAGATTCACAACCCCTTGAGTGTAGTAATTTCTCCTCATCTCAGTCCTGAATGATTGACCCCTTATTCTGAGACTGTGTCTCTGTGTTCTAGATTCCCTAACTAGTGGGAGCAATCTCTCAGCTTCTACCCTATCAAGCCCTTTCAGAATCTCATATATCTCAATTAGATCGCCTCTCATTATTCTAAACTCCAGAGAATATAGAAATAAAAAGTAACAAGTTCTTTTGTATTTTAATTTTTAAAATATCTCCAACAATAATTAAAATCTGAAGGAATTAGACTCCACACTTGTAAAAATAAATTTTCAATGACGGAGAGGTTGTTTGGTAGTTATTAAGATGTATCATGCCTTTAAAATTCATTTTCACTTAAAGGGACAAGCCCTAAATTTTTCTGGTATGTTTAGTGGGTAACTATTGCAACGTCCTGCTGTTCATGTGTTTTAATGCTGAGTATTTCGGCGAGATAGCGGTGCGAAACCTGTGGGGGAGAGGGGAACTCAGACAGCAACATCTTGATCTGCATTTAACTGCGCATGTGTGGACTCTGGAATTTGTTGTCTGATTCACTCCATAGTAATAGTGAGTGCTGATGGCCTCAAAATCAGGGCCATTATGACAACACCAATATCACACTTATTTTCTTGATTTATTTTTACAATGACTGGTATATTGGTGCAAATGTGCAACATGTATCTTCAGATACTGATGGATTTGTGTAATTTCAGTGGCTGTTTTGTTTCTATTTAAAGTTGCAAGAATTTGCAGACAATTTTATTTATCTTTATTGTCTGCCTGTAAAGCAATCAAATAGTATCAGTTTGACCTTTAAAAAGTAAGGCAAAACTTATCTGTCATTGCACTTCCTTAAAAATGAAATCACCGCTTTATAGTGAAAACAACACCATATTTTCCAGTACTTTCTGTTTTAAGTTGGGCAGACTGCAGCTTCAAACAATTCTAATGAAGCTTTCAAACTTTATTTTGTGTGGGTGTGGGGCGGGCTACCGTAGCTTAGACTAGAATCCTTGTGAATTGATGTTCCCTTCGTTTCACAGCTATGCAATTAAACTTGATCATTGCCCCATATGGATGATAATATGTGGAAGTATCTTCTGTATTTGCACAGTAACGTTGGCTGACGGGACTGCAGAAAAACCAGGGTATGGTGTATCTGTGATTTTGAGACTCGCAAATTCATTTTTTTTCACTGCACTAGCTCAGTTCTCGTCTCATAGCTCTGTAAATCACTGGGAAGGTGTAGGTCACTTGATCCCAGGAGTGTATCCCCAAATAATTACTTGTTAAATAGCTAATATTTTCAAAAATTAAAATGGAAACCTGGGCAATAGGCCACCAAGGTTGATTCACTGAGTGCTGATGAGACTCAAAGCAACTTAAGATGTCTAACAAGATTAGAGACTAATGCTTGCCTCTCTCACTCTAGTACAATGATGCAGCAGTTTTAAATGGCACAATTCTAATGCTAATCCACATGGGATAGCCTTTTATTAAGTCACATGGGATATTGAGCTACTATGATGCGAATCTTGCATTGCTAGCAAGTTATATATTCAGCTACTGTTGTGTTATTTTATTTTCAAAGAGTCACAGAGCCGGAAGCTAATTTGGAAAACAGTGTTTTGCAGCTACAATTCAACTCTCATTATGGGATAGTCCATCCCTACCTCAATTTCCATGTCTTTTGGCTTATCAGTAACTCAGATTTAAGGTTGAGTAATGCACAAAATGAATCCTTATTCAATACTGGAATTTTACCCTTGGTGAGCCGTCCGCCGACTGAAAAGTTGGTGGCCAACCCATCTCCTCCTGGCCTGGGGATCCGCTCCGCCTTTTGCGGTTCCCCGGCCTTTAATTGGTCTGAGGCGGGCCTTCCACCCGCTTGAGGCAGAAAGTCCCGCTTAATGGAGCTGCCGGCCAATCAGAGGGCCGGCAGCTCTCTGTCCCAGCTGTGCCACCAGGAGCAGTGGCAACTGCTGTGTCTGCAGCCCAGCTACCCGAAGAAGATGTTGGAAGGAAGGTAAGTTTTTGGTGCCTCGCCAGGGGGTGATCAGTCAGGCCCCGGCGAGGCAAGGGTGGTTGATTGGGGGTCAGGGGGCCTGTTGGGTGTTGGGGGTGATTGGGGTGGCCCTCCATCGGCCACAGAGTGCCTGATCATGAGGGTCCCCTCAGACCATCAGAAAGCCGCCTACTTTTGTCAGGCTGCTTCTCTTGGGCCTGGGCTGCCCAAACGGCCATGGGTAAAATCCTCATGGCGGCAGGCGGAAGCCCTTACGTAGTCGTTAAGTGGCCACTTAAGGGCCTTGATTGGTCTGGGATGGGTGGGGCATTTTTCGCTGCCGCCGCCTTGCATGAAATAGTAGGGAGGCGGGAGCGGGTCAGGAAGGGCCCCCTGAGCCTCCTGCTCCATTTTACGCCCCCCGACTCCTGTCACATTCCTGCTCTTTTGTGGGGGGGGGAGGTGTAAAGTTCTGGCCCATGTCTTGCAATGCCAATTCCTGTGAATAAGAAAGTTGTATGCATTTTACAGTGCAGTAATCTATTGGTTATGACACTCTTGTCCCTGAATCAGAAGGTTGCAATTTCAAGTTCCACTCCCATAAAATGTGAACACACAAACAAGGCTGGCACTTCAGTGCAACGTGGAGGGAGTGCTGCGCCGTTGGATGAGGCATTAAACTGAAGCCCACTCAGATTGACAAAAGATCTCATGCAGTATTTCAAAGAAGAGCAGGGAAGTTCTGCCAATAATTATCACTCAATCAACATTGCTAAAAACAGATTATCTGGTCATTATTTCATTGCTGCTTGTGGGACCTTGCTGTGTGCAAATGGGCTGCTGTGTTTTTCTACATTACAACAGTGACTACAAGTCAAAGGTACTTCACCAGCTATCAAACACTTTGGGATGTCCTGAGGTCATGAAAGGCGCTATAAAAATGTAAGTCCTTCCATTTCCTTTATAATGGCCTCACCTCTGCTCGTAGTAATGAATTATCTTGCACATATTAAAACTAGTTCAATATTGATTTCAGTAATGAATTATACTCTATTATGATATTGAATAGCTCCGTGACCTTAGTAGTCTATTATGGAATTGTCACGGAACTAAATCCAGTAATGAATTATATTTCATTTTACATTGTAGTATTACCTCAGTTGAGCCCAGTAATGAATTATGCTCTCTTATGGAATTACATCATCTCGTTGGCACACTCACTCCATTTTTAATTTTATTTTCTCTTTTTTTGTTCTCTTGTTTGACAACCCCGCATTTACTATTTTAGAGAAACACATCATGGAGTGGCTAAGGAAGTGAGGGTGGGTAGGGAGTATTAATAGGACTGTGGAAGCTTGCAAGCCAGGCTGCCAAGCGGCTGATATCCTGCAGTGGGTTGGATTGGGGATCTGGAGTGGGATGAAGTTGCGGTAATCATTGGAATGGGAGAGAAGTGGAGGATGAAAATAGTATGAAGGACTAGTGAATGGGCTAGGATAATCAGTGGGCTGGGATTAGTAGCAACAACTTAAAAGTGACTGCTAAAGCACCAAACCACTGACTGGCAGAGTTGGAGGACCAGGAGCTTCAGAGAATGGCTTGCAGAGTGGAATTTTTTTCCAGCATTAGACAAATAAATATTGAATCACCAAATAAAATTAAACAAAGTAAGTATTGACACTACATGTCAATCAATGAGATGGAGTCAGGGTGGGGCTTTTGGCAGGACATACAGCAGTGTATTTACTCAGCAAACAAAGTCTCTTGACTCAACATAGAGAGTCTACTTAAATAGAGTCTTTCTGAACTACAGCAAACAGAACTTATGACCAAAACTACAGCAAAGTCTCTTGATAAAAGCAGGATTATTTCTCCAGTAAAAGTAGGTGGAGGATAGTTGCATTATAAAAATTATGTTTGTAAGATTAGGCCCAGCATCTTACAGCAATGCGGTCTCCAGGTATGATTGGGTAATTTCCCCTGCCAATAATGTCCATTCTGGCTGGGACAAGCGGTGTTTGTCATTATATGCAGCCAAAAGTAAATTATGAGGTAGAGAGGGAATGTTGGAGGCTAGCATGGAAAAAGGCCTAGAGTAAAACTTGGGTGAAAATAATTACCCGGAGGAATATTCTCTTTTAAGAGAATAAAGATCTATCCAGTCTTAGCCAGAGAATCTCCTGCAATGAATTTTCTTCCCATTCCCTCACAGTTACCACTGGTTTCCCCCAAAGATCTCTCTTATTTCTCATTTACGTGCTGTCCCTCGGCAACATCATCCAAATACACAGTGTCAGTTTCCGCATGTATGCTGAGGACGCTCAGCTCTACCTCACAAGCATCTCTTGATGCCTCGATGGATGAGCCTAGATTTCCTCCAACTAAATATTGGGAAGACCGAAGGCATTGCTTTCTGTCCATGCCACAAACACTGTTTCCTAGCCACCAACTCCATCCCTCTCCCACTAATTGTCTGATGCTTAGCAAAATAAACAACTGTATTTATATTGCACCTTTAATGTAATAAAATATCCAAGATGCTTCACAGCAGCATTATAAAACAAAATTTGACACCAAGCCATATAGGGAGATATTAGGGTAGATGGCTTAATCAAAATGTTAGGTTTTAAGGAGCATCTTAAAGGAGTAAAGAAAGGCGGAGAGGTTTAGGGTGGGAGTTCCAGAGTTAGGGCTTTGGCAGCTAAAGGTATGGCCACCAATGGGAGAATGATTAAAACTGGGAATGCTCAAGAGGCCAGAATTAGAGGAACGCAGACATCTTGGAGGGTTGTGAGGCTGGAGGAGTTTTGAAAACAAGGATGAGAATTTTAAAATCAAGGCGTTGCTTAACCAGGGGCCAATGTAGGTCAGCAAGGACATGGGCAATGGAATTTTGAATTAGCTCAAGTTTATGGAGGGTAGAATGTGGGACACCAGCCAGGAATACGTTGGAATAGCCAAGTCTAAAGGTAACAAATGCATGGATGAAGGTTTCTGCAGCAGATAAACAGAGTCAGGGGTGGGTTGGATGATGTTTTGGAGATGGTGTGGATACGTGGTCAGAAGTGCATGTCAGGGTTAAAAAAGGTACCTAGGTTGCGAACAGTCTAGGGTCAGCCTCAGCCCTTCAATGCTCAGATATCTGCATTCCTCCAATTCTGGCCTTTTAAACATTCCTGATTTTAATTGTTCCACTATTGGCCATGCCTTCAGCTGCCAAGGTCCAAAGTTCTGGATGTCTCTCCTTAAATTTCTCTACCTTTCTTTGCTCCTTTAAGACACCACCTTAAAAGCTACCTCCTTGACCAAACATCGGTCATCAGTCCTAATATTTCCTTATATGTCTCAGTGCCAAATTTGGTTTGATACTGTTCCTGTGAAGTGCTTTGGGACGTTTTATAACCTTTAAGCGCAAGGTCAACCAGCAACACCCATAACCCAGTAATTAATTTTTTAAACGTAACTATCAATTAAATCTATGTGTTTTCTATGGTAAATGTTGCCAGTGTGTAGATTTGCTTTGACTCTCATCCCATTTTTCATGCAGTTATGATCTTTATTTTTATGTAGTGCTTTTATTAAACAGTCAATAAGGAATAATCTTTGAATCAGATTGTGCTGTGTGCGAGCGATGCAGGTGGCCTGGGATACTTAATCAATATATGGAACAGATATTTGATGGTGTCTTGCCTTAGTTATGGTGTCTTAATAACAGCAACAATCTTCTTGATGCTCAGTGGCTCTGCCACTTCAGAAAATCACATAAGCCAATTGAATAAACAACAACTTGCATTTATATAGTGCCTTTAATGTTTTTTTATTCATTCATGGGATGTGGGCATCGCTGGCCAGGCCAGCATTTATTGCCCATCCCTAATTGCCCTTGAGAAGGTGGTGGTGAGCTGCCTTCTTGAACTGCTGCAGTCCATGTGGGGTAGGTATACCCACAGTGCTGTTAGGAAGGGAGTTCCAGGATTTTGACCCTGCGACAGTGAAGGAACGGCGATATAGTTCCAAGTCAGGATGGTGTGTGACTTGGAGGGGAACTTGCAGGTGGTGGTGTTCCCATGCATTTGCTGCCCTTGTCCTTCGAGGTGGTAGAGGTCGCGGGTTTGGTAGGTGCTGTCTAAGGAGCCTTGGTGTGTTGCTGCAGTGCATCTTGTAGATGGTACACACTGCTGCCACTGTAGTAATATGTCCCAATGGCCTTCATAGGAGCGTTAGCCAACAAAATTTGACAGTAAGCCACTTAAAGAGATATTAGAAAAAGTGACCAAAAGCTTGACCACAGCCGTAGGTTTTAAGGAGCATCTAAAAGGAGAGAGAAGATAGAGA